>NC_136427.1:49523333-50160000 GCF_052849685.1 Lactuca virosa
AGGGCTTCGAATGGGGCAACTTTGATGCTAGTGTGATAGCTATTGTTATACGAGAATTCGACCAATGGCAAATGGGTGTCCCACGCCTTACCAAAATCGATCACACAAGCTCTTAGCATATCTTCTAAGGTTTGAATGGTTCTCTCACTCTGGCCGTCGGTCTGTGGGTGATAAGCGGTACTCATGTCAAGCTTCGTTCCCAGAGATTTCTGTAGTGACTGCCAGAACCTCGAGGTGAATCTACTATCTCGGTCCGAGATAATGGATATTAGCACACCATGCAGTCGTACAATCTCTCTGATGTATGTTCTGGTTAGCTTTTCCAGTTTATCTGTTTCTTTGATTGGTAGGAAGTGCGCGGATTTGGTTAACCTGTCGACGATCACCCAGATGGTGTCGAGTCCGCTTGTCGTCTTGGGTAACTTGGTTATGAAGTCCATGGTTATCCTCTCCCACTTCCACTCGGGTATTTCCGGTTGTTGCAACAATCCTGAGGACTTTTGGTATTCCACCTTGACCTTGGCGCAAGTCAAACATTTGCCTACATAGGTAGCTATTTCGGCCTTCATGTTCAGCCACCAATACAACTTCTTGAGATCTAAGTACATCTTGTCTGAGCCGGGATGTACGGAGTAGCGAGTTTTATGAGCTTCGTTCATGACAACATCCCTGAATCCACCAAATTTTGGTGTCCAGATCCGGTTCATGAGACAACGAACTCCGTCATCCCTGACTTCAAGGTTTTTGTCCATTCCTCTCAATGCTTCACCTGTCACGTTCTCTGGCCTCAAGGCTTCTTCCTGTGCTTCTTTTATTTGTGCGGACAAGTGTGAGTGGATGGTCATTGTTAAGGATTTCACTCGGCGGCCCGAGTATTCCTTTCGGCTGAGTGCATCGGCCACTACATTAGCTTTCTCGGGATGATAACGAATTTCGCATTCGTAACCGTTTAGTAGTTCTACCCACCGTCTTTGTCTCATGTTGAGTTCCTTTTGATTGAGGATGTGTTGAAGGCTTTTATGATCGTTGAAGATTTTACATTTCGTGCTGTAAAGATAGTGCCTCCAGATCTTTAGAGCGAAGACGACGGCTCCTAGTTCGAGATCGTGCGTGGTATAATTGACTTCGTGCGTCTTGAGTTGTCTCGAGGCGTATGCGATGACCTTCCCTCGTTGCATCAGGACACATCCAAGTCCTTGGTTTGACGCGTCACAGTAGACCACGAAGTCTTTTGTTCCTTCTGGCAAAGATAATATAGGTGCACTACATAGGGCTCGCTTTAGTGTTTGGAATGCAACGTCTTGTTTTTCTCCCCAGCTGAAGGTTACACCCTTCTGAGTCAGGGTGGTAAGTGGCTTAGCAATCTTCGAGAAGTTTTGTATGACCCTTCGGTAGTACCCTGCAAGGCCCAAGAATTGCCGGATTTCCGTTGGAGTCCTTGGAGTTGTCCAGTTCTCGATTGCCTTGATTTTGGAGGGGTCCACGTGTATTCCCTCCTTGCTGACCACGTGACCTAGGAAATCTACTTTCCGAATCCAAAATTCGCACTTTGAGAATTTTGCGTATAGCTTCTCTGTCCTTAATGTTTCCAAGACTTGTCGGAGATGATGACTATGTTCCTCCTTGCTCCTTGAATAGATGAGTATATCATCTATGAACACGATCACAAATTTGTCCAGGAAAGGACGATATACTCGGTTCATCAAGTCCATGAACACCGCCGGCGCATTTGTCAATCCAAAGGGCATCACTACAAACTCGTAGTGACCATAGCGAGTTCGGAATGCCGTTTTGGGAATGTCTCCTTCCAGGACTCGCAGCTGGTGATACCCAGATCTTAAATCGATCTTTGAGAAGTAGCTCGCTCCTTGTAGTTGGTCGAACAGATCGTCTATGCGCAGTAAGGGATATCGGTTCTTGATCGTGAGTTTGTTAAGTTCCCGGTAATCGATGCACATGCGGAAAGATCCGTCCTTCTTCTTTACGAACAGGACCGGTGCTCCCCATGGTGAGAAGCTCGGTCTATTGAATCCTTTTCTTAGAAGTTCGTTCAGTTGGCTAGATAATTCCTGCATTTCTGCCAGTGCTAGACGGTATGGCGATTTTGCTATTGGGGTAGCTCCGGGAATAAAATCGATTCTGAACTCGACTTGACGTTCCGGTGGGATTCCTGGAAGATCTTCAGGCAAAATGTCGGGGAAATTACAGACTTCCGGAATGTCTTTAATGTCCTTCACTTCTCGTTTCTTGTCTACTACGTGGGCTAGAAAGGCATGATATTCCTTGTGAAGGTATTTTTGGGCTTTGACGCATGAGATGATTTGTAAATTTGCACTGGGTTTGTCACCATAAATGACAAGAGTTTTGCCGCTTGGCAGATTGAGGCGAACGGTCCTTTTGTGACAAAGGATATCGGCATGGTGAAGGCTTAACCAGTCCATACCGATGATGACATCAAAACTTCTTATAGTAATCGGCATAAGGTCGATTTGGAACGAGTGTTCATTTAAATTTAACGTACAGCCTATGTACATATCGTTTGTGCTTTCCGTTTTACCGTTTGCCATTTCTACCGTGAATATTTTATTGAGTGCTTGGGGTTTTTGATTAAGTAAGTGTTTGAATTTATGACTCACGAAACTTCTCTCCGCACCACAGTCAAAGAGTATGCATGCATAAATGTCGTTGAGGAGAAACGTACCCGTAACCACCGTGGGATCGGCTATTGCCTCGTTCTGCCCTATTGCCAGCACTCTTCCTACACCGCCATCATTCTTTGCCTTAGGGCAATCCCTCTTGAAGTGCCAAGTTTCCCCACACCCATAACATGCCTGGCTTACTCCAGTACCAGGAACTTGGGTGATTGGTCGCGCCGGTGCCTTACAGAAACGGGCAGTGTGCCCTTTTCTGTCGCAGTTTTTACAGTGCATCTCCTGGCAATTACCGTGGTGATGGTAATTGCATTTGTTGCACTTTGGCAGATTCCCAGCATATTGTTTTGTCGGCGCGGGGGTAGCGGGAACAGCAGTGGGGGTAGTGGCGTCATGGACCACCACCATTTGTTTCTTTGAAGGTTCTTGCGAATTTTGACCTTTCCTCTTGTTCCAAAACTTCTTCTTGTTGTTGTTGTTGGCATTACTGTCATTGTTGTTGCTTCCTTTGGTTGGTTCCGAGACGATGGTCATGATACTTTGGCAGACTCCATGATCAACGAGAGATTGTGCCAGTTCTTTGACGCTTTCGAACGTCGTGGGTTTGGAAGCTAGCACACTTCCTCGAAGCTGGGGCGACAGCCCCTAGATATACCTTTCCACCTTTTGGCTTTCCAGAATCATCATTCCTGGGCAAAGTATTGTCAAATCACTGAACCTATTCGTATAGCTTGTGATGTCCGAGCCTACCATCGTAAGGCCCCAAAGCTCCTGTTCGAGCTTCTAAATCTTGCCCCTTGGGCAGTACTCTCACAGTAACATTCGTTTCAGGTTCTCCCAACCCATGGAGTTTGCCACCACCAGAGTTAGTGACTTGACGTGGCCATTCCACCACGTTAGGGCTCGCTCGGAGAAAGTACAGGCGGCAAATTTTACTTTGCTTTCTTCGGGGCATGAGCATATCTCGAACACGGCTTCTGTTTTCTCTATCCATTGGGATAGAGCCATCACTCCCCCAGTTCCATTAAAGGGGATGGGTTTGCTGTTGGAGAAGTCCTTATAGGTACATTCCCCGGAACGACCGTGGTTTTGACCATTAGTAGAGCTATTTATTCCTCCTCCTGATCCGTTGTGACTCATTTGTGCCATTGCTGCGGTTACGGCAGCTGTTACAGCAGCCTGAAAGGTAGCAGCATCCATCGATGGAGGGGGTGGTGGAGGTGGTGCTGGTGCTCCGTTTGTATTGAAACGTCGGGGATTTCTCCTTGGTGGCATGATTCTGCCACAAGTTAAGAGACGGATTTCTTGATAAGTCATCAGAAATGATTATGGAAGGTTATAGTATTATCAGTTTTAGTTCTGAACATTTCTGGTTTTTGCATTTCAATGGAAACTTTCAAAAATGAGTGTATGCTTCTTTTAAGAATTTAATGGAATACTCAAGGAAATAATAAATGCGTGTCAATTTCATTGATATTAGTATATGATACAACGATCAGGAAAATTTGACCTTATATAGGTCTAGGGTACATCAATGAAAATGGGAAACTTTGACCGCATTCCGACCCCCGAACTGCGTTCTCACAATTCGTCGGGTTTACATCCTTAAAGGAAAGAGTAGCACCAACACTTATTTAATAGGTATATACATAGCGCCAGAAGTACGTGCTCTACTCTGAGCGGGTGGCACGCTGCGGACCCTGGTATGTGGTTGTGGAAGCCATAGCTTGGGCTACTTGTCGTTCACCCTCGATGACGCGCCTCTCCATTGCGGCTTGGCTCCTACGGAGCTCCCTCACTTCGTTTCTAGTAGCAGTAATGTCCTCCTGCAGGGAAAAGGTGTGCTCTATTGTTCGCTCATGCTCTTCGTCCAGGCGACGAAGACGTACTGCGGTGACAGCAGCGGTGGCCCCAATGTCCAAAAGTTGGTTGGCATTTGTAACAACCCGTTATTTCAGGTCAATATAATGTCTAAAAGTTGAGTCTTGTAATCTTTTTGTGAAGTATTAAGAATATCATCGAAAATGAAACGTTCAAAAAGTTCCGTTTTAGTACCTTATGTGATAGATATCGTGATAAGCTTTCCAAAAATATAAAGAACGCTAAAATCTGAGTTATAACGAGGGAGTTATGACCATTCTAAGATTCCCGACGAAACCGGCAATACGGATAGACGTAAAAACGCGAAGTTTCGATACAATAGTTTTTAGCCTTAGGTATCTAAATGTAAGTCGTAGATATCCCAAAAACCGTGAATTTACGTAAAAAGAACGCCCAAATCTGACTTCGTATGAGGAAGTTATGATTTTTCGAAGTTTCTAACCTAGCAGTAGACAGCTAAAAAGTCGAAATAGAGATCGAGCGGTCTTTAGCCGACACAACCTAAACGAAAGTTGAAGTCCCCGACAATAGGAGTACAACGGTAAAAAGTCTGACGAAAATGGACATCAGACGAAGGAGTTACGGAATTTAAACGGACTTTTCCAGGTCCGGCCTGCTAAAAATAATATAATTAAAAATAAAGTCAAAATTAGCCGACGAAGTCTAAACGAGAGTTGTAGAGTATATTCTCACCTACTCGTGCATATAAAGAACGTCGAAAACGGAGCTCGTATGCGAAAGTTACGGATTTTACAAGTTCGAGGCCCGAAATCTGAGGCTGTCAGGTCTGCCACGACGTGGCACAGTTTACCGCGACCCGGCAAGTGACTGAGAGTGTCCCATCAATGGAAGAGGATAAGGTCAGCCCACCACGACATGGCACACCCTTTGCCACGACGTGGCACCCAAAATATCACCCTATAAATAGAGTTCATGGGTTCCGGGTTTCATTACTCAGTTCTCTTCTTTCTCGCGCCGAAGCTCTGCATTTTTCCACTCGAAGCCATCCCGACACCCCGGTTTCCATACTCGAGCCCCGAAGGAAGTTCTGCACTCCCGAGATCCCCGAAAATCCCGAGATTTCAACTCTCTCGAGTCGAAGTTCTGTTCGATTCTTCTCTCAACTACTCCAAAGAAACCACTTCAATCAAGTGAGTTCATACCCCTATAATCTACACTTTCAAATGCTTTATAAATGCTTTTTATACACTTTTAAGGGGGGGGGGAATACAAGTAAACACACGGTTATCCCCGTGTGAAAGACATAAATCTTTGTTATACTTTTTGGTTATGTAATCAATCACATGTGATTTATAACTAACATAGAATTGGACTTACTACACTTTTAGCTGTTTTACCAAACAGAATACTTCAAATGGCTTTCTCAAACGTTTTTACATGTTGAACTCTTTATCAAACTTGTTTTATTTACTAAATCTTTCCTTTCAAATTCTGTTACAATTGTGTTTCTAACAAAGGTTTTTCTTTTACTTAAAACTGTCTTATCAAACAAACTACTTTCAAATCGTTTTATAAACTGACATCAAGTCAACAATTCTTAGTTATTAAACTTTTCAAAGGTTTTACAAAACTTCTTTTATACTTTTATATTGTCAAATGCATGCCTATATATGTATAGTTATATAAGAAATGTTTAAAGGACTTAGAACGGCTAGCTCGCCTTGTTTCCTTTTCCTCGTTGGGATGTGGTTCTAGGGTATCGGTTATCCGTCCGAAGGTCGTCTAAATATTAGTTATATATCATGTATACATATATAGTCATAAAAGTTCCATCAGTCAGTTCAGTACCTTTGGGTAGCAAAGGTATACTTCCGATTATACTCGTACATTACTAGTAACTATAATAGGTATAGTTAGGAGATACTACTTGCCATTCCTAGTACAAGGAATCACACCAGAGTCAGTTCATTCATGAGTCTATACTAAATGTTATATGAAGAGATACACTTACATGAATCCTCTTACAGGGATACACTTACATGAATCCTCTTACAGGGATACACTTACATGGACACACTTACGTAGATACACTTACATGGACACACTTACATAGATACTATATGTTGAGATACTATTACATATTATATGTGTAGGAATTATTATATTAGATCTGTCTATCCTAGTACAAAAGGATACTATAAGGGATTGACCATTCCTATAACCTCTGCTAGCTACAGAGGTAAATGCACATCTACGGATGTCTACGGTTGGTACCATTATAGGTATACTGAAGGGACTAACTATTCCTACACCCGGCTGTTAGCAACAGAGGTAAATGTACAGCTACGGATGTCTACGGTTAATACTATTCGGCATTTACTATGTCGTGATTATCCTAGTACCAAAGGATAATACTTAAGTTATTAGCTCATTACTTTTATTTTGTGATACATTCACATAAACGACGAGGTAGACTAATACTTATATAATTATATTGTTACCTTTATTTTGTGTCACATTCACATAACCGACGAGGTAGATTATACTAAAATATCCTAGTACCAAAGGATACAACATAAGTTATTATATTATTACCTTTATAGTTGTATAATAATAGTTAAACAGGGAAAAACCGTCACATTTTCAGTGATGCGTACTTTCAAAACATTCGGGTCTTGGTAGAAGACTACCTTTTATACTAGTAGGAAATATGGGATTTTCTAGGGTTTTCACACTTATACTAAATGTTTCTTCAAACATTCACCAGTCTTTCATAACAACTTTTCAAAACAATGACATTAAAAAACTTATGAATTCACCAGCTTTATTGCTGATACTCGCTTTCAAAATAACTTGTATTCTCAGGTCACAAATAGACAGGTACCGATGCAAGGTTTAGAGAAGACGGAGCAGTCAAGACTCGTCTTTTATTTTGAGTATTCATTATGTTGTTTTATACTATGAAAGAACACACTTGTAAGCAAAATTATTCTATTAATGCAATGGATGATGTTGTTGCTTGTTTACTACTTTACATTGTTGTGATACATTACATGACGTCCTCCGCCCCAGAACGTTTCCGCCGTTCTCGGTTTTGGGGTGTGAGAGATTGGTATCAGAGCATTGTTTATAGTGAATTGAGTATATCAACCCATAAAAGATATACTAACTATAAATACAATGGGATTAAAATACTCTGACCAAGAGTTTATACTTTTAAATAATAAAATATTTAATTAAGTATACGCGCCTGCATTCATACTAAAATCAGTGTCACAATGACAAGAACAAAAGTATTACGATTGTTGAATATCACAAGTAAGCTTGGGGATGTATGGTCAGTCCTGGGAGTGGCATAGCCTGATCAACTATGATGGTCCGAGGAGTGATTAGCATATGCCCAAGAATGGTTGTGATGTGGCAACAAGTCTAAAAACTTACCAACATTTCCACAATGAAAAACCATAGGGGTATTTGGTGTTACTGTAATTACTTATCTGAGAACTAAATAGATTTTTATTAGTATGTCAATAGTTGTTTAGTGGATACACTAAGGTTATATGTACTAGGACGTCATAGACTCAGAATCTGTGAATCTTTGCTTTATGTCCTGTCCTTGTTTGGTTGGGGGCTTAGGGTTAGGGTCACTTATTCGAAGGTCTATCCTATCCTAAATACATATAACTGGTATGCACTAAACAAGTATTGAAGCAACTGATAAAGATCATCTTATAATTATCTTAGTTAGTTCGTCTATTTAGTTAGTTCTTATTATCCTTTTTCTCGCGTAGATATCATGGCTGGATTCCATCCCCACGACAACCCGTACTACCCTAAACACGGCAATGTTGGATGGCTCGGGGAGGAGCCAGAGAATGATCACCCAATCCCTATGGATGACCACCAAGCTGAAGGCTTTGCCGATGGTTCTGACTCCGAACCTGAAGTGGAGAACCTACCCCCGATGACTCTAGTTCCAAATCTTAACCCTCGTCCGGCTTTTCATGGCCCGACGCCTCCTTGGGTAGAATGTTTGGAGACATGGAGCGAAGAGCAAGATCAGCCTATGACATTTGATGGAGACCGAAGCTTCTACAACACGAGTGAAGGAAGCTCAGCAGACAGAATTCTTCCAATTCTGGTCCGTAGAGTTGCCCAAAACGAGATTCAGGGCAGGACAGCTCTCCATCGTATCGCAGAGGTTGATGGCAATGAAGGATGCATACCATCCGCACCAATCGCCTTGAACACATTCGTGAGAGATCCGAGAGAGACCATGAAACCCTGCTGCAAGCACTAGCTGAAACACGAGCCGAAGTCATAGAACTCCGCGTACGCCAGAGGGTGTACGAAAGACACCTGCTTGATATGGAACGTCAACTGGCTGAACTAAGGGTTCACTAGAGGGATGACCGTCACCAGTAGCAGATGTCTTACTTTCTTTCCCTGTTATAGGAGAATCGTTTTCCTGTCTATGTCCTAAGTGGCATTTTTCTATGTAACTATCTTGTACTGTAAGTACTCTTAGTTAGGCCTTTTTGCGGCCAAAACCTTTCTACTCCGGATATGATGTAAGACCTTTTACAAGGTCAATTTTCCCGAACTTATTACATCATGAATATCAAGGACTTTGACAGTCGGCAAATTTCTGTGTCGCGCTTTGTTCAAATACTTTCATCATACTTTCGTAGGAGTCTATCTGAAACCCACTCTAGTCAAGTTATTGGACTAGGCTAATTTAGCTCCGGGATCATTCCCAATTCTCTATCAAAGGTTGGATTATTTTATTACCAACCGATGATACCCCGGTTTGGACGTCAAACGTCTTGAGACCCTCCTGTGAACTACTTCTACTTTGTACTAGGACTAAATCATAGGGATGTAGGTCAAACCCTCGAGAACCTATTTCTACTCTTTACATGAATGATCAAAATACATCTAGGAACAACCATAATAGCTCACGAACTCCTGTTCTTTCGTGTTACAGAATCATGTCGCCAAAGAAAATCAATCAACCCATCAACCAAACGTCGACTCTTCAGATTGATGCAGCTACCTTTCAAGCTGCAGTCTCAGCTGCCGTGACAGCTGTTCTGACTCACCTAAACGCTAACAACGCAAATGTTAGCGGAATGGTTATCAATAATTCCAATGAAGGTAACAACCAAGTACATCGCCGAGTAATGAACTACCACAACACTCCGAATCTCAAGCCCAAGAATAACAAACGAAAATTCTGGGATAGATTTAAAGGCAACTCACCCCAAGGGGCGAGCAAAAGACAACAACCAGTGGCAGCCTTCGCGGCCACGACGTCTGTACCTCCTACTACCATTCCTTCTAGCATCCCAATTATCCCTAACCCAGCCAGGCAGTATGCTGGAAATCTCCCAAAGTGCAACAAATGCAACTATCACCATCATGGAACTTGTCGGGAAATGCAGTGCTTAAACTGCAACAAAAAGGGACACACCATCCGTTACTGCAAGACTCAGATCCGACACATCACTTCAACCACCAATGTCGAAATTTCTCGGATATGTCATCTATGTGGTGTAATGGGACATTTCAAAAGGGACTGCCCAACAGAGAAGGGTGACGGGGGATCAGGAGGAGTTTGATCCTAAGAACAACAAAAGACAGCAAAGGACCCTACTATAGTATAGGAACGCTTCCAATCGGCAGTATTTTGTATGCTTCAAACTGTTAAAAACTAGTGCATCTCTAGTCTTATCTTTTGCGAGATCCCGTCAGTTAAAGGACCCTCGCGCTGCGTATACTTGCCTTTTGTAGTATACCTTGTTCGCAGTAGTAGCCTTGTAGCTAATCTAAAGTACAGTAACTCTGTTAAAAGTTGCGCTGTTAAGTTTTGTCTGTAACGTCTTTTGGATCTAATCTAATGTCCTTTGCTTCCAAGTGATTCCGATTTCATCATACAACTAGAGTCCATTCGATCCTCACAATACCATTTTCGTGCGCACATCTCTTTCTCCGAAATCGTCTTTCTAGCGAAGCCGTCATTTCAGAACTCCGAAGTACTCATGCATAGAGTACCTCATGTTTCATATCCTTTCCGAAGAAGCTTCAACAAACCTCCTCAGAGTACCACTCGTACAGTATGTCAAGTTCAACACAAGAACCGTCCGGACAACTTAACGACTACTCAACAATGGAATCGGAAGATCAAGCTCTTCACCCTGGAGAGCTCCTGTCTTAATCTTCAAAAAGGAAGATGGATTGTATTGTAAGTCCATCGACTAATGGAGACTCGACAAGATTCCCATTAGAAATCATTACCCTATGCCTCACATAGATAAATTGATTGACCAACCACAAGGAACGATGAACCCTTCAAAAATGGACCTGAGATCTGAATATCACCAGTTGCGAGTATTAGAGAAGGATGTCCCGAGGACAATCTTCCAAACTCGATGCGGACACTACGAGTCCGTAGTGATACCCCCCGGATGGGACCAATACGCCCGTAGTATTCATAAACTTAACGAATATGGCACGCCATTCTTACTTGGATCAGTTCGTCATTATCCTTGTAAATGACTTACTTATCTACTCTCGTAGTAAGAAGGAAACCATCAAGAGCAGCTACCACAAACCATGGAAACGATACGATCAGAGAAGCTTTACACAAAGTTCTCTGAATACGAGTTTTGGAATTGAAGAGTCAAATTCCTAAGACACACTATTAGTGATATGGGAATTCTGGAGGACCCTTTCAATTAACCGAAACCGTTGAGAATTTGTCAACACCGAAGACACCGATCGTAATTCGCCAAACTCTAGGTCTCGCTGACCTACTGTCATAGTTCATTTAGAACTCTTCACAAATTACGGAACCCCTTACGATTTTGACCCAGAAGGGAGAAACCCTTGGAACTCCAGATGAGAGACCAAATTCTGTTGGAATTCTCACTCTGGAAAGGCTTAATACGCTTCGGAAAGCGTGGAAAGCTAAAATCCAAGATAGTTAGGACCTCCGAGATTCTTGCCAGAATCGGCCCTGTAACTCACAAACTCAATCTACCCCGCAAGCTTAGTAACGTACATTCTACTCTCCACGTCTCGGACTTGTAGAAGTATCTATCCGACGAGACTCTTGTAATCCCACTCGACGAGATTGAGTTCCACAAGAGCCTCACCTTCGTGGACGAACCATAGTGACCATGGACCGACAGGTCAGGCGAACAAATCAGAGCCGCTTCCCATTAGTGAAGGTTCGCAGGAATGCCAACCGAGGACATGAGTTCACTTGGGAGCGCGAGAAGATCGATTAGGAAGTATCCCCACTTCTTGGCTCGATTATTAATGCCTCCTCCTTTACCTAAATTCTAATTTCAGGACGAAATTCCCTCTAACGAGGGGATGATGTAACAACCCGTTATTTCAGGTCAATATAATGTCTAAAAGTTGAGTCTTGTAATCTTTTTGTGAAGTAATAAGAATATCATCTAAAATGAAACGTTCAAAAAGTTCCGTTTTAGTACCTTATGTGATAGATATCGTGATAAGATTTCCAAAAATATAAAGAACGCTAAAATCCGAGTTATAACGAGGGAGTTATGACCATTCTAAGATTCCCGACGAAACCGGCAATACGGATAGACGTAAAAACGCGAAGTTTCGATACAATAGTTTTTAGCCTTAGGTATCTAAATGAAAGTCGTAGATATCCCAAAAACTGTGAACTTACGTAAAAAGAACGCCCAAATCTGACTTCGTATGAGGATGTTATGATTTTTCGAAGTTTCTGACCTAGCAGTAGACAGCTAAAAACTCGAAATAGAGATCGAGCGGTCTTTAGCCGACACAACCTAAACGAAAGTTGAAGTCCCCGACAATAGGAGTACAACGGTAAAAAGTCTGACGAAAATGGACATCAGACGAAGGAGTTACGGAATTTAAACGGACTTTTCCAGGTCGGGCCTGTTAAAAATAATATAATTAAAAATAAAGTCAAAATTAGCCGACGAAGTCTAAACAATAGTTGTAGAGTATATTCTCACCTACGCGTGCATATAAAGAACATCGAAAACGGAGCTCGTACGTGAAAGTTACGGATTTTACAAGTTCGAGGCCCGAAATCCGAGGCTGTCAGGTCTGCCACGACGTGGCACAGTTTGACGCGACCCGGCAAGTGACTGAGAACGTCCCATCAATGGAAGAGGATAAGGTCAGCCCACCACGACGTGGCACACCCTTTGCCACGACGTGGCACCCAAAATATCACCCTATAAATAGTGTTCAAGGGTCCCGGGTTTCATTGCTCAGTTCTCTTCTTTCTCGCGCCGAAGCTCTGCATTTTTCCACTCGAAGCCATCCCGACACCCCGGTTTCCATACTCGAGCCCCGAAGGAAGTTCTGCACTCCCGAGATCCCCGAGAATCCCGAGATTTCAACTCTCTCGAGTCGAAGTTCTGTTCGATTCTTCTCTCGACTACTCCAAAGAAACCACTTCAATCAAGTGAGTTCATACCCCTATAATCTACACTTTCAAATGCTTTATAAATGCTTTTTATACACTTTTAAGGGGGGGGGGAATACAAGTAAACACACGGTTATCCCCGTGTGAAAGACATAAATCTTTGTTATACTTTTTGGTTATGTAATCAATCACATGTGATTTATAACTAACATACAATTGGACTTACTACACTTTTAGCTGTTTTACCAAACAGAATACTTCAAATGGCTTTCTCAAATGTTTTTACATGTTGAACTCTTTATCAAACTTGTTTTATTTACTAAATCTTTCTTTTCAAATTCTGTTACAATTGTGTTTCTAACAAAGGTTTTTCTTTTACTTAAAACTGTCTTATCAAACAAACTACTTTCAAATCGTTTTATAAACTGACATCAAGTCATCAATTCTTAGTTATTAAACTTTTCAAAGGTTTTACAAAACTTCTTTTATACTTTTATATTGTCAAATGCATGCCTATATATGTATAGTTATATAAGAAATGTTTAAAGGACTTAGAACGGCTAGCTCGCCTTGTTTCCTTTTCCTCGTTGGGATGTGGTTCTAGGGTATCGGTTATCCGTCCAAAGGTCGTCTAAATATTAGTTATATATCATGTATACATATATAGTCATAAAAGTTCCATCAGTCAGTTCAGTACCTTTGGGTAGCAAAGGTATACTTCCGATTATACTCGTACATTACTAGTAACTATAATAGGTATAGTTAGGAGATACTACTTGCCATTCCTAGTACAAGGAATCACACCAGAGTCAGTTCATTCATGAGTCTATACTAAATGTTATATGAAGAGATACACTTACATGAATCCTCTTACAGGGATACACTTACATGAATCCTCTTACAGGGATACACTTACATGGACACACTTACGTAGATACACTTACATGGACACACTTACATAGATACTATATGTTGAGATACTATTACATATTATATGTGTAGGAATTATTATATTAGATCTGTCTACCCTAGTACAAAAGGATACTATAAGGGATTGACCATTCCTATAACCTCTGCTAGCTACAGAGGTAAATGCACATCTACGGATGTCTACGGTTGGTACCATTATAGGTATACTGAAGGGACTAACTATTCCTACACCCGGCTGTTAGCAACAGAGGTAAATGTACATTTACGGATGTCTACGGTTAATACTATTCGACATTTACTATGTCGTGATTATCCTAGTACCAAAGGATAATACTTAAGTTATTAGCTCATTACTTTTATTTTGTGATACATTCACATAAACGACGAGGTAGACTAATACTTATATAATTATATTGTTACCTTTATTTTGTGTCACATTCACATAACCGACGAGGTAGATTATACTAAAATATCCTAGTACCAAAGGATACAACATAAGTTGTTATATTATTACCTTTATAGTTGTATAATAATAGTTAAACAGGGAAAAACCGTCACATTTTCAGTGATGCGTACTTTCAAAACATTCGGGTCTTGGTAGAAGACTACCTTTTATACTAGTAGAAAATATGGGATTTTCTAGGGTTTTCACACTTATACTAAATGTTTCTTCAAACATTCACCAGTCTTTCATAACAACTTTTCAAAAGTATGACATTAAAATACTTATGAATTCACCAGCTTTATTGCTGATACTCGCTTTCAAAATAACTTGTATTCTCAGGTCACAAATAGACAGGTACCGATGCAAGGTTTAGAGAAGACAGAGCAGTCAAGACTCGTCTTTTATTTTGAGTATTCATTATGTTGTTTTATACTATGAAAGAACACACTTGTAAGCAAAATTATTCTATTAATGCAATGGATGATGTTGTTGCTTGTTTACTACTTTACATTGTTGTGATACATTACATGACGTCCTCCGCCCCAGAACGTTTCCGCCGTTCTCGGTTTTGGGGTGTGACAGCATTTGCTCTTGCTTGCTCGCCTTGGTTGGCAATGCGTCGGACCATGACAGGGAGTGCCCTATCAGCCGAACCCCCGTTGTGGAGGTTATAAAAGCCTCGCGCCATGCCGTAGGGTGGGTGTTGCCCTTGTTCCCTGCTCCATCGCTTCAGATCCACAGCCCAGCGGGGCGCCGGGCCCTGAATGTTCCTTGTGGGATTTGCTGCTCTTCGGGGGGGATTGTAGACCTCGGGCTCCGAGTCTGTGCTCCCACCATCTCCTTCCTCCTTTGTATCTTCGTCTGGGTCTTCCTCAGGATCTTCTTCGGATTCTTCTTCAGGTTCTTCTTCGGGAATTTCCTCTTCGGAATCCTCTTCGGGGTCGTCCTCAATCCAGCCTCCATTACCCTGGTTAGGGTAGTAGGGATCCCCGGGAATATGAAAACCTGCCATTTTGTCTGATCGAGAATAGGGGCAAGAGAATTATATATAAAACTCGGGAGTAAGGAGGGTAATTTTCGATAAGGATAAATTTTATTTGACGATTCCTATTTCTAATTAAATACCGAGATTCGCATGATTGTAACAGTTCTTTTAGTTTTTACAAAAATACTCCTATAGTATTTCAAATTTGTGAGTTTGATTCTAGTATTTAATTCGGTAAGTTTTCGACTTGTTGCTTACTACGACCATTCCTCGACATGTGTTGGTCACATCCAGGATAAATATAGTTGATCAGGCTATATTTATTCTCGATTTGATTACATACTCCGAGGCCTAGTCGTAGTGTCGCAACTTGTCTTAATACTTTTTATAAAATTTTGCTATGATACGAGACTGATGCATGCGTGTACTTATACTTTTAAAAAAAATGTATATCACTTTAATTTATTAAAAGTATCGTTTATGAAAACGTTTTGTCAGAGGGTTTTTGGTCCCTTTGCATTTATAGTTTGTATATCTTATATGGTTCGATATACTTAGTTCACTATAAACAATGCTCTGATACCAATCTGTCACACCCCCAAACCAGAATGGCGGAAACATTCGGGGGTGGGTGACTTCACGTAGTACCATAACAGTTAAATATTGTAAAGAAAGTAACACAACCATCATAAATATAATAAAAACTTACATTGTTGCGTGTAATACATGTTTCAAAAGAATATTACAAATATGATGATTAAAATGTTTTGATAATAGACGCCTTAGCGTTCCTTCTTCAAAAGCTGGTGGTTACCTGTATTACTGATTCCCTGAGAAATACAAGTAGTTTTGAAAAAGTGTCAACAATTAAGTTGGTGAGTTCACAAGAGTTTTGTACTGAAAATTTGTATGCCCTTTTAGTAAAAATAACTGAACGTGTTTTTCAGAAAATCCAATATTTTCTACATATAGTCTGAAATGATCCAACGACTGGTATTGCAATAGTATTTTTTGTGCTCAAATGGTGAAAGTGTGTTTATACTCAAATAATGTATTTAAAGTATGCATCAAAAGTCACGTAAATCAAACTTATTTTAATACTTCCGTTTGAGTTTTATAACCATGTTATTGACCCAGACTGCCTGTAACAACGTTCTTCAGGCGTTGTAGTGTTATGATGTTTGTCACCCCAGACCTGCCGGACTAACTGTAGCTAACAGTTTAGGTGCGGGATTGTCAATCCCGTATAGATCTATACACAAGTATCACGCTCTCCCTCCAAGAGATTATGGTTTATAACACAGGACTTGAAATGTGTACTTGAGAGTATGTTGAAGCTGAATGTCTCACAACTCTTAGTATTTAATAGATTTACGAAAAGAAAAGTCTATATTTCATGTAGATGAAAGTATTTCATTTTCATAATGTTTACGTAAAGATATAGTGAATAACCCGCAAACTATACCCATTATAGTTTTTCCGAAAGTGTGTTCCATTTGGTGATAAAAACTCGATGTAATACTAACTTTGCATGTAAAGTATAACGTTGATATCAAAGTTATTTTAACATTTATAAAAATGTAAATGATGTATTTGAATCCGTATAAAACGATAAGTTTTTCTCGTATTGCACTTGTATTCCCCACCCCCCCCCCCCCCCTAAAACATGAAAAGACGTGAAAAAGTAGGGGTATGAACTCACCTGATAGATTGAAGAAAGTGAGACGAAAACCGGGCAGAACTTTGACAGGAGAAAGCGGATTTCTCAGGATTCTCGGGAATCTCGGGGGCGTAAAACTTCCTTCGGGGCTTGGGTATGAAAACCGGGGCTTCGGGATATTTCTTGCACGCAAAACGGAGTAAAAACGCAAGAGAAAGAGAGGAAATGAGCACTTATGCCCGGAACCCTCGCATCCCTTTTATAGGGGCTGGGAACCCTCGTTTACGCTGGGGGTACGAGGTTACGCGGGGCGTACCCGTGCGTCATGCATGACCGCATCTTCGACTGTCGGACTTCGGACGGGTCGGCGTAGAGGCGTAGGGGGCGATGTGGACGATCCGGAGCCTAGCATCCGAGTACGTTGGGCGTACGAGGGTACGCTGGGCGTAAATCGTCTCGTTTTGTGCACCTCGAACTTGTAAAATCCGTAACTTTCGCATACGAGCTTCGATTTTGACATTCTTTATATCCATGCGAAGGTGAGAAAATACTCTACAACTTTCATTTAGACTTCGTCGGCTAGTTTTGACTTTATTTTTAATTATATTCTATTTAATAGGCCGGGACACGATAATTCCGTTAAAAATCCATAACTTCTTTATCTGACGTCCGTTTCCGTCTGTCTTTTTACCATTGAACTACTATTGTAGAGGTCTTCAACTCTAGTTTAGGTCGCGTTGGCTAAAAATCGTTCGATCTTTATTCCGAATTTTTAGCTGTCTACCGCTGTTCCGAAACTTAAAAAAATCATAACTTCCTCATACGAAGTCAGATTTGGGCGTTCTTTTTATGTATGCTCACGGTTTAACGTAATCTACGACTTTCGTTTAGATACCTAAGGCTAAAAAACATTTTATTGAAGTTTCACTTTTTACGTTTAACAGTGTTTTACCGGGTGTGTTGTGGATTTTCGATTGGTCATAACTTCTTCGTTATAACTCGGATTTGAGTGTTCTTTATGTTTTTGGAAACCTTGACACGATATCTAACACTTTATGCATCCCAATTAATATTTTAGTACACTTCATTTTTGACGCTAATTTCGTTGATTCCAAATAGTTCATTATAATTGACTTTTTAAATTATACATTGACTTGAAAATATCGGGTTGTCACACTATATAACTTTTAAAACAAATGTTATTTTCATACTTTTAGTTGCACTTTTTAACACATAAAATATGTTAATAAATTAGGCCTTATTTCATAATAGAAAATAATAATAATTCAATTAAGATAAGAAATGGAAACACAATATTATTACTTAAAATAAAAGTTTATTTGTCTAACAAGAGTCGCTCCTTATATATCATTTATAATAAGGTTAATATAAATGTACTCCATTACATTCAGATAGACCATATTCAATTACATTCTATTGTATTACAAGACCCATATACTTTATTCCTATACACCCGTGTGGTCACCCTACAAATCCTTCATCATCTCCAAGGCGAGACTGGATTTTGCAGACACCGTGTTACCCAGCCTATATTGTGAGAATCTTTTCCATTTCTTCGTGTGAAGCTACAAGAAAGAGAATAAAAGAAAGTAAGAATTGTAAAAACATGGAATTTTACCAATATTATAAAAAAAAATAGTTTTTTCAACTGAAAATAAAAGATTTTCAATATAAACAACAGATTTCATGATATAAAATAGCCAGACTTCTAGCATTAATAAAATACAGATATTCAGTAAAAACAAAATTTCAGTACAAATAGATAAAAAAAAAAACTTACCAGTACCAGGGCTAATTTTGGAATTGAAAGATTTACTCATTAGAGATGATAATGATGGAAGTGATTGTCTCCTCACTTGGTTTATATCTGTAAGACTGCAACAAATACAATCCAACAAAATTACAATTTAAATAAAGATGTTTAGAAACACAAATGACATCCTATGATGAATGTAATGATTCTTAACATACATAAATAAGTTGTTATAAAAAGGACAACAACTACTACAGGGATGTTACAAATGAAAACGTGAATCACGGGGTAAAATCTAACTAATGTGACTAACATTTGATAAACACGATTGTTAAACATATTAAGTTCAGTCAACAAAAATCATTATTAGAAGATACAAACTGTAAATTTATACTAATGTTAATCATCACATTATGAAGCTCCAAACCATGGTGTAAATATGAACAAACAAAAAGCCAATGCAGCTATTAAGAAAAAAACATTTCGTTGTTGGAGTCTAACACTAGAATACGAATTACCTAGGATTTAAGAGGCTCGGTCATGCCTTTCATCTTGGAATTCCAATTATACATCTCAAGAAATTATATACATCCTCCACAATCCAGAATCTCTCTTGTCTTACTTAGTTCTCGGTACTACGATGTTGGTTCCATATATCAAAAGCAATGATGTTCTCAAGTAGCATTGATAATGAATTGTTGATTTTGGGGGGCGTGATTCTTGAAATCGTGAAGAACAAAGAACACCATAAATCGCCTAGCGCTATCGCTTAATAAAGAAGCAGGTTTTTTTTATGGTTTCTTGTTGACTCCTCGTGAATACGAGTCGAAGATCGATGTTAGACGTATATTTCAGTGAATGATTTCTAAAAGGAAAAAAGGATTTCGTACCTGAGTCAAAGATATGTGGTCCGAGCGCACAACAAGCAGTGTAAGGGGAAACGACAACAAGGTTGCGAGCAATTTGGAGTCTGGAGTCCGGTTTATGCGAATGGAGATGGAAATTAGGGTTTACGAAATATGTGGGAGACGATGAGACGTGGAGAGTGGAACGTAACTAGAAGGGTAAAGGCGATTAGGATTTACAAAGTTAAAGAACGGGAAAAAATTTTAATAGGAGGGAATTAAAGTGTAGGGGCCGGATTTTGTAATTTTTGGAGAAAAACATTTTCCCGCTGCAACATAAGAGAAGGGATTTTCAATTTTTTGAGAAAACTATAGCGGCACAAATAAAGTGCCACTAAAAGTATGTTATAATGGCACAAAAGCAAAGTGCCACTAAAACTTTGTGACACTAGATAGATGTAATTTTATTTGTAGTGAATCGTGAGCATATTCTCAACCCTAATCTAGTATGCAATTCTCATAACATATAACACTAGGCAAATACCCGTGCATTACGCAGTGGGATAATTATGTAGTTTAATATGGTTATATATGTTTTAATGTATTGTGAATAAGTCATACATAAAACTTGTATGCGATTAAATAGCATGTATATTTTTTGATTTACAGATTTTTTATCATAATTAATAATGAAATTTTTTTACTATTAGTTTAAAATTTTAAATGTAATTTTTATGTACACATTAGTATCTAATGTAATTAATTGATAATTGATTAGATATGGATTCTCATTTGTGGTCGTCTATTTATGTTGAACCTCATAAAAATATATATTTAACGACTTTTGTTAGTTTTACTATTGAATAGAAAATGGTGCCGTATTTTAAGTAAATATAAAAAATCTCATTCTCAATCTATTTTAAGATAGTGACATATTTTAAGTTAATATAAAAAATCATATTCTATAACTAATGAAAAAGAAAAAACAGAGCCAAAATTTTTAACTATAATAAAGTTGATTCCAATTACCAAGTGCTCAATCGAAGATAATATCATTCATTAAACATCATAAGATATTACGTTATATTCAAATTACGGACATCATTTTTGTAAGAGTCATTCAAAATATATGAGACTATAGTGCCTAATACAACAATGTAATAACCAAATGACCCTAACATATTTTAAATGAAATATAATTATAACATATTATCTATGCAACTAAATTTTTGCACAACATGTGGGATTCGTCTACTATATGGTATTCTTCTAATATATTATATTATAGTATAAACATTATATTTGGAAAACCACTTTGAGTTATATTGTAGTTTATAACATTAAATTTGTGATGGGCTGTATTTGACATACATTTGTGTATTTATATCTATATTATATATTTAAAACAAATCTTATATAAACATCCAACCTAAATATTCATCTTCAAGTTTTCTTTCTTCGCCACGTAAACAAACTTTTGTTATAAAGCCAAAAATAGAATAAAAGACACACTTAATTGTATGATCATGATATATTGTATTTTGATTGGGGCTTGTACAAAACATGCATGAGCGTATATTATTAATTTTTCTCTTGTTTTGGGTAATTCGAATAAGATAGCTTCGAATCCAACGTATCAAACGGATTACCCATTTACTAAAGTCTAAAACCCAAAAACTCAAACATGTTCTAATACCATACAAATGCATGAGGTTTTAGCAAAATATTATCTCATATGAATTACCATTGATTATGTGTGATTAATTATTAAGAAGGTGAAAAGGTTTGGGGTTTCAAATGCATGAGGTTTTAGCAAATTATTGTGGGGGGTTTCAAATGCATGACATTCAAGGGAAAATGCAAGCTTTATAAGTATGTAAGATAACACCATGTATGGTTATTCTAGGAATCACTTACTTGAGCTCGGGTGATTGCACGCATCACACCCCTTTTCTTTATAAAAATCTTTTAGAATATTCATTTTCTTTCAAAAAAATTACCAATTTCTCAGTTTGAGTTCAGACACACCCAAGAGTGTGCCAGAATCCCTCAGACCAAGGCTCTGATACCAACTTGTAACATCCCTCAGACCAAGGCTCTGATACCAACTTGTAACACCGAGTTTAAAATTCTGAGATGAATTTGCATTAACAATATCATTCCACACAAAAATAACTGCAATCTATCTGGCTTATATAGGCTTATAGTAGTACAAGTGGGATGATAATAGTGAGCATATCCTCAACGCTAATCTAGCATGCAATTCTCATAACATATAACATAACACCATGTATGGGTATTCTAGGAATCACTTACTTGAGCTCGGATGATTGCACGCATCACACCCCTTTTCTTTATAAAAATCTTTTAGAATATTCATTTTCCTTAAGATTACCAATTCTTCAGTTTGAGTTCAGACACATCCGAAAGGGTGTCCGAATCCCTCAGACCAAGGCTCTTATACGAACTTGTAACATCCCAAAAATTCATAGTAAAATTTTGATTTAAAAAACAATAAACGATACAAATAAATTGGCCTCTATACTTTTTAATTGCCGTGATGATAGACATCAATGTGATTACTAGTGTTGACAATGTAAAAGGAAAATAGTACGAGAGGGAGAGCTATAGGTATACAAAGATTTTTTTTCCCCTTTTGTTGACTTAGTTTGACTATTTTGTTAATTTTGACCATCTTACTCATTGACTATTTTGACCTATTTTAAACCGCATAGCCCAATTAACGAACGATTTTGACCAAACTTAACATTGACTATTTTGTTAATTTTGACCAACACAAGTTCAATAGTGTCGTTTTTCTTGGATACATATTTTCATATGCTTTCATGGCATTTGAAACTACTCATGGAATTTTGCATCTCATGTTCATTAGAGTAAAATATAAAGATCAGAAAATAAAACACCGAGTTTAAAATTCCGAGATGAATTTGCATTAACAATATCATTCCACACAAAAATAACTGCAATCTATCTGGCTCATATAGGCTTATAGTGGAATTAAAATGGTACAAGTGAACAATTTAAGCGTTACAATAATTATAATAAGATGAAAATCAGAATTGCAATAATCCACACTTTAAAGACCATGCATCACCACATCTCATAGCTCATCCTACATCATCAACAAACATTTTCCAAAGCAATGAGATGATATATTTTATTTGTGATTTGAGTAATTTGTTTCTTTTATACTTAATTAACTTAATAGGTTAAACACTTAATCTCTACAGTTATATATAGTTGTTTCTCTTTTACTTGATATAAACAAAATGACTTAATCGGTTAAACTAAAAAAAAATTGATGAACATTATGATTTTTTTGGAATGTAAGGATACAACAAATTATCTAAACAAACATTATTACCCATTCAAAATGGAAACAAACTGTTTATCTTTTTGGACTGTTGGAAGTGTGTAAATGACAATTTTACCCTTCAGTTTGGAAATGATGTTGAATAACAGATGACTATTCAGTTAAGAACTGTTGTAAAATGAAATTATAAATCACTATTTATTTTATATAAACAATGATAAAAATGAGATAAAATATATAATCACTATAGGATTAGTAACATGTAACAAACTTTATATAATATTTAAATTGACCAAAGCACGAGAAGGATAGGATTGTAAACGCATGATTAATAATTTTTTTGGGTTTGAATAGGTAGGGGTAAAATTGGAATTTGAAAATGAAAAACAAATTAATAGATGGAAAGAAAAAAAAAATTAAAACTTACATGATAATCATCATAATCACGACCACGCTGTGGATAAAAAAAAAAAAGGCAAAACCAGGATCAGATTAGAAGAAAATGAAAATTAGAAATCAAAACAAGATTTGTATTTGTAATTTTGTATAGTATAATAAAAGATGAGAAGGGCATTTAAGTCTTTTTCACCTTTCCATATCTGTCCCTGTATCTGTCCCTGTAACGCTCCTTATCTCGGTGTCTTCTACCATAGTCTCGATCTCTCTTCCTTTTTTCACCTTCCTCTCTTGCCCTTTTTGCTTCCTGAAATTTTCATAGTTTAAATTAAATAAATAAATAAATAACATTTATATCTATTAATAAATAATAAAATGAAAATATTGGTTAATAAGTCTAGTAAATCACCTCTTCTTCCCTTGCTTTTTTTGCTTTCTCAGCTTCCTCTAATGCTTCTTTTTCGATCTGATTTTTTAAAAAAAATTGAATAATTGATTTAATTAAATGTATTAATGTTTGGTATTTTATAATTAAAAAAAAATTAAGGTGAGAAAAACCTCTCTATGGGTGAAAATTTCTTTGACAACTTCTTTTGCATACTCCGGATCATCACATATTAAAATATTGTCAAATACAGATCCAGCTTTTACCTGAAATAAATTTTAATTATTATATTTAAACAGAATGTATAGTTTTAACTTTTAACTCTATTCTATATATATAGTTTATTAAAATTAATGTACTTTTTTATTTGGAAAAGGAAAAATATATATATAATGAAAGTAACTAAGACCCAAATAAGATTACAATAAAAAAAAATTGCTTCTTATTTTTGGTTGGAGTGAACTTTTTATGATATGTAAAAACAATGTAAAGTTTTTTAACTTCACTCCTTAATGAATTTTTAATTTACAAAAATAAATATAACAAACAGTAATTATAACACGAATAAGATTATAATTATAAGAGTAAACTACACGAATGGTCCCTATGGTTTGGGTTAATTTGCATGTTTGGTCCCTAACTTATTTTTTTAACTCGGAAGGTCCCTATTGTTTGTTTTTGTTACGCGCTTGGTCCCTACTGTTTGTTTTTGTTACGCGCTTGGTCCCTGTGTTACCTAAAAAGATTATTATTTAAATAGGAAAAAATCGTGGGGTAGGTAAGGTAAGGTGAGGGGGTGGGGTTGTGGGTGTGTTTATTTAAATAAATTAAAAAATCAAGGGCAAAATAGTCTTTTTAGGTAAAACAAGGACCAAGCGAATAACAAAAACAAACAGTAGGGACCTTCCGAGTTAAAAAAATAAGTTAGGGACCAAACGCGTAAATTACCCTAAACCATAGGGACCATATATATGTTGTAGACATTTTCAGAAAATCAAGCTGTAATCGAATTAAAATCATGAATATTTTAAAGAGATTTGTGTCATTAAACATTATATAAATAGAAATAGGTTATATTGCAATTCTTCATTCCATTCCATTCCAATGGAATCAACAATTCCATTCCATTCTCAACATACCTGCCAAACTTCAATTCCCACATATTTAATCGGCTTCAGCACATATAAATCAGGATCATCTTCGAATTCTAAGCAAATAACAAAAAGAAAATGTAAATCAATTTCCTAAAATTTAATATAAAATAATAAACATTAAAACACTAACATGAAGTTCTATACTTATATATAGCATTTTAGTACCTGGATTATCGATATAAGGGATCTTCCATTTCCCTTTGTAGTTTGGATTTTTAATTTTCTGTATCAAAAGAGAAGTTTTTTTAAAAATTATAAAATATGGGTATGATTTTATACAAAATCTTAAGGGTAAATAAAACTTTATCTATTTATACCTTTGGTTTCCATGGCCCTTTGTATGCTGGATTTGGTATCTTTGGTGCTCCCCATATTCCATCTTCATCTTCATCCCAGGTATCAGGCTAAACAAGATTTAAAAAAAAATAAAAAAAAAATAAAAAAGGATAATGTCACTAAATAGCTAACCAAGTTTTAGATTTGTTCTATCTTAATGAAATTTAGTAACTTTTTTACTTTTAGTAAACAACTTTCTGTTTTCTTCCAAAGTTGTGAAATTTGGACTATAATATGTCCAAGAGTGAATTATTTTTTTTGGATGTGAAAAGTTATTTAATTCACTTAATTTTGTTTAAAATCCATTTTCTTTGGATTTCAAATGTGCTTTTAAAAACAAAGTTTTATTTATATAAAAAAAACAATATATTTGCTATATACTACTAAAAAGGTAATAATATTTTTTTATATTGTCTAACTAAAATATGAAGTCTAAGAAGAAAAGAAACAAATACAAATACAAATTTAACTTTACTAATCAACTAACCTTTTTAGCTTTAGGATCAGGAATTTCTCTTGGGATTGAATCATAGCCCTGAGATACAAAATAATATAAGAATAACTTTTAACAAAAAAAACACATCAAAAAACAAACAAGAAATAAAAGCAAAGGTCTAATTTCTAAATGCAACTATAGTAGTGAAAATTGCTTTGTATTTGAATGACATTGCTATAATTGAGTAAATTTTTCAAAGGACAAAATTATAAAAGGAAGAAATGAAAGTGGGATTTTATAATAAAGAAAATAAATTAAAGTAAGTTGCTATTTCTTCCATTTAACCCTAACATCATAAAATCTGAAACCTACCTCTGGCTTTACTTGATCAGGATCCTCAATATATTCCCTTTCTTCCCAATCCAAAGGCTGCAAAGTTTTAAAAAAAAAAAGACAATTGAAAATGTAGCTCAAAGGACAAAAAATATAAAATATAATGTTTAAAGGTCAATAGAAAATTCCAAAAATGACCTTTTTGGCCTTGAGATCTTTGATTTTACGAGGTGGAAGGATATCCCAATCTGTATACATGCTTCCAGAATCTCTTTCCCTACCATCTATTAAAATACTATAAGTTGCATCAGGCCTAAGGACAAAAGTGTAAAAATGTGTTAACTTGTCTGTTTCACATTGCAAATCCTTCTTGATTGGATAATTTTGCCCTTGGTAGGAAACAATAACATGAAGCTTCTTTGTCTGTGTGCCACATAAATCTGGTCCAAACATTACACTTCAAAAAAATAAAACAAACAAACAAAAGTTAATACATTGTAACATAACAGTATAACACCACTACTACTAATAATATGGAGACTTTATATTGTTAAGCATCTGAAAGAACTTACAAAAAAAAAAGCAAAAAGATTAATAAAGTAAGAATTATTGTTGTTTTTTCTTAATCTCCAATAAAGTCCCTGCATTTTGACCTCGTATTCAATTAAGTCCCTTTATTATTTATTTATTCTGATCAAGTCCCCAATACCAGTTAAATTGAATATGAGGTCAAAATGTAGGGACTTAATTGAATATGAGGTCAAAATGTAGGGACTTTATAGAAGATTTCTAAGTGTGAAACCGGCTAATTTGAAAAATTGTCCACAATTGAATAATTTAACTGGTATTCAGGACTTAATCAGAAATAATAAATAATAAAGGGACTTAATTGAATATGAGGTCAAAATGTAGGGACTTTATAGGAGATTTCCCTTCTTTCTTTTATAAAAAGATGTGAAAAGACAAACCTGTAAGGAGTGTCACCACCGAATTTCTTTTGGTTAACATATCCAGACATAAGCTTGATATAACCACCACCACATTCAATGTCTTGTTCAAATTTTATAGAGTATTGTAACACCAATGTTCTATTTTTGTTGTTGAATTCTGGGATTTTTGCAGAGATGGCAGTATGTCTGGCATCAACTGATGTCTGAATGCCTGAAATAGTTCAGAATGATCAAATTGTTTGTTCAAATCATTTGTTCATATGATTCTGTAAAAAAATTGTCTAGAAAGTAATTTTGCAATTTAAACTAATTCACCAAAAGACCTTGTTGTGAAATAGGTGGTTATTTTGTGATGAATGTGTGAAAGGTGGTTATCTGGTGACAAAAGACCTCCCATTTTGGTCATTTCTGTGATTAAAGTAATTACAACATTTTTTTGTGAAATAGACAAATGTGAAAAAGGTGATTATTTGGTGAGGATAGAAACTAATGGAACAAAAAGGGAAAAAAATCCAGTCTAAAGGATTGCAAGATTTTATAGACAAACTAACCATGAGACTATTCCTAAAAATGGGCCCTTCCTAAAGAAGACTTTTCAGAAAAAAATTTATATATATATATATCCAATTACAACACATGGAAATGTTAATGTTTTACCTTTATCATCTGGATCACCAGACCATGATCCAGCTGTGTGCTTAAATGATCCAGCTTTTCCTTCACTTTTTTTCCAATCAGATTTCACCCATCGGCTCTGCCACCCATCTATTTCCCACAAATTGAAAAAAAAAATGAAGAAATTTAGTTAAGTCATCAGATTCAAAGCGCAAAGCAAGAACAACACATTACTTGATCAAGTAAAGGTGCACTACGTTTATGGTAGGCATGGCCCCTCAAAAACCCCTAAATTATCGCAAATTTCTGAATTAGCAGCTCTTTCTCCATTTACATTTTACACGAGAAGCTTATGCAGTGTACAGATATGAGATATCGCAAAGCAATCCGCCAATATTGCAAAAACTAACAGCAATTTGACTTACGAAACAGGTTGAATCCCAAATTCACATTGTTTTTGTTGAGATATGATTCTCCTTCGTAAAATCCCTACTTGTAGCACGAAATCCTAAACGTATTTACACGACATGTACGTACAACGAGAAATACTTCTTCAAACACATTTCTCACTGATAATCTAAAACTTCACTTCGGTATTACACTAAAAGCCTCTTGAGACTAACTTAAAATCGGTAGATTATGTAACATCAGCAGGTTGATTTGACAAAACATTAGGTTTTTTGTTATCTGATTGCTTAAAACTTTGACTGGAATCACTAGATGCTGCAAAAAGTAAGATACGAGTTCACAATTGCTAAAAATTACCATCGAATCGCTCCTCGAAGATGATCTCTGAGAAGGAAAGAGTACAGATAGAGAGAAACACCAGCACAAGTGCTCCAAATTGGAACTGCTGCTGAAGTGCAGACCTTCCAGCTCCATTCTTGCTCATCTTTTACCGGCCGACAATGGCGTAATTTTTTCAGTCTTGTATTGAATGGTTTTGTTATTTATATGAATTTGGTATGGAAATACCAAAAATTGAGATTTTAATTACAACATATGCCATTCAAACTCTTTTCCAACGGGAAGACTTCCTTGACCCAAATGATACAATATGTTTTTATAATTTTATCATGTTCTTATAATTATTTATAATAACAAATTTATTAGTTTATCAAAAGGAATTAATAGAAAACTATTTTATAAAGTAATTAAAAAATTTATTGTATATGAATTATTAAAATAATTTTAGTTATCATGTACTTTCTCTTAGTTTTCTATTTTGTAGGACATTCAATTTATTATTTCTAAAAAGAAATGAATATAATATTTAAATAAAAACACACTATAGTTTTCATGTATTTTACCCATTATATTTTCATAAAAATCAAGCAGGACCATAAACAGATAACAAGATTTTTAGAACTTTGAAAAATAAAAATAAAAAGAGTTGGGTGAGATAGGCGAGTCAATGAGTAAAACGCCCTAAAACGGCACAGTGGCCACAAAAGCGGGCTAAAACACGACTTTGCCTTTTTCCATTCCAGACTTTTTTTTTTTTTTTTTTTTTTTTATGATTTGCCGATCATGATACTGCTTCCATGATAATACTATGTGATATTATCAAGTTAGCCTTGCATTAGGCTTGAAAATAGAATTAAGTTTAAGAAAGTAAACTGACCAGAAAGGCGAATCCAAAATTGCTGTACCGTAATAAAACTTTGCTTCTCCAAATATAATTCAGACTTTTATTGCAGAGATGTTTTTTACAGAGGAGGGATTACAAGAAAGAAAGGGGAAATTGGCTTTCAGTCTGCCTAAAACATAAGGTAGAGGCTCCTTAAATAGATCAGGAGGACTCAAAAACAAACAAAACCTAAATTATTACATTTAGCATTGGCAGACAACTTTTAAGAAAAGTAGAAATGACTTTTTGTTTGATTCTTCTGGCTTTAATAATGTCTGACGAGTAATTTCCTCTGTCTTCAATAATTCTTGAAGAATATATTCTTCTTTTATTTTGGTCCATCCACCTGTCACCTATAGTCTATTGTGGTGATGTCTTTTTGTTTTTTGAAAGATTCTTTCTTTGCGTGATTGACTCCTCAATCATGTCAATTATACAATCAATTGGGAGTTCATCATCTGGAACTTCTTCATCATCTGGCTGGGATTCCCCTGCTAAGCATGGTGATTGGCCTTGGCTTTGGTTATCAACTGACATATTATCTTGAATATCTTCATTTGAACCTTCATCTGTATCATGTTTTGAAAATCTTTTAAGATTTTCTTTTAATTCAGAACAATATAATCTGAATGACTTGATCATTTCCTCTTTGGTTAAATTAACTTTTTGAGGAGTTGAGGGGGTCACTGCTGTTGAGGAGGCTATTTCCGAAAAGAGTTTTTGGTCTTGGTATTTCTTAATTTGTTGATTGATATGATCAATTGTTTCCTGAGCATTAAGGGTTTTTGTTTCTGGATTCTTTTGAAGCATTTTAGGCCAAAATTTGGTAAAGTATGACCTTTGTAGGGAAGGAAATTTAGAGGGGGTATAATCCACATATGGGGACCATTTCCAGATCCAAGGAATAGAAAATTCCATGAAAAAATGCATAGAAGATATTACTTCCAATCCTTCTGATTTCAAGGGTATAACTTGGTCTCGGTATCTTGGAGAGACAGGTAACCATTCCCCATATAATTTTCTGAATGGTTCCTCAGGGAGGATATCTATACTCGGGCCGTATGAGATCCACCAATTAGTAAACCAATTTGGTATATCTCTGTTTTGGTTATAAACCTTTTCACATACTTTAAAAAACCAAGTATGCTTTCTCTGAGGATTTTCATATAAAAAGGCTTTATGAAAGCTTTCAATATAATCCCAATATGTAAATTTCATTGGTATTTTTGAAGGATGGATTAAAAATTCTTTTTCCTTTAGGGTACTTAAACCCTATTCCTCAGGTGATATGATCTTTTTGATAATAGCTTTACTAAAATTGTAAACACTGGTATTACCTCCGGATGTAAAATGAGAAAATTCAACTGATCCGGTTATTTTCAAAATATTTTCATAATATAATCTTTGTTTGTAAGAATATCCAGCGTATGTCGCTGTATCCAAGTATCTGGTCATTAAAAACCATGGATCGTCATTATTCTCAAAATAAAGCATTATATCTTTATGTTCCAAAATAATAATATTATCTCTATGAGGTGATTCCTTATATTCAAAATTATCGTTGATGGTTTCACCATCTGTGATCATTTGAGCGAGAGTGGGAGTATTTTCCCTTTTTGATTCCAAAAATGCTTTAAACTCCTCATATAATGGGCTTCCAGGAACTGGAAGAGATTGATCATTTGTTTGTGATGAATTTCCAGTTTTATAAGAACTGCTTGAAGCCGTAGGATTTCCCCGACCTCTATGATAACCACCTCTATATGAAGGATGGCCTCTTCCGCGATTGGGATTCATCCTGCAAATGGAAATGTTAATTTAAGAGTAATAAGAGTTTGTTTTCAAGATTCTTGAGTTGGATCCTTAATCCTATCAATCTTAAATTAATTAATTCCTGTCTTACTAGAATATGGTTCATTTGCTAAGTTAGCCAGTTCAACATCTGCCTTATTAATTAAATTTTTTATATTAGTAATTTCATGTGATAACTGTCTTAGCTGGTGATAACTCATTTAGGAATTCTCTAGTTAAAAAATCAGGAAGACTATTATCGCTTCCTTTTTTATATTGTATTTCAAAATCAAAACATGCTAATGTAGCTTGCCACCTAGTAAACATTTGTTTAGAAACATCATGTTTAAAGTCTTTATTAAACATGAATTTAGCTGCCTGACAATCTGTTTTGATAATAAAATGTTGATTATATAAATCATCTTGAAATTTGAGAATACATTTTACCAATGCCAAAATTTCTTTAGCAGTAGTAGAATAATTTTTTTGACTAGGAGTCCATTTTCCAGAATGAAATCTGACTAAGAATTCTTGCTTACTGTTAGGGTGGATTTGTTTTAAAATTCCTCCAAACCCTATTTCAGAGGCATCGGTTTCTACTATTTTTTCCCAATTAGGATTAGCTAAAGATAAACATGGTAGACTTTTAACTTTGTCTTTTATTCTTTTAACTGCCTGAGTATGATCATTAGTCCAAGCACAAGGATTCTTTTTCAATCTGTCGTATAAAATTGCACTATCTGCTGATAAATCTTTATAAAAAGGCGATATATAATTTAGGCTACCTAAGAATCTTTGTAGCTGAGTTTTATCCTTTATTTCATCTGGAAATTTCGCAGCAAAGTCTATACTTCTTTGTATAGGAATAATTTGTCCTTTTTCAATATTATGTCCTAAAAATCTTACCTTTGTTTGGAATAAGGACATTTTAGATTGTGATATTACTAAACCATTGTTTACTATTATTTTTTCAAAAGTATGCAAGTGACCAAAATGTTCTTGAATATCCTTTGAAAAGACTAAGATATCATCTATATATACAATAATGAAATTGCTATAAGGATTAAATATATCATTCATTATATTTTGGAATTCTGAAGGGGCATTTTTTAGGCCAAATGGCATAACATTCCATTCATATTGTCCAAAAGGAACATTGAAGGCAGTTTTATATCTGTCTTTCTTATCAATCTGTATTTGCCAATATCCTGATTTTAAATCAAATTTTGAAAATATTAAAGAATCATGTAATCGGTCTAATAAATCCTTTTTATTAGGAATAGGATACCTGATCCATTTTAAGACTTTATTAAGGGGTTTATAATTTATAACTAGTCTTGGTATTCCCCTTTCTTGTTCAGAATGTTTATTTACATAAAAGGCAGTGCATGACCATGGAGATTTGGAAGGTTGTATTAGTTTTTTATTTAATAAGGAAGTTATTTCTTTTTTACATATATTTAAGTATTCGAAATTCATTTGACAAGGTCTTGCCTTGGTAGGAATCTGTTTTTCATTAAAGTCTTCCTCATAAGGAAGTGTAACTATATGTTTTTTCCTTTCCCAAAAAGCATTAGGATGATCATTACATATTTTCAAAGAGAATTGATTTGTTAAAAATCTAATTTTTTCCTGTAACTTAGGTTGTTCTAGTTGTTCATCTATTTGAACATTTCTGATTTCTTCTTTCAGAAAATTTATTTGGTTTCTTTTTAAATTCAACTCATTGACCCAGATAGAATAAGGGTCCGAGACAAAATTTAGTATAACGGGTTGATTCTTATAAGATCCTATGATTTTATCTTTGTCAATAGTTAGGGGTAATATCATCTCTAAAAAGGGATTTCCTAAGATCATAGTATTATTACTCATATTTTTAATTACCGTGAAATTAATAGGTATACAAACATTTTCTGTACAAATTTTTGCATCTGTTAATTTATATCTAATATCTAATTTAGAACCTGATACTTCTCTTAACGTATGTGTTGATTTTTGAAAATATTTAGTAGGTATTAAACCTTCTCTTATACAATTTAAATCTGCACCACTATCTATTAGGGCAACAAAACTTCTTTGGTAATTATAAGTAATAAATAAATTAATTGTGACATGCCATTTTCTAGATATTACCAATTCCATGGACTGAAGGAAATTGTCATTACTGGTACCAATATCTTGGTTATTTTGTAATTTTTCTAATTTGTTAATTCTTTGATTGCTTATTAGCTGGTCATTTTTTATCTTAGATATATCCTGTTTTAGGTTTTGAATTTCAAGCTGTAAATCTTGTACTGTAGGTGTATTAGCGGAATTTTTATTTCTTCTTTCTTTTAACATATCATGAACGTTTTTCATGGAATATATCCCTTCTTCTTGTGTACTCTGTTCCTTAGTATTTAGATTTTCTATTATTTTTTGCCTGATTTCTGGATCATTTATTTCTTTTAATAAGTTTGCAATATCATTACTAATTACATTTATAGTTAATTCATCTTTGAATTGAGACTGTATTAGGTATAATTGGTGGTCTATGTTACATGAACATTGTTCTGAATTATCACAATTACATTCAATTTCTTCAGATTTTGACGAATAATCAGAATCATATTCTATTATGTTTATATCAGAATCTTCGTCTGAGAGCTCCTCTTCATCTGACGAATTATCTATCAAATTTATTAATTGTATTTTTATATCCTCACTTATATTCATATTATTAATTTGTTTTTTTATTTTTTTATTCCTGCATTTATTAGCATAATGTCCCATTTTCCCGCATGAAAAACAAGTAGGGGGTTTTTTATAATCTTTTCTATTAAATCTTTTTTTAATATGTTTATCTTTTTTATTAGGATCACTATGTTTTCTCTTATAATATTTTTTCTTCTGTTGAAACTCTTTTTTCTGTTTCCTCCTATTGTTATTAGTTTGTATTCCGAATTGATCACAAAATTCTCCCAATTGTCTTTTTTCATTAAGATGTTGGGTTTTAATTTGGTAATTTAGTTTTATTTCACTACATAAGGCTAAACCTTCCTGTATACAAGTTCCTATCAATTTCCCATACGTATAATCTTCATAAGGAATTGTATTATCTATTCTTAGTTGGTTTTTAACTCTTTCAGCAAAAAGATTTGGTAAACCATCTATGAATTTGGATTTCCAGTAAACACTATTACAATCATTAAGTTCCATTACTCTACTTAAGAAAGTGTCCTTATACCATCGAAAAGATGTAAGAGTTTTACAAAATAGTCCATTTAATAGAGTACGGATATTTTCAGAATTATCTGACCATCTTCCTGTAAAATGTTCTATTATGGTACAAGTTAGAGTATAAACTACATTAGGAGTGGTTATTCCATTTTCTGTTTTAACTGTATTAAGAATAGCTTGTTGTGTTTTTTCATCCACATAATTGTCCCACCAGCCTTTTAATTGGCCAGTAAATCCGGCAATTAACATATTAGCCACTTGTTTATCACTATTTCCTGTATTTTTAGCAATTGTACTATACATTAACATTCTATGAATCATGTTATATATTTGTCTTTCAGTATAACCATCTAAATTCCATTCGTAAACATTTTTACCACTATAACTATTATTAATTTCATATTCTTGTTCCTCATGTAGGACATCTTGGGGGCTCGGTCTTGGATAATAATATAATCTTTGAACAGGTTTTCTAGCAAATTTGCTATCATAATTGTTAATTTTGTTTATTTGAGTATTATCTGAATCATTATCTGAGTCTTTATTTATAGTATTAATTTGTAATTTCTTCATTTGTTCTTGCAGAATATCTAGCATATAATCATAATTTTTAAGTTTATAACCAGTAATATTTGGTGGGGGTTGAATAGTAGCATTTATTTGTTGTTTTTTATCTTTTTTCTGTATTATTATATCTTTATTGTTAATGGGTGAATTTATATTTTCTAATTTTTTATGTAAGTCCATTAACTGTTCTCCTAATATTATGGAATATAAATTATGGAAATTTAATTGTTGAATCATACTATTAATATGATTAACATCTATTGTAAGAGTCTTTTCTTCAAAAAGTTTTTGGTAAGCCGAAAATTTTATAGTAACATTGTTATTTGTAATGGTAAAAGGGACTTGTGGTGGAAATATACTTGTTATTATTTTGTCTCCCGATAGAGTATAATCTTTTTCTATGTTGTGAATATTATGTAAAAAAGTATGAGCAAACCAAGGAATAAAATGTATAATTTGATTTATAGAGGATAAATATTCATAAAATCTATTTTGTATTTCTTGTAATTCTTCTTTAGAATAATTTTTAAATAACCATTCTTTAAAAAATATCCATTTATTCGAATAAAATTCTTCTGAAATAATTTTTCTTGCCTGAGAACCAGGACTAAAATCTATTTTTTCTTTTAAATCCATTAAACTGTAAAATTCATTTCAGAAGGAGTAGATGCCTCCGCTTCATACACAATATCATCATGTATATTTAAATTGTTTATCTTTCTATTATCAACAGAAGCACGAGTAGAGGGAATTTCTACGTTATAATCTAGTGGTGATATGTATAAATGTGAAGATCTTGCAGATCTTGTTCGTTTTATTAGGTCGTTATTATGCTCTATTTCTTTGTTAAACTCAATAGTAACAACGCCATCAGAAGTTTGCATAATACTTTCTATATTATTATTTATTAAAGGTGTAGGTGGTATATTATTTTCTAAAATCCAGTGTTGGGGAAATTTTATTTCCTCCCATTTTATAGCTTTTCTAGTTGTAATTTTTGACACATCAAAATTACTTTCTATTAAAATTGTCTCATTTATAGGTTTATTAACTATCTTACATTTAGGATTCATAGTTTTTAATGGTTTATAATATATACGATAACATATACATATTACTTCTGATCCTGGTAAATAATTATAACCATGAGTTTTGACGTTTAATGTTAAGGCTTGAAAAATATTTTTATCAGATAAAGAAAGCTGTAAATTTGGGTAGACATTAAAATATACCGGTCAATGAGACAAGCTAGATTCTATTATACCCATTAAAGATTGTTTCCAATTTTTATTTCTAGCATCCCTAAGAACTGCTAAAAAACTTTCAGGTAATCCCTGTAGTGTTAATGGTTTAAAAGCAATTTGCACCAAACCAATATGCAAATAATTATAAATATGTTTATATCTATTTATGTCTTGTGGAGTTATTAACTGAACTGTCATGTCATCTTCATTCATAGTTAAATTTTCTTCTGTAGTTTTAACAGTTTGGATAAAACCTAATTCTTCAAAAGTTCCTAATTCATATATAAATTTAGGGTTGATACTAGGAATTGTCCATTTATTAAGAAGGTCTAAATTCTTTGGGACTTCATATTCTTCTATTAACTGATTTTTAATCACATGCTTATTACTATTTTTGAATCTACTGAATATACTCATGAAGAGTAAAATAAATGAGGTAACATCACATAGTATTCCATGGCTCTGATACCAAAATCAAGCAGGACCATAAAAATCAAGCAGGACCATAAACAGATAACAAGATTTTTAGAACTTTGAAAAATAAAAATAAAAAGAGTTGGGTGAGATAGGCGAGTCAATGAGTAAAACGCCCTAAAACGGCACAGTGGCCACAAAAGCGGGCTAAAACACGACTTTGCCTTTTTCCATTCCAGAATATATTCTTCAAGAATTATTGAAGACAGAGGAAATTACTCGTCAGACATTATTAAAGCCAGAAGAATCAAACAAAAAGTCATTTCTACTTTTCTTAAAAGTTGTCTGCCAATGCTAAATGTAATAATTTAGGTTTTGTTTGTTTTTGAGTCCTCCTGATCTATTTAAGGAGCCTCTACCTTATGTTTTAGGCAGGCTGAAAGCCAATTTCCCCTTTCTTTCTTGTAATCCCTCCTCTGTAAAAAACATCTCTGCAATAAAAGTCTGAATTATATTTGGAGAAGCAAAGTTTTATTACGGTACAGCAATTTTGGATTCGCCTTTCTGGTCAGTTTACTTTCTTAAACTTAATTCTATTTTCAAGCCTAATGCAAGGCTAACTTGATAATATCACATAGTATTATCATGGAAGCAGTATCATGATCGGCAAATCATAAAAAAAAAAAAAAAAAAAAAAAAAAAAAAAGTCTGGAATGGAAAAAGGCAAAGTCGTGTTTTAGCCCGCTTTTGTGGCCACTGTGCCGTTTTAGGGCGTTTTACTCATTGACTCGCCTATCTCACCCAACTCTTTTTATTTTTATTTTTCAAAAGATTGACAATTTTTTTTTGTGACATAGTTAAAATAGTTACAATAGAAAATTTTATCAATTTAGTAGTTTAGTGTTATTTTATTAAATCTAATGAAATTTGATATATATATATATATATATATATATATATATATATATATATATATATATATATATATATATAACCACTTTAACCTTACAATGTAACATGTCAAAATAGAAAAAATTATAAAATTTATATGATTTATTGATGAAATTAAAATATAATCGTAAAATTATAGAAATGACCAAAATATAATGTATTTCATAGTATTTGCCAATTAAATTTTTTTGTATCTTAATTGGTTGTATATTAAACCATAATATACAAATATATGGCCAAAATATAAGTTTAATAAAAGGTTGTTTATTAATTCTATATATTTTTGTATCTTACGTGATATAATAGCAGAGTCAAAAACTTTACAAGAAAATATGAATTTATAAGTTAAATATAACTTTCTAAAACTAAAATTATTTCATTTATCTTTTTGTGTTATTAGTTTAGGCATTTTTGTGAATTGTCAATTATATTGACATGGGTTGACTTTTGGTCTCCGTCCATCGATTCTTTACTACACGTAGCACCAGCCAATCATATTATCTTTTATTGCATCTTGTGGGCCCTCCTGCTTCTATTTTCTTTTTTCATGGCATTCTTTTAATAAACTTTATTTTAGAACATATATATCCAAAATAAATATTTTTAAATTGTAAAAACTATAATATAACTTATACAAAAAATAATCGTGTTATCCATTACCAATTGAATTATCTTTAGTTAAGACTTTATTTGATTTTAAATGAAAGAATAATGATTTTTTTTATAATTTAGGAATTAAATATAATTTTATTTCTTTATAGATGTATTTGATATTGTACCAATTAAGTATTTTAAATTTATCTTAAACTAGCTAAAAAATAAAAATGTTTAGCATGGATGCCATAAGGAGTCTTGGTCTAAATTGAGATGGTCATATCTTATCCTTAGACTAAAAACCCTTTAGTATTTAAGACATAATGGTAATTATGAGTAGATTGGGTTTTGTTTCAAAAAAATTAAACAAAATTTAAAAATAAGCCCCTCAACCTTTAAATCCATACAAATAAAATAAACTTTACATGTCGTGAAAATATATTTGGATTGAGCTAGAAACAAAACCAATAAATAAATAAAACATATTAGCTTTTTAATTCGACCAATCATTTAACAAACAAATAACACCAACAACAAAAATAAAAATAAAAATAAAAATAAAAAAATAATGAAAAGTTTCAATACCTTTTTATGTGGATATACAAACATATGCGTAAAACTCTCTTTGATTTATATATATATATTAAGATTGTGAAAAATTTTAACAGTAAACTGACTGATGGGTTGGCAAAACCGGTTCTTTATGGCAGTTTGTTATTTTCTGGATTTGTTGGTGAGCCTGGTTGCCAAAACCGGTCCTTTGTTTATGGCAGTTTGTTATTTTCTGGATTTGTTGGTGAGCCTTTTTATTTTGGGCAATTTATGCCATTTTGTCAATTCTTTATTAACATTATGTAAATGATTTTTGGGCGTAAGAATTACAATCTAAGCATTTTTGTAATTTTGCGAAAATATAGGGGCACATTTCAAAGAGAAAACTGGGAAGAATTTAATTGGACGATTAGCCTGTTGGGTTGACCGTTGCTTTCATTCTGGTTCAAAGTCTTTAAGCGTGTAGAATATGGCACTTTCCCGTTTTATATAATTTCGTTATTCCTTAATTAACCTTATAATTTCTTTTGTGATACGCCGAAAAGAAAAGAGAGTTGGCCTTATTAATTTATTTCGCTTTCCATTTGTTTTAGCGGTTGATCCATGAATTTGAATATGGCTATGCATTTAATGGCATATATTTGAAGTTTTGAACCGATGAGTCCAGTTATATATTTAGACATTTGACAAGATCTGTAAGTTTAGTAATAAGTAGTAGTTGTTAGGAACCGTAGAAGCCAAACTTGTAGCCGTCATACTCTCGAGCAAGAAGTATGATCCTAGTCTGGCACCACACCAATGTTTCCGAACCTGGCAATTAATGTTGTCACGCTACTTTCCTCTTACAAACATGAAAACATGCATATGATGCGACGCACAGACAATACGGCTTGACCACTGTAACTTGGGCGATTCGGGGCACTAATCATAAAAATTTGGTTGTAATAAGATAAAGACTTCATTAGGAATATGTACCAAACTACTGATTAATGTGGACCATACCCAAATGATGTAACCCGAAAACATGTAAAACATAATAGAACAAAACGATCGAATTCAAGTCGTTTGGCGGGAGAATGTTGTTGAGGCATGCGTAACAAACTTTTTCCTTACAATAAATTTTCGCCACTATTAGATGTTTGTCTCCCAGTATACAATAGTCGAAACAACTATTCGGGAATGTTGAATATGACTAGACTCGTACTTTTTGTAACATTCGAGTTGTGATTATGTTTTTCCATTATTTTATTGGGGTTTTTATAGTCCATAAGAAAGTAGAATGATTAGGAAAAGTAGGAAGCCATTTATCGCATTCGGTGAAAAATCTGTTGAGTTACGTTGAGGGCGTGGGGCACCTCTGTTTATTTAGGCACGACTAATTTGTCGTATATGGATTTGCGGAGCCTATGACCATGGGTTGAACGTTTTACTTAGGGTTTTGGGTGTATTTAAAGGCCATTAACCTTTAGGGTTTTATCATTCTCAGTCTCCATGACCTCTTGAACGACCCGTATGAAACCCTAGCCTCCATTGAAGGGTTTTGAGCTCAACCTCTCTCCTAAAATTCATATTGGCCCTCGTTTGGTGATCTTTGGTGCTCTAGAGTGAAGTAAACAAGAAAAAATAATCAAGGGAGCTTTGCATCTAATGTACAACCTTGATTCACCTTCTGGACCTTTGTAAGTCACAAAGTTCCAAGTTTTATTGTGTTTCATCATTAGATCTGTGAGTATTTGGTATTTTGGTCCATTTTAATGAGTTTTGGTATCTTTCTCACTTGTTCCATGAACTTTGAAGAACTCCATGAGCTTTGAATCACATTTAAGTTTAGATTAGATGATTTGGTGGAGTAAAGAGTGAATGCAAGAGCTCTCTTTACTCCATGCATGAAGAAAATGGGTTTTTGGATATTTCTTGGCCTATGCTTTTAGATCTTGGAAGTTTGTGTCATTATTATGGATAAAGTTGGAATCTTTATCTATTTAGACATCATGTTGATTCAGATCTAAAAGTTGGAGGCATGGACTTAATAGATTAAGTCGAAAAATGCTTTCTTAAACTTTTTGGAAGCTAAGATTCTAGATCTTGTTTGTTTGGACCATCTTAATAGATAAAGTTTGAAACTTTATCCATTAATACACTAATAAGAACCATATATGAGAATTTGAAGCCTTGGCTTAATGGATTAAGTCAAAAGACCTTGGACAGTTGGCCTAGACGTGGCGCGTGTGTTTGGGGAGCGACTCATCTTCTAAGTTTGTCACACCCCCGACCGAGGTGGCGGAACATGTCGAGATGTGCGACTAAGTTTATGGATCACAGGTAAACTTAATATATAGCACAAGTACAACAATAAACAAAACAACATTTGTATTCCATCATTAAGTTTGAATACAAGGTTCTTACAGATAATAATAGTACAGTAATTGACTTAACATGTAAGCAGACATAACAAAAACTAGTAAACTAGATTGCCTGAAATCCATGATTATCCGTCGTCTGAATGCTTTGAATTACTGATTCCCTGAGAATACGTGTAGTTTTGAGGGTCAACACAAGGTTGGTGGGAGTTACAAGTTTTCTGCTAACAGCAGTATGATACTTTTAAAAAGTCTAAAAAGTATTTTCTTTGTAAGTATAACCATACTTAAAATAGTTTTTGTAAAGAGTCTTAGTGTAAGCTTTGAAAACCAAAATTTATCTTTACATAAGTAAATCCATACTTAAAATAGTTTTGAAAACAATCAAGCCCGTGATTTGTAGTAAAGGAAAGAGATTCTAGTTAGTGTTCATAGTGAGTCATATAACCGAGCTATGTGACTGAGTGTACCCCCTACAACGCTTCATTGTATGTCGTAGTAACGATAGTTGATACTTATCACCCGCTTCGATTGATCAATCGAGGTTGTAGCTAGCAACCGCAGGTGGGGATGTCAACCCCGTATAGATCTATACAGACGTATCTCGCTTCGAAGATTAACGGTTATAGTAGTGTGGGTATGCTAAGTGTTTAGACTTAGCTAATGAATAAAGTCTCACTAAAAAGCCCTTAAGTAAGGTATGCGAATAACTCTCAACCCTAATTTATAAGTGGATAAGTTACTAGGCATAATGAATTGTATAGAGTTTATGAAAGTCGAGCATAACTAGTATGCATGTATAGTATAAGGTACTTGCTTTTATAGTGAAGTATGTTTCAAGAAATGTTCATGTATAAACTTTTCACATATACATGTATAGCTTAAATCTTTAAAAATACTACAAAGTTTTATGACGTGCTTTTTATGACATAGAATGTCACATAAAATCATAGAGTTTTGTAGTAAAAATGCATATATTATTTTTATTAGTTGTATCATTTTAACAATATAACATATGTAAATATTGAGGTTTAAAATTAGTTTATGTGTTCATAATATATATATATATATATATATATATATATATGTGTGTGTGTGTGTGTGTGTGTGTGTGTGTGTGACAACCCGAAACTTTTTTCGTTATCCTTACTCAATTTCCGTTAATCAAATTTGGGTATTTATTTAATTCCGTCAAATTTGATAGTTTAGGAAGGACTTTACGTTTAAATAAATCAATTCGGATTTATTTCCGTTCACGTTAGTATTATTTTTGGTCTAACAGAATATTCTAAACTCAGTTCGATCGAGTTCCGTATTCGAAAACGAGGTTTTCTAAGTCAAAACATAGCATTCGGGCCAAACAACCCTTCAAGGGGAGTTTACGGCCGCAAACTCAGTTTACGACCGTAAACTCTGTTTACGACCGTAAATATTGTTCACGGCCGTAAACCCTCCACCCCACCCCTTGGCCGTAAACTTACCCCTATATAAGGGATGAGTGGCCTTCATTTCTCACTTTACACACTCCAGAAGCTTTCTCTCTCTACTCTCTCTCTCTCTCTCTACAAACTTCGATTTTGCTCAAAGATCCTCAAGAGTGTAAGTGATTCTTCACCTTGATTGTGTTTCTATCTCACTCCTAGTGGTAAATCCATGCTCCTATCTCATGAATCTCATCTTTTTCTTGATTTTCTCTCTCACCAAGAACACCAAGAACACACACTAGTGTTTTTGGACTCTAACCACCCTTTCAAGCTTCCATTACGTAAGTACTCTACCCTTAGCTTGTTGGATACAAGAATCACTTGTTAAACATCTAGAAATCGTGACCAGAAGGGTGTTTACGGTCAAGGAAATCTCCCTTGACCGTAAACTCTACTTAAGTGGTGCAAAGTTGCCACAACACCCTCCTAAGCCTAGAAACTAAGCCTAGAACACTTCCAGAAGGCTAGAAAGGACCTAGAAACACCAAAAATCGCACTTTTCGCCAAGAGTTTACGGCCGTAAACCCATGGACCGTAAACTCCCTTTACGACCGCAAACTCCCCATTTTCAAATCACATGTGATTCTAACACTTAGTTTTAAGTGTTTCCTAGTCCCTAAGGTGGTTTCCTTCCATAACGAATAGTGTTATGCCCTCACCTAATGTATATATGTACTTCTTCATACTAAATAGGATCCATTTGTGTCCGAGGCTTTAATTGACACTCAACAATTCCTAGCAACTTACACTCGAATCCCACATCAAAAGGTGAGTTCATACCCCTACGCTTTTTGTGACAACCGTCAATTTTTAGCCAAGTCAAAGTCAACTAAAGTCAACAAGTCAAACCGGTCAACTCATCTAACCCTTGTACATTAGGGTTTCCATTATATTTCTTATTGAACAACCCGCAATCTTAATACAAAGTATCACTTAGAGTTTTCACGTGTTCGGAAATTCTAAACCCAAATCAGGGCAAGTGATGAAACTACTCGATAAAACATTATTCCTTAACCCTCGGGGGCATATAACAATCATAACAAGACTTAATGAGGTTTACAAACCTTGCGTTACGAAGCCAAACACTCAAAAAGGTCACAAAAGAAGTCTCTCCCAATCTCTTTCACTCTAACTCTCCCAAAACTCTCTCTGTATGAGAAATCTCTCTAAGAATGTCAAATCTCTTCCAAAACTCTCTCTGTATGAGAAATCTCTCCAAGAATGTCAAATCTCTCCCAAATCTCTCCAAGTATGTGAAATCTCTCCCAAACTCTCTCTGTATGAGAAATCTCTCCAAGAATGTCAAATCTCTCCCAAATCTCTCCAAGTATGTGAAATCTCTCCCAAAACTCTCTCTGTATGAGAAATCACTCCAAGAATGTCAAATCTCTCCCAAATCTCTCCAAGTATGTGAAATCTCTCCCAAAACTCTCTCTGTATGAGAAATCTCTCCAAGAATGTGAAATCTCTCCCAAATCTCTCTCTGTATGAGAAATCTCTCCCAAATCTCTCTCAAAACCTCTTTTGATCTTTTTGTAATCATTTGGGGCATCCCGACACTTGACTTGGTGAAAAACCATGCGAAACGGGAAGATACCTTGGAAAATAGCCTCTTAGGGCCGGAGTCCCTCTATAGGGATCAAACCCTCCTTGAACCGGAGTCTCCTGGAGGAGCCGCAGCCACCTAGCCGCAGCCGGCGAGCCACAGCCAGCAAGCCGCAGCCACCGACCGCAGCCCTCCTGCTCGGACCGCAGCCCCCTTTCCTCTTCGAATCCGCATCCGCGACCAGGCCTTCACTTCGGATCCAAGGCAGTTAAGGCCGGAGTCACCCTCCTGACTTCGGATTTTGCGATTTTCACCCGGTTTTCGACCCCGACTCCGTTTTAAGCCCGTTTTTAATTATTTTGACGAGGGATTTTCACCCAAACTTATATTTTGATATATAAGGCCCCATATATTCATAAATTCAGCATATTTTTAGGGAAAACATTATTTAAGAATAAAATCTATTAAGTAAGATCTTGTGGTGGAGTGTTGACTTTGCCTTAGTGTATGACACAAGCAACCACCCACACCCACTCCATGACCAGCCCACACCCCTCCCCACCATACCTGGTCATTCAAGAGTACTTTCCCCACCATTTGACCAGCCATACTCTTGGTCAAGGCTGAAATCTATCCTCTCTCCTAACACTTTCTCTCATTTCTCTCATTTTTCCTCCAAAGAACAAACACTTTTCTCTCACTTCTCTCTCTCTCTCAAATTCGAGATTCATGGGCTGATCATCAAGTTTTCTTTCACTTTTGGTAAGTATATTCATCCTCCATATAATTATTTCACTTCCTTCTACACAAATCATAGATATCTTACACAAATATCGTCATATTTGTTGTTAGATCTTCAAATCTTCAAGCATCTCCCAAGTGTTCTTGAGTTGAACACTTCTTTTCTCCATCATCCATCTACTGAAATCACTCAAGGTGAGTTCATACCCCTATCTTTTCATGTTTTTCTTAAGTTTTAAGGGGGGGAATACAAGTTAAAACACCAAGAACACAACTAAACTCATTTAACAGCCTTCATCAGAAAAGTTTAACTCCATTCACGGACTGTTTTGAACAACTTAAACATTTTAGCTTTCAAAACTGTATTAGGTGCGAATATTTCAGGTTCATACCTTTAAAATGACTAATTTCACACCTCCATACGATTTTTCTACGATTTATGGTGATTTTTACAAAACTGCCTATCACTTCAGAAACGAATTCGGACCAGTCTGTGAATGTGAACATTTTAACACAAGTTAAAGACTTCCAAAAATCATAATAAAAATTATGAATAAACTAGACACATTTTGTGAACTCTCAGAATTTACGGATTCAGTTTTTGGCTTCGTATGATTTTTCTATGATTTTTCTAAAACGGTGTAGGAAGGTAAAAATCTAGATAACAGTTTATAACTTTCATCACACTTTGTAACTTGTTGAGCAAAGTGTTAATCTTTGAGGATTTCATATTTTACATGTGTTTCTTGTTGTGGTATATTTATAAAACAGGAAATACTCACTAAATTGTAAGAATCCTCCATTATTACCATTAGTACCAAAATAAGGCATGATAACACATAGTTATCTTTTGCTATACATCCGACTTACATAGAAAAGGGTCCTTATACATCACAAACAAGCATGCTAGAACTATAATAGGTATTTAGGTTCACAACCACTATCACTATTTGATAAACTATAATATTCATAATTCATGAGCACTATCACTACTACTATTTGGTGAATTATGATATGTATAGTTTATGTCCACTATCACTATTTGATAAACTATAATATTCATAATTCATGAGCACTATCACTACCACTATTTGGTGAATTATGATATGTATAGTTTATGTCCACTATCACTATTTGATAAACTATAATATTCATAATTCATGAGCACTATCACTACCACTATTTGGTGAATTATGATATGTATAGTTTATGTCCACTATCACTATTTGATAAACTATAATATGCATAATTCATGAGCACTATCACTACCACTATTTGGTGAATTATGATATGTATAGTTTATGTCCACTACCACTTCTTGATGAATTATGATAAGCATAGTCCCGGTCTTTGGTTTTTAAGACTATATTCTATCTAGCATTGTTAGTTTTCAGCCATAATTACTATGTGTATATGCTAGAGTTATATAGAAATTAGTCATGATCGACTTAGAATTGGTGGGTCCGCTTTATTTCCTGTTCCTTATTTGGTTGTGGGCCTAGGGCAGACCCATTGCATTTCGAGGATGGGACGATAAATCGTCAAATAGTTCATTTTGTCATCATAATGTAATTGATTTTGAAACATGTAAACGTATACTATGGTGTAACCTTTTCAATTATATTTATGATGGTTGTATTTACTTTGAGCACTATTATACTCGTTGTTGTGATACTATACATGAAGTCCTCCACCCCCGGACGTTTCTGCCATCCTTGGTTTGGGGGTGTGACACTTTTTCCGAGTTTTTCATGTTTTCAAGGGGGGGGGGGGGAATACAAGCAAAAGTACAAGGAAACTTGTGCTCAAGTTATCTCATTTTTGCATAAAATGATTATATGTTCAACATGCTTTTAACACAGAAAACCGTTTTACCAAACGATTAAGAAATCAACTCGTAGAAACAGTTTTCAAAACTAAAGCAAGGAACTTGTAAATCTTGTCATAAAATGTGATATTTTACAAAGGATTCATACAAAACATAAACATGATTTTCTATATTATTACTTGTAAGTTTGTTATTTTAAGTTGGAGACACGTCCTTGGTAACACTCCACCGGATTCGTGAGTGTAGGACTAACCCTTGTAACCAGAATCGTTTCGTGCATCAAATCCCAGAAACTCCTGCGAAAGGAGTGTTATGCATTCCTAGCCCACGAGAAGCAGGAAGTTAAAGACCTCAAGAGCATCCCCGAAGTCTGCAACTTTCCCGATGTTTTTCCCGAAGATCTCCCAGGAATCCCTCCCGAACGTCAAGTCGAGTTACGCATCGACTTAGTCCCCGGAGCTACCCCCGTAGCTAAATCCCCATACCGACTAGCGCCGGCAGAAATGCAGGAGTTATCCAGTCAGCTCAATGAGCTGCTCAGCAAAGGATTCATCAGACCGAGTTCCTCACCCTGGGGAGCCCCGATCTTGTTCGTGAAAAAGAAGGATGGATCCTTTCGGATGTGCATCGATTATCGAGAGCTAAACAAACTCACAGTCAAAAACCGCTACCCTCTTCCTCGAATCGACGACCTCTTCAATCAACTTTAAGGAGCCAGTTACTTTTCCAAAATAGACCTAAGATCAAGGTACCATCAGCTGCGAGTCCATGAGAGTGATGTTCCTAAGACAGCATTTCGGACTCGGTATGGTCACTACGAATTTGTAGTAATGCCCTTCGGTCTAACCAACGCACCGGCGGTATTCATGGACCTGATGAATCGGGTGTGCCGTTCTTTCCTGGACAAGTTCGTAATCGTATTCATCGACGATATACTTGTCTATTCCAGAAGTGAGGAAGATCATCGACAGCACTTGAGATCGGTGCTGGAAACCTTAAGGACGGAGAAGCTGTAGGCGAAATTCTCCAAATGTGAATTATGTATTCGAAAAGTAACCTTCCTAGGTCACGTGGTAAGCGAGGAAGGCATACACGTGGACCCCTCCAAAATCAAAGCGATAGAGAACTGGTCAGCACCGAAGACACCCACAGAAATCCGTCAATTCTTGGGTCTCGCTGGCTACTATCACAGATTTATCCAGAAGTTCTCCAGAATTGCCAAACCCTTAACCACTCTGACTCAGAAAGGCGTACCCTTTTGTTGGAGTGAGAAGCAAGACACTGCGTTCCAAACATTGAAGCAGGCCCTATGTGTCACACCCCCAAACCAGAATGGCGGAAACATTCGGGGGCGGAGGACTTTAGGTAAGTATCACAACACATGCAATATAGTAATCAAAGTACAAACAACCACTGTATTAATAAGTATAAGTTTTACATAAGTGTTTAAACATTACATATTCAAACACTAAAGTAGGTACAACATAAGACAAGAGTCGCGGTACGGTACTAGGTAGTCTTCTCAAAAGCTTCGGGAGTGTACCTGCCTACTGGATTCCTGAGAATACAAGTTATTTGAAAAGAGTAGATCAGCATTTAAGCTGGTGAATTCATAAGTATTTTTGTTCTGTTAAGTATACTAAGTTCTTTGAATAAGTTCACTGGTTTCTCCAGGAAATCCTATATCTCCTGAGGTGATTAGCTGATAACCTCAATAGTTTCCCTCTGTAATTACCTAGTTTATACTGATTATACATAACATAATATCGAATTGACAGTTAAATGGGTGTATCTGCCCTAAGCCCACAGCCAAACAAGGAACAGGAAGTAAGGCGGAAGTCACACATTTCACTGTCAATCGAACCTTACTTATGTACAACTCTGATGTAGCAACTAAGGAATTATAGAATTAACCACTAAAGGTCTTTTATGTTATACTAGTTTACCGAGATTGAGTGACTAAGTTCCATTGGATAAGTGGTTTAATCCCATAAACCGTTCTCTTTGTATTACTTTATGAAAACTTGAAACTGAGAGTGTGCCTGGCTCCACCAGGTGTTAATGGAAACTGTATTAAACCATTGTATTTTGTATTCTATAAACTGGTACTTTGAAGGTGTACTTTCGTTTATTTGTTTATACACTAACGTATTGTTAATACCTTTTTAATGAGTAGTTTTTATTATAACCATACTATGACAGATGGCCTGAAACAAACGCTTTGTGGGCGTTTAAACTGGTGATAACAATTGTCACTCATCAAACTGTAGCTAGCAGCCTGAGTGCTGGGTTGTCAATTCCCGATATAGATCTACACACACTTGTTTCGATCCCCGGCTGGAGATTCTGGTTATAATATCAGGACTTCCTATGTTGTCTAAAGTGAATTAAACAACCTGAATATAGAGTCTCATAAAAAGCATATTAAACGTTCATGTATATTAGTTTTGAAAACCCAATCATTCGGAAATAATGATTGACAGTATATTCTTGAATTAAAACCCAATCATTCGGAAATAATGATTGATAGTATATTCTTAGTTTTCCAAACATGTATTTGATAAGTGTAAACCCTTGATTTGTTTTGAATCAAAACCCTGGTTTCTTGTAAAACAGTGTATTCTAGTTTACTTGAATTATGAATTATTACCTCGTGTTTGCTAACTCGGGTACTCTGTATAGTACCTTTGCTAATGCAAACCCGGCAGAATGTATCTTTACTTCTTTAATATGTTATTCATATATTAAAGGTATTATACATATCTTGTTATATTTGAATGTATTTTGGTAATTTCCTTGGAAAGTATACAGTCATGAATCATACTTGTATATTTAGTTTTGAGTCATAAATTATACCTATTATAATTTATATGTTCTATCGGATTAGCATGAATTCTCATGGATGAACACCTTTGCTCAGCCTGATACAAAGGTGAAGATACCAAAAGGAGTAACCTTTTGTACTAATATATGTAATATATATATATATATATATATATATATATATATATATATATATATATATATATATATAATTAAGAAGGAAACGACCTTCGGACAAATAATACAACCTTAATTCCACATCCAAACAAGGAAAAGAAAATAAGATAATTCATTAGTCCTAAGTCCTTCAAATCTTATTTATATATTTATACATATATAAACATGACTTTGGCATTTATATTTTGAAATAGTTTATAAAACATTTTTCAAAGAATTTAACATGGCTTTACGTTATTTTGGAAGTATTTGGTAACTCTTAAAAGCATACGAAAACTTTCTGTGTGATTATTATCACACACAGTTATTAACACAATTTAATATTGTGTTAAACTTGTATTCCCCCCCTAAAAGCATTTAAAAACAATTGAAAAGGTAAATTATAGGGGTATGAACTCACTTTGATAAGCGGTGATTCGGGCAGCGTTTCGTTTCCCGGAAAAGAGTTTGTTTGACGAAAAACCAGCTCAAAACGGGTAGAGTTTCGATAGGAGAGAGGATGAATTCTCGAGAATTCCGGGGCTCCGGGGCTTGCTTCGGGTTTTAGACACGTTACCAGGGCTTTGGGGGTTGTTTGTGAAGTTATGGAAGAGAGAGGAGTGAAAAAGGGCCAAAAATGGGGTGAAAAACCCTTCCATCCGAGAAGGCTCGCACCCTTTATATAGGGGTGCGAGGGTTCAGCCGAGGAGGACAGGTGGCGAGGCGAGGGGCGAGTCAGCAGCACACGCGGCAGCTCCTGCGAAGGCGGTGCTTATCGGACCCGATGCGAGGCACGTGCTTCGGACTGCTGGCGGCTTCTAAGTGGTCAGGCTTCGGTCCAATAGGGAGAAGGCACGTGCGAAGGGGGGTGTCTCCGGGGTGTCCGATGCGAAGGTGTGGGCTCGCTACTGGACCGCGGCTGCGGTCCAATCCGATGCTGACACGGCGATATGCGGTCCAACCCGAAGGTGACACGTGGCAGTTCGCACGTGCTGATGACGTGTCCGAAGAGTGACCTGCGAAATTTCTCGGTTATCCACAATTTCTCGATTTTCGTGCCAAAAACTTGCGAAATTCATAACTTTCGCATACGAGCTCCGTTTTTGACGTTCTTTATATGGACGCGTAGGTAAAATCATACTCTACGACTTTCGTTTAGACTTTTTCGGCTGATTTTGACTTTATTTTTAATATTATTATTTTAAACAGACCGGGACGGAAATCCGTTAATAATTCATAACTTCTTCATCCGACGTCCGTTTTTCTCTGTCTTTTTACCGTTGTGCTACTTTTGACGAGACCTTCGATTCTCGTTTAAGTTGCATCGGCTAAATATCGATCGATTTATATTTCGAATTTTTAGCTGTCTACTGCTAAACCGAAACTTCGAAAAATCATAACTTCCTCATACGAAGTCGGATTTTTACGTTCTTTTTATGAACGTTCTCGGTTTAACATATTCTACAACTTTCATTTAGATTGTTAAGGCTAAAAATCCTTTTATCGAAAATTCGCTTTTTACACTGAACAGTGTTTTGCCGGTTTTACCGCGGATTTTCGATTGGTCATAACTTCTTCGTTATAACTCGGATTTTAGTGTTCTTTATGTTTTTGGAAACCTTGTTACAAACTCTACCACTTGGTTCATCCCAATTACGATTATTGATCAATTTATTTTTGACCAAAATTTGACTGGTGTCACACTATGCAGCGCACGTATCTTGTCCCTGCCCGAAGGGACGAAGGACTTCGTTGTCTAATGTGATGCATCCAATCAGGGCCTAGGCTGTGTGCTCATGCAACGGGGAAAAGTCATTGCTTATGCCTCAAGACAGCTGAAAGCACACGAAGTCAACTACACAACGCACGACCTGGACTTGGGAGCAGTGGTCTTCGCATTGAAGATATGGAGACATTATCTCAACGCAACCAAGTGCACTATCTTCACTGACCATAAAAGCACGCATCATATTTTCGACCAGAAGGAACTAAACATGAGACAACGGCGATGGGTTGAGCTACTCAGCGATTACGAGTGCGAAATCCGCTACCATCCCGGCAAGGCCAATGTGGTGGCAGATGCCCTTAGCCGGAAGGAGTACTTAGGTCGTAGAGTGAAGGCACTGACCATGACTATCCATTCCCATTTGTCCGCGCAAATCAAGGAGGCTCAGCTAGAAGCCTTAAAACCAGAGAACATGTCGGGTGAATCCTTGAGAGGAATGGAAAAGAACCTAGAAATCAAGGGAGACGGAGTCTGTTATTTCATGGACCAGATCTGGACCCCAAAGTTCGGTGGTTACAGAGAAGTTGTGATGAACGAAGCTCACAAGACTAGATACTCCATTCATCCAGTCTCGGACAAGATGTACCTCGATCTCAAGAAACTATATTGGTCGCCAAACATGAAAGCAGAGATCGCTACCTTCGTGGGCAAGTGCCTGACTTGCGCCAAGGTGAAGGTCTAATATCAGAAACCCTCAGGTCTATTCCACCAGCCGGAGATACCTGAGTGGAAGTGGGAGAGAATTACTATGGATTTTATCACCAAATTACCTAAGTCTCCGAGTGGGCACGACGCCATTTGGGTAATTGTCGGTCGATTAACAAAATCCGCCCATTTCCTGCCGATCAAGGAAAACTTCAAAATAGAAAGACTCACGCGAATCTACATCCGAGAGATAGTTCGACTGCATGGTGTGCCTGTGTCCATTATCTCCGATCGAGATAGCAGGTTCACTTCGAGGTTCTGGCAGTCACTACAGAAAGCTCTTGGAACTAAGCTGGATATGAGCACAGATTACCATCCTCAAACAGATGGGCAGAGTGAGAGAACCATCCAAACCTTAGAAGACATGTTGATAGCATGTGTTATTGACTTCAGTAAGTCGTGGGACACCCATTTGCCCTTGGTTGAGTTTTCCTACAACAACAGCTACCATACCAGCATCAAGGCTGCGCCTTTCGAAGCCCTCTATGGTCGCAAGTGCAGATCCCCTCTATGCTGGGCTGAGGTGGGCGACACGCAACTAGCCAAGGATCAAGTCCCTGACATCACTCTCACTGGTCCAGAAATCATCCGCGAAACCACCGAAAAGATCGTACAAATCCGAGAATGACTGAAAGCCTCTCGAGATAGACAAAAGAGCTACGCCGATAAACGACAAAAACCCTTGGAGTTTCAGGACGGAGACCGTGTTTTGTTGAAGGTCTCACCCTGGAGTTCCGTATTCGAAAACGAGGTTTTCTAAGTCAAAACATAGCATTCAGGCCAAACAACCCTTCAAGAGGAGTTTACGGCCGCAAACTCAGTTTACGACCGTAAACTCTGTTTACGACCGTAAACTCTGTTTACGACCGTAAACATTGTTTACGGCCGTAAAACCTCCACCCCAGCCCTTGGCCGTAAACTCACCCCTATATAAGGGATGAGTGGCCTTCATTTCTCACTTTACACACTCCAGAAGCTTTCTATCTCTATTATCACTCTCTCTCTCTCTACAAACTTCGATTTTGCTCAAAGATCCTCAAGAATGTAAGTGATTCTTCACCTTGATTGTGTTTCTATCTCACTCCTAGTGGTAAGTCCATGCTCCTATCTCATGAATCTCATATTTTTCTAGATTTTCTCTCTCACCAAGAACACCAAGAACACACACTAGTGTTTTTGGACTCTAACCACCTTTTCAAGCTTCCATTACGTAAGTACTCTACCCTTAGCTTGTTGGATACAAGAATCACTTGTTAAACATCTAGAAATCGTGACCAGAAGGGTGTTTACGGTCAAGGCAATCTCCCTTGACCGTAAACTCTACTTAAGTGGTGCAAAGTTGCCATAACACCCTCCTAAGCCTAGAAACTAAGCCTAGAACACTTCCAGAAGGCTAGAAAGGACCTTGAAACACCAAAAATCGCACTTTTCGCCAAGAGTTTACGACCGTAAACCATGGACCGTAAACTCCTTTTACGACTGCAAACTCCCCATTTTCAAATCACATGTGATTCTAACACTTAGTTTTAAGTGTTTCCTAGTCCCTAAGGTGGTTTCCTTCCATAACGAATAGTGTTATGCCCTCACCTAATGTATATATGTACTTCTTCATACTAAATAGGATCCGTTTGTGTCCGAGGCTTTAATTGACACTCAACAATTCATAGCAACTTACACTCGAATCCCACATCAAACGGTGAGTTCATACCCCTACGCTTTTTCCGAGTTTTTCATGTTTTCAAGGGGGGGGGGGGGAATACAAGCAAAAGTACAAGGAAACTTGTGCTCAAGTTATCTCATTTTGCATAAAATGATTATATGTTCAACATGCTTTTAACACAGAAAACCGTTTTACCAAACGATTAAGAAATCAACTCGTAGAAACAGTTTTCAAAACTAAAGCAAGGAACTTGTAAATCTTGTCATAAAATGTGATATTTTACAAAGGATTCATACAAAACATAAACAAGATTTTCTATATTATTACTTGTAAGTTTGTTATTTTAAGTTGGAGACACGTCCTTGGTAACACTCCACCGGATTCGTGAGTGTAGGACTAACCCTTGTAACCAGAATCTCTTGTAGGGAGAGCGTGACTATTGTGTATAGATCTATACAGGGCTGACTACCCCGCACCTCGCTGCTAGCTACAGTGGGACCTTCAGGTCTACGGGTGTCAAAGTCATAAAAGGATACTGGCCCCGTTACGTGCCATATCTAGTTTAATGTATGGTTATAAAACTCGCAACCTAGATAACAGAGATTTACTTTTGTAATAATGAAACAAGTGAAGTAACCTCAAAGTAATAACCGATTTGATTACTAGAGGGTATTGATAATACCCTTAGGAATTAGTTCACCACCTACTTATTAGTTTAATTTATGTAATAAGACTAATACATCTCACAGAGAGCAAACAGGGTTTTTCAAGGAAACTACATCTAACGATACAAGTATGGTAGATACTTGTACACCTCATTCCAGAACACTTAACCAACTACCAACTTTTAAGGAAAATATAGAATTTTCCTGGGATAACTCAACCTTACATAAACCGGCTGTTAAACAAATAACGAATGGATAATCAACCATCTTTCATAAGAAAATATAGGATTTTCTTGGGAAACACTTTTCAAAGGATTAAAGAAACATTTCTTTCACCAGAACTAAACGCTTATGAACTCACCAGCTTTATGCTGATATTTTTAAAACAGCTTATATTCTCAGGGCAATAATAGACAGGTACTCTTGCCAACTTTTGGAGAAGACGGAGCATTTTGGAGTCACGTTTTTTACTTTTGTTATATACTGTTATGTACAAACCATGTTTTCAAACAATGTAAATATTCTTATTATAATGTAATGGTTGTGTTTACTTCGCTTAGTATGATACAACTGTTGTGATACTACGCATGATGTCCTCCGCCCCAGAACGTTTCCGCCGTTCCGGTTTTGGGGTGTGACAGTGTGTGTGTCAAACCAACATTCTATACACTAGTTATAGTTTTTACATAAAATAATAATATTTTATGTGTATTTTTTCATAAACTAGCACAAGTAAGCACATGTATTCTCCCCCAAAGCATCTAAAATATAAAAGAGGGGCTGTAACACTCACCTTAATGTGTGATTTGTCGGTAAAATTTAAGAGGCATGACGTGAGAACCGCAAACTTCACGCTTTCAAATTGAACCGTTAGGATTAATTTAGTTACCTAATTAACCAAAAAGTAGTTTTGGTATAAATTAATAAGTGTGGGGGTTGTTTTGTGACTTAAATAAATTATAGGGTTGATTTACTAAATTAAATTAATGGAATGAGACTAAATATGTTAACCATTTCCAAATGAGGGACTGTTTTAAATATTTGGAATGAAAGTTTGAATGGTTAGGACTCATTTATTAAAAATAAACCCAATGAGGGACTGAAATGGGTTATTTAAATCAAAGTTTGTGGTTTTTGGACTGTTTTTGTAACATATTTCCAAGGGAGGGAGTTGGGAATTAATTTAGAAATGAAGTTTGAAATTTTTTTGACTTGTTTGAAAAGAAGTTTCGAGAGAGGGTAGGTTTAAAACAAATAAAAATAAAGTTCAGTTCACCTCCTATGATCGGCTGTACATGGAACTAAAAAAAAACATAGGTCTTCGTTGTTGGTAGCTGCGATCGAAGGAACAAGACCAAACAAAAAAATAAGTGATGGGGAGTGGTGGACTTATGAAGGAGCAGCAATAGAGGGTGGTTGTGGTCGGGACTGTAGCAACGGCAGGAGGTAGTAGGCGTGACAGCAGGGGGTGGCGACGTGGTTGCTGCCTCGTTCTTCCTTCTTCCGGAAATGGGTCGACGAGAAGGAGAAGGGAAGGGAGTGAGGCTGTGATGGAGGTGGTGTTTGGGTGTGTTTTTGGATCCTACAAAGTGGCAAGAGATGGTTTCTTGATGATATAATGGTGGTGTGTGGTGGTGTATATAAACCGAGATGGAGAGAGAGGTCTAGAGAGATATATATAGATTGCAAGAGAGAGTGAAGTTATTAGAGATGATATGGCTGATGAATTTGTGAGAGAGAGAGAGAGGAAGAAGAGGGTTCTTTTTATAGTGATATGAGACACACACATGCTTAGAAAGCCATGCTTTCAAAACTAGGTCAACACACTTAATGTCCCATGTTTTGTACAATAAGGGACAAGTGCACACAAAGAAGTATGGGCATTCTAACGTGGGCAAGACAATAGAAAGGAATGATTTCTATCTTGCATGCCAGGGTTGGGTGGGGGGGGGGGGAGGTGGGGTAGTGATGTCATACCTTCCGAAAATGCCAAAAACACACTTGGAATTGAAATCCGAGATCCAAACGTCGGATATTTTTTTTTCAAAATTTTCTTATGATAGAGGGAGGTTGAAGGATGCTACAAACCTGAATGGATAAATATTTCGAGTTATAGAACTCCGGGAAATCGCGTTTAAAGTTTCGTGTCTAAATAACCCGAAATGCTCGATTTTTCGTCTTGTGCAAATATTTTTGCTAAAAATATTTGAAGTACAAAATTAAATATTAGATCATAGCCTAGGCCTAAAAATGCTCTCGGAATTTACATCGGAGGTGTGCAGGTTCCAAAACGGATCGATTTGGTTTTAGCAGTTTAAAGAAAATCAGTGTTTTACTGGTTTGTTTTCTTATAAGTGTCGTATCTTTTGCATACGAACTCCATTTTGGAAGTTCTTTATATTTTTGGAAACAAGGGAACATCTACTATGAGATTAAAATGTTTTCTTAACTCAAAACTGCTTAATACAAATTTTCAGTTTTTCAAACGCATTAACTAGAGTTGCTGTTTAAGCTGTTTGATTCGTTTGTCAGTTTACACATTTGGAAGTAAGATAGCATTTGGTATCTTATAATAGTTGAAATGAACTCATTTATTTTACAAAAGACGCACTAAAACTCAATGGTCAAATTACAAATAGATTTACTTTGAATTGACCGTCCACAGTCTTTAACCTAAATTTTGAGATGTCACATTACCTCCCCGTTAAGGGAATTTCGTCCCGAAATTATCAAGTTCTAGGCTACTTTGTGTTGGATTAGGTGTCTAAGCCCATAACTATAATTTTTATGTACGTGACCCGATAGTAGCATGGTCCTTTTGCGTTGCCTTCACCGGAGCAATTTGATAGGATGGATTCTTGAGAAAGAGGTTTTTTGTGATTTACTAATATATTATATGAATAATATATTAATTAATAAATCATAATTATTTAGTTGGTATTGATCAAGAATTAATTTGGTATTAATTTAGTGATCAAAAAAGACTGATTAAATTTACAAGGACTGATTAGCTAAATCAGTAATACTTATAGTTTGGGCTAATGATCCATGTTGATTAGGCATGGACTAAACCTATATGAGAGTCCATGAAGGTTTAGTCCAAAGGGCCAACAAATGTGAAGAGTCATGGTGAATTAGGGTTTACATGTATGAAACCCTAGGAATTCCACACTATAAAAGTAACCCCTAGCACCCTAAAATCGGCCACAACATTCCAATGTGAAACCCTAGACGATTTGGTGCTTCCTAACCTCTCTCTCATAAGCCTCCTCTTGCTTTTGGTATTTGTGACTTATTAGAGGTATCACATTTGAGGCACTAAGCTTTTGAAAGGCCAAGAACTACAAGCTACAACAAAGAGGTATTCATCTAACTAGTTTTTATGTTGTATATCTCCAATTGCATGCTAGCTAGGGTGTATGCTTTGGATGAAATGAAATTGCATGTATAACTTGATAAAACTTAGATCCAAAACATCTAGGGTTGTATGTGCACCATAGGATTGTTATAGTGCTCAAAACCCTTTAGTGGTATCAAAGCCAGGTTGTTTTCTGTTATATTGATGCAATGGTATTGTTTTCAATGATGAAAAATTTTCATTTTTGGCCTCTGAATGCTGGACTCGACGAGTCCCATGAGGGAACTTGACGAGTTGGTCCAACTCGACGAGTCCATGCCATGAACTCGACGAGTTGGATTTTTTGTTTGCAGATTTTCTAGTTTTTTTGGCCAGTTTTGGATTAGGATCATTACCACAAACTGTTTTGACTGTTAAAATTCGATTTTTCTTATAAGGTAACGATTATCCTCATCCAATTGAATGATGATTGTCAAATTTTAAGATAATTACTTGATTTTGTGAAAAACTAATTATTTGTAGAATTTGATTTGAATCATCTTGCTTTATGAAATAAAATTAGGTCAATTTTGTGATATAGTTAATTATATGATTAATTTAATTGTTTTCAAATTGATCCAAGAGTTTTTAAAAGTTTCAAAAACTTGCCCTCAAGTTTTGGAATTTAAAAGGATTGATTAAAAGGCTTTAATTTTAAAATATTTAAATTCTAAACCCTAGAGTTTTAAAAGTGTAAAATTCAACCCTTATACTATTATGATATTAAAAGCTTAATACTTATATATATATATATGTATAAGACAGTCAGTCTTACCGTTAGTAGGCCTCATTCACGAAGCTGGTCTATAAGGGGGTATAAGGAAATTGCCTATAAAATAGCGATTGCATGGGTGTCCACTCTCCCCCACCGCTTCCTTGACTAGTGGAGGGTCGTTAGCCGAACGGGTAGGATAGGACATTAATTCTCATTAAAAAGTATAATGATAATTATAAAAGTAACTAAATGTTTTTCATAAATTCCCAATCTTAGTTACTTTAGGAAAAATGTGAAAATGGTGCTATTCCATGAATTTGCACTTTGAAGCTTGCCAAGTCGTTAGTGGAGAGTGTGTGGTTAACCGGCACACTAACATGGACTAACAAGGGTGGAAAAGGGTAGCTTGATGTTTGTCATAGATCTATGGAGCGTGTGTTGTTAACCGGAACATTGATTAGGTGATAAATGACATCGATAGTACCAAGCACATTTGCATGGTTATTCACACCTTGTTTGTGATCCTCGGTATCCCAGTCACAAACTTGAAGGGCATAATCGAGATTAAAAATGCCATTGAAAGGTTCAATGAATCTCAAAGATCTATGATTTTCATAAAACTTAATTCTTTTAAATTTTGGTTTTGGGTGGTGAAAAATTGGTAAATCGTCATTTACCTCCCTTCAAATAATTTACAATTAGATTACGACATCCCTTTTCTAAGTTGTGAATTATTGTGTTTGGGTCCTAGCCTTAATTTCATTTGGGTGTTATATTAAGGAATTTCTATCTAATGAAACTTGTACTTCTTTTCAGATGTCTACCTCAAACAACGCTTCAAACTCAAACTCTTACGGCGCTTTCTCCCTCATGAACTTATGTGGGAGGGTCATTTTTGATGGGTCGAATTTCAATGACTGGATTCGAAACATTCGCATGGCCATTCGATACGAGGAAAAGGAATATGTCCTCGACAAAGAGCTAAAGGAGATTGATGAAGAAACTGCTACTACTGAGCAACTGGCTGAGTATAGGGCTGATGAGAAGGACGCAACAAAGGTGTCGTGCATCATGCTAGCCACTATGACTTCTGAGCTTCAGAAGTCCTACGAGGACTTCTGGCCTTTCGAGATGCACCAAGACTTGATGGAAAGGTACCATCAGAGTGCTCGACAAGAAAGATATGAAATCATTGCCTCCATGATAACAACAAAAATGAAGGATGGAGAGTCCATCACGACCCACTTGCAAAAGATGCAAAGCTATGTGGACCGCTTGCTAAAGTTGAATGTCAATTTCGACGAAGAGTTGGATATCGATATTATTCTACACTCTTTACCCTCTTGTTATGATCAGTTCCGAATGACTTATCATATGAACAAGGAGGAAGTCACTCTAAGCAAGCTTCAAGGCCTTCTGAGAATTGTTGAAAGTAGTTTAAAAGGCAAATTTGTTGTACCTACTCCTACTGCTGCTGCCCCAATCCTGGTAATTGGACATGGTAAAGGGAAGAAAAGGAAAGCTCCTTCAAATAATCACAAGGGAAAGTCTCGTGATGGATCCTCTTCTAGTGGGTCCAAAGGTGGTTCTGCTACTCCCTCATCCAATCCAAAGGAAGCAGAGTGCTTCCATTGTCATGAAAAAGGGCATTGTAAATGAAGCTGCGCTAAGTACTTGCAGGACATTAAGGATAGGAAGAAAAAGCCCACCTTCATAGGTATTTACACTATTCAATCTAACAACTCATCACATGCTAGTTCTTGGGTCCTTGATACAGGATGTGGTTTTCACATTTGTTTTGATTTACAGGGTCTAAAAAGAAGTAGGGATGTGTAGCACGGGAAGATGAACTTGATCATGGGGAATAAGAAAGCGTCGCCTGTCACCAAGATTGGATTTTATTCTTTATTGCTTAGTAATGGGGTAGGGCTAAATTTGAATAATTGTTGCTACTCGTCAGATATGGCGAGAAACATTATTTCTTTTCATGGTTTGTATAAACAAGGTTTTAGATTTACATTTAACAATGAAATTGGTTCTATTAATGCTTTCTATAATGATAAGTTTTATTTTGAAGCATTGCCTTGTAATGGTGTGTCACACCCCCGAACCGTCAGAAATAACGGCGGAAACGTCTGGGGGCGGGTGACGTCATGTGTAGTATCACAACAGTTGTATCATAGTAAGCATGGTAAACACAACCAAACATTGAATACATACATGAAAAAGGTTTACATAGTCTTAGTACATAGTTTTATACATATCAAAGTAAAATGAAAAGACGAGATTCTATCGCGTAAACTTATCCAAAATCCTGGGAGTACCTGTCTACAAATTCCTGAGAATACAAGCAGTTTGAAAGAGTATCAACATAAAGCTGGTGAGTTCATAAGCGTTTATGTTTTAGAAAACTATTCTTTATTGTTTCGAAAAATACGTTATGTTTCTCCTGAAAACCTTATATCTTCTGATGTAAAGAATGTTAGGTAAAAATGATTCTTTGATGTCTTTGAAAAGTGTTTCCCAAGAAAATCCTATATTTTCTTATGAAAGATGTTTGATTATCCATTAGTTATTTGTTAAACTGTCCGTTTATGAAAGGTTGAGTTATTCCAGGAAAATCCTATATTTTCCTTATGGTTGATGGTTTGTTATATGTTTCTAGTCTAAAGTGTACAAGTATCTATCATACTTATATCGTTAGACGTAGTTTTCTTGAAAACCCCTGTTTGCTCCTGGTGAGGTGTATTAGTCTTATTACATAAATAAAACTAAAGAATACGAGATGAACTAAAATTCTAAGAGTATCACTACTAACTATTAGTAGTCAAATCGATTATTACTTTGAAATTAGGTTACTTGTTTCATTATTACAAATGTAAATTACTGTTATCTAGGTTGTGAGTGTCATAACCGTACTTAGACTTGATATGGCATGTAACGGGGCCAGTATCTTTTTATGACTTTGTCACCCTTGGCCTTATCGGTCCAATTATAGCTAGCAGCAAGGTGCGGGATAGTCAGTCCCGTATAGATCTACACACAATCGTCACGTTCTCCCTACAAGAGATTCTGGTTACAAGTGCTAGTCCTACACCCAGTTTCTGTGGGGGTGTTACCAAGGACGTGTCTCCAACTTTAGACTAACAATTTACAAGTAATAATACTAAAAATCCTGTTTATAATCTTTATGATATACATTTTACGATATGTTTCACGAGTTCATTACTTTAGTTTTGAAAACTGTTTCTACGAGTTGATTTCTTAATCGTTTGGTAAAACTGTTTTCTACGAGTTGATTTCTTAATCGTTTGGTAAAACTGCTTTCTGGGTTAAAAGCATTCTAAACATATAGTTATCTTAAGCAAAATAATATATTTTGAGCACAAGTTCCCTTGTACTTTTGCTTGTATTCCCCCTTGAAAACATGGAAAACTCGGAAAAAGCATAGAGGTATGAACTCACAGTTTGATGTGGGATTCGAGTGTAAGTTGCTACGAATTGCTGAGTGTCAAATAAAGCCTCGGGCAAAAACGGATCCTATTTAGCATGTAGAAGTACATATATGTATTAGGTACGGGCCTAACACTATTTGTTATGGAAAGAACCACCTTAGGGACTAGGAAACACTTTAAACTAAGTGTTAGAATCACATGTGATTGAAAAGGGGAGTTTGCGGCCGTAATCAGGAGTGTACAGTCAGGGGTTTACGGTCCATGGGTTTACGGTTCCATGGGTTCACGGTATAATGACCTTACGGTCATAAGGTTCACGGTCTAATGAACTTACTGTCATAGGGTTTACGGTCCATGAGTTTACGGTCATTGAAGGGTGTACGGTCTATGAGTTTACGGTCATTGAAGGGTGTACGGTCTAAGGAGATACACTAGACCGTAAACACCTTTTGTTCATGGAAAAGTGACGATTTCAAGGCAAAACTCAAGAATCCTAACTAGATATAAGTATAAGAGGATGATACTTACGATTTGAAGGCAAAGAAAGGTGTTTTCGGTCCAAAACACTAAGGTGTTCTTGAGGATTCTTGAAGATCTAGATAAATGATGAGATTAATGAGATAGGAACATGGATTTACCACTAGATAGAGGAATGAAGCAACAAATAGAGGTGAAAAACACTTACAACTTGAAGATCTTGGAGGAAACTCGATGAAGGTAGAGAGAGAGTAGAGAGAGAAAGCCTTTGAAGTGTGTAAAGGGTGAAATGAAGGCCATATACTCTATATATAGGGTAGAGTTCTTGGTCAAGGAGTTCCACCCGGCACCGACCGTAAACGGGTTTACGGTCTACACGAGTTTACGACCGTAAACTCGTTCTGACCGTGAACTCGGTGATTTTCGAGGAAGTTTCAAGTTTTTTGCGTGATTCCCGGTTTATTCCGAATCGTATAGAATTTTAATTATATCCCTAGTTGATTTACTTAACCCAAGAAGTTGACGGAAAATTTAGTAAGATTAAATTTTATTAAGGGAGATAGGTTAAAAATAACTGGAGAAATTTCGGGTTGTCACATGGTGTATATGAAACAGTGATGGTTGTAGACAACTTAGGAAATAATGTATTGCATATTGATTCGTCCAATGGTTTGGACAAAGCATGCTTGTGGCATTCTCGTCTTGGACATGTCAACAAGAAGCGCATAGCCCAACTCCAAAAGGATGGAGTGTTGGATTCATTTGACTTAAAGTCGGATGACACGTGCGAATCTTGTTTGCTTGGAAAAATGACCAAGTCACCTTTCACTGGTACTTGTGAAAGAGGTGAGGGTTTGTTGGATCTCATACACACGGATGTGTGTGGACCCTTCAGATCCTCCACAAGGGATGCTAACCGCTTCTATGTAACCTTTACCGATGATTACAACTGATATGGATATATCTACTTAATCAAGAACAAGTCAGAAACCTTTGAAAAGTTCAAAGAGTTTAAGCAAGAAGTAGAGAATCAATTGGGCAGGAAGATAAAGATGCTCCGATCCGATCGAGGTGGTGAGTATCTTAGTATTGAGTTCCACGACTATCTTAAGGAATGTGGAATTGTTTCACAATTGAAGCCACCTAGGACACCGCAACTTAATGGTGTGGCTGAGAGGCGTAATCGAACCTTTTGGGACATGGTTCGTTCCATGATGAGTCGAGCTTCGTTACCTATCTCATTCTGGGGGTATGCCTTAGAGACTGTCGCCCATATCCTTAATCTAGTCCCAACTAAGAAGGTTGCCAAAACACCTCACAAAATGTGGACAGGGAAGGTTCCCTCATTAGCACATATCATGGTTTAGGGTTGCGAGGCTTTCGTAAGAGGAGACACTCACGACAAGCTCGAACCTCGTAGTGAGCGTTGTATTTTCATCGGCTACCCACAGAAATCCTTTGGATGTTTGTTCTATATAACTAGTGAGAACGTGGTCTTCGTAGCGCGAACGGGTGTCTTTCCTGAAAGAGGACTCATATGCCAAGAGGATAATGGGAGACAAATTGACCTTGAAGAGCTTCAAGAGTTAAGCGATGAAGGAACCTCCAACACTAGCACTCAACCTGAGGATGAGACTCCTGTTGAACCAGTTGACCAGTCCTTACCTATGAGACGTTCCAGTAGAGTTAGTGTTCCACCTGTATTATATGGTTTTCATATAACAAGTGAAGGTGATACGTTTATCAGTGATAGCACACTGGTAAATTTGGATGAACCTAACAACTAAAACGAAGCCATGGCGGGCCAAGAGTATACGAAGTGGAAAGAGGCGATGGACAGCGAGATTCAGTCTATGTATGATAATCAAGTTTGGAACTTGGTTGACAATTTACCAGGTCGTAAGACGGTCCGGTGCAAATGGATCTTCAAGAAGAAGACTGACATTGATGGGAAAGTACACACATATAAGGCGCGATTGGTTGCGAAGGGCTTTACTCAAACTCCTGGAGTTGACTATGACGAGACCTTCTAACCAGTAGCGAAGATCAAATCTATAAGGATTATGCTAGCCATAGTTGCGTTCATGATTATGAAATATGGAAGATGGATGTCAAAACCGCTTTCCTTAATGGGAAGTTGGCTGAGGATGTTTACATGAGTCAGGCAGAGGGTTTTGTAGATGCGAAGTACCCTAATAGAGTGTGTAATCTTGAGAAATCCATTTATGGATTAAAGCAAGCATCTCACAGATGGAATCTTTGTTTCGATGAGAAAGTCAAAGAGTTTGGTTTTTCGAGAAGCGAGGATGAGTCATGCATATATGTCAAGGCTAGTGGGAGTATAGTTAGCTTTCTGGTATTGTATGTGGATGACATACTACTCATAGGAAACAACATTCAAACCTTGCAGGAAGTTAAGTCCTGGCTTGGGAAGTGTTTCGCTATGAAGGACCTCGGGGAAGCTGCTTACATTCTAGGGTTAAGGATATTCAGAAACAGGAGTAAAAGACTAATAGGACTTATTCAAAGTACCTACTTGGACAAGGTGTTGAAACTTTTCAACATTAAGAATTCAAAGAAGCCTATCCAGAGCAATACCAAACTGAGTAAGACTCAGAGTCCGAGTACCGATGCCGAAATAGCAGAAATGAGTCGAGTACCATATGCTTCCGCCGTTGGCTCGATCATGTATGCTATGACATGTACTCGCCCTGATGTGGCTTTTGCTTTGAGCATGGTTAGTCGATATCAAGGGAATCCTGGTAAAACTCATTGGATAGCAGTGAAGAACATTCTTAAGTACCTGCGGAGGACTAATGATTGGGTCCTTACCCTCGGTGGGAGTGATGACTTGAGAGTGACAGGGTATAGTGACGCCAGCTTTCAGACCGACAGAGATAATTTCCGCTCTCAGTTGGGCTGGGTATTTACCCTGAATGGAGGAGCAATAACATGGAAAAGTTCCAAACAGGAGACTGTAGCAGCTTCATCGTGCGAATCAGAGTACATAGCAGCAAGTGAAGCGTTGAAGGAGGCAATATGGCTAAAGAACTTCATCGGAGACCTTGGAGTTGTACCAGCTGTAAAGGAGCCTGTGGAGATTTTCTATGACAACGAGGGTGCAGTCGCCTTAACCAAGGAACCGAGGGATCATGGCAGATCCAGGCACATCGACAGAAAATATCACTTCATAAGACATAGAGTAGAAGAGGGACTCCTCGTAGTGAAGAGGTTATCATCAGAGGATAACCCAGCAGATCCCCTTACGAAGGGACTGAGTAGGGTTAAGCATTTGCCGCATGCTAAGAGAATTGGTCTAAGGGACGATATTAGTTTCAGTGATTAGATAGGCAGTTAGAAACTTGTAATAAATAAATGTAATTGTCATTTGATGATTAAATAAAATGGGTTTTATTTATAAGTAAAGTGTACTATCTTTTGTCAATTGATTATTGTATGTTTCACTTTTCGCATGTTTTGACTTCCAGAATAATATGATTATTCAAACTATCCACATTCGATCATACTTTGGAAGTAGGTTATGAAATTAGACTGTTATGAATTGGTTTGTAGATTGTCTAAGGTGTTTAGACATAGCAAAAGTTTGCTACAACGTTCATGAGTGCTCCTGAAATAAGATTTGAGTATTGGATTAAACCCACGCTCACATGAATCACTTCATGGAATTTATCACGAGTGATTGTGAGACGATAATATCGTATAGTCTTGAAACCAAGATATATGAGTTGTTGATTTCGATTTGGTTGTGCATTGATAGTATGAAAACGCATCAGTAACTTGATGTTATAAAACGTATTGTTGTGTATAATTTAACAAGTAATTAGTACAAGCATATAAGTCGAAGTTTATCTGTTCCTTTTATCCTAAGAGGATTAAAAGTGATATCTTGGGCCCCTCGATGATTTTGTTGACTTATGTGCCGGGACCGATCAAGACTCAATTGATGTGTTCAATTAAGTTCTATGTCAAACAAATCAGAAATCGGGAAACAAACAGCTGGACAATGAGTATGACTTTATTCCATGTCTTTGTCCACACGATATATTGAAGAACAGAGGATTATATGATCCCTTCTCTAAAGGACGAGTCATTGACTAGATCAGAGTTGGAAAACGGCTTTTGAGAGCTACGATTGCTAATCGGATTTTGAAGTTGCATTGGCAGTTATAGTTATTAGACTTATCCAAGTGGGAGACTATTGGATTAGGTGTCTAAGCCCATAACTATAATCGGTATGTACTTGACCCGATAGTAGCATGGTCCTTTTGGGTTGCCTTCACCGGAGCAATTTGATCGGATGAATTTTTGAGAAAGAGGTTATTTGTGATTTATTAGAGGTATAACATTTGAGGTACTAAGCTTTTGAAAGGCCAAGAACTACAAGCTACAACAAAGAGGTATTCATCTAACTAGTTTTTATGTTGTATATCTCCAATTGCATGCTAGCTAGGGTGTATGCTTTAGATGAAATGAAATTGCATGTATAACTTGAGAAAACTTAGATCCAAAGCATCTAGGGTTGTATGTGCACCATAGGATTGTTATAGTGCTCAAAACCCTTCACTTTGTTCCACTATTATTTCGTTCTACTAGTAGAAGGAGCACCGCTGAACAATTACAAATACTTTTGTTTCATCTGGTCCACACGTTCCCAAGTAAACTCCGGCCCACTACGAGAGTTCCATCAAACCTATACTATAGATACACGGCTTTGTTTGAGGCTTTTGAATTTTCGATCCATGATCTCCACCGGTTCCTCTTCCAATTGAAGTTTAGTGTTGACCTGGATCTCATCGAGCGGAATGACGAGATTCTCATTAGAGAGACACTTTTTAAGATTACATACGTGGAAGGTATTGTAAACTTTGCTGAGTTCTTGAGGTAACTTGAGTTTGTAAGCCACCAGACAAACCCTTGCAAGGATTTCGAGAGGTCCGATGTAACGAGGGTTTAGTTTACCTCGTTTTTCAAATCCGATGACCCCCTTCCATGGAGAAACCTTTAGCCGGACTCAGTCTCCTACTTTCAATTTAAATATTTTTCGTCTTATGTCAACATAGCTTGTCTATCGACTACGTGTGGCCTTTAATCTTTCCTTTATCTGAACGATCTTCTCCGTCGTTTCATGAATGATTTCGAGACCAGTGAGTACAGTATCTGTGACAACCCGAAATTTCTATCTTGTACAACCGTTCAATTCAATCAAAGTCAGACTCGTTTCTGCTATCTTTTAGCATTGTTTAGAGTCTGTTTGAGTGTTCTAAGCCTAGTACCTTTAAAGTTCGGGTTTAGAAATGAGTTCCCTAAGTTCATCACTTTTCAAAAGGGCCAAACACTCCTTCATGAGGAGTGTACGGCCGTACACATGGGTGTACGGCCATACACCACCCTTCTGGCTGTACACTCTCACATATATATGTGGGACTTAGCCATTTTAATCACTTCTCACTCCTTCAAGCCAAGAAATCGATTCTCTCTCAACTATCATCGAGTTTTTCACCTAGATCTTCAAATTGTAAGTGTTACTTCCTTTGATTAGTTGATTCATTACACTATCTAGTGAAGATCCATGATTTTATCCATGAAATTTCTTCTTTTGGTTAGATCTTCAAGTGTTCTTCATTTTCACCAAGAACACACACTAGTTCTTGGACCTTAATCACCCATAAAGGCTTCTAATTCGTATGTATCTCTTCCATCTTCTAGTTAGGCTTGTGAATCACTCCTTTTCTAGCCTTAAAACATCATATAATGCATGAACACAAAGAGTGTACGACTGTACACCCTTCATATGGCCGTACACCCCTTGTTTAGTGCATACTTGGCCTAAAACTCATGTTATACTCCAACACAAGATCAAGAACTCTTAGAGGATGCAAGATAGAGCCTTGGACCACACTTTTTGGCAAATTCTTCAAGGAGTGTACGGCCATACACTCCATGGCTGTACACACCTGGCCGTACACACAAGTGTCCATACACCACTGGGCCGTACACACACTTTTGTGGCCGTACACCCATTTTATGCAAACCTTTGTACTTATAACACTTCAATCTAAGTGTTTCCTAGTCCCTAGGGTGTTTCCTTTCATAATTAGTTGTATAAACACTAATTATATACATATATGTGTCATTATATGCTTATTAGGATCCGTTTGTGCTCGAGGTTTCACTTGACACTCATCATCCTTTTATCGATCTTTCATTCGTATCACTCACTGTAGGTGAGTTCATACCCCTTAACTTACCTTTTAAATGATTTTAAATGCTTTTATGGGGGGGGGGGAATAGAAGTAGAAACATTATAGTTATTATATCAATCACATGTGATTAATAACTATCAAACAAGTGGATTTTTTATATTTCAAAACTGTGTTATCAAACAAACTGCTTCAAATCGTTTTATAAACTCTTTTATATGTCAAATTCTTTATGTAAAATTTTTTTAAACTTATATATTGTCCAAATCATGTCTATATGGATATAGTTGTATAAGTAAGGTTGAAGGGGCTTAGGACTGATAACTCGCCTTATTTCCTGTTTCTTGTTTGGTTGTGGACTTAGGGTATCGGTTGTTTGTTCGAATGTCGTTTGAATCTTAGTTATATATATATATATATATATATATATATATATATATATATATATATATATATATATATATATATATATATATATATATATAAGTTCTTTGTTCAGTTCAATACCTTTGGGAAGCAAAGGTGTGCTAACATGTGCAGTCGTTCAAACAACATTGCTAGTAAACTATAATAGGTATAGTTTAGGAAGTCACTACTTACTATTTCTAGAACAATGAAACATACAAGAGTCAGTTCATACATGAGTCAGTTCAGACATACTATAACGAGAAACAATACTCACTATAAAGAGAAACAGAGAGAACATACACTACACTAGAACATACTATACAAATACAAGAATACTATAACACTAATGTGAGCCACTACTTCTTTGCAGGACAATATACAACTGTGTCACGTTTTGTACCCAGAGTCTCCTAGAAGGAGAGCGTGAATTTGTGTATAGATCTATACGGGATTGACCATCCCACACCTTGCTGCTAGCTACAGTGGGACCTGCAGGTCTACGGGTGACGAATGTCATATCATTTTCGACGTCTCTAACGTCGTGTTATACTAGTCAATCAAGTATGGTTACAATCTTATCAGTTTTACCTTAATTAAACAAACAGGTTTAAGGTAGTTAGTACATTGGTAATTACTTAGATAAAACTACGGTACAACTTTATTTTCCCTTTTTATTCATATTGTGATCTTCTCACATAAACGGTAATGAAAACTATATTTTGATAATGATAGTCATACTTTGGGAAAACAATCACTTTTGCAAAAAGAACAAACTTTCAAAACAGTCGAGTCTTGGTAGAAGACTACTTTAGTAGAAAATATAGGATTTTATAGGAAGTATTCAAACATTTACAAACAACTCTTACAAACTTTTACATCAAACATTGACAACCATCTTATTCAAACTTATACAAACAATGACATTAAATACTTATGAACTCACCAGCTTTAATGATGATCTACGCATTCAAAATAACTTGTATTCTCAGGTCACCAGTAGACAGGTACCGATGACCAGGTTTTTGAGAAGACGGAGCTTTCAAGACTCGTCTTTTATTTTGATTCATATTTTGGTGTCTTATAAACTACATAACACACTTGTATTAAAATTATATTATTAATGCAATGGATGATGTTGTTGCTTGTTTTACTATTATGCATCGTTGTGATATTGTACATGACGTCCTTCGCCCCCGAACGTTTCCGCCGTTCTGGTTTGGGGGTGTGACAGATTGGTATCAGAGCATTGTTTATAGTGAATTGAGTATATCAATCCATAAAAGATATACAACTATAAACACAACGGGATTAAAATACTCTGACCAAGAGTTTGTACTTTTAAATAATAAAATATTTAACCTAAGTATACACACCTGCATTCATACTAAAATCAGAGTCACTAGGACAGAACAAAAGTATTGCGATTGTTGGACAGCACAAGTAGGCCTGGGGACATATAATCAGATCTGGGAGCGATATAGCCCGATCAACTATATCTTTCCGAGAAGTGATTGCATGTGCCTAGGAATTTTGTGGTATTGCAGCAAGTCTAAAAACTTACCAACACTACTACAATGAAAACATTAGAACGGAACATAAACTTAAAATACTATAGGAGTATTTTGTGTTACTATAATTACTTATGTGCAAACTAAAAAGGTCTTTACTAGTATGTCAATAGTTGCTGAGTGGATACGCTAAGGTTATATGTGACTAAGGTGTCATAGACTTAGAATCTGTGATCTTTGCTTTACTTCCTGTTCCTTGTTTGGTTGTGGATTTAGAAGTAGGATCACTTATTCGAAAGTCTATCCTGTTTTTGGTTACATATGACTGGTATGGACTACACGAATGTTGGAGTAACTGGTAAGGATCATCTTATAATTATCTTAATTAGTACGACTGTTAACTATTTCTTTTACCCCTATTCTCACGTAGATAACATGGCTGGATTCCATATCCCCGGAGACTCGTACTTTCCCAACCAAGGTAACGGTGGATGGTTCGACGAAGATCCAGAAGAGGAACCTGCAATTCCATTGGATGATGACTTCGCAGAGAATTTCTCGGAGGATCCTGACTCTGAGCCAGAAGTCAATGATCTATCCCTGGTAGCTCAAATCCCAAATCCTAACCCTCGTTCGACTTTTCAAGGCCCGACGCCTCTGTGGGCGGAAAACTTTGGAACTTGGAGTCAAGAACAGGGTCAAGCCATGCCGTACAATGGAGACCGAAGCTTCTACAACCTGAGCGAGGGAGGCTCAGCGGACTGAATCCTGCCTATTCTGGTCCGCAAGGTTGCTCGTAATGAAGAGCAGGGTAGGACGACCATCAACCGAGTCATGCAGGTTGATGCCAATGTGGGAGTCAATACTGTCCGCATTCGTCGTCTAGAAGATGCTCGTGAGAGAGCTGCGAGAGAGAATAAGTCTCTACTGCAAGAACTAGCTGTGACTCGAGCTGAGGTCATAGAGCACCGCGTACGCCAGAGAGTGTATGAGCGTCGCCTTCTTGACATGGAGCGTCAGCTGGCTGACTTAAGGGTTCGCCCAAGGGGTTCCCGTCACCAGTAGGAGATGATCTGCTCATCCTTTCTTTTGGTTAAAGGAATAGCCTTCTTATCTATGCTCTAAGTAGCACTTTTCCTTGTAAATTCCTGTGTATCTTAAGACCTTGAACTTTCAGTCTATTAGGTCTTTATGCTGTCAAAATTTTCCTATCCTGGTTTGATGTAAGACCTACTCCTAGGTCATTTTCCCGAACTTGTTACATCTTTAATACCAGTATTATTGACAGATATTTAATCTCATGGGAAATATTTATCCAAATGCTTTCATCCTTCTATTGCTACACCTCTATTTCAATCATACTCTCATCTATCCGTTGGGCTATGGAGAGTTAGTCCATGATTCACTCTCATTTCTCACTATCAAATGCTTATCAATATCTTCATTTCTTTTAGTTATAGCTACAAGATGCCTCCCTGTCGATCAGCGAGACGCACTACTCCGATAACTCCAACGCAACAACCACCACCACCTCCTCCACAATACAATCCGGCAGCAATCCAAGCTGCGGTAAATGCGGCTGTTACGGCAGCCCTAGCTCAATTCACCACTACCGGTACTAGCGGGAGTGGAACTAATGTGCATTCCACTCATGGTGATGCTCCAGTGCGCTCTATGGAGTGCTTGTACAAGGACTTCACCAGCTGCAAACCCAGGAACTTCAATGGGACTGGCAGGATCATTGCCCTCTCGCAATGGTTCGAGAAGACAGAATCGATCTTTGAGATCTGTTCCTGTCCGGAAGGGAGCAAAGTAAAATTTGCTGCCTGCACCGCGGACCGAGCCCTGACATGGTGAAATAGACCGAAGGGGAGGGTAGCACCCAGATATGCTATCTCGTTCCGAGATGATAGATATTGGCACACGATGTATTCTGACTATCTCCTTAAGACAGGTCTTGGTGAGTTTCTCCATTTTGTCGGTTTCCTTGATGGCTAGGAAATGGGCGGACTTGGTCAAACTGTAACATCCTAAATTCATGACCAAAAAAAATTCATTTTTAATTAAATATTTATAAAACAGTAGTCTGAAATCAATGGTAGTGCCAACCCATATCATAATAAAAACAAGTATGTCAAATAACCAAAACATGTACAACTCCCGAAGATCTTATATGCGGAAAAATCATAGTGTGATGCGCTGCGATCATGCCGACTCCTTTCCTTTCAAAGAAGAAGTACCTGAAACCAAAACTGAAAACGGTAAGCACTAAGCTTAGTGCGTTCCCCCATCATACCACATACAATAAAACAAATACAGTGCCAAGCATATCTGGGTGCTGGCCTCCCATTCAGTCTGTTTCAACCGGATACTACCGAGCATATCTGGGTGCTGGCCTCCCCTTCGGTCTATTTCAACCAGATACTGCCGAGCATATCTGGGTGCTGGCCTCCCCTTCGGTCTATTCCAACCGGATACTGTCGATCATATCTGGGTGCTACCCTCCCCTTCGGTCTATTTTAACCGGATATTAGGTCTATCCCACCCCTACCACTACCACATAATAACATAGCAAATAAACAAATAAATCATAACAGATAGTGGCATACCAGACAATTATCACAAATACAATCATCTCTACTATAAACAACTACTAGTGGGCTGGCATTGGTGTCTTCGACCCACTCATACAGGGAAGGTAACTCACCTGAATGTTGAATCTCATGGTAAGAAATCTCTAATGGCTGCTCCGACGACTCCCCGAGCTATTAGTACAAAATAACACTTAGTCAAAACCCAATAATCCTTCTTAGGGTAAAAGGACCATTTTACCCCTGATCTAATTTGGTCCATGCCTAAAGCCCAAAACCATAACATGAAAGGCCCAATACTAGGTAGACTTCCCAAGCCCACTAATGGCCCACCATTGGCCTAAATTTCTAAATTGGGCCCAACCCCTCTTATGGGCCTTAACCTAGACCCAAAATAAGACATAGTCCAATAAAGCCCAAAATGATGATCCACTAAGGCCCATAGTAGTAAAGTCCAAGAAAATATCCCAAGGAAGCCTACTGCCGGATCGAATGCAAGGCGTTCCTTTGTGGAATGCTGGACGTTCCTCATCAGTTCAGATCGTGGGTCCTGGCTAGAACGCAGGGAGTTCCCGGACCTTACGCATTGTGTTCGCGTCCAGAGTTCAAAAACGCCATTAAGCACTTAATGCTTAAGCCATACCACCCAAAACGTAGATCCAAGCCATTTAGGACCTCTAGAACTATAAAGTCATAGACTTGGTGACTTTGCATGCCCCCAAAAGATCCAAATTCCAAAAATGGCATTCTGCTTCCATGGAAATGGCCTTATCTCATGCATGAACACATCAAGACCTTCAAGATGGCAACTTTCTGTCTTAGGGACTCCAATAGCACCTAGGGTGGCAACCCTAAGCGTAGGAAACATATTTGAACCATAAAGCTTCATCCTTGGGACCAAAAAAGGTCCATAAAACCCAACACAAGAGATCTAAGCAAATAAACACCAAGTTCAGAGCTTTATACCTTATATGAGTGCCAGATGTTGATAAGGTTCTAGATCTATAAGCCTTTGCTCCTTTGGTGACGCTTCAACAATGGCCACATTCCTTCAAAACACCAAGATGCACTCCAAAATCGTCTTCTAGGCTCAAAACACACAAACAAGGGTTTAAGGTTTCGTGGGATCTGCTTAAGGATGAGAGGGTGGCTGGAGTTTAGGGCCTAATGTTCTTTATATATGGGTTAACCCTAAATTTTAGGGTTTACACTTTGCACGTGAACGCAGTCCGTTCCCCAGGGGAACGCCCCGCGTTCGGGCTCCGCCTCCAAAAATACAAAATTGGCAGAAACGGTCCCTCCTTCCCTCGACCTTGCAAACATAAGGTCCAAAAGTAATAATTCAACATTTAAGGGACCAAAAGATAAATAATACTTGTACTGAGCGTTACAATTCTCCCCCACTTGAATCATACTTCGTCCTCGAAGTCTGTGCTGCCACTGTACCTTAACCAACCCCACGACCTTGTTCCTCAAGGTCTTTTCCTTTCTATAGAGAATTACTATCGGTCTCTCAATATAATTCAGGCGGTCATCCACCTGAATATCCACTAAAGGCACGACTGCGGAATCATCCACCAAACATTTCCGCAACTGGGAGACATGAAATGTGCTATGAATCTGACTAAGCTCGGCCAAAAGATCAAGACGATAAGCTACACGGCCCACCCGAGCCAACACCCTAAAAGGACCGATGTACCTGGGGCCAACTTGCCCCTCTTCCTGAACCGGATGACACCTTTCCAGGGTGACACCTTCAGGAGAGCCATGTCTCCCACCTGAAACTCCAAGTCTGACCGGCGCTTGTCGGCATAGGTTTTCTGTTAACTCTGAGTAGTCTGGAGCCTGCTCCGAACCTGTTGGATCATCTCAGTGGTCTTGAGTACCACCTCAGTACTCCCCATGACTCTCTGACCGACCTTGCCCCAACAGATTGGGGTCCTATATTTCCTCCCGTAGAGCATCTCAAAGGGAGGTCGGTCTATGCTAGCGTGATAATTGTTGTTATACGAAAATTCCGCTGACGGAAGATATGTATCCCAACTACCACCAAAATCCAATACATATGTATGAGTTTGAATCGTCCTCTCACTCTACCCATCCGTCTGAGGGTGAAAAGTTATACTGAAGTGAAGACGAGTGCCCATCTCTTCATGAAACCGCTTCTAAAATCTGGAAGTGAAGCGAACATCTCGGTCTAACACAACTAAAACCGTCACTCCATGATGTGCCACCACCTCACGTACATAGATCTCGACTACCTTCTCAGCCGATATACTCTCCTGGATCGGGATGAAATGTGCACTCTTGGTCAGCCGATCCATGATGACCTAAATCGAATCCACTCCATGTGCAGTCCTGGGAAGCTTTGTGATGAAATCCATGGTGATGTCTTCCCATTTCCACACGGGAATCTCCAACGGCTGCATCTTGCCGTGAGGTCGCTGGTGCTCGGCCTTGACTTTCCTACAAGTCAAGCATCGCTCCACATACCAAGCTATGTCCCGCTTCATGCAGGGCCACCAATAATCAAGGCGAAGATCCCGATACATCTTCGTCGCCCCAGGATGAATGGAGAATATCGACTTATAAGCCTCCTCTATAAGAACCTGGCGTACACCGCCCCCGTAAGGAACCCAAACCCTCCGATGCAGGGTTAATAACCCATGGCTGTCATAATCAAATGAAGCCACCTGACCTACAATGCGCTCACTCTTCCGGTGCTCTTCCTTCATAGCCTCTACCTGTGCCCCTCGGATCTGCTCCGACAATGTTGTAATCTCTGTCATCCTCAAGCATATATCCTGAATCGGAGCCACAACTGCCTTGCGGATGAGTGCATCAGCCGCCACATTGGCCTTCCCCAGATGGTAGAGGATCTCGCAATCGTAATCCTTCACCACATCCAACCAACGTTGCTGCATCATCTTCAGATTTGGATGATCCATCATGTACCTCAGGCTCTTGTGGTCCGTGTAGATAGTACAGCGGACCCCATAGAGGCAGTGTCGCCAAATCTTGAGGGCAAAAACAATTGCCCCCAACTCCAGGTCGTGTGTCGGGTAATTCGCCTCGTGAGGCTTCAACTGCCTCGAAGCGTATGTTATCACGCGATCCCGCTGCATCAGCACTGCACCCATAGCCATGATCGAAGCGTCACAGTAAACCACGAAATCATTGACTCCCTTCGGCAAGGTCAGAATCGGTGCCTCGCACAACCGCTGTCTGAGAGTCTCGAAAGCTGCCTGCTGATAAGGCCCCCAGCGGAATGTCACCGACTTCTTGGTCAGTCGGGTCAATGGAACAACTGTTGGATAAGGTGTCTAAGTCCATAACTTATTTGGTATATACTTGACCCGACCCGGCATGGTCCATTTAGGTTGCACTTCACCCGAACTATTTATATGGATAACATTATGAGAAGAGTATATTTGCGGCTTATTAATATATTATAAGTTATAATATATTAATATGAAATTGTATTATTTAATTAGTATTCGTCTTAAATTAATTATGAATTAATTTAGTGATCAAATGGTGACTAATTAAACATGGGCTATTATATTTATATAGTGTGGGCTAACACTCATTATGGTAATGGGCTAAGCTTATATGGGAGTCCATGGATGATCCATGGAGCTCTTAACCCATGGATCCTTGGAAAGGAAAAAACATGGGTTATTAGGGTTTACCCTAATCATGTGCACTATATAAACAAGCTTGTGATGCATGAAATGACGCCCTAGTGTGTGTGAAGAAAGGTGGCCGATTTCTAGAGCATAGATATACTCTCTCATAAGTTTTCCAAGTTTGTGGTGATTTGTGATTTCCATTTGAGGCATTCACATTAGTGGTGCTTGGCTCTCAAACTCCTAAGGAATCAATTCACAAACAAAGGTATGTAATTCATTTAGTTCTTTTATGTTTAAAAGTTCCCCATGCCATGCTAGATAAGTTATAAACCTTGGAAAACAAATTTTGCATGTATTTTAGACAAACATAGATCCAAGGTTTATTAGGGTTGCATGTACACTTAGGAAGTGTTAGAATGGTCAAAACCCAACAGTGGTGTCAGAGCCTAGGCTTGTTTGTTGATACTTGATGCAAAATTGTGTTAAAAATCGAAATTGTTTGCTGTCTGAACAGTGGACTCGCCGAGTCCATGGGGGGACTCGACGAGTCCAAGTGAAAATTCATCCTACTCGTAGAGTAGGTTCGTGTACTCGACGAGTAGAATGAACTGACAGCAGATTTTCGACTTTTGTTGCTGGAAATGGACTAGAAACATTACCCTAAACTGTTTTGGTGTTTTAAAACCTGTTTTAGATGGTGTAATGTTTATGCTAATCCATTTACAATGGCTTATATCAAAATTCCATGATTTTATGTGCTCATATAATTCTTGAAATCTTGATGATCATGTTCATGTTCTTATGAGTTTAGAAAAATGATAGGAATTATTTGCTGAATTGTTTATCATTAATTCTTGATCATTTATGTGTTTTGATGGAGTCCATAATTTGTCCTCAAGTTATGGATATCCAAAGGTCACTTTCTTTTAAACACACATTTAAACACATAAGTTACATAAAAATGAAGAGTCTTCATTTTTATGAACCATTAACTCATAAGTTATGAAATGAAAAGTTTTGAAAAGTTTCAAAACTTGCCCTCAAGTTTTGGAATTTGTAAAGTTACACACAATTTAATATACTTTAATTCCAACCCTTAGAGTTTTAAAAGTTAAAATTCAACCCTGATACTATTTATAACATTAATGGTTAATTATTATATATATGTATAAGATCAAGTCGTTTTACCGTTAGTAGGCCTCATTCACGAAGCCGGTCTATAAGGGGGGTATAAGGTTGTTGCCTATAAAATGGCAACTTAATGGGTGTCCATTCTCACCCACCGCTTCCTTGATCGGTGGAGGGTCGTTAGCCGAACGGGTAGGACAATGACTTTAAATTCTCATTAAAAGTATAATGAATATTATAAAGTAACTAAACCTTTTATAAATTCCCAATCTTAGTTACTTTAGGAAAATGTGAATATGGTGCTAACCCATGAAATTCACACTTTGTACCTTACCAAGTCGTTGGTGGAGCGTGTGTGGTTAACTGGCACACTAACTTGGACTAGTAAGGATCACGAAGGGTGACTTAATGTTTATCATAGATCGGTGGAGCGTGTGTGGTTAACCGGCACATCGATTAGGTGATAATATTAAGGGTACCAAGTGAGTTTGCATGGTTATTCACACCTTGTTTTGTGATCCTCGGCATCCCAGTCACAAAACCTGAAGGGCACAATCGAGATTGAAACATGCCATTGAAAGTTCAATGAATCTCAAAAGATCTAGGAGTTTCAAATCCAATTAAAACTTAATAATTTATTTCGTTTTTCATGGTGGAAATTGGTGAATCGTCATTCACCTACCTTCAAATATTTTATAGCTTGGATTACGGCATCCCTCTTCCAAGTTATAAAATATTGTGTTGGGTCCTACCCTTAATATTTCATATTGGGTGTTATATTAAGGACTTAAAATCAACTAACTTGAATATCTCCCATTGTAGATGTCTGGTTTAGACAACTATGATCTTCCCAAATCTCATGGAAATCATACTTCTCTACCTCCACCTCCTCCATTTATTCTCCCTGACCCACAAGCTCGAAGACTTGAAAAATTCAAGGTCACTTAAGCCCTACTAGCAATGAAACATAAAGATGGAAGACCTGTGTGCACTCATGTCTTAGGAATGAAGTCACACTTTGACAGGTTGAGAATGTTGGGTGTCGTTGTCCCAAGGAAGTTGGCTATTGACTGGGTTCTTCAATCACTTCCAGAGTCATATAGTGAGTTCATTCAGAACTACTATGTGATAAATCACGACATGACCCTAATAGATCTATCTTATTTGCTTGTTGCTGCTGAGTCAGAAATGATGTGGCGCAATGGTCAAGCAAATATGGGTGGAAGGTCTATTTCTCAAACTTCCATGGACATGGACAATGGTAACATTGGAAGTCCAGAAAAGCCTTTTCTTCCCAATGGAAAGGGATCGGCCTTGGTCGACCCTGTTGACCAAAAGGCAAAGGGAAAGGCTAAGTCTGTGATAATCTCGTGTACCATTCCCAAAGAGTCTATATGTTTTTATTGTCATGAGAAGGGTCATTGGAAGCGAAGCTGCCCTGAATACCTAAAAGATCTGAAAGCAAGTAGAAACAAAAGGTTTTACTCTGCTTCAGGATCAAGCAAAGGGAAGGACACTTAATAAAAGGAGTATGCTGAATCTGATAGCGAATATGGATGGTTCGAAGATCGGATTCTTGAGCTGCTACATAAGAGTTATGATAGATTGCTAGAAGATATGTAATAGCATAGTTTTCATTTAAAGTTGCATTGTAAGGAAAAAGTTTTTCCGCATTTATAAATAAATAAAATTTTGTTTTATTTTATTATATCTCCTTGCAATGGCATTTTATGAAAATTGATGTTTGTATGGTTCTAGTAATAATGGAAATGTGCATTTGATTCTTTCATTAGTGGTAGTGTCTAAATTTATCAAATAAGGAAAGATTCTCATCACCCAAGGTTTCAATTGGACTGAAACTTGGAATCATGCAGGTTGTATTGCATGATGAATGAGAATTTTCATTTTTGGAAAGTTAAGACTAATTCCCTGACCACATGTATATGTGAGACAGGTGAAAAACTAAAGGATCGGGTACACTGGGTGAGTGCAGGTCAAAGTCCACCACAAAGATCGATAAGACTATTCGTCATGATTTACTAAAGTTTAGTAAATATGGTTGTACCTACAAGTTGAAGTACAATTCTGAAACATTGGAAAAGTTTCAATGTATGGCACGACGAATGGGAAGAATCAAATTGGGCAGAAAGATAAAAGTTTCTCAAATCTGAAAAGATGGGAGAGTACTTTAGTATCTTGTTTTATGATCATCTTAATGATTAAGAAACCATGTCACAATTCATCCTCTAAGGACATCTTAGTGAATTTTATGGCTAAGAAGAGGATTCATGAATTGTTGGAATGGTTAAAATCAAGAAGATGAATCATACTTCGTTCCAAAAACAAGTCTTAGAGTCATACTCCAAGATTGTAACTTGAGTGACACAACTTAAAGAAGGTTTATAACACTTGTCAAATGTAAGAGTAAAATGTTTTCTACTCTTGTACATTTGAAATTGGTAAGTTGTGATGTTTTGGATAAAACAAAGACCAACTGACATCAATTGTGTGAAGTGTTTATCTTGATAAGAATTCACACGGACTCTTGAATGTTTGTTTGGTTGTCAAGGAATGATTCTTGACAAAGAGAAACTTGCATGTCAAGAGGACAGTGGGAGTCTTAAAGGTCTTCAGAGTTTCAAGAGCTAATCAAGGATAAAACCTATAGTTTATCGCTAGCACACGACTTGAGGTTTGTAACCTATCGTGTTGACATAATTCTTGTTCCTGTGCCTATTCCGGTAAAGTTGACTATGTATGTGAGTTCTGTGAGTTCTCAATTGTGTGCATAACAACTTGGAAGCAATGGTGGGCCCTTGGGCTACCAAGAGGCAAGAAATCAAGATTGAACAAGTTCAATCCATATGTTTTGAGTTTGTCACTAACCTTGTCTTTTGATTACGGTTTTGACAAATTCAGGAACACATACATCATAAAATCTAAGTGTCATAAGGTTTTTTTCCGATTCATGAAAATGATGGTGAGGAAACGCTTTCACTAAGTAGATTTTAAGTAGATAGAAATTGTGTTGTTTGCATTCTCAAAGTCGTTAGTGGAGCGTGTGTGGTTACCGGCACACAAACATGGACTTGTGAGAAACGGCAAACAGGTCTAAACATTATGATTACGGCATCCCTCTTCATAATTGTTTAGACACACATGTGAGCTATCTAAAGAAAGATGTATGAGTCTGAGAAGCTTAGATAAAGTTTTTTCGAAGCATCTCGTATCAGAAGTCTGAACTTTGGTGATGAAAGTCAATAAAGTATTGATTTCTAGAAGTCGATTGCTGAGTACATGTCAAAGCTAGTGGGAGCATAATTGTTGTGCTAAATAATTATTATGCTAGTGGGAGCATAATCAATTATGATGAGTATTATTAATTATAGAAAACAAGAATTTCACTTGGAAAAGGTTGTTTTGCTATAATTAAGGGAGAGAAGATTATACTTCATTTCAATCCTAAAAGTTTAGATTGAGATTTCAATCATCATTAGTCAATGATATATATATGAAATTTATGTTGGAATGGTTCAACATAAGAAAATTCTATATATATTGCGTTCTCAAATTCGATTATGATTACGACATCCCTCTTCATAGTCGATTTTTGAAAACATGGAAAATAAAAAAAATATTGTAGCAAAAGACTGATCTAGTATCAGGTCTTTATGTGAGACATCGTGAATCGTGTCCCATATGCTTCGGGTATAGGATCGGTCACATGTGCTATAATATTCATCCTTTCTAAATTTTCCAAATGCTCAGAGCATTAAGAAGGGAAAAGTCTAGAATTGGATAAGACTAAAATGATTAAGCAATTGTCGAGGACAATCTAAGGTTCACCAAAGATTGGTTGCTCAGGGGCAGTTGGAAGTATAGTGTTAAATTTTGGAAGGACCATATGGATATATTCTGAAAAGAGGTAGCTCTTGTTCAGATATGATAATCAAAATGGGAATATGGAAATTTTCCATATTAGGAGTTGGATATTAAGAATCTATGAGAAAGTTAGAAACTTTTATGTAAGAAGGATGTTCAAAGCAATGTACTTTGAATATGAGAGTTCGTTTCCATAGAAGTGATCTCCTTTGGAATACTCTGTAATGACTGTTGACAAGTTTTGTAACTTTTGTGCATAGTCATTGCAAGAGGATCAATGCATATAAGTTTGGAATCTAACAGATTACAGTAAATGACAAGAATTTGGTATTCTTTCATTTACGGTAAGGATTTGGGACTGTGAAATGAGCATCATTGGAATCATGTTCAATCGATCTACTTCACAAAGTAAAGATCATAGACAAACATAGTGTGCATACTTTGTGTATGGCATGACTATTGTTTAGAAAACATAGAGTACATGCTTGGAGCATGGGACAACTATTGTTTTAATTCAAGTGTTAAGTTGATAAATCGAAACAGAATAATGTGGAATCAATATGGTGATGAATAAAAGGTGTTTTATTTATATTCATAAGGGCTGAGACCATATTGGATTCAATTATTCTTGTGTTTCACTTTGCATGTTTTGACTTCCATAATAACTAGGTTATTCTTTCCGAATGATTAAGTTATTCAAACCATCCACAGTCGGTCATATGTTGGAAGTAGATATGAATCAAGACTGTCATGAGTTGGTTGTAGAGGTCTAAGATGTTGGACATGGCTACAACACTCATGAGTGCTCATAAGTTATGAGTATTGGATTCAACCCACGCTCACTTGCATCACTTCATGGAATTCATCTCGAGTGATCGTGAGATGGTAATATCATATAAGTCTTCAAACCTAGAGATATGAGTTGTTACCTATGAGTTGGTTGTACATTGATTGCACGAAAACGCATCAGTAACTTGATGTTATAAAACGTGCCTTTGTGTATAATTCAACAAGTAGTAGAAACAAGTATATGAGTCGAAGTTTATATGTTCCTTCTAGTCCTTGGAGGATTAGAAGCGATATCTGGGCCCCTCGATGATTTTGTTTTGACCTATGTACCGGGCCCGGTCAGAACTAAATTGATGTGTTCGGTTAAGTTCTTTGTCAAAAAAAATCGAAAATCGGGAAACAAACTGTTGGACAATAAGTAAGACATTGTTCCATGTATTTGTCCGGCTGATATCATGAGAGCAGAGGATTATATGATCACTTATCTAACATGGCGCTTCATAGTTCAACAGAGTTTTCGAGAGCTACGATTGCCGGTTGGTTCCTGAAGTCATATAGGCAAATATAGTTATTAGACTTATCCAAGTGGGAGACTGTTGGATAAGGTGTCTAAGTACATAACTTATTTGGTATATACTTGACCCGACCCGACATGGTCCATTTGGGTTGCACTTCACCCGAACTATTTATATGGATAACATTATGAGAAGAGTATATTTGCGGCTTATTAATATATTATAAGTTATAATATATTAATATGAAATTGTATTATTTAATTAGTATTCATCTTAAATTAATTATGAATTAATTTAGTAATCAAATGGTGACTAATTAAACATGGGCTATTATATTTAGATAGTGTGGGCTAACACTCATTATGGTAATGGGCTAAGCTTATATGGGAGTCCATAGATGATCCATGGAGCTCTTAACCCATGGATCCTTGGAAAGGAAAAGACATGGGTTATTAGGGTTTACCCTAATCATGTGCACTATATAAACAAGCTTGTGATGCATGAAATGACGCCCTAGTGTGTGTGAAGAAAGGTGGCCGATTTCTAGAGCATAGATATACTCTCTCATAAGTTTTCCAAGTTTGTGGTGATTTGTGATTTCCATTTGAGGCATTCACATTATGTGTGCTTGGCTCTCAAACTCCTAAGGAATCAATTCACAAACAAAGGTATGTAATTCATCTAGTTCTTTTATGTTTAAAAGTTCCCCATGCCATGCTAGATAAGTTATAAACCTTGGAAAACAAATTTTGCATGTATTTTAGACAAACATAGATCCAAGGTTTATTAGGGTTGCATGTACACTTAGGAAGTGTTAGAATGCTCAAAACCCAACAACAACAATCTTGGAGAAATCCTGGATGAATCTGTGATAGTAACCCGCCAAACCAAGAAAACTCCGAATCTCAGATGGAGACCTCGGAACCTCCCATCTCATCACAACCTCTACCTTGGCCGGATCGACCAGTATACCGTTCTGGTTGACAAGGTGCCCCAAAAACTGCACCTCGCGCAACCAAAACTCACACTTGGAGAACTTTGCGAAAATTCTCTCCCCCTCAACGTCTCCAGCACCTCCCTCAAGTGCTCCTCGTGCTGCTCCTGCGTCTTGGAGTAAACCAAGATGTCATCAATAAAGACTATCACATACCGATCCAGCATCGACCTGCAAATGCGGTTCATGAGATCCATGAACGCGGCAGGAGCATTAGTGAGCCCAAACGGCATCACCACGAACTCGTAATAACCATAGCAAGTTTGAAAGGCTGTCTTCTACACATCATCGTCCCTGACTCCCATCTGGTGATAACCCGATCGCTGATCAATCTTGGAGAACCAAGAGGCACCCTATAGCTGGTCAAATGGATCATCAATCCTTGGGAGGGGATAACGGTTCTTCACCGTTACCTTATTTAACTCCTGGTAGTTTATACACATCCTATGAGACCCGTCCTTCTTCTTCACGAATAGAATCGGGGCTCCCCATGGCGAACTGCTCGGCCTGATAAATCCTTTATCTAACAGCTCCTGCAGCTGTATAGACAACTCCTGCATCTCGGAAGGAGCCAACCAATACGGTGCCTTGGCTATCAGAGCCGCACCCAGAACTAGCTCAATCCTGAACTCCACCTGTCTCTTCGGAGGTACCCCAGGAAAGTCCTCTGGGAACACGTCCGGATACCCCCGCACAACTGGCACATCATCCACGGTCGCCTTACCCTTCTCCCGGGTATCCACAACTTAGGCGACATAACCTTCACATCCCTGATGAAGGTAGCGTATGGCTCTCACTGCAGAACACATGACCGGTCAATGATGCGGTCTCTCACCCTGAATCACCAGCTCTCCCCACTTGGGGTCCTAACCCGAACCAACTGCTGCTCACAGTCGATCACCACCGCATTGGGGCTCAACCAATCTATACCTATGATGACCTTGTTCCCACGCAAAGGAGTGGGAACCAAATCCACAAGATAACGTTCGCCATACATCCTCAGAACACAATCCCTATAAACCTCTGAAGCCCATACAGATCGATCGTCCGCAATCTCGACCTCTAAAGGATAGTCCAACATGATCGTAGACTCGGCAAACTTCTTGCTGAGTGCAAGAGATACGAACGATTGGGTAGCCCCCGAGTCGAATAATACCAACACTGGGATACTGTTCACATGGAACGATCCTAAAACAAAATACGTGGAACATAAATATCAAAACTGACATATAATAAAAGTTAGGGAGAAGAAACATACCCGTCACCACATCTGGTGCGATACGCGCCTCCTCGGCGGTCAGCTGGAAAGCTCGGCTCCTCACCACAGGAGCATCTGACTTACCCTAACGGCCATCTGTGATCTGTAGGGTCACTGGAGCTGGCGCCGCCACTAGTGCTCCTGATACCAATCTCGAGCAGTTGGCCTTTTTATGGCCTCGCTGATTGTAGTGAAAACAAAATAGATCTGATGTCTGAATAGTGGGGGTAGGGGCAGTACAATCCCTACTAAAGTGCCCGGTCTTGCCGCACTTATAGCAGCCCGATCCCCTACCCTGAAACCTCCCTCATGCGCCTTGCCGCATTTTCTATAGCGGCTCCGACCCTGATGGCCCTTCAACCTCGAGTCGAATCCCTTGGGTTTCTTCATCGAAAACCCAGTCGTCTGCCCAGTCTCCGCCTTCCTCTTCCTAATGCGCTCTATATTAATCTCCCTCTCTCGTTCCCTGGCTATCATATCATCCAAGGTCGGGTACGCTGAATAACTGACATATTTCCGAATGTCAGCTCTCAACATATCATGGTACCGGGTTTTCTTCATCTCCTCATCACCCGCGCACTGGGGTACCAACAAGGCCCTCTCCCTGAACTTGGCGGTAATCTCCGCCACCGTCTCAGTAGTCTGTCTCATGTCCAAAAATTCCCTGGCCAGCTGCTGAACCTCCATAACTGGCACAAACTCGGCCCGGAACCTGGACACAAAATCCGACCAGGTCATGGCCTCAATGGCTGGGGCTCCCAAAGTATCACTAAGTGCCTCCCACCAGTCCCTAGCTCGCTCCCTTAAACAAGCAGCAACAAACCTGACCTTCGACCCCTCAGGGAAGAAGCTCGTCATCTGTGCAGACTCCATGTCTGCAATCCATCGCCTAGCTACAATAGGGTCCATCACCCCGTAGAAGTCTGGTGCTCCACATCCCCTGAAATCGTTGAAGGAGAGCGTACGAGTCCCTGAATGGCCAGGTGCCATGTCACTCCTGAATGCCTTAAGGCGATCCTCTATCAGCTCAATGATACCCTCTTTGATCAACCCTGAAATAACCGGGGTCGCCTCAAGGATGACTCTCATAATCTCGGATGCAATGAACTTGCGAAATTCATCATCAATCGGTTCGGAACCCGTACCCGAACCAGACCCAGATCCTGAGCCCCCTGCTCCATGTCGCGTCACCACCATTCTAAAACAAACCACACAATCATCAGGGTCAAATCATCGAGAGGTCTCACACTCTGCCACTCTTGGTTCCCCGCAGCTTTCCAAGAGTCAAGTATGGATCCTCTGCTTTGAGTAGTACGGGCCCATACTACCTTCCACATCTATCCGTACCGCCCCCTTGGTTTGACTTGGTTTACCAAAGCCGCTTCCTATCCATGTATACATTTCACAATCAAATAATTTCTGACAATAATCTCATCCGAGGCTTGCCCTAGGGTAATCTCTGACCCACTCTCTGCCATCAGCTGCATAAGAAGTCCCTACTATCTCTCCCTAACTAGCTCGCGAATACCATTACATATTATTAAGACCATATAATTCTTCGAATGAGAGGTCTCCCCCTACAACGGTTAGACTCAAACGAGAGCTGCGAAATAGGGCTAAACCTAACCTTCTTAAATTATTTAGTCCTTGTAATATGTTACTTAGCATATTCGTTTACTAGTTAGTTAAAGATAACTGGAACTCCTAAAAAGCACAAAGCAAGAAGCATTTGAGCATTGAGTAACCAAAACCAAGCATATCCGAATCAGTCCATCATATCATTGACTTATCAGTTTTAGCATGCAGTTCAATAAGCATATACAGTAGGCATACAAGGCATCCTTCCTAGATCCTTAGACGTAATCTAGCATAAAATTCTCATAACCATATCATATATCATAATAAACATGTGTGGTATCTTGGGAAAACTTACTTGAGCTCGGCCGATTGCACACATCACACTTCTTGTTCTTTATTAGAAACCCTTGATTTTAATTTTTGAAAAATTATTTTTCTTGTAAAAGCCTCTCAAACCCTCGATTTGAGTCCGGACGCCCCAAAAGTGTGTCTGAATCCCTCAAACCAAGGCTCTGATACTAACTTGTAACATCCCAAATTCATGACCAAAAAAGTTCATTTTTAATTAAGTATTTATAAAACAGTAGTCTAAAAATGTTGGTAGTGCCAACCCATATCATAATAAAAACTAGTATGTCAAATAACCAAAACATGTTATAAAAGAGTAATATCAGAGTACAACTCCCGAAGATCTTATATGTGGAAAAATCATAGTGTGATGCACTGCGATCATGCCGACTCCTTTCATTTCGAAGAAGAAGTAGCTGAAACCAAAACTGAAAATCGTAAGCACGAAGCTTAGTGAGTTCCCCCATCATACCACATATAATAAAACAAATATAGTGCCAAGCATATTTGGGTGCTGGCCTCCCCTTCGGTCTGTTTCAACCAGATACTGCCGAGCATATCTGGGTGCTGGCCTCCCCTTCGGTCTATTTCAACCGGATACTGTCAAGCATATCTAGCTACTGGCCTCCCCTTCGGTCTATTCCAACCGGATACTGCCGAGCATATCTGGGTGCTAGCCTCCCCTTCGGTCTATTTCAACCGGATACTGGGTCTATCCCACCCCTACCACTACCACATAATAACATAGGAAATAAGCACATAAATCATAACAGATAGTGGCATACCAGACAATTATCACAAAGACAATCATCTCTATAATAAACAACTACTAGTGGGCCGACATTGGTGCCTTCGACCCACTCATACAGGGAAGGTAACTCACCTGAATGCTGAATCTCACGGTAAGAAATCTCTAATGGCTGCTCCGACGACTCCTCGAGCTATTAGTACAAAATAACACTTAGTCAAAACCCAATAATCTTTCTTAGGGTAAAAGGACCATTTTACCCCTGATCTAATTTGGTCCATGCCTAAAGCCCAAAACCATAACATGAAAGGCCCAATACTAGGTAGACTTCCCAAGCCCACTAATGGCCCACCATTGGCCCAATTTTCTAAATTGGGCCCAACCCCTCTAATGGGCCTTACCCTAGACCCAAAATAAGACATAGTCCAATAAAGCCCAAAATGATGATCCACTAAGGCCCATAGTAGTAAAGTCCAAGAAAATGGCCCAAGGAAGCCCACTGGCGGATTGAACGATGGGTGTTCCTCATCAGTTCAGATCGCGGGTCCTGGCTGGAACGCAGGGCGTTCCGGGACCTTACGCAGCGCGTTCACGTCCAGAGTTCAAAAACTGCATTAAGTACTTAATGCTTAAGCCATACCACCCAAAACGTAGATCCAATCCATTTAGGACCTCTAGAACTATAAAGTCACGGACTTGATGACTTTGCATGCCCCCAAAAGCTCCAAACTCCAAAAATGGCGTTCTACTTCCATTGAAATGGCCTTATCTCATGCATGAACACATCAAGACCTTCAAGATGGCAACTTTCTGTCTTAGGGACTCCAATAGCACCAAGGGTGGCAACCCTAAGCCTAGGAAACGAATGTGAACCATAAAGCTTCATCCTTGGGACCAAAAAGGTCCATAAAACCCAACACAAGAGATCTAAGCAAATAAACACCAAGTTTAAAGGTTTATACCTTATATGAGTGCCAAATATTGATAAGGTTCTGGATCTATAAGCCATTGCGCCTTTGATGATGCTTCAACAATAGCCACCTTCCTTCAAAACACCAAGATGCACTCCAAAATGGTATTCTAGGCTCAAAACACACAAACAAGGGTTTAGGGTTTCGTGAGATCTACTTAAGGATGTGAGAGGGTTGCTGGAGTTTAGGGCCTAATGTTCTTTATATAGGGGTTAACCCAAAATTTTAGGGTTTACACTTTGCACGTGAACGCAGTGCGTTCCCCAGCGGAACGTCCCACGTTCGGGCTTCGCCTCCAAAAATCCAAAATTGGCAGAAACGGTCCCTCCTTCCCTCCACCTTGCAAACATAAGGTCCAAAAGTAATAATTCAACATATAAGGGACAAAAATATAAATAATACCTATACTGAGCGTTACACAAATGGTCAACCACTACCCAGATAGTGTCATAATCGCTTGATGTTTTTGGCAGCTTTGTTATGAAGTCCATGGTTATTTGTTCCCACTTCTATTCTGGGACTAATGGTTGTTGTAGTAAACCACACAGCTTCTGGTAGTCGTCTTTGACTTTTGAGCAAGTCAAACATTTACTAACATAGGTGGCAATATCTGCCTTTATATTGGGCCACCAATAAAGCTTTTTGAGATCGAGATACATCCTATCTGATCCAAGATGTATTGAATATATCAATTTATAGGCTTCCTTTAAAACTAAATTCACGAATTCACCAAACCTTTGGGGTCCAAATTCGGTTCATGAAATATCATGTTCCGTCTTCCTTGAGGTCGAACTGTTTGTCCATTCCTCGCAAGTTTTCTTTCATGATATTCTCGGGTTTGAGTGCTTCTATCTGAGCATCTCGAATTTGGTTGGTGAGGTTTGAGTGGTTGGTTAGAGTTAGAGTCTTTACACGAAGTGTCTTTGCTCGCTCTTTCCTGATTAAAGCGTCTGCCACGTCATTCTCTTTACCAGGATGATAACAAATTTCACATTCATAATTGTTTAGCAATTTGACCCATCTTCGTTGTCTCATGTTGTCACACCCCGCTAAAGCGGAAACACGAGGCGTGGCAGTATAAAGGGTTTCATAGCAAAAGTTAAAAGACAACACCAACCATAGTATTAAAAATCATTACAATTTTACAATGGGTTTGAACAACTTTTAAAAGAAATTACAATGTAAATTGAAATACAACACATGCGAATGCTCCTAAAAATGAAGTGTCCCTAAGTGCCACTTACTCGATGATTCCTGAAAAAGCATGTAAAACGAGCGTCAACTATAAAAATAGTTGGTGAGTACTCACAGTTAAACAAAATAATATTGGTTCCATGAATTGAAATCAAAGTTTTGATAAAAGTTTCAAATAATAAAAGTATATTGTTAAAATGAGTAAATAAGTTTGTAAAAACAAAGTTCTTTGTCATCATGAGAGATAAAGTATGTTGCCCAAATAAGATGCAACATTCATATTCTCATGGAAGATAAAGTTCGTTACTCAAACGAGTAAACAAGTTTCATTGCTAAAATGAGCAATCAATTTCGTTGCTACAAGGAGCAAACAATTTCATTGCTAAAACATGTATATAAGTTTTCAGTAATAAAAGTTCGTTGTTGTAATGAGAAACAAAGTTCATTGCTATAATTAATAACAAGTTTATTGCTATAACGAGAAACGAGTTTGTATGTGTATGAGCAAACAATGAGTCTCAACCAAACCTATGACTGAAGCCCTATCAAGATCTATGCTTATCGTTCCATAGATGATTGCACTCCAGCAATAGGGCGAGTGAGGAGTTGTCAATTCCTAATAGCGCTATCCATAATGACCATTGGCTCAAAGAGTTAATGGTTAGAGATAAGGGAAGGGCCTTAGTACGATAAGTTCTCATGTTCCGTGTTGCATAGACATACATAGATAGACATAGCAATAAAATAGCAATCATGTTTGATACAAATCAATTTAAATACAACATTCAAATAATAGTTTTTCGGGACATGCTTTTCCACCCAAAAACATAAAAACTGAAAATAGGGGAGTGTGTGAATACTCACAATATGCAAAATATAGTTATCAAGTTTATACGAGTCAACTAAATATAATGAACATAAATAGTTTAGGACATGCTTTTCCACCCGAAAACATAAAAACCGAAAATAGGGGAATCGTGAATACTCACAATGCATTTAGATGATGCAAATGGTGCCTTGAACTACGTTCCACGTGTACCACTACCGATTCCTACAATAATGGTATTCGCTAGTGAGTCTCTAATCGAAATCTAACACTAGTAATACTTACTACTACAATAGAATTATGCCAATAATGTGTCAAAATTTAATATTGATAAGTTACAAACATTTTTCTGTGGAAATTAAGTTTCAAAGAATCAATTGTTATATAACAATTTAAGTGGAAAATTTCCATTATTGAAATGTTAATATTTAACATTTTAGAGGTGTTCCAATGATTAAATATTCAAAACTAAATCAATTTAGTTCTAAACTTTCCCAAACTTTGCATTTAAGTTTTAATTGAAGTCAAAGACCTTAAGATAAGTTTTCTTGAATTTTTGATTTGTCTGACTATTTTTCACTATTTTAGTTTCTTGAATAACCATACAATCATGAAAAATACTAAATAGTTAATAAAAATTACCAAACTTCAGATTTTGGTTCTAAATGTACTAAAAGACTTCTAGATAAATTTTCATGGATTATGAATATGTATAACCATTTTTCACATATTTAATTCTCTAAATAGATACAAATTCATGAAAAATAGAAATCAGTTATGAAAATACCCCAAACCTTTTATAACAATGTCATTACACATACTTAAGCTAGGAAAAATATAAAAAGGGGTTTCTAAACTGTTTAACCCAATTTTATGATTTTTATGCATTTATTCTAATAAAAATGTGGATAAATAGAAAACAGTTTCCAAAATTACCCAAACTTTTTGTGATATTGTTATTAAACATTCTTAAGTTGGGAAAATTATAAAAATTGATTTCTAAACTGTTTAACCCAATTTTATGATTTTTGAGCATTTATTCTAATAAAAATTGAAATAAATAGAAAACAGTTTCCAAAATTGCCCAAAATTTTTGTAACACTTTTATTATACATGTAGAAGCTGTGAAAAATATAAAATATATTTTCCAATTAGTCTTTCTATTTTTCTTTGTTTTATCCTCTTAAATAATCATTAATTGGAGAATAATTATTAAACAGTTAAAGTAAATTACTAAAATTTTTGTACACTTCATTTACAAAGTAAATAATCTGGGAAAAATACCAAATATGGTTTTTATATACTGAAATCCGATTTTGTGTATTTAAGTGTATTTAATCTTAGAAAATAGGAGAACAATAGTATACAGAAGAGAAAAATCATCAAAGATTTTATGTAGCCTCCTAATGTACTACAAAGTGTTCTGGTAAATTTTCATGAATTTTGGGTGAGCAGAACTATTTTTTTCTATTTTTAGGCCATTATAAATACAAAAATCGGGGAAAAATAGGAATGCATTATGAAACATTCTGAAAATATTTTTCTGAGTCTTATACCTCTGGTAGTAACTGCGAAAATTGTTATATATCATTTTAAGATTTTCTAAAGGGCTTTTATGATTTATTGGAGCCAAACAAAAAGAAAATTCAAAACCATATTAAACAGTTGCAAAAATCGATGAAACTTAATGAGGGATCATTATTTAGCATAGGGGTCATCGATGAATTTAAATAGGATTTATAGACCCCAGAAAGTATTTTATATGATTTATTGCCCTATTTTCTTGCATTAATTATAGTAATTCGAGATAAATGAATTATCTTCTGGAAATTTACAGAGCATCTTATTTTGTTGATGGGAATCTGGGAAAAATCGGATTTGGTCAGAAAAGGAGTTTTAGATATTTATTTGGAAATAAATCCTTCATGAACATCTTTGAAAGCTTTTAACAACATACTTTGATGATCTAGCATCTAAGCTTGAAGATCATCAAATGCATGTTTGTTTGAAGACCATTCATGAGTTTGAAATATTCAAAAATCGTTTTTGAAAGAAAACTTTGGATGCATGTGGTGATTTTCCACCAAAACGTGTAGAAAAGTGCATTTCCATGGTTTGGACTTAGGTTTAGGTCATGGATCTTCACCATTTTGTAACATGCAAGATGTTTTTGGTGAAAATCTACCACCATCATCATCAAAACTGAAGTGAATGAACATTCACACAAATTTTCTAAGAGAATGGTGTAGAAGAACAAGGAAATGCAAGAAAAACCTTTAAAACTAGAAAGAAAAGTGAAGGAGATTGAAGGATTTTCATGATTACCATGAAGAACAACCCTAGAAGATGAAGATTTGAAGGTTAAGAGATATTCTTGGCTGGAGAATTTCGTGGTTTTAGAGAGGGAAAGAGAGAGTTTGAGTGTGGTAAATGGTGGAGTGTGAGAGAAAGTGTAGAGAGAGAGAGAGAGAAGTGAAGGAGATGGAGTGTGAGAGAGGAGTGATTATGTGTTTTGGGAAGAGGGGAAGCATCTTGGGAAGAGGGTGGACGGTTTTGAGTGTAAAATGCCCTCCCTCTCTTTTAATTTTATAAAAAAATTCAATTCTTTTATAAAAATATCAAACTTTTTATAAAATATACACCCTAACCAAGTTTTTGCTCATGAAACCTTGATTTTTGACTTATAAATTTAGGGCAATTGTTAATGACTTAAATTTTATTTTCCTTAAATGCATTTTCATAATTTTAATTATTATAAGGTCATATTATAAGTTTCATAATTATTTTTATAGAATTTTTAAGGTTAAAGTTTATAAATGTGAGTTTTTAGGGCATTTAGGGTTTTTGAGAGTATGTAAGTCTTTGGATATCAAAATTAATTAAATTTTTGAGACTTCAAATTATTTTTGGGTTTTCTAACTCTTATTCAAGTTAGAAATAATGCTTCTAATTTATTTTTACCGGTTTATTGGCACTCTATGTAGTGATTCCGAGATTCAAGCGAAATTGAGGAATCAAGTATACTAGTCCTACTCTTCAACTTTGACTTAAGTTTCTATGAGACTTTGAACTAACTTCTACTTGTAGGTCAAGTGCATGATGTGTGTATATGATTCATGAAATGTTGTTCGAGTCAAAGAGTGACCCAAATATGGATAGTCAGTACAGCTCAGTAGATGTAGAATTCACATATCAATGTGAAATCTAAGTACACTATCCATTGATTCTAATTGCTTCCAAGTTTCTAGTAGGTTATAACTTAGCTTCTAGTTACTAAGTCTAGTATGTGTAGTGCTTATATATGCAACTAAGTCTAGTCAAATCTAGAACTGACTCGAATTTTGACGGTTGTCACACATGTTGATCTCCTTCTAATCAAAGATGTGTTGAAGGATTTTGTAGTCGGTGAATACGATACACTTTGTTCCATACAGGTAGTGCCTCCAAAATTTTAAAGCAAAGATAAAACGAGACATGCTATTTATAGAGGGTTTGGGTTGCTCGCTGCGCAATGCTCACCATGCAATATGCGCACGAACCACCCTGATGCTGACACATGTCCTCTTCCTATGGGGCCACGTCATCCGAATCCTCGAGGATCGGGGTGTCAGAAAGTGCACGACGCATTGCGCGTGAGTTGATGGTTTTGACTTTGTTTTCTATGACCCTTATATATCCTTGTAGATCTCGTCTTTCTCTACAACTTTCTTTTTGGTCGTTTTTGCTGGTTTTGACTTCTGTTTTTCGACTAGTTTTTATTACTGTTATGATTTTATAAAAATCGTATCTTTCTTATACGCTTCCTATTTTACGTGTTCTTTGCTCCATAATTCCTACTTTAAGTAGTACTACGATTGCCTAGTTGGCGACTTTTTCCAAAAGTCAACCATTGTCTTTGTAATTTTTGTCGTTGTAACTTTTTAAGTGTGGTAGAACTTTTATTTGTTGTAATAGTTGTATTTCTCTCGTATTGAGTCAGGTTGTTGCGAAATTTATATTTTTTGGATTGCGGTAGCGAAAGGAGTCTAAATATGCTAAACCGCTCTCAAAGTGGGGCGACTTTTTGTGCACTTATTTTTGAGCCTATGGTTTGACGTCAATAAGGGTGATAGTCGAATATGTTAACATATATTACATTATCGTGTTTTGACGTTGGCTATTAACAGACGGTCGAGGATGTATTTTTCTGGGTTGTCACGGTTTGGAAGCCTCATCCTCACACCTTTAAAGTATCTTTCTCTCGGAGACGTTTCTTTTCTTGAGTCTGACATTTTCGAGCTTTTAAGTACTTTAGCAAGGCTCTGAGATATCTAGGAGCCTGAAAGGAAAGAGCTTTCGGGTTGGAGTTTTGCCAGCACAATTCCCGACTTTTTGCTAGAAACTCTGTAAGTTAAGCTACACTTTTTATTCTTTAAGTGTAACTTATGTTTAAGATCATTATCGTTATTATGAACCTATGAACAAGATTTATTAGTGATTCCATGAAATAATACTGATTGATCAACTTACGAGAGTGATGTCTAGGCTAGATCTACTAAGATTATTAAAGTGTGATTTCCAAACAATATAGTCTATAAATCAAATGGACCCTACCACCGATACGATCTTACTTGATTATTCCTTATTTGATAAATATCAATCTATTCATTAGGATTGTTGAGGAATCTGGGAAATTGTATAAATACGAACAAATATTGAACTATAGTAATATTCATATTTAGAATGTTGTAAAGGGATAAGTTGAAGTATTAGCAGAGGAGTTAGCTTTCCCAAGGATTTTCCACCTCAGTCAGGTGAGTGCATAGTTACATTCATGAACATGAATTAATACAAGTATTCATAAAATTATTAAATATCCACTAAAAGTTTTATATGTTCATTGACTGGAAGATGTGTTAAACATGTATTCAATAATATACTCTGTACGAACCAGATATAGTTATATATGTGTTAAGATGAATATGTAATATTATTATGTGATAATAAAAACCGAAGTATTATTTATGAGAAAGTAAATGTATATAAATATCTAATACTCTGTGTTAAATGTATAAACTAGATTAGGATAGTGTTGCCTAAACAAAGTTGGTTTTGGAAGTTGATTTTAAGCATTATAGTCTTGCCTAGGGAAGCGATAAGGCTTATAAAGGATGCTTAGTTTGAGTTAAGTTGAAGAGATTTGCCATGTATTACATACGCATAAACTTTGGGATGATTATGGGTATTACACTTTATTTAGGTATTCCCTAGGCCGTGATTGATATGCTCAGTTCAATTAAGTTTGGGCATTGGGTAATTTTATTGTTAGGGTGTGCGTGAGCTTGGAACGGAAAGTAGAACTCTGTTTCTAAGCATGTAATGCCCGGTTCCTGGTAGGTATTTTAATTAAGAATTCTCATTTTTGCTAAGGGACTCGACGAGTTGGAGGCCCCAAACTCGTCGAGTAGAAATGAGAATTTGGACGCGGGTTAAGAAACCTACTCGACGAGTTGGGGAACCCCAACTCGCCGAGTAGGGCTGCCAGAGTGAAACCCTAATTTTCAGGGTTTGCACCCTATATAAGTACCTTAACACCTCATTGTGGCCTCCCTCATCACCTCCCTCAGTCCAGCAAACCCTAATTCGTGAGCTTGAGCCCTCTTGAGTGTGTAGGAGTGAAAAGAGAGTGATTTTTGGTAATCTCTTGAAGGAGTTGAAGTTGGAGGTGCTTGGTTGAAGGAGAAAGCTTTGGATCCAAGGGTTTCTCTATTAAGGCAGCCATATTAAGGTATAAAGTCTATACCTTGACTATTCACTTGCTAGATCTCTTCAGGGAGGAGTTTAGGGCTTTTAGTAGCTTGTTTTGAAACCATTCTTGGATGTGAGCATGCTTTGTGATCATTAATTCAGAGCTAGACGTTTATGGCCTCATGAGACTGAAAGTTGCCAGCTTTATCTAGTCTTGGCCTTTCCCCATGCCCTAGACCTCTTTTGGAACTTAGTTTTGGTGTTTTTAGCTTCTTGACATCATGCATGGACGTAAAGTTAGCAACTTTACATGATATTCCAGCCTTAGGGTGTTGGGTCTAAAATATGGTTTATACTTTGCTTTTCTAGGCAATTGTATTTTTTAGTCTAGGACCGTAAACATCCTTAGTGTTTGCGGTTAGATGTGTTCACGGGTGTGTTCACGACCAGGTTGTGTTTATGGCCGTGAACTGGTTCACGGCCGTGAACCTGTTCACGACCCATGTTCCATATAAATAGATGTTAGGTGGGTGAGGAGTGGACGGTTAGAGGAGCTTAAGTGTGTAAAACTCAAGGTGTTTTAGAGAGAGAAAGGAGAGAAGGTGCATCTGTGTGTGAATCTTGTGTATTGTTCATCATTCCTATCTTGAATACATCATAGATTCATATTATTCTTCTTCTCCTTCTCTTCTATTTTGATATGGCATCATCCGTTTGATCAGGATTCCGCACCATCAAACGGATCTGATTGATACTCAAGCAGATTTGGGACTTACAGTTGGTATCAGAGCTTGGATTGTATCAATCAATTTTTGCAGATCTGGAGCGTATTTGATCTTATTTGTGAAGGATTTATGCGTTTTTGGATAGATCTTGGCAAAATAGGGGGAGGGGGGTTTGTTCTTCGCGTTTTTTATAAAAACAAGTTTTTGATCGAGTTTTGGAGCAAAAAGTGGTGAAAAACGCTGTTTTTCATGTCATCTGAAGCAGTGTTCACGGCCATTGAAGGGTTTACGCCCATTGAAATGCTTACGACCATTGAACGGTTTACGGCCATAAACCCGTTTACAGCCCCAAGTCCGAAGAAGCGTTTGCGGCTAGGGTTTCTCGGAGTTCACGGTCCTCGGTGTGCGGCCAGCCTCGCACGTGTTCAGTCAGGTGAGTTTGCGGTGGAGCGTCTCGTTCACGGTCCAGCCTCGTTTGCGGTCCTCGCTTCGTTCACGGCTCAGCATTGTTTCCGGCTTCGGACAGTCCTCGCATGCAGCATCCTCGCACACAACATCCTCGCACGCGCACCAGAAATATTCAAAAACGTTTTGGGGTTGCCAAGATTCGAACCCGGGTGCCTCGCCTCATCAACCTTGCGCCTTACCAGCTGATCTAGCTTGCTAGGTGGAATAAGCCTTCCAGATTTAATTCAAAAGGTGTCGTTTTCGGTTCCTAATTTCACAAGTCTAACACTTTTAACCCAAAAAAAATCAAATTTTCAAAATTTTCAAATCCATTTTCAACCAAAGTTTTTAGTTTTTATTTTTTGACTTTCTAAATTCACTTTTGACCTAAAATTTTGACTTTGACTTTCAAGTTTGACCTTTGACTTTAAACTTTGACTTTCTCGTTTAACTTTCAAATTTTCAAATTTAGTTTTTCGGTTTGACTTTTAAGTTTGACCTTTTAATTTGACTTTTAAGGTTGACTTTCTCGGTTTATAGTCAAAGGGCATATTTTTTAAAACAATGAGTTCTTCAAACATCAAAGTCAATGAAATTTCCTTGGAGAACTTACGTGTGCATTACGAATTAGTACGTAGAGAGAACGAGGAACTAAAATACGAAGGGTACCAACTTAGGAAAGGCCTGAAACCATTGAAAGATCAATTAGAGGCCAAAACAAATGATTATAAGAAATTACAGGCATAATACGGTGACAAGTGTGTTCATTATAAATATCTTAAGAAAGATTTTGATGTTGTGACTGCCGAACTTGATGCATTAAAAGAAAAATATAAAGATGTTGAATTCAACTTTAAGTAATTTGATGTGTCAAGTGAGGTAGTTGTGTCCATGATAGAAAAACCATTAACATTTAAAGATAATCAAAACAAGGGTCTAGGGTATCATGATGTTCCACTTCCTTTCAATGATCACTACATTTTCACCCCTCTGACTAAGGAAGAAATTGAAAATGAAGCACACCTTAAGTATGGCCAACCCTTTGCTTCAGCTTCAGTTAAGACTGAACAATCAGGGCCAACTGGGGGTCTTGAGATGAAAAATTCTGATGTTTCTACTTCTTGTGCAGGTAAAGTAGTGGAAGAAGAGAACAAGGAGAGCACTTTTGAACAAACCAATGTTTCCTTGAATTTTGAATCTGTTGCTTCTAACTCAGCTACTTCTGATCAACCTGCTGTTGGTAAGTACAGGCCACCAATTCAAGCCAAACAGAGTTCCTGTTGCCAGTGTGCATGTGGGAACAATAAAAGACAAGGCAAGGACACGCCACCAGGGGTAGGAAGAAACAACTCCTACGTGAAGAAGCAGACTTGCTTTCACTGTGGAACACCTGGACACATTGCCAGAAATTGTCCAAATCGCGCATACGTTCCTACTACGCACAAGGATGGCAAAATGCGCCAAGAGGGAGATACTCTAAAGGAAATCATTCGAGATCACAATCGCGAAATGGCGACTGGAATGCCCAGAAGGCCAAGAATCAAACCCACAAGGCCAAGAATCAAAATCCCAAGGACAAGAAGGGAAAGTCGGCCAAGAAGCCAAGCTCAAGAGATGCTCCAGCGAAACCAAGACCGGTTAGGTCAAATCCATCTCGACGGCCAACTTCAAGTTCAAAAGCAAGTGCCGAGGCACCCATCCGATCGAACAAGAAATGGGTTAAACCCAACTACAGATGGGTACCAAAGGTTCAATCTCCTAAATCGCCTAATGCTTCTAATATTTCTACATCTTCTGTTTGTGATAAGCTTGACATGTCATGGGAGAGAGTACGTTGCGTTGATGACAAAGGTCCACCCAGTTTCAAAATGGACTGGTTTCCAAAGACCAACTGATCCCGCTCTGTGCTGGAGCAGCTATGGAGGAATATCATCAGACTTCGGTTTGTTGAGAGTGGTTGTTCCAAGCACATGGTAGGAGGCATCTCTCAACTGTGAAACACTCAGAACATTGTTTGAGAGTATGTGTCCTTTTGCGGGAAAGGAAGAAAGGAAAGGATCACACATGGGGTTTGTGCTTAATGATGTGAAAATTTTTTGGATCTGTTCTGAGATTATGCGTGCTGTTCTCAGACCTTCTGGATGCAAATTCAATCGGTGAATTACGGTTTGAGTTTTCTTCTCGATACTCCTGAGTTTATCTTAAACTGATTCGTTTTGAAGACAATTTTTTTATTATTTTCTTTTGTGTCTGCTGGGAAGTGATATCAAGAAAGTGATAACGGGTAGTCTAAACATGTGTAAGGGGCTGAATCTGAATTGTCTAGACTCTGTGTTCAATGTGCTGGTAGGCACAAAGGATTTGACAATGTGGATTTAGATAGGATTGTTTAAACTGACCATACAACGCTCGGGTAGATTGAGCAGTGAGATAAACACGGGAACCCACGGGATACACTAAATTAATACGCATATAGAACTATGGCTCAACTTTTCCTTGATGTATGTACTTACGTCCATAATTCTGGTTCTGATAGGGCGACTGGGGGTTCTGATAAAGTAGGTCTGTAGGAAATTATTTTCTTGATTTTATCTGTCAGCCATATGTTGCTTCCTCTGCGTGATTGGAAGAGATCCGACCTGGATTGCAACATATGCAACTCTAATTCTACGTACCTCCTTATCTATGAAATTCTTTCTATCTGTTAGCCATATGATGTCCCCTCTGCGTGATCAGAAGATCCGACCTGGGACACAGCATATGCAACATTCTACCTCTCAATCCCTCTATCTCTGTTAGTCATATGTTGTCCCCTCTACGTTATTGAAAGAGATCCGACCTGGGACACAACATATGCCCCTATTTTGTAAATCTGACTTCCTCCTTAATAATTGTTTACTCACCTAAAGTAAGGAGTTCTTTGGAAGTTCTTGATAACCAGGGTATATCGGGAAGTGGGGAACATTTTCTAGTGCAACTAAAATTGAACCATTTAGAGGTTGTCTGTAGATCTCGCTTCTTAATTTAAGTGGACAACAATACCCGTGGTCGTCGTTAGCTGAATGGTACATTTAGAAAAGTTTGTCAATATTCTTCGTGTTTAAGTGGACCACAATACCTCTCAATCCCTCTATCTCTGTTATTTCTGTTTTATTTCTTGTTTAGAAAATTAAAAATCCAAAAATATTTTTGTTTCTGTTTTATTTTTCAGAAAATATAAAAAATCCAAAAATATTGTGTGCTAAGTTTTCTTTTAGTTTTGCTTTGTGTTGAAAAGTGAATTCAGATGTTGACGAGACTCATGGAGACTGTATCGAGAATTTCTGAGCCAAGGCTTCATCCGTGATCATCGAAGAATTCTCATTCGAAGGAACAAGAAATGAAGACTATTCTTTCAACATTCAATCTTTCAACCCCAGAAGCAAGGTGAAACTGTACTTGAAGATTATGTGACAGATTGCATTGAAGCCTCCTCAATCAATTTGCTGCTATCTTGTACCTGATTAAGTGATCCAGAAGATTAGTTCTCTCTATTGTTCTCTCTGAAGATTCTCAAGCTGAAAGTGCCATCTTTCAAGAATCTTTTCAAGAAGCCTCCTCACCCAACGTGTGCTCAAAGCCAAATTCTGAATAAAAGCCTAACTGCTCATTCATGAAGATTCATCAAGTTCATCTTAAAGTTGTGAAGAATTTGAAGATTAATGTTGAAGCCAAGCTCCCAATGAAGATTGACAAGAAAAGCCAGCTACTTTTTAGGGGGAGTTTGTTGGGTCAATTAGAAAAGAAAGCTATAAACCAAGGGGGGAGATTGTTGGGTCTAAAATATGGTTTATACTTTGCTTTTCTAGGAAATTGTAATTTTTAGTCTAGGACCGTAAACATCCTTAGTGTTTGCAGTTAGATGTGTTCACGGGAGTGTTCACAGCCAGGTTGTGTTTACGGCCGTGAACCTGTTCACGGCCCATGTTCCATATAAATAGATGTTAGGTGGGTGAGGAGTGGACGGCTAGAGGAGCTTAAGTGTGTGAAACTCAAGGTGTTTTAGAGAGAGAAAGGAGAGAAGGTGAATGTGTGTGTGAATCTTGTGTATTGTTCATCATTCCAATCTTGAATACATCATAGATTCATATTATTCTTCTTCTCCTTCTCTTCTATTTTGATCTGGCATCATCCGTTTGATCAGGATTCCGCACCATCAAACGGATCTGATTGATACTCAAGCAGATTTGGGACTTACATAGGGGACCAGATCTATGGTTTGGAAGTGTTGGACTCAACAGGAAGTGACTTAATGGATTAAGACTAAGGGGACTCGACGAGTTATTCATCCAACTCGGCGAGTTGGATCATGATCCCCTGATCTTTCGGATTTCTGAGCAACTCGATGAGTCTAGAAGATGACTCAGTGAGTTGGCCAAGCTTTTATGAGTTTCTGAAGAATGAAGAACTCGACGAGTCTAAGGAAGGACTCGACGAGTTGAAACAAAAAGTCCCGATTCTGTCATAAGGAAGAACTCGGCGAGTTAAAGGGTAACTCGACGAGTTGGATTGCGAGTTCGAGGTTCTCTGATTTATGGAACTCGGATAGTTGATGGATCAACTCGGCGAGTTGAGTCAACCAGATGTTGACTTTGACTAGATGTTAACCTTGACCTGACTTTGACCAAGGTTGACCCTGGAGGGTTATGAATTATGAAATGGGTTCAGAAAGGGTAGTCCCATGTAAGCGTCGGGGCCCAATTTGGAAAATTGGGCCATTAGTGGGATCTTATGGATTTTGTAGTTTTGGACTTGATTGGTTTTGGACTAGAGCCTTAGTTATGTATTTTGCTGGGCCAGGGGTAAAATGGTCATTTTACCCCAAGTATGGGTTATGGATCATGGTTAGGACCCAATTGCTAATTAGGGTGATATTTTGATCTTGATAGCTTGAGGAGTCGCAAATGCAGTAGTAAGGATTTCTTGCAGTGGATTTCAGCAGTCCGAGGTGAGTTACTTGCAGTAGAAGTGAGTCTAAGGCCACAATGCCGACCCACTAGTAAGAGTTATAGTAGAGATGATTGTCACTATCTGTTATGCTTTATGCGCATATATGCTATGATGTTATGTGATAGTGGTAGGAGGGGTAGGATAGACCCCAGTACCGGTCGATAGGGTTGAAGGGGTATGCCAACACCCGGATAAGCTAGGCAGTATATGACTTATATGTTTATGCACTAGGATGCTATGTGGTAGAAGTAGGGGGTGAAATAGTCCCCGGTACCGGTCGAAAGGACCGAAGGGGTAGGCCAGCACCTTGATATGCTAGGCTAGGTACCGGTCGACAGGACCGAAGGGGTAGGCCAGCACCCTGATATGCTACGCAAGTTACCGGTCGACAGGACCGAAGGGGTAGGCCAACACCCTGATATGCTAGGCAAGTTACCGGTTGAGAGAGACCGAAGGGGTAGCTAGTACCCAGATATGTTAGTCAGTATATGGTATGTGTGGTATGTGGTAAGATGGGGGAACTCACTAAGCTTCGTGCTTATGGTTTACAATTTTGGTTTCACTTACTTCATTTTCAATGGAAAGAAGCCGGCTCGATCGCAGTGCATCACATTATGTTTTCCGCACATGAGATCTTTGGGATTACACTATGATATTGTTTTATGATAACATGTTTTGATTATTGACACTTTGGTTTTGACATGGGATGTTACTATAGATATTTTCTTATACTGTTGGTTTTATAACAACTTACTTAAAAACAAAATTTTTGGTCTCAAATTTTGGGATGTTACAAGTTGGTATCAGAGCCTTGGTTTGAGGGATTCGGACACACCTTCGAGGGTATCTGGACTCAAATCGAGGGTTTGGAAGATTTTTACAATTAAACAGTTTTTCTAAAAACTAAAATAAATACTTTTGAGAAAGAATGAGGTGTGTGATGCGTGCAATCAGCCGAGCTCAAGTAAGTTTTCCCCAAGATACCCATACAAGTTATGTTATGATATGAATTAAGAATATGTGAACTGCATGCTACATTAGGGCTAAGGATCTAGGAAGATGCCTTATATGCCTGTTGTATGTGTTTGTTGAGCTGCATGATAGTACTGATCAGTCAGTGATAGGATAGCCTGTTTAGGTTATGCCTGATTGTATGAGCCTTAGAATCTCATGCCAGTATAGATTCCTGATAAGAGGATAGAATGATTTGATTGGAATATGTTGGTTAGATTTTTCCGTTGTCCAAATGCTGCTTACTTTGTGCTTTGTGGGGCTCTTAGCAATGCGAGCTAGCTACTAAGTGAATATCCTAAGTCACATGTGGCACAGGCTGGATAATCTCAGAGTGATGGACTTGACCCTATTGCGCAACTCTTGCATGAGTCCAACCGTTCTAGGGATGAGTCTTTTACTTAAAGGATAATCTGATCTCTGCTACATGTGGCTATATTCATAAGGTATCTAGTTGACGTTACTTGGAATCCTTCAGTAGCTGAGGACTGGGGGGTTCGGGAACCTAGGGAAGCCTAGGATATGGTTCATTGGGTTTGTAGTGAGGTTCAGTGAGACTTGGGTGCATCAGTTTGAGGAAGTGACTTGGAGGATTCGGGAGGATTGCTGAGGAAAGTATGGATAGGTGTGGAAGGTAGTATTGTACCCATACTACTGAAAGCACAGGATGATGGGTTTTGAGCATTCTAACACTCCTATGGTGTACATGCAACCCTAGAAACCTTGGATCTATGTTTTTCTATGATACATGCAAATTTGTTTTTCCAAGGTTCATAACCTATCTAGCATACATGGGGAACTTTTGAAACATAAAATATAGTAAGAAATACATACCTTTAGTTGCTTGAATTCCTTGAGAACCTTGTGAGCCTACCACCTCAAGTGTGATGCCTCAAATGTCTCACACAACACCAAATACACTTGGAATAACCTTGAGAGAAATATAACACTTCTAAAATCGGCTATGCCCTCTTGTTCTCACTAGTGCCGATTTTTGTCTACAACATGTTGCTTATATAGTGTGTCATAATTAGGGTTACACCAAGTAAACCCTAATTGACATGACTCTTCATTTCTTGGATCCATGGGTTCAAAAACACCATGGAGCCTCCATGGAGCATCCTATGGGTTTTAGCCCAACTTGATAATCCATGGAGCATTAGCCCACTATACAAGTATGCGTGATTTACACAATCAACCCATATATTTAATTAGTCTTCTTTTGATCACTTAATTAATTCCAAATTAATTCTTGATCAATACTAATTAAATAATATTATTAATATATTAGAACTTATATAATATTAATAAACCTTAAGTGTTATTTCTCTCATTTTAGTCTATCCAAATGCATGATGCCATGCAACCCAAATGGACCATGCTAATCGGGTCAAGTACATTCCAGAAATAGTTATGAACTTAGACACCTAATCCAACAGTCTCCCACTTGGATAAGTCTAATAACTATAATTGCAAGAATGACTTCAGGAACCGATCAGCAATCATAGTTCTTTCAAGGTCTCGCAGAACTGAGATGATGATGATACGCCATTTAATATAAGTGATCATATAATCCTCTGTTTCATCAGTTTGTTTCCCGATTTCCAATTTGTTTGACATAGAACTTATTTGAACACATCAACTTAGTTCTGACCGGGCCCGGTACATGGGTCAACACAAAATCATCGAAGGGCCCAGATATCGCTTCTAATCAAAGAAGGAACAGATAAACTTCGACTCATATGCTTGTTCCACTACTTGTTGAATCATACACAAAGGCAAGTTTTATAGCATCGAGTTACCAATGCGTTTTCGTACAATCAATGTATAACCAACTCATAGGCAACAAGTCATATCTCTAGGTTTGAAGACTTATATGATATTACCGTCTCACGATCACTCGAGATAAATTCCATGAAGTGATACCAGTGAGCGTGGGTTGAATCCAATACTCATAACTTATGAGCACTCATGAGTGTTGTACCACCACTTTGCTATGTCCAACATCGTATACCTCTACAAGCCAACCCATGACAGTCTAAATTCATATCTACTTCCAAAATATGACCGACTGTGGAGAATTTGACTAATATGAAATAACATAACATAATTATTCTGGAAGTCAAAACATGCAAAATGAAATGATAGTAAACGATTGACAAAGGATAGCAACACTTTACTCATAAATAAATACAACTTTTATTCATCATCAAATGTCAATTACACTTTACACATTTCAAAGCTATCTAACTACTAAAACTAATATCATCCTTTAGCCCTATGCGCCTTGCATGCTGGAGATGCTTAACCCTACCCAGTCCCTTTGTGAGGGGATCTGCCGGGTTCTCATCCGATGATACCCTCTTTGCCACGAGGAGTCCTTCTTCTATTCGATGTCTGATGAAATGATATTTTCTGTCGATGTGTCTGGATCTCCCGTGATCCCTTGGTTCCTTGGCTAAGGCAACTGCACTTTCACTATCACAGAAAATCTCTATAGGCTCCTTTATAGCTGGTACAACTCCAAGGTCTCTAATGAAGTTCTTTAGCCATATAGCCTCCTTCGCTGCCTCGGTTGCCGCTATATACTCTGATTCGCAAGTTGAATCAACTACTGTCTCCTGCTTGGAACTTTTCCAAGAAATTGCTCCTCCGTTTAAGGTAAAGACCCAGCCTGACTGAGAGCGGAAATTATCCCTATCAGTCTGAAAGCTAGCATCACTATACCTCATTAATCTCAAGTCATCACTCCCACCGAGGGTAAGAACCCAGTCCTTAGTCCTCCGCAGGTACTTGAGAATGTTCTTTACCGCAGTCCAATGAGCCTTGACAGGGTTCCCCTGATATCTGCTGACCATGCTCAATGCAAAGGCCACATTAGGATGAGTACAAGTCATAGCATACATGATCGAGCCTACAGCAGAAGAATACAGTACTCGACTCATTTCTACTATCTCAACCTCTATACTCGGACTCTGAGTCTTACTCAGTCTGGTGTTACTCTAGATCGGCAACTCTCCTTTCTTGGAATTCTGCATGCTGAATCTATTCAGCACCTTCTCCAAGTAGATACTCTAACTAAGTCCAATTAGTCTTTTACTCCTGTCTCTCAAAATTCTTATCCCTAGGATATAGGCAGCTTCTCCAAGGTCCTTCATAGCGAAACACTTCCCAAGCCAGGACTTAACTTCCTGCAGAGTTGGGATGTCATTTCCTATGAGTAGTATGTCATCCACATACAATACCAAAAAGCTGACTATACTTCTAGTAGCCTTGACATATACACAAGATTTATCTTCACTCCTCGAAAAGCCAAACTCTTTGACTTTCTCATCGAAGCAAAGATTCCATCTATGAGGTGCATAATCCATAAATGGATTTCTCAAGCTTACACACTCTATTAGGTTACTCTGTTGTGACAACCGTCAAAATTCAAGTCGGTTCTAGATTTGACTATACTTAGTTGCACATATAGGCACGACACATAATAGACATAGTAACTAGAAGCTAAGTTATAACCTACTAGAAACTTGGAAACAAGTAGGATCGAATGATAGTGTACTTAGATTTCACATTGGTATGTGAATTCTACAACTACTTAACTGTAGAGACTATCCATATTCGGGTCATTCCTTGAGTTCAACACCATTTCATGAATCATATACACCCATCTTGAACTTGACCTAGTAGTAGAAGTTAGGTCAAAGTCTCATAGAAACTTAAGTCAAAGTTGAAGACTAGGGCTAGTATACTTGATTCCTCAATTTCGTTGGATCTCAGAATCACTACATAGAATGCCAATAAACCGATAAAAATAAATTACAAACATTATTTCTAACTTTAATAAGAGTTAGGAAACACAAAAATAATTTGAAGTCTTAAAGATTCAATTCATTTTGATATCAAAATGTTTATTAAATCTCAAGACCCTAAAAACCCTAAAAACCCTAGAAACTCAAATTTATAAACTCTAAAACCTAAAAATCCATAAAATTTGGTATGGAATTTATAATATCAATTTAAAATAACTCAAATTAGCAAAATGTAACCAAGGAGAAATAAAATTTAAGTCATTAGTATTTAACTTTATTTTCTAAGCCAAAAATCAAGGTTTTGTGAATGAAAATTAGCATAAGGTGCATATTTTATAAAAACTTGATATTTTTATAAAATAAAGTTATATTTTATAAAATTTAAAGGAGGGAGACCCTATCTCCATTGAAAAGTCGGATTCCTCTCTCTCTCTCTCTCTCTCTCTCTCTCCTCTCTCTCCTATTCCCAACACACTCAATCAATTACCCTCCACACTCCATTTCTCCATACTTCACTTTCTCTCTCACACTCCCTCACTTCATTTTCTATCTATTCTCTCTTCCTCTCTCCATCAACAACGAAATTCTACAGAAAATGGGTCATAGAACACACCTCAAACTCAAAATCTTCATCATCTAGTGGTGTTCATTAAGGTAGAACACAATTTCCTTTCATTTTCCTTCAAGTTTTCAAGGTTTTTCTTGCATTTCCTTCTTCTTCTACACCTTTCTCTTAGAAAATTTGTGTGAATATTCATTCACTTCAGTTTTGATGATGATGGTGGTAGATTTTCACCAAAAACATCTTGCATGTTACAAAATGGTGAAGATCCATGACTTAAACCTAAGTCAAAACCATGGAAATGCACTTTTCTACACGTTTTGGTGGAAAAACACCACATGCATCCAAATTTTTCTTTCAAAAACGAATTTTGAACATTTCAAACTCATGAATGGTCTTCAAACAAACATGCATGTGATGATCTTCAAGCTTAGATGCTAGATCATCAAAGTATGTTGTTAAAAGCTTTCAAATATGTTCATGAAGAATTTATTTCCAAATAAATATCTAAAACTCCTTTTCTGACTAAATCCGATTTTGCCCAGATTCCCATCAACAAAATAATATTATCTGTAAATTTCCAGAAAATAATTCATTTATCTCGAATTACTATAATTAATGAAAGAAAATAGGGCAATAAATCATATAAAATACTTTCTGAGGTCTATAAATCCTACGTAAATTCGTGGATGACTCCTATGCTAAATCATAACCCCTCATTAAATTTCATCGAATTTTGTTACTGTTTAGTATGGTTTTCAATTTTCTTTTTGTTTAGATCCAATAAATCATAAAAACACTTTAGAGAAGGTGAAATGGCTACCTAATAATTTTCGAAGCTTCTACTCTATGTGGAAGACTTGGAAAAATATTTTTAGAATTTTTCATATTGAATTCCTATTTTTTCCCCGATTTTTGTATTTATAATGGCATAAAAGTAGAAAAAATAGTTCTGCTCATCCAAAATTCATGAACATTTATCAGAACTCCTTGTAGTACATTAGGATGCTACATAAAATTTTGTATAATTGTTCTCTTCTGTATACTATTTTTCTTCTATTTTCCCAAGATTAAATACACTTAAACCCACTTTTTATTAGAATAAATGCACAAAAATAATAAAATTGAATTAAACAGTTTAGAAATCCATTTTTATATTTTTCCCAGCTTAATAATGTTTAATAACAGTAATACAAAAAGTTTGGGTAATTTTAGAAATTGTTTTCTATTTATTTCACTTTTTATTAGAATAAATGCACAAAAATAATAAAATTGTGTTAAACAGTTTAGAAATCCATTTTTATATTTTTCCCAGCTTAATAATGTTTAATAACAGTAATACAAAGAGTTTGGGTAATTTTAGAAGCTGTTTTCTATTTATTTCACTTTTTATTAGAATAAATGCACAAAAATCATAAAATTGGGTTAAACAATTTAGAAGACCATTTTTATATTTTTCCCAGCTCAAGTATCTCTAATAGCAGTATTATAAAAAGTTTGGGATCTTTTATTCTTTGAATGCTATTTTTCATAAATTTATTCTGTTATGAAGGCTTAAAAATTTGGAAAAATAGTTAATCGCATAAAAAATTCAAGGGAAAATTTCTGGAAGACTTCTACTCTGTTTAGAAGGAAAATGCAAAGTTTGAGAAATTTTGGAAACTGTTTGATAATATTTTGGCTTTTTAAAGCTTAAAACACATTTAAATGTGTTGAAATACCCTCAATTAATATTACAAAAATCTGGAAATTAATATCCAAAATTGTCTTAATCACATGAGCTATAAAATTTCACCATTTCAGAAAAATGTTTGTAACTTAACAATATTAAATTTTGACACATTATTGGCATAATTCTATTGTACTAGTATTAGATTTCAATTAGAGACTCATTAGTGTGTAACATCGTTGTAGGAAAACGATAGTGGTACGAGTGGAGCGTAGTTCAAGACACCATTTGCATCATCTCAATGCATAGTGAGTATTCACCACTCCCCTATTTTCGGTTTTTAAATGTTTTGGGGTGGAAAAGCATGTCCTAAACTTTCTATGTTCGTTGTATTTATTTTGACTCGTATGAAACTTGGTTGCTATATTTCGTATGTATGTGTATGTTACTTTAATTCATGAGGACTGTATCGCGGTTAAGTCCCTGGAATCTCTAGACACAACTCATTAACTCTTTTGAGCCTATGGTTATTATGGATAGCGCTATCAGGATGTAGACAACTTCTCACTCGCACGATTCGCTTGAGTGCATTTTACCATTTTATACACTATGTTTGCGATACACATAGTAGTCAATAGGGCACGATTCGGTTATTAGGCTGGGGTTGTGAACTCATGAATGGAAACTTGATGCACATACGAATCTTTATGCACACGTGAAACTTGTATTCTCATGTTAGCAACGACACTTGTATACTTATTTTAGCAATGAAACTGGTATACTTATTTTAGCAACGAAACTTTTATGCTTATTATATCAACGAATTTTGTTTCTCATTATAGCAACGAACTTTTATTACTGAAAACTTATATACTTGTTTTAACAATGAAATTGTTTGCTCCTTGTAACAACGAATATTATTTCGATTGTTGAAAACTCATTTTAGCAATATACTTTTATTTATGGAAACTTCTATCAAAACTTTTATTTTGATTCTTGAAACCATTATTATTTTAATTTGTGAGTACTCAACTATTTTTATAGTTGACGCTCGTTTTACATGCTTTTTCAGGAATCATCTAGTAAGAGGCACGTAGAGACACAACACTTGTAGGAGCATTTGCATGTGTTGACTTTTAAACACATTGTAATTTCTTTTAAAACTTGTTCAAACTAATTGTAAATTTGTAATGATTTTTAATACTATGGTTGGTGTTGTCTTTAAACTTTTGCTATGAGACCCTTTGTACTGCCACGCCCCGTGTTTCCGCTTTAGCGGGGTGTGACATCTGTACTGACAAAACCCTCTGGCTGACTCATGTAAACATCCTCAGCCAACATTCCATCAAGGAAAGCGGTTTTGACATCCATTTGCCATATTTCATAATCATGAAATGCAGCAATGGCTAACATAACCCTAATAGACTTAATCTTCGCTACTGGTGAAAAGGTCTCATCATAATCAACTCCCGAAGTTTGAGAAAAGCCCTTTGCAACCAGTCGCGCCTTATAAGTGTGTACATTACCATCCATGTCGGTCTTCTTCTTGAAGATCCATTTGCACCCGACTGTCTTGCGACCTGGTACATTGTCAACCAAGTTCCAAACTTGATTGTCATACATGGATTGTATCTCGCTGTCCATACCCTCTTTCTATTTAGCAGCCTCAGGGCCTGCAATGGCTTCCGTGTAGCTGTTAGGTTCATCCAAACTCACCAGTGTGCTATCACTGATAAGTGTATCACCTTCCGCAGTAATATGGAAACCATAGTAATACACAGGTGCATTCCTAACTCTCGTGGAACGCCTTAAAGGTATATACTCTTCTGTCGGATCAACAGGAGTTTCCTCCTCAGGTTGATTGCTAGGGTTTGAGGTTCCTTCACTTGACTCTTGAATTTCTTCAAGGTCAATTTGCCTCCCACTGTTTCCTTGGCTCATGAATTCTCTCTCGCGAAAGACTCCTCTCCTTGCTACAAAGACCACATTATCACTAGGTCTGTAGAAGAGGTAACCACAGGATCTCTGTGGGTAGCCGATGAAAATACACTTCTCACTTAAAGGTTCGAGCTTATCGTGAGACTCGCGCCTCACAAAAGCCTCGCAACCCCAAATCTTCATGTGTTCCAGATTGGGAACTTTTCTGGTCCACATCTCATGAGGTGTTTTGGCAACCTTCTTTGTAGGAACTAGATTAAGGATATGGGCGGCAGTGTCTAAGGCATACCCCCAAAATGAGATTGGTAGCGAAGCTCGACTCATCATGGAACGAACCATATCCAACAAGGTTCGATTGCGCCTCTCAGCCACACCATTAAGCTGTGGTGTCCTGGGAGGTGTCAATTGTGAGATAATCCCACATTCCTTAAGATAGTCAAGGAACTCTATACTAAGATACTCACCACCTCGATCTGATCGAAGCATCTTAATGTTCCTGCCCAACTGATTCTCCACTTCCTGTGTAAACTCTTTGAATCTTTCAAAGGTCTCTGACTTATGCTTGATTAAGTAGACATATCTATATCTACTAAAATCATCAGTAAAAGTCACATAGAAGCGGTTAACATCTCTTGTGGCGGTTCTGAAGGGTCCACACACATCAGTATGTATGAGGTCCAACAAACCCTCACCCCTATCAAAAGTACCAGTGAATGGTGACTTTGTCATTTTCCCAAGAAAACAAGATTCACAACTATCATCTGACTTTAGGTCAAACGACTCCAAGACTCCATCCTTTTGGAGTTGGCCTATGCGTTTCTTGCTTACATGTCCAAGACGACAATGCCATAAAGATGCTTTATCCAAGCTAGTGGATGAATCGATACACAATACATTATTTCCTAAGTTATCAACAACCGACACAGTTTCATATACACCGTCACAAGGTAATGCTTTAAAATAAAAAACATTATTAAAGAAAGCATTAATACCACCACTATCATTATCAAATGAAAAGGTAAAACCTTGTTTGTACAAACCATGAAAGGAAATAATATTTCTCGCCATTTCAGACGAGTAACAACATTTATTCAAATCTAATGTTAACCCACTACTTAGCAACAAAGAATAAACTCCAATCTTGGTGACATGTGTAACTTTCCTATTTCCCATGATCAAGTTTATCTTCCCATGCTCCATATTCTCACTTCTTCTTAGTCCCTGCAAATCACAACATATGTGAATACCGCAACCTGTATCAAGGACCCAAGAATTAGAATAGGGTGAGTTATTAGACAATATAGTGTAAATAGCTGCATGGTTGGGTTTTACTTTCCCATCCTTAACATCTTACTGGTACTTTGGGAAGTTTCGCTTCCAGTGCGACTTTTCATGGCAATAGAAGCATTCAGCCTCTTTAGGGTTAGCAGAAGGAGTGACGAAACCTTTCTTGGTTCCACTTGAAAAGGAGCCATCAAGGGTCTTCCCCTTGGTGCCCTTCGAAGGGCGCTTCCTCTTCTTTCCTTTGCCTTGCCCGATTGCCAAGACAGGGGCCGCGGTAGTAGTAGGAGTGGTAACAACCGACTTACCTTTAAGACCACTTTCCGCGGTCTTCAGAAGTCCTTGAAGTTTGATGAGTGTAACTTCCTCCTTGTTCATGTGGTATGTCATGCAGAATTAATCAAAACACGAAGGTAAAGAGTGCAAAATGATATCAATTGCCAACTCCTCGGGGAAGTTCACATTCAGTTTCAGCAAACGGTCCACATACCTTTGCATTTTCTGCATGTGGCCCGTGATGGCTTCACCATCCTTCATCCGGGTTGTTATCTTGGAGGAGATGATTTCATATCGCTCTTGACGAGCACTCTGATGGTAGCGGTCCATCAAATCCTGGTGCATCTCAAAAGGATAGTAGTCCTCATAGGACTTTTGGAGCTTGGCTGTCATACTGGCCAACATGATGCATGCCACTTTGGTAGCATCTCTTTCATATGCCTGATATTCAGCGATCTCCTCAGGAGTAGCAGACGGCTCGAGTTCTTTAAGCTCCTTGTCGAGGACATATTCTTTGTCCTCATACCGAGTGACCATCCTGATGTTTCTGATCCAATCCATAAAGTTAGATCCATCAAAGATGACTCTCGCACAAAGGTTCATGAGAGAGAAGGAGCCGGTAGGGTTTGAGCCAGAAGCAGCATTGTTGGAAAACATCTGAAAAAGAAGAAAGACAAGTTTAGATTAGATATAAAGATAGTCCTTAATAAAACACCCAAATGTAATATTAAGGCTAGGACCCAACACAATATTTTATAACTTAGAAGAGGGATGCCGTAATCCAAGCTATAAAATATTTGAAGGTAGGTGAATGACGATTCACCAATTTCCACCATGAAAAACGAAATAAATTATTAGGTTTTAATTGGTTTTGAAACTCCTAGATTTTTTGAGATTCATTGAACTTTTCAATGGCATGTTTCAATCTCGAGTGTGCCCTTCAGGTTTTGTGACTGGGATGCTGAGGATCACAAAACAAGGTGTGAAGTAACCATGCAAATTACTTGGTACCCTTAATATTTACCCCTCAATCGATGTGCCGGTTAACCACACGCACTCCACCGATACTATGATAAATATTAAGTTACCCTTTGCCTACCTTGTTAAGTCCAGGTTAGTGTGCCGGTTAACCACACACGCTCCACTAATGACTTAATCAAAGTGCAAAGTGTAATTTCATTGGTTAGCACCTTATTCACATTTTCCTAAAGTAACTAAGATTGAGAATTTATAAAAAAAACATTTAGTTACTTTATATTCATCATACTTTTAATGAAGATTTAAAGTCCTTGTCTTACCCGTTCGGCTAACGACCCTCCACCGATTAAGAAAGCGGTGGGTGAGAGTGGACACCCATTAAGCTGCCATTTTATAGGCAACAACCTTATACCCCCCTTATAGACTGGCTTCGTGAATGAGGCCTACTAACGGTAAAACGACTTGATCTTATACATACACACACACACACATATATATATATATATATATATATATATATATATATATATTATTAAATTATAATATTATAAAGTATAAGGGTTGAATTTTAACTTTTAAAATTCTAGGGGTTGGAACTAAAGTTTTTAAAGTGACTTTACATGTTCCAAAACTTGAGGGAAAGTTTTGTAACTTTACAAAACTTTTCATCTTTCATAACTTATGAGTTAATGATGTAATAAAATGAGTGACTTTCCATTTTATGTAACCTATGTGTTTCTTTAATGGACTTTAAAAGAAAGACTTTTGGTAATCCATAACTTGAGGACAAATTATGGATTCCCTTAAAACACATAATGATCATGAATTAAACATTAAACAATTTTAACAAGTAATTCCTATGATCTATCAAGAACTCATAAGAACATAAATATTCCTATCAAAATTTCAAGAACATATGAACACATATAAATATGAAATTTTGATGTTAGCCATTGTAAATGGATTAGAACAACCATTACACCATCTAAAACAAGTTTTAAAACACCAAAACAGTTTAGGGTAATGTTTCTAGTCCATTCCCAGCAGCAAAACTCGAAAATCTGCATTTAGGGGCTCCTACTCGTCGAGTGCATGAACCTACTCGACGAGTAGGATGAGTTTACTCATGGACTCGTCGAGTCCCCCCATGGACTCGGCGAGTTCATGCTGCAGAACGCAGAAAACTTGAGTTTTTTTCAACAATTTGCATCAAGTATCAAATAAACAAGCCTAGGCTCTGATACCATTGATGGGTTTTGAGCATTCTAACACTCCTATGGTTACATGCAACCCTAGAAACCTTGGATCTATGTTTTTCTATGATACATGCAAATTTGTTTTTCCAAGGTTCATAACATATCTAGCATACATGGCAAACTTTTAAACATAAAAGATAGTAAGAAATACATACCTTTAGTTGCTTGAATTCCTTGAGAACCTTGTGAGCCTAGCACCTCAAGTGTGATGCCTCAAATGTCTCAAAAACACTAAATACACTTGGAATAACCTTGAGAGAAATATAACACTTCTAAAATCGGCTATGCCCTCTTGTTCTCAGTAGTGCCGATTTTGGTCTACAACATGTTGCTTATATAGTGTGTCATAATTAGGGTTACACCATGTAAACCCTAATTGACATGACTCTTCATTTCTTGGATCCATGGGTTCAAAAACACCATGGAGCCTCCATGGAGCATCCTATGGGTTTTAGCCCAACTTGATAATCCATGGAGCATTAGCCCACTATACAAGTATGGGTGATTTACACAATCAACCCATATATTTAATTAGTCTTCTTTTGATCACTTAATTAATTCCAAATTAATTCTTGATCAATACTAATTAAATAATATTATTAATATATTAGAACTTATAATATATTATTAAACCTTAAGTGTTATTTCTCTCATTTTAGTCTATCCAAATGCAAGATGCCATGCAACCCAAATGGACCATGCTAATCGGGTCAAGTACATTCCAGAAATAGTTATGAACTTAGACACCTAATCCAACATAGGATCCATACTAGAATCAGCGAGAGTCTTGGAGAATCTGAGAAGCTTCGGGGAGGAGAATCCTTGAGTATGTTTGACCAGTGGTATTGTGGTTTATCAGTTTGGAGATGGGCACTCGTAGAGGCGGTTCTGGTTCGGGATTAGGTCTCGGCTCAGGTGGTGAGCCAGTCGAGGGAAGGATTGCCAAGATTTTGAGTTCATGTTGGATTGAGGAGATGGAAGGTGTTTTCCGCACTAGTCCCTACCCCATAGGAGCCATGGTTTGGTTCGCCTTGGATGTCTTGTATCGGGTGGCAAGGAGCTGTTGGGAATTGATTGCGCGATCTGTTGCGCTTTCCGAATTGGAGACTATCGTGACCCGGTTTGGGGCAGAGGATGTTGCAGTTGTTGCAGTTTAGCCATTGGAAAGTGAGTTAGTGAGCATGACAGGGTGTCAGACCCTGAAGGATATGACTTTCAGAGTCCGAGGGGGCGAGATCGATTTGGAGCACATTGGGAAGAGAGGGTCATGTCTGGTGCATATACTAGAGGGTTTGGGGAAGAGACCCAAGACTTCTGATCATCGGGTGAAAGGCCAACAGGGCCGAAGTCAGTGCAGCACATGCGGGAAGGTGCTCAGGGGAGTTTGTCGCTCCAAGGGTTTAGGCTGCTACAAGTGTGGCAGGGCTAGTCACGTCAGCATGGATTGTTCTCAGGGGGCAAGCTCATTATGTTTTCATTGTGATCAGGTGGGCCACAAGAAGTCTGACTATCCAATGGGGAGGGGAGGAGCAGTGAAGGCGCCTGCTCTGGCTATTTTACAAATCTTTGATGGTCGAGAGGGCGGGGTAGGATCCCCAGCAGATAATAGCCAAGCCCCGCAGTGTTAGACAAGAGAAGTCAGGACTCCAGCAAGCGATGTTGCGGGTATGTACCCTTGCCTTCCTTCATTTTTATTTGTCTATTATTGTTGGAATTTAGTTTGGTTTGGAATATTGTAGCGGGTTGGGTAAGTGTATCCCTGATTTGTTTCTTTGCTCCTGTTGGGTTATATCTTCAAATATTGTCATATGCCATTTGCATACCATGAATTACCGAGTAAAAGGTCGTTCCCTTTTTGCTGGATCGGGGTGTTCGGTGCTCTCTCAGTTTGTAGTGGAGATCGGTCAGGGGTACTATGAGGAAAGTCTGAGGTTAGTTCCATCACGATAGTTCACTGTATCGATGGGATATAGTGACGTCATCATCTGTTCCGGTATGATTGGTGGTAGCCTATGAGAGAACTTATGGGTACTAGCACTACCGACGTTAGGAGAGGAGTGGAAGAAGAAGGATGCGGGTGTAGTCGCATGGGTTGTTTGAACATTGGATGTTCCAAGGAAATTGTATTCTTCGTGTGGGTCATGTGTGATTAGAGTTCAGTGGTTCTGCAAGGATTCGTCAGCCAGAGTAAAGGTTAAGGTTTCTAGTCGCCAGCATGGGAACCTAAGGATTTTGTATAGTAGCATGAGAGGTGGATTGAGGTATCGGACCAGACCAGAATTCAAGAGTACTCTTCAAGATTTCAGAGGATGGACGATCTTAGGGTTTAACAGGTAATTGATCGCTAGCATGGGTGAGCGCAGGTTGTCGACAGAGGACTGTTAGGAAGTAAGAAGGATTGGGAATCCTTCAATCCTTACGTGCCGTGAAGACTTAGTAGGATCTAAGTGGGGGAGAATCGATCAGGTATCCAGGAGCAGAAATAAGTGTGAAACTAGGATGATTTTCGCATCCCCGATAGGGAGAAAGGCGGTCGAGGGGCTGTCTAGGTTGAGGATTGGGAGTTGGGAGTTCGGAACACGTTCCAACATTTGGTTCACGCTTTTTTCCTTGGCATCGGATTGCAGGCCTCGGGAAACAGGTCAGGGATTTTAGTTAGGACATGAGTTCAGCTTAGGATATTAGATCGTGTATATATGCTTAACTTTGGGTGTGTTCGGACTAGTAATCAGCGGTAAGAACATGGTCAGTGCTAGTCGGCCAGCGTGGAAAGTGTTGTAATTCTGTGGGTGTAGCCGTAGCATTCACCAGGTTGTCAGATAGTAATAGGAGTGTTGTAAGTCTGTGGGTGTAGCCGTAGCATTCACAAGGTTGGCAGATAGTGTCAAAGTGTTGTAAGGCTGCGGGTGTAGCTGTAGCATTCACTAGGATGGTAGATAGCATGAGAGTGTTGTTAGATCGCGGAAGGAACAGTAGTACCCACCAGTTCTGGTGCAGTAGTGAGGACGTGGCAAATCCACGGATTGGGTTACGGGACTACCCAGATGGGTTAGATCTGGTTGAGTCAGTGATAAGGCCGTAGGGTCACCACTGCAGTCATGGGAACAAGGAAGCAATGAACCGCATGAGGTGAAGTTGTGATATAAAGCTACCTGTAGTTATGTAGCGATTACCTTCAGCCTTGGATTGGTGGCGTCAGAATTCGATGTATGGATTCGATCGGTTGGATCAAAAGGTCGTTAGAGCCACAATGGCAAGATAACTGATGGCAACTATTGGCAGAAGATGAATTCGTTCGGAAGTCGTGTGGGGCGACTGCGTGGGAGTCCCTTGGCTCTGCAACCAGGCCGAAACCCGTTATTTTAGATGACTGGCAAACAAATTGAGACCAAGGAGGTCTCAGTGGATTTTGGAAAGCAGCCGGGAGGCAGCATACTGTTTCGGGCAGTTTCAGTATATCGGGCAGTATTGGTGTTTTAGAATTTCATGTACAGGCGGAGTAACTGATTGATTGGGAGGTGATAAGTCACTCGCAGTGGAATTAAATAATTTGAGAGTATTTGGTTTGACTCTGTTGCACAGCTCTTGTATAAGTCTAACCGTTGCAGGGATGAATCTTCTACTCGAAGGATTATCTGAGCCTTCTGTCAGGTGTAAGTGTTCTGTAGTCGTTTATGGACAGTGACTCGTTTCCCTTTTCAGCAACAACGTGATAAGTGACAGTTCAGTCTGAGGGGTATGACAGGGAGCCACGCCATTGAGACTTTAGGGTTCAGATTCCAAGGAAAGTAGGATTGGTTTTACTTGAGAGATCGAGGAGTCATTCTTCATCGAGTTTGAAGAATTGCTCTAATAATGATTTTAGTAGTTCAGAATAGGCTTATATATATGAACAGAGTTGGATGGGTCGTGATTGTTTCGCTAGCAGTTTGGGCAATTGACACAGAGTTGTTTCAAGTAGTTTCACTACGGGCGAGCCGTCGGAAGCCAGGTTACGATAAATTTCAGGTCTCAGAAAGTAGAAGTAGCCTTCAAGGGTTGAAGGTTTGAGTATTATATCTTGGATAGAAGTTTCAGGTTCCTTGGGTAGACCATTGATCGCGCAGGGTGATGGTTGTACCCTCAGGATGGCAGGTGTCAGTTCTCGTGAGAAACGTCAGTTGGTTCATGGCAAATCGAGGGAGCCGTGGGCTTATCGCATGAATCATTTTTGGGGATAGGTGATTGCGTGAGACTTCGAGGACGAAGTCTAAGATAAGTGGGGGAGATTTGTAACGCCCAGTTCCTGTTAGGTATTTTAAATAAGAATTCTCATTTTTGCTAAGGGACTCGACGAGTTGGAAGCCCCAAACTCATCAAGTAGAAATGGGAATTTGGACGCGAGTTAAGAAACCTACTCGACGAGTTGGAGATCCCCAACTTGACGAATAGGGCTGCCAGAGTGAAACCCTAATATTCAGGGTTTGTACCCTATTTAAGCACCTTAACACCTCATTGTGGCCTCCCTCATCGCCTCCTTTAGTCCAACAAACCCTAAGTCATGAGCTTGAGCGCTCTTGAGTGTGTAGGAGTGAAAAGAGAGTGATTTTTGGTAATCTCTTGAAGGAGTTGAAGTTGGAGGTGCTTGGTTGAAGGATGAAGGTTTGGATCCAAGGGTTTCTCTGATAAGGCAGCCATATTAATGTATAAAGTCTATACCTTGATTATTCACTTGCTAGATCTCTTCATGGAGGAGTTTAGGGATTTTAGTAGCTTGTTTTGAAACCATTATTGGATGTGAGCATGCTTTGTGGTCATGACTTCAGATCTAGACGTTTATGGCCTCATGAGACTGAAAGTTTCCAACTTTATCTAGTCTTTGCCTTTCGCCATGCCCTAGACCTCTTTTGGAGCTTAGTTTTGGTGTTTTTAGCTTCTTGACATCATGCATGGACGTAAACTTAGCAAGTTTACGTGATATTCCAGCCTTAGGGGACCAGATCTATGGTTTGGAAGTGTTGGACTCAATAGGAAGTGACTTAATGGATTAAGACTAAGGGGACTCGACGAGTTGTTCATCCAACTCGGCGAGTTGGATCGTGATCCCCTGATCTTTCGGATTTCTGAGCAACTCGATGAGTCTAAAAGATGACTCAGTGAGTTGGCCAAGGTTTTCTGATTTCTGAAGAATGAAGAACTCGATGAGTCCAAGGAAGGACTTGACGAGTTGAAATGAAAACTCTCGATTCTGTCATAAGGAAGAACTCGGCGAGTTAAAGGGTAACTCGACGAGTTGGATCACGAGTTCGAAGTTCTCTGATTTATGGAACTCAGCGAGTTGAGTCAACCAGATGTTGACTTTGACCAGATGTTAACCTTGACCTAACTTTGACCAAGGTTGTGTTGGGTTATAGTATACTACAACATCCTATGGTGCTCATACAACCCTAAATACCTTGTATCTATGTTGTCTCTAATTATACATGTAATAGTATTTCCAAAGAAATAAGCCTATAACTAGCATGCAATTAACATAAACGATATAAAATGCTAGTTAAGATGCCATACCTTTTATGTAGCTTGAAACCTTGTTGTATTTGGCTTAAAGAGCTTAGCACCAATAGTGTGGATGCCTCAAATAGAATCACAACACACCATGGACAAAGGTGGCTCTTGAGAGAGAATATCCATGCACCAAAAACACCTCCATGAGCTTCAAGAACATGTGTAGGAGTTTTTTTAGCTATAGAGCACATATTTATATGTAGGATTTCAAGGGTCGTGGGTATAACCCAAATCCATACCCATGGGTTTTATGATCCATGGTTCATGTGGCCCAACTCTTTATGTATCCATACATAAAGTTGGTCCAACATGGATCATAAGCCCAACACATATAAATATAACTAATTACCATAATTAGTCCCCATAGATTTAATTAGTCTCTTTTGATCACTAAACTAATTCTTGATCAATACTAATTAAATCATATGATTTGGTATTAATATATTATAACTTATAATATATTAATAAATTATAAATAACCTCTTTTCTCAACAGTCCATCCTAACAAATTGTCCTGATGATCTGCAACCCAAATGGACCATGCTACTCTCGGGTCAAGTACATACCAATTATAGTTATGGGCTTAGACACCTAATCCAACAGTCTCCTACTTGGATAAGTCAAATAAGTATTATTGCAAGTACGACTCCAAAACCCGACTAGCAATCGTAGCTCTTAAAAGCCGCTGTCGAACTCTGACCTAGTCAATGATGTGTCCATTAGATAAGGGATCATATATTCCTCCATTATAGATATCATATGGACTGAGACATGGATTATAATCATTCTCTCTCTCCATCTGTTGTTTCCCGATTTCTGATTTATGACGACCGACTAATTGAACAAATCAAATCAGTCTAGGCCCGACATAGCACTTAGGGTTTTCATCACTAAATCATCGAGGGGCCCACATATATCGCTTTTATCCACATGGGGTAAAATGAACGGATAAAATTCGACCAAAATGCTTTCTTGTATTCACTCATCAAATTACACATAACGATATATTTTATAACATCCAAGTTACTGGTGCGTTTACATATGTCAATGTGCAACCGACTCGCAACTACAACTCACACGTCTCCGTTTGAAGAATATAAGATATTATCGTCTCATTATCACTCGTGATAAAATCCATGAAGTGATTCAAATGAGCGTGAGATTAATCCAATACTCGAATCTTATTCCAGGAGCACTCATGAATACTGTAGCTATGTCTAAAACATCTAGACATACTACAGACCCATTCATGAGAGTCTTGCATCAATACCTACTTCCAAAGTGTGATCGACTGTGGACGGTTTGAATAACCTAGTTATTCGGGAAGTCAAAACATGCAAAGTGAAACACAAGAATAATACTAATCCTATATGGCCCCAAACCTTTTGAGTCATATTGATTACTCATTATTCATTGTATAATGTTTCAAATAATCAACTTAATACTTGAACTAAAACAATAGTTGTCTCATGCTACAAGCATGCACACTATGTTTACCTATGGTCCTTTCTTTGTGGAATAGATCAATTGAAAACATTTCAATGATGCTCATTTCACAATTCCAAATCCTTATGATAAATGTAAGAATACAAGATTCTTTGCCATTTACTGAAATCTGTTAGATTCTAGACTTATATGCAATGATCCTCTTGTAATGACTATGAATAAAAGTCACAAAGACTTGGCAACAGACATTACAAAGTATTCCAATGGAGAGCAATTCCATGGAACCGAAGTCTCACATTCAAAGTGCATTCCTTTGAACGTCCTTCTTGCATTAAGTTTTCTGATCTTACACGTATTTAATGAATAACTTCCACCTATGGAAATATTTCCATATTCCCATTTTGACTATCACTTCTGAACAAGAGTTGCCTCTTTTCAGAATATGTCAATATGGTCATTCCAAAATTAACACTATACTTCCAACTGTCCATGAGTAACCAATCTTTGGTAAGCCTCAGATTGTCCTCGACAATTGCTTAATCATTTTAGTCATATACAGTTCTGGTCCTTTTTCCCTCTTAATGCCGTAGGCATATGGAAATTTCAGAACACATAGAAATATTATAGCATATGCAATCGATCCTATACCCGAAGCATATGAGATACAATTCATAATGTCTCACATAAAGACATGATCCTAGACCAGTTTTTGCTATAATTTTTTTTATTTAACATGTTCTCAAAATTCGTACTACGAAGAGGGATGCCGTAATCATAATCGAATATTGAGAACACAATTAATATTTCCATATATAGAATTTACTTATGTTGAACCATTCCAACATAACATTCATATATATACTTGACTTAAAATTGATTAAAATCTCAATTTAAGCTTTTAGAATTGGAATGAAGTATAATTTCCTCTCCCTTAATTATAGCAAAACAACTTTTCAAACCCTGCAACTTTGCAAATTGAAACTTTTGTTTTCTATAATTAACATTGCTAACTTGCAACTCTTAACATAATAATTATGCTCCCACTAACATGATAATTATATCCTTATCAGCATAACATTTATGCTCCCACTAGCTTTGACATGTATCCAGAAATCTGCTGGACTTCTAGAAATCAATACTTTATTGACTTTCATTACCAAAGTTCAGGTTTCTGATACGAGATGCTTCGATAAGACTTTATCTAAGCTTCCCAAAATCATACACCTTTCCTTAGATAGCTCACATGTGTGTCTAAACAATTTTAGAACTATGGAAAGGGATGCCGTAATCATAGTCTCAAATGTTTAGACCTTTGCCATTGCTCACAATTCGAATTATGAAAAGGGATGCCGTAATCATAATTGAATTTGAGAATGCAAATATCACAACTTCTATCTCATTAAAATCTTCTTAGTGAAAGCGTTTCCTCACCATCATTTTCATGAATCGAAGAGAAACCTTATGACAATTAGATTTTATGGTGTATATGTTCCTATCCATATGAATTTGTCAAAAACATAACCACAAGTGGAGGTTAGTGACAAATCCAAACTCATATGGACTGAACTCGTTCAATCTTAACTTCTTGCCACCTGGCAGCACAAGGGCCTACCATTGCTTCCAAGTATTTATGCAAACAACTGAGAACTCATAAAACTCACACGCATAGTCAACTTTAATTGGAATGGGCACAGAAAAAGAATATGTCAACACGTGTGACACCCCAAAACCGGAATGGCGGAAACGTTCTGGGGTGGATGTGACAACCCGAAATTTTCAATTGTATAATCTCTACAGTCAAACACTTCAAATAACAGTCAAAAACATTTCAGTATATTTTTTTGGCCGGTTTTAAGTCCGTTTGGGTGTTTAAGTTTAAAAATCGTCAAACGAATAAATAAAAAGAAGTGTCGTTATGAGTGGTGTTTAACAAACAAAACAAACAACACCCTAGCTAGGTGTTTATGGCCAAACAAGAAGAGTTTGGGCCGTAAACACCATTTTCCCAAGAACTCATGCATATAGCATGAGTTTACCCACTATTCCCTCACTTTACACTTTCCACCTCAAGAACACCAACTTTTTTCTCTCAAGTATCATAAGTTCATCTCTTCAAATCCGCCAAAATGTAAGTGTTTCCTTCCTAGATTCGTTCATACAACACTTAATCTAGTGTTTATACATCATTTCATCCATGGATTCTTCATTTTTACTAAGATCTTCAAGTGTTCTTCAAAACACCAAGAACACCAAGAACACACACTAGTGTTTTTGGCCCTAAACACTCTTGCAAGCTTCATATAAGTAAGTATACTCCTCCTAGCTAGTTATTTGCTTAGTATACTTGTTAATCCATGGAAAGAACATCAAAACCTCAAGAACATATGTGTTTACGGTCAAGGGATATCCTTGAACCGTAAACACCACCAAGTGGTGTCTAAATGCCCCTAAGACCTTCTATAGCTTGGATAAAAGACTAGAACCTTGCATGCATGAACTAGAAACACCAAAACACGAAATGGTTGGAGTAACCATGAGTTTACGGCCGTGAACTCATGGGTTTACGAGTTGAACTGTTATAGCTATTGTATCAATCACATGTGATTAATAACTAGAACATACTACGAGATTTGTTACTGCTTTCTAATTACCATCAAACTTTGGATTTTCAAGTGTTTCAAACCTTTTATCAAACTCTTTAAATGCCGAAACTGTTTTTCAAACCCTTTTAAACTTTCTTTATTTTCAAACCCATATCTATACTAATATATTTATATAAGTAAGACTTGAAGGACTTAGGACTGATAGCTCACCTTATTTCCTGTTCCTTGTTTGGTTGTGGACTTAGGGTATTCTGTTATTTGCCGACTGTCATTGAATTCTTAGTTATATATCATATATATTTGTGTTGGATAACAGTCTTCACTTCAGTCCAGTACCTTCGTGTAACAAAGGCATGCAACCAACATTACCATTTAACTATAATAGGTATAGTTAAGGATTACTACTCATTAGTACTATTACAATGGTACCTACCAGAGTCAGTATAGTTATGAGTCAATACATGCTAAATTCTATACAAAGAGAATACTATATACTACAAGAGAATACTCTATACATTATACCAGAAGATATATTATACAATATACATGAGAACATACTATAAGTAGAATGTGACATACTATTTCTCGATACGACACTTCATTGTGCTATCCCTGAGTAACCAGAGTCTCCTGGAGGGAGAGCGGGCATTATGTGTATAGATCTATACGGGACAGACACTCCCACATCCTGACTGCTAGCTACAGTCCGAGCCGACTAGGCCCAGAGGTGACAAAATGTCACCATACTACGTGTTACCTGGAGGGTCATCAGATATTCGATCGTCAATCAGCATGGTTACATACGAGTTCACATCTAGACCTTTAATTAACACATTAAGAATTAAAGGAAAAACAGACTCCCCGAGGTGTATTGTACATTTAATATTACCTGGAGTCTGCATTTTTATTACATTTAGCCGGCAGTGACACTGCTGGGGTAAAACATTATTTTCCCAATTACTTCACAGGAATGAAGTCTAAACTATATTTTCATACTAATAGTTTCACTGGGAAAACTTTTACATTTTCAAAGGATCAAACATACAAACAACTGGGTCTTGGTAGAAGACTACTTTTACTGGAAAATATAGGATTTTCTAGGGAAGTATACTACTTCAAACATTGATATCAGCTATTATACTACATTGTTGTAAACATTTTTATACAAGCAATGACACTAAATACTTATGAACTCACCAGCTTTATGTTGATACTCGTTTTCAAAATAACTTGTATTCTCAGGTCATCAGTAGACAGGTACAGATGCAGCTTTTGAGAAGATGGAGTACATACAAGACTCATCTTTTATTTTGATTATACTTTTGGTGTCTTACAAACTATACAGAACACACTTGTATTACAATTATTATATTGATGCAATGGATGTTGTTGCTTGTCTTTACTATTATGCATTGTTATGATACTGTACATGACGTCCTCCACCCCAGAACGTATTCCGCCGTTCTCGGTTTTGGGGTGTGCAGATTGGTATCAGAGCATTGTTTATAGTGAATCAAGTATATCAACCCATAAAAGATATACGAACTATAAACGCGTCGGGATTAAAAACACTCTGACCAAGAATATATACTTTTAAATAAGAAGATATTTAACTAAGTATATATATACATCTATTCATACAAGGGTCAGTATCATACTAGAACAGAACAAAGGTATTAAGGTTGTTGAACATCACAATTAGGCTTAGAGACATAGTCAAATCTGGGAGGATGTAGCCTGATCAACTACATTTTCCGAGGAGCGACTAGCATGTGCCTAAGAATGGTTGTGGTGTTGCAACAAGTCTAAAAACTTACCAACATTACTACAATAATAACCTCAGAACAAAACAGGAACCTAAAATACTATAGGAGTATTTTGCACTACTGTAATTACTTACTTGAGAACTAAAAAGGTCTTTACTAGTAGAGCAATAGTTGCTAAGTGGATACGCTACGGTTACATGCGACTAAGAGGCCATAGACTCAGAATCTGTGACCTTTGCTTTACTTCCTGTTCCTTGTATGGTTGTGGACTTAGAGTTAGGGTCACTTATTCGAAGGACTATCTTGTTTTGGTTACATGTAACTGGTATGCACTATGCAAGTATTGAAGTAACTAGTAAAGATCATCTTATAATTATCTTAGATTAGTACGTCTATACTGATAAGATTCTTATATCCTTTTTTCTCGCATAGATAGCATGGCTGGCTTCCACCTCCCCGGCGATCCGTATTATCCCAACCAAGACTTAGGTGGATGGCTTGATGATGAGCCAGAAGATGATCACCTAATCCCTTTGGATGATCACCTCGCAGAAGGCTTTTCAGATGGCTCCAACTTGGAACCAGAAGTCAACAACCATCCCCAAGTAGTTCCAATTCCAAACCCCAACCCCCGTCCGGAGTTTCAAGGTCCCACTCCCATGTGGGCAACAACCTTGAATCGATAGAGTGATGAACAGGGTCAGCCGTTACCTTTCAACGGAGACCGAAGCTTCTACAACATAGGCGAGGCAAGTTCAGCTGACCGGGTCCTACCCATTATGGTCCGTAGGATTGCTCGGAACGTCGAGCAAGGTCATGCAGCCATAGACAGGGTAGTGGAAATTGACGCCAACTCTAACCTTAACACGATCCGTATTCGCCAACTTGAAGAGACTGTGGATAGGACTAGGAGGGCCAATGAGGCTCTGCAACAACAATTAGCTGCGTCCCGAGCCGAAGTCATGGAACTCCGAGTTCGTCAGAGAGCTCATGAGCGACATCTTCAAGAGGTTGTACGTCAACTGGCAGACCTAAGGGTTCGTCCGAGGGACACCCGTCGCCGGTAGAAGATGTCAATTCATCTTTACTTTTGAATTAGGGAATAGACTTTCTTTCCGTGCTTTAGGAAGCACTTGTCTGTAAAATATTCCTAACTTCTTAAAAGTACTATGATTAGACTTCTAAGCTGCCAACAATTTCCTTATGGTTTGATGTAAGACCTACTGTTAGGTCAACTTTTCTGAACTCATTTTACATCAGTAATACTAGTAATATTGACAGTTATCTAATCTATGGGAAAGTTTGTACTCTTGTGTTTCTCTAATCTATTAGTACATTTCTATCTGGTAGTTGGACTATGGCGATTTAGTCCATAAAACACTCCCATCATGCTTACAATTGTTTCTCACTAATGTCATCATCTTTATAAATTTTCAGTAAAAGATGCCTCCTCGCAAGCGTCCGACCAGAAACACGCCTGCAAGTCAAACTCCACCACGACCACCCCCTCCGCAGTTCGATGCGGTGACGTTTCAAGAAGTTGTGACTGCAGCTGTGACCGCAGCTATGGCCCAAATAAATTCTGGTGATGCAAGTGGAGCCGGAATGGGCACCAACTCTAGACATGGTGAAATCCACCCACGTACATAGGAGTGTACCTATAAGGATTTCATGAGCTGCAAGCCAACGACATCAATGGGACCGGAGGGATAATTGCACTGTCCCAATGGGTCGAAAGAACTGAGGCAATCTTCGAGATGTGCTTGTGCCCGAAGAGAGCAAGATAAAGTTCGCAGCTTGCACCTTCACCGAAAGGGCCTTGACGTGGTGGAATGGCCATGTCAAATCACTCTCCTTGGTGACAGCCAACGCCATGGGCTGGGATACACTAAAGGAACTGTTGACGAGGGAGTACTGCCCAAGGGGCGAAATTCAGAAGCTGGAGGAGGAACTGTGGGGCCTCAAGATGAAGGGGACCGACATAGTGGCTTATACAGCCAGGTTTTGCGACCTGGTGACTCTGTGTCCTAACATGGTCCCCACCGAAGGCAAGAAAATTGAAAGATACATCTAGGGTTTAGTGCCCCCGTATCGAGGGAACGTTCTAGCATCACACCCTACGACCTTTGATAGTGTCAAGGAATTGGCCCAAAGGTTGATTGATCATTTAGTTCCTTACACTCCATCAACAACCACAACGATTTCCACTGCACCGACCAAGACATCCGACAACAAAAGGAAGCGGTGGGACCGAAAGAAGGGTAAATCAGCCTAATCCTCTTCAAAGAACCAACAAACGGTGGATGTCCATGCTGCCACTACTCCTGCTGCCCATGTACCAGCCAAAACATATGCAGGGAGTCTACCCAAGTGCACCAAGTGCTCTTTCCATCACAACGGTCCCTGCCGGGAAATGCACTGCACTAACTGTGACCGGAAGTGCCATACCGCCCGGTTTTGCCGAACACCACCCAAACCCATTTCCCAGGTCCCCAGTTCGGGAGTAAGCCAGGCCTGCTACGACTGTGGCGAGATAGGGCATTTTAAAAGAAACTGTTCGAAGGCTGGGAATGCGGGAGGAACAGGGAGACTACTTGCTATTGGCTACAATGAAGCAGTAGCAGACCCCACAGTAGTCACGGGTACGTTCCTTCTCGATAACTCTTATGCTTGTATCCTATTTGATAGTGGGGCAGAGAGGAGTTTCGTAAACCAAAACTTTAAACACTTACTTAAACAATCACCGCAACCATTAAAAGAAACCTTCGTCGTAGAAATGGCTAACGGAAAGACAGAGAGTTCTAACGAGATCTACATAGGTTGTACCCTCACGCTAGATAACCATTCATTTCCAATCGACTTCATACCAGTAGCAATCAAGAGCTTTGATGTCATTGTGGGCATGGACTGGTTGAGTCTCCATCGTACCGATATTCTGTGTTTCGACAAAGCAATCCGTCTGAACCTACCAAATAACGAAACCTTGTTGATCTACGGAGACAAACCCAGTACGAGCCTTGGCATCATCTCAAGTATTCAAGCCCAGAAGTACTTGTGTAAGGAATATCGTGCATTCCTGGCGCACGTTGTCGATACGAGCCGGAAAACAAAGGACCTAAAAGACCTCCCCGTAGTACGCGATTTTCCCAACGTCTTTCCAAATGAACTCCCAGGATTACCCCCGCAACGTCAAGTCAAGTTCCGAATCGACTTAATCCCAGGAGCTACCCCCGTAGCCAAATCGCCCTATCGTCAAGCGCCTGCTGAGATGCAAGAACTGTCCGGTCAACTTAACGAACTGCTCAGCAAGGGCTTTATAAGACCAAGCTTCTCACCCTGGGGAGCGCCGGTCTTGTTCGTAAAGAAGAAAGACGAATCGTTCCGTATGTGCATCGATTATAGGGAACTCAACAAGCTGACGGTCAAGAATCGTTACCCTCTCCGTCACATAGACGATTTATTTGACCAACTGCAAGGGGCGAGCTACTTTTCCAAGATTGATCTAAGATCCGGGTATGACCAGTTACGAGTGCTGAAGGAGGATGTTCCGAAGACAGCCTTCTGAACTCGTTACGGATACTACGAGTTCGTAGTGATGCCATTCGGACTGACCAATGCGCCCGCAGTATTCATGGACTTGATGAATAGAGTATGCCGTCCTTACTTGGATCAATTCGTCATCGTCTTCATTGATGATATACTTATCTACTCTCGAAGTGAGGGAGAACATAACGATCATTTGCGACAAGTCCTGGAAACTTTACGATCGGAGAAGCTATATGCGAAGTTCTCGAAATGCGAATTTTAGATCCGAATAGTCGAATTCTTAGGACACGTGGTTAGCAAGGAGGGAATCCACGTGGACCCATCCAAAATTATAGCCATCGAGAACTGGGCAGCACCAAAGACGCCTACGGAAATTCATCAAGTTCTAGGCCTCGCTGGCTACTACCGCAAGTTCATTCAAAACTTCTCTCGAATCGCGAAACCCCTGACTACATTGACCCAGAAAGGCGTGGCCTTTGACTGGGAAGAGAAACAAGACAAGACATTCCAAACCCTGAAGCGAGCCTTATGCACCGCACCAATACTGTCCCTCCCCGAAGGGATAGAAGACTTCGTGGTATACTGCGATGCATCCAACCAAGGGCTCGGCTGTGTTCAGATGCAACGAGGTAAGGTCATCGCCTACGCCTCAAGACAGTTGAAGACACATAAGGTCAACTACACCACACACAACCTCGAATTAGGGGCGGTTGTGTTCGACCTAAAAATCTGGACACACTATCTGTATGGTATGAAGAGCACCATCTATACCGACCACAAAAGCCTCCAACATATATTCAACCAGAAGGAGCTCAATATGAGACAACAACGGTGGGTAGAGCTACTCAATGACTACGAATGTGAAATTCGTTATCATCTGGACAAAGCCAATGTAGTAGCAGACGCTCTAAGTCGGAAAGAATATTCTGGTCAAAGAGTCAAATCCTTAACAATGACTATCCATTCACATCTACCCGCACAAAATAAGGAGGCTCAGCTCGAAGCCTTAAAACCTGAAAATGTGGCGGGAGAATCCCTGCGTGGAATGGATAAGAACTTAAAAGTCAAGGGTGACGGAGCCTTATACCTCATGGACCGGATCTGGACACCGAAACACGGTGGCTTCAGAGACCTAGTCATGAAGGAAGCGCACAACACTCAATATTCCGTCCACCCAGGTTCAGATAAGATGTATCTGGATCTCAAGGTCGAATACCAGAAACCGTCAGGTCTACTCCAACAACCGGAGATACCTGAGTGGAAGTGGGAGCGGATCACTATGGACTTCATAACCAAGTTACCCAAGTCAGCAGGTGGACTTGATACCATATGGGTCATCGTCGACAAATTGACCAAGTCCGCACACTTCCTACCCATCAAAGAAACCGACAGGATGGAGAAGCTCACCAGAACATACATTAGGGAGATCGTACGGCTGCATGGTGTTCCTATATCTATTATCTCAGATAGAGATAGTAGATTCACTTCGAGGTTCTGGCAGTCATTACAAAGCTCCTTAGGAACGAGGCTGGACGTGAGTACAGCCTACCATCCACAGACCGACGGACAAAGTGAGAGGAGTATCCAAACTTTGGAAGATATGCTGCGAGCCTGTGTGATCGACTTTGGTAAGGCGTGGGATACCCACTTATCCCCTGTCGAATTCTCATACAACAACAGTTATCACACGAGCATCAAGGATGCTCCATTTGAAGCCCTCTATGGCCGAAAGTGCAGATCCCCTCTGTGCTGGGCTGAGGTGGGTGACACTCAATTAGCTAAAGGACGAGTTCCTGACAGCACTCTCACGGGTCCGGAGATCATTCGGGAAACGACAGAGACGATCGTTCAGATTCGTGAATGATTGAAAGCCTCTAGAGACCGACAGAAAAGCTACGCAGACAAACGAAGGAAACCTTTGGAGTTATAGGTGGGAGACCGAGTCCTTTTGAAAGTCTCACCCTGGAAAGGCTTGATACGCTTCGGAAAGAGTGGAAAGCTGAATCCAAGATACATAGGGCCTTTCAAAATTCTCGCTAGAATCGGCCCCGTAGCTTACAAACTCAACTTACCCCGCGAACTTAGTAACGTACATCCTACCTTCCACGTCTCTAACTTGAAAAAGTGCCTATCCGACGAGACTCTTGTAATCCCACTCGACGAGATCGAGATCAACGAGAGCCTCAACTTCATGGAAGAACCTATAGAGATCATGGACCGAGAGGTCAAGCGAACGAAACAAAGCCGTATCCCGATAGTGAAGGTTCGCTGGAACGCCAAGCGAGGACCTGAATTCACTTGGGAGCGCGAGGATCAAATGAAACTTAAATATCCTCATCTCTTTACTTAGTTATGTTGTAATAACTTAGTTGCTTGAACTCTAATTTCGGGACGAAATTCCCTCTAACGGGGGGATGATGTGACAACCCGAAATTTTCAATTGTATAATCTCTACAGTCAAACACTTCAAATAATAGTCAAAAACATTTCAGTACATTTTTTTGGCCGGTTTTAAGTCCGTTTGGGTGTTTAAGTTTAAAAATCGTCAAACGAATAAATAAAAAGAAGTGTCGTTATGAGTGGTGTTTAACAAACAACACCCTAGCTAGGTGTTTACGGCCAAACAAGTAGAGTTTGGGCCGTAAACACCATTTTCCCAACAACTCATGCATATAGCATGAGTTTACCCACTATTCCCTCACTTTACACTTTCCACCTCAAGAACACCAACTTTTTTCTCTCAAGTATCATAAGTTCATCTCTTCAAATCCGCCAAAATGTAAGTGTTTCCTTCCTAGATTTGTTCATACAACACTTAATCTAGTGTTTATACATCATTTCATCCATGGATTCTTCATTTTTACTTAGATCTTCAAGTGTTCTTCAAAACACCAAGAACACACACTAGTGTTTTTGGCCCTAAACACTCTTGCAAGCTTCATATAAGTAACTATACTCCTCCTAGCTAGTTATTTGCTTAGTATACTTGTTAATCCATGGAAAGAACATCAAAAACCTTAAGAACATATGTGTTTACGGTCAAGGGATATCCTTGAACCGTAAACACCACCAAGTGGTGTCTAAATGCCCCTAAGACCATCTATAGCTTGGATAAATGACTAGAACCTTGCATGCATGAACTAGAAACACCAAAAGACGAAATGGTTGGAGTAACCATGAGTTTACGGCCGTGAACTCATGGGTTTATGACCGTAAACCCAAGGGTTTACGACCGTAAACTCCTAAGGGTGGTCCAAGGACCGTAAACTCCAATGGTGAGTCCTTTTGAGCCCTAGACCCTTCCTAAGCCTTTGATGCAAACCTAGAACACTTCTTTGTGAGGTATAAGACCTTAAAACACACAAATGCACCATTACCATGAGTTTACGGCTGTAAACTCATGGGGGAAATGGTCTAGAAACCGTAAACGCATATAGGGTTACCATTTGAGGAGTAAACTCCAATATGAGGCCATACTCTCCTTAGATACAACCCTTTAGCACTCCTAGCACTTGAAACTAAGTGTTTCCATGTATTAGAGTGTCTTTACTTGATTATTTAGTTAGTAAATAACTAATTAGATACATTTATGTATCGCTACATGTTACATAGGATCAGTGTGTGTGTTCAAGTCCTCACTTGACACCTAGCATCCTACCCGACACTTCCATCCACTCCACTCACTGCAGGTGAGTTCATACCCGTAAATCAACCTTTTAAATGATTTTAAACGCTTTTATGGGGGGATACAAGTTGAACTGTTATAGCTATTGTATCAATCACATGTGATTAATAACTAGAACAGACTACAAGATTTGTTACTGCTTTCAAATTACCATCAAACTTTGGATTTTCAAGTGTTTCAGACCTTTTATCAAACTCTTTAAATGCCAAAACTATTTTTCAAACCCTTTTAAACTTGCTTTATTTTCAAACCCATATCCATACTAATATATTTATATAAGTAAGACTTGAAGGACTTAGGACTGATAGCTCACCTTATTTCCTGTTCCTTGTTTGGTTGTGGACTTAGGGTATTCTGTTATTTTTACGACTGTCGTTGAATTCTTAGTTATATATCATATTTATTTGTGTTGGATATAACAGTCTTCACTTCAATCCAGTACCTTCGTGTAACAAAGGCATGCAACCAACATTACCATTTAACTATAATAGGTATAGTTAAGGATTACTACTCATTACTACTATTACAATGGTACCTACCAGAGTCAGTACAGTTATGAGTCAATACATGCTAAATTCTATACAAAGAGAATACTATATACTACAAGAGAATACTCTATACATTATACCAGAAGATACATTATACAATATACAAGAGAACATACTATAACTAGAATGTGACATACTATTTCTCGATACGACACTTCATTGTGCTATCCCTGAGTAACCAGAGTCTCCTGGAGGGAGAGCGGGCATTATGTGTATAGATCTATACAGGACAGACACACCCACATCCTGACTGCTAGCTACAGTTCGAGCCGACTAGGGCCAGGGGTGACAAAATGTCACCATACTACGTGTGACCTGGAGGGTCATCAGATATTCGATCGTCAATCAGCATGGTTACATACGAGTTCACATCTAGACCTTTAATTAACACATTAAGAATTAAAGGCAAAACAGACTCCCCGAGGTGTATTGTACATTTAATATTACCTGGAGTCTGCATTTTTATTACATTTAGCCGGCAGTGACACTGCTGGGGTAAAACATTATTTTCCCAATTACTTCACAGGAATGAAGTCTAAACTATATTTTCATACTAATAGTTTCACTGGGAAAACTTTTACATTTTCAAAAGATCAAACATACAAACAACTGGGTCTTGGTAGAAGACTACTTTTACTGGAAAATATAGGATTTTCTATGGAAGTATACTATTTCAAACATTGATATCAGCTATTATACTACATTGTTGTAAACATTTTTATACAAGCAATGACACTAAATACTTATGAACTCACCAGCTTTATGCTGATACTCGTTTTCAAAATAACTTGTATTCTCAGGTCATCAGTAGACGGGTACAGATGCAGCTTTTGAGAAGATGGAGTACATACAAGACTCATCTTTTATTTTGATTATACTTTTGGTGTCTTACAAACTGTACAGAACATGCTTGTATTACAATTATTATATTAATGCAATGGATGTTGTTGCTTGTCTTTACTATTATGCATTGTTATGATACTGTACATGACGTCCTCCACCCCAGAACGTATTCCGCCGTTCTCGGTTTTGGGGTGTGACAGTGGAGGACGTCATGTTTAGTATAACAAGACATACATCATAGTAATCAAAGTAATAAACAACCATTTCATTAGAAAGAAGGTGTTTACAAAGTGTGTGTTCACAAAACATAGAATACAATAGCAATTAACAAACAAGACTTGAAGCTATACTGCTCCATCTTCGGGATCCCACTGCGAGTACATGTCTAATAGTCTCCTAATAATACAAGTTAATTGAAAGAGTTGATCAGCAATTAAGCTGGTGATTTCATAAGATTTTAGTGATATTAGTAAATCGTAAATTCTATTTAGAAAAGTTCGCCAGTTCCTCTTTGAAAATCCTATATTTTCTACTTTGGTGAAAGATACGTAAAAATGATTCTACAATCCTTTCTATGAGTACTAAATGGATACAAGTGATATACAACTCAGAGTAAACAAACAATCGATTGAGCGCATCTGCTCTAAGGCGGAAAGCACACATCCCATTGTTTGTTTGATCATTGTAGTATATAATCCCAGTGTATTCACTTGTTACTCATGGAGTTAATTGTAATGGTTCCTTTATATTTAATGAAAAGATTCTTTAAGGAAAACTCTTATTTCTTATAATAAAATGGTGACCACAATGATTATTCCTATAATCACTTAGTTTATACTGGCTATATATGATCTAATATCGAATAGAGAGTTAATTGGGTGAATCTGCCCTAAGCCCACAACCAAACAAGGAACAGGAAGTAAGGTGGAAAGCACACATCCAACTACCTATTGGGTATTAATAATATATATCTCCGTGATGTATAAACTAAAGTATTATAGAGTTAATCACTTAAGGTCCTTTAAGTTTATACTGGTTTAATAAAATGGATTAAACCCTCAGCTGGTGAATTTCTAGTTTTATATACCAAACGTTCTGATTTGGAAAGTATATTCCGAACTAGAAAACTGTGCATTGACTCTGTGTCCTATGACTTGACCCATACCTGGTACCCTCATGATGACTCAATGTATACTGGACATATATATCTAGAATCGGATAGATAGTAGACTGAGTGAATCTGCTCCAATCCCACAACCAAACAAGGAACATGAAATGAAGCGGAAAGCACACATCCTATTACCTGTCGGGTCCTTTTGATATATATGTATCCTTTGATGTATACATTAGGGAATCATACGGTTAGCATTATGGTACTTTCTACTAAACGTAGCCTTCTACCAAGGCGTCAAATGTTATGGGTGTTCTTTCCTTGTATTAGTAGGTATTTTCCCAAATGGGACTATCTTTAACTAAATATAGTTTATACATTAATGAATATGTGAGAAGATCACAAGTAAATGTAATAGGGAAAATAATGTTTCACCTCAGCAATGGAACTGCTGGTTATAAAGTAATAAAATACTGACTCCATGTAGTATTAAATGAACAATACACCTCGGGGAGTCTAAAGTAGCCTTTAGTCCTAAGTCGGTTACATAAAGGTTTATCACCTCGTGCCTGCTAGTCCTGGTACGTGAAATCGTACCAGTGTCAATGCAAACCCGACAAGATATATTATTAGGTTTATCACCTCGTGCCTGCTAGTCCTAGTACGTGAAATCGTACCAGTGTTAATGCAAACCTGGCAAGATATATTATTAGGTTTATCACCTCGTGCCTGCTAGTCCTAGTACATGAAATCGTACCAGTGTCAATGCAAACCCGGCAAGATATATAACGTGATTTTTCCCGGTACTTAGTATGGTGTATTCCTCCTTGTTTCTCTTTATAGTGGGTTCTCTTTATTATCGTGTATTGTATCTAGCGTGAACTGGATTTCTAAACTATACCTATTATAGTTTAGTATTGTTTTCCTTGAAATGATATTGAAAAGACTCTTTTATCAACCAAGTTATGCCAATACTTTAAAAACGGAGTTTTGTGAAACTATAAAGTAACATAACTTTAAAAGAGTTTTTGAAATGTCTTGACGACTTATAAATGACATAAGTAATGCTCTTGATATATTTAAAACAATCAATTACATAATTATCATTGTGTTCAACTTGTATTCCCCCCTTAAAATATTTAAAATAGTTAAAAGATTCATTTCGGGGTATGAACTCACCTGATGTGGGTGATTCAACGAATATGCGCGTAAGGATGAGAAGTTCCACGGGTGAAGTCTCGAGACACAACAAGTCCTAAATGACATACATTGGCATATACGGACATAAATATAGTGCTTGAAAGCAACCAAATGTAAGGAAACACCTCACGGGACTAGGGAACACTTTGACCAAGTGTTGGAATCACATGTGATTCAACTAAATAGTGTTTAAGGCCATGGATTGGTGTTTACGGTCCTGAGTTTACGGTCAAGGGAGTTTACGGCCGTAAACTCATGGTCAAAGTTGCATAATTGTGGGTTTGAATGCTAGGGAAGCTTGAGGGATTTTTGCTCTACACAATGGTGAGGAAGACCATTTCATTGGAGGCTTTTGATGAGTTTACGGCCGTAAACTCATGGACATTATGAAGTGAGTGTGGTTTAAGGCCTTACAAAGCACCTGGGAGTGTTCTAGCCTCAAGTCCAAGCCTTAGGAAGAGTTTAAGGCTCACATGACACACTTATAGGGGTTTACGGTCAAGGGAGATGGCTTGACCGTAAACTCCCTTTGGGCCTTCATTCTTGATGTTTCCAAGGTCCTAAGCACGAACCTTAAATGGATATCAAGTATAGGGAAGAGTACTTACGATGTAGAGGCTTGAAATGACCGATTTTGGCCAAGAACAGTAGTGTGTGTTCTTGGTGTTCTTGGTGAAACATGAAGATTTGAAGATCTAGTCAAAAATGGATGTTTTCATGGATGGAATCAAAGAGTGTGACTAGAAGATGAAGTGTAACAACAAATCTAGGAAAGAACACTTACGTTTTTGAAGATCTCGAGTGAGGATTGGGATGATAGTTGAGAGAGAATAGGAGTGTTCTTGAGGTTGGAATGTGAGAAATGGCTGAAAATGATCAAGGACCATATATATACTCTTGGGTTTACGGCCAGGATTGGGTTTACGGCCGTAAACTCCACATGTTGGAGTTTAGGGCTTTAGTGTTGTATAGTGTCTCTAGCAGGTGCATTCTAACACTCCTTCCTAAAGTGTACTTGGTTTAAAACTCCTTAGAATGACCTTTAACTAGACTAGGACTCATTTCCAATTAGTCTGACACTCAGTTGAGTTGACTGACAGAGCTTTGCGAGGCAAAAATTTAAAAATTTTCTGGTTGTCACATCATCCCCCCGTTAGATGGAATTTTGTCCCGAAATTAGCTTTCTTAGCCGTATTACTAGGGTTGCGCTTCTCTGTTTGGCAGAATACTCACTCGTAGACCTGGCAACTTTGCCCTACTGTTCATGATAGGATTCATACTCAGTCCATCTATCGTTATCTCATCTATACGAGTCGTATATAATTAAAATTAATTAAACGGCCGGATGTGTGACTCTGCCCCAGGTCCACAACCAGACAAGGAACAGGAGGTAGGGCGGAAACACACATACTAGATCTGCGTGATCATAATCATATACCACCCTCGCGTTTACACTGAATAGTGATAGGTGGGTTGTATTCGTCCTTAGCCTCTGTGCTTGAACTTGGTCTGCTGGACGAGTGGTATTTCGAAAAGGTCTGTAGAACATACGGCGGCAAGGTTTCGGAAGACAAAGTACTCTTCGCACGAATACTTTAAGGTTTAAGATATGAAAGACAAAACTGTGGCTTAGATCCGACTGTCGTTACGAGTGACGAACGTTTCGAGAGCTTGATGATCGAGACGATTAGAAACATAAAAAAAAACTTACTATGGTGAGGACCATGCCAACTCATGACGAAAGATAGTAACAGACTCTTTACTGAACAAAGTTTGGCTGATTGAAAAAAATGTATGTTATACGATGATGTATCCGTAGCGTGCTCGACAATGTACTCTTAGTGCGCTCGCAATGTACTTCTAGGGTGTTCGAAAAATGTACTCTTTGTAAATGTTCTAGTGCTTTCTGTTTTCGCTTTGATGTTAACACTCCTACGTATCGTACCGCGATGAGCGAGTACATACAAATGAAAGTGTTTTGTTATATAGAATCGATACTTAAACTACGATCCTCCTTGGTACCACTACGATCGCCTGGAATATACAAGTTATGAATAATTAAGATGAATTGGACGGTCGACTGAGTAACTCTGCCTCAAATCCAAAACCAGACAAGGAACAGGAATTAAGGCGGAATTACTCACTCTAAGTCTGCAGCATCTTAGTTATGCACAACCCTGATGTATATGTTCAGCCATCATAGCTTCTCTAAACGGATTCTTTAGTTCTCTTGAATACTGTGACTTGTTCCTATGGGTGAGTTATTGTAATTACTTTTAAGTGTTATCCCTAAGTTTTAATCTTATATATAAGTATAAATTAATTTTCAAAGCAGTTACTAGGTCGAAAACGTACCGCTGCTTGAAGGCGACTCCGAGGTCGATTCTCCTGTGGTGATCATCAGAATTCTTCCATCCGCGCCTGGGTTCTTTGTTATCGGGCAGTCCCTCTGGTAGTGTCCAGTCTCGCCACAGCCATAGTAGGCCTGGTTTTCTTCAACTCTGGGGACTTGGGAGATCGGTTGAGCTGGTGCCCTGCAGAAACGGACCGTGTGTCCTATTCTGTGGCAGTTCAAACACTGCATTTTCCGGCATACTCCGGTATGGTGATAGTTGCACTTCCCACACTTTGGAAGCGTTCCAGCATATCGACTGGCAGGTGCTGGAGTAGCAGGTTTTGTGGCGGTGTACATAGTACTCGTTCGTTCCTCCCGCGGGGTGTTCTGTGTTGTTCGCTTCTTCTTCCCCTTGTTCCCCGACTTCTGTCCATAGTCCTCTTCCCTCGATGGCTCGGGAATCGGGACTTCTACGCCTTGCTGGACTTCATAGTCGATGAGTTGCTGAGCCAGGTGTTTTTCACTATCGAATGTGGCTGGGTTAGAGGACAACACGTTTCCTCGGATCGGGACAATCAGACCCCAGATGTATCTTTCTATCTTCTTGCTCTCCGGGGTAACCATCCCAGGGCATAGTGCTGCCAAGTCGTTAAACCTGTCAGTGTAGGCTACTATGTCTGAGCTAACCATCCTAAGCTCCCATAGCTCTTGTTCCAGCTTTTGTACTTCGCCCCTTGAGCAGTACTCTCTCATCATTCTTTCCTTCAAGTTTTCCCAGCCCATAGAGTTTGCCACTATTAGAGTCAGTGACTTAACATGGCCATTCCACCATGTTAGGGCTCTTCCAAAGAAGGTGCAGGCACAAAACTTCACTTTGCTCCCTTCGGGGCACGAACAAATCTCGAAAATTGACTCTGTTCTCTCGAACCATTGCATCAGAGCGATGACTCCACCATTTCCGTTGAAGGAACTGGGTTTGCATTTCATGAAGTCTTTATACGAACATTCCCTTGGATGTTCATGTGTATCTCTGTGGCTGTTTAGGTGAGTACCGCTACCAGATCCACTGATACCACTTGCGCGAATTTGGGTCAGGGCGGCTGTCGTGGCTGCTGTTACCGCTGCCTGAAAAGCAGCTAGGTCGAACTATGGCGGGGGTAGTGGCGGTCGAGTTGGAGTTATCGGAACAGTGCGTCTGTTCGATTTGCGAGGAGGCATCTTTGTTAAAAGAATACAAATATGAGATGGAATAAGTCTATAGCAGTGGACACAAACCAAAAGCTGAAAAGACAAGGTTATCCCAGTTCTGAGTGTATCGGGTCCTGACTTCCACAGGGTTCTAGAAACAATACATAAAAGAGTCTATGCCTAATAAACTCTATGAATTTGAAATGACTATCCTCGAATGAATATCTGTTACCTGAATAAATGATACCAGTTGCATGTAAGAAAATAATCCTAACACATAATGTGAGCAGTGTTTCCACTCGCTCATTAAGTTAACAAGATTATTATTTATTAGTGTGACGCATAAAACGTTTCGGTTACTTCGGTTGATCCCTCTTTGAAAACTCCTCCTGGATTCTTCTGTTGTCTACTATGAGGAAGTGGTTACATCTATCTAGGCTCGTCGTGCGAGAATGGAAGTGACTAAAGAATCTATGAGATTTAAGGTAACTTTACGGGGTGATCCTCACAGAGTCCTCCTATAATTGCACAATGTATACAAGTTGTATATAACTTAAGATTAAATAGACCTTAGAATAAGTGATCCTACTCCAAAACCACAACCAAACAAGGAACATGTAGTGGACCGTAGATCACAAATTCTAAGTCTATAAATTCTCCATTATATATAACCTTGGAAGTATACATTGCAAGATTATAGACCAATCCGTAAGGGTCTTTTAAGTTATCACAGAAGTTGTTTGTATAGTGCCTAAAATACTCCTATATTATTTTAATGTAATCTTCCTGGTATGGTTCAAACTTGTTCTCGCGTTATAGAATCATAGAATACTCCCATAGTATTCTAACTCAAATGTACTTGATCTAGTATTCTCTCGACTGGTGTTTAGGTAAGTTTTAAGACCGTTGCAACACCACATCACTCCCAAACACATGTCGGTCACATCTCGAGTGAATATAGTTGATCAGGCTATATTGATGCTAGCTATGATTACATAACTGTTCAGGTTTGACGACAGTGTTCAACCTTTAAATACTTTAGTTCTGTTCTTCTTGTGATACTCGGTCTAGTATGTACATGTATAAGCAAGTAGGTATATTTTTATAACTTATCGTTATAGTTTTAAACTATGCCATTATCCAGAGCACTTAAGCCCCATTGTATTTATAGTTGTATATCTTTTATCGGTTGATATACTTAGTTCACTATAAACAATGCTCTAATACCAATCTGTCACACCCCAAAACCGGAACGGCGGAAACGTTCTGGGGTGGAGGACGTCATGTTTAGTATCACAAGACATACATCATAGTAATCAAAGTAATAAACAACCACTTCATTAGAAAGAAAGTGTTTACAAAGTGTGTGTTCACAAATCAGAGAATACAATAGCAATTAACAAACAAGACTTGAAGCTATACTGCTCCATCTTCGGGATCCCAGTGCGAGTACCTATGTAATAGTCTCCTGAGAATACAAGTTAATTGAAAGAGTTGATCAGCAATTAAGCTGGTGAGTTCATAAGATTTTAGTGATATTAGTAAGTCGTAAATTCTATTTAGAAAAGTTCGCCAGTTCCTCTTAGAAAATGCTATATTTTCTACTTTGGTGAAAGATATGTAAAAATGATTATACAATCCTTTCTATGAGTACTAAATGGATACAAGTGATATACAACTCAGAGTAAACAACCAATCGATTGAGCGCATCTGCTCTAAGGCGGAAAGCACACATCCCATTGTTTGTTTGATCATTGTAGTATATAATCTCGGTGTATTCAGTTGTTACTCATGGAGTTAATTGTAATGGTTCCTTTATATTTAATGAAAAGATTCTTTAAGGAAAACTCTTATTTCTTATAATAAAATGGTGACCACAGTGATTACTCCTATAATCACTTAGTTTATACTGGCTATATATGATCTAATATCGAATAGAAAGTTAATTGGGTGAATCTGCCCTAAGCCCACAACCAAACAAGGAAGAGGAAGTAAGGCGGAAAGCACACATCCAACTACCTATTGGGTATTAATAATATATATCTCCGTGATGTATAAACTAAAGTATTATAGAGTTAATCACTTAAGGTCCTTTAAGTTTAGACTGGTTTAATAAAATGGATTAAACATTCAGCTGGTGAATTTCTAGTTTTATATACCAAACGTTCTGATTTGGAAAGTATATTCCGAACTAGAAAACTGTGCATTGACTCTGTGTCCTATGACTTGACCCATACCTGGTACCCTCATGATGACTCAATGTATACTGGACATATATATCTAGAATCAGATAGATAGTAGACTGGGTGAATCTGCTCCAAGCCCACAACCAAACAAGGAACAAGAAATGAAGCGGAAAGCACACATCATATTACCTGTCGGATCCTTTTGATATATATGTATCATTTGATGTATACATTCGGGAATCATACGGTTAGCATTATGGTCCTTTCTACTAAACGTAGCCTTCTACCAAGGCATCAAATGTTATGGGTGTTCTTTCCTTGTATTAGTAGGTATTTTCCCAAATGGGACTATCTTTAACTAAATATAGTTTATACATTAATGAATATGTGAGAAGATCACAAGTAAATGTAATAGGGAAAATAATGTTTCACCTCAGCAATGGCACAGCTGGTTATAAAGTAATAAAATACTGACTCCAGGTAGTATTAAATGACCAATACACCTCGGGGAGTCTAAAGTAGCCTTTAGTCCTAAGTCGGTTACTTAAAGGTTTATCACCTAGTGCCTGCTAGTCCTGGTACGTGAAGTCGTACCAGTGTCAATGCAAACCCGACAAGATATATTATTAGGTTTATCACCTCGTGCCTGCTAGTCCTAGTACCTGAAATTGTACCAGTGTCAATGCAAACCCGGCAAGATATATTATTAGGTTTATCACCTCGTGCCTGCTAGTCCTAGTACGTGAAATCGTACCAGTGTCAATGCAAACCCGGCAAGATATATAACGTGATTTTTCCCGGTACTTAGTATGGTGTATTCGTGACAACCCGAAATTTCCATTCTGTACAACAATTCAATTCAATAGAAGTCAGAACAGTTTCTACTAACTTTCAAGGTTTTTGGAATAAGTTTGAGTGTTTTAAAGTTAGTACTTCAGGAGATAACAGGAGGGAGGATGCCCTAGGGTTTATTGTGCAACAATAAAGTCCCAAAACTCCAAGAGTTTGGAGTTTATGGCCTAGACAAAGGTGTTTACAGCCGTAAACCCTAAAAGGGGGTATAAATATGACACCTAGTCATTATTTACCACTTTTCACATTTTCAAGATCCAAACTCAAATCCTCTCAAGTATCATCCGACTTTTCTTCTTGATCTTCAACTTTGTAAGTGTTTCTAGCCCTAAAAAGTTGATATCTTACTTAATCTAGTGATCTTACATGATTCCATCAAAGTGTAGATCTTCAAGTTTCACCAAGAACACCAAGAACACACACTAGTGTTCTTGGACTCTTAGCACCTTTTCAAGCTTCTACCTAGTAAGTACTTCTATCCTAGTGTATTATAAGACTTGTTACACATCTAATCATCAAGAAAACACCCAAGAATCAAAGGATCAAAGGTGTTTACGGTCCAAGAACACCTTGGACCGTAAACCCTAAAAAGGGTGCCAAAGTGTGCCCTAGTCCCTTACCAAGCCTTGGAAACTAGCCTAGACCCTTCCTTGATGTGCTTGGTACTTGAAAACATCAAAAGACCATAAACCATTTGGGTTTACGGCCGTAAACCCAAAGACAAATGGTCCAAGGACCGTAAACTCGATAAAGGAGTGAAATGGTGCCCTAATCACTTCCTAAGGCTTAAACATGAAGTAGGAATGCTTCTTATGATCTTTAAAGCTTCAAAACTCAAAATGGTAAAAGTACCATGAGTTTACGGCCGTAAACTCATGGGTTTACGACCGTAAACTCAAGGGGTTATGGTCACAAAACTGTAAACTCCAAGGGAGTTCACCCTTGAACCTTAAACTCAAATGGAAGGTCCTACCACCCTTAGATGCAATCCTTAGGACTTATAGCACTTAAATCAATTGTTTTACATGTCTTAGGATGTCTTAAACTTGGTTAATTATTTGCTTTATGACTAATTGGATACATATATGTGTTATTATATGTTAACTAGGATCCTTGTGTGTGTTCAAGTCTTCACTTGACACTTAGCATGCTATACATTCCGTTCATCCAAACCACTCACTACAGGTGAGTTTATACCCCTTAATTAACCTTTTAAATGTTTTTAAATGCTTTTATGGGGGGGGGGAATACAAGTTGAACTATTATAGTTATTATATCGATCACATGTGATTAATAACTACCAAACAAGTGGATTTCTTACTTTTCCAACTGTGTTACCAAACTGTTTTACTTCAAACTGTCTTACAAACTCTTTTACATACCAAATGCTTTTATCAAACTCTTTTACATGTTAAATACTTTTACTTAAACTCTTTTAACTTATATTTTGTGTATCTATATAGATATAGTTATATAAGTAGGATTGAAAGGACTTAGGACTGATAACTCACCTGACTTCCTGTTCCTTGTTTGGTTGTGGACTTAGGGTATTCAGGTTATTTGTCCGAAGGTCGTTTGAATCCTAGTTATATATCATGTATGTGTGTATAGATATAAAAGGTTACTTCTTTCATTCAGTTCAATGCCTTTGGGTAGCAAAGGTATACAAACATGTTCATATACACAAACAACATTACTAGTAAACTATAATAGGTATAGTTTAGGAAAATACTATTACTAGAATAATGAAACATACAATGAGTCAGTTCATTCATGAGTAATACATAGTGATGAGAAACAAACATAATACATAGTGATGAGAAACAAACATAATACATAGTGATAAGAAACAAACATAATACACAGTGATGAGAAACAAAACATACAGGCTAGACAGAGAAAGAACACACAATACAGCTATCACATACATATACATATATATATACATTATTACATTTATGTGAGCCACGTAACGGGGCATGGCACTACCTGTCATGACCGTTTTGTATCCAGAATCTCCTTAAGTGGGGAGCGTATGAGTTTGTGTATAGATCTATACTGGATTGACTATCCTACACCTTGCTGCTCGCTACAGTGGGACTTGCAGGTCTACGGGTGCCAAACGTCATTTCTTACGACTTCTTACATCGTTGTTTTTCTATAGAGTCGGTAGCAGGATACAGGCCGATCACATGGTACTTTAAATAACAATTGGTTTGAGGTAGTTAGTACAGCAGTAGTTACTTAATACAACACTACAGTACTATTTCATTTTCCCATTACATTTACTTTGTGATCTTCACACAATAAACAATAATGTAAAAACTATATTTTTGGTTAATGATAGTAGGAATTGGGAAAATACACACTCTTACAAGAGACACACACACATATACTAGATGCCTTGGTAGAAGGCTACTTTTAGTAGGAAACATAGGGTTTTCTAGGAGAGTTTAAACAATTACAAACTTTTACAAACTTATACAATTGCAGACTTACAAACACTCTCATACAAACACAGACATTAATATAGTTATGATCTCACCAGCTTTAAAGCTGATAAACTCTTTCAAAAAACTTGTATTCTCAGGTCACTAGTAGACAGGTACCGGTGCCAGGTTTTGAGAAGATGGAGCTCGTTCAAAAGTCATCTTTTATTTTGATGTATATTTTTGGTGGCTATATAACTTGACAGAACACACTTGTATGAAATAATATTATTAATGCAATGGATGATGTTGTTGCTTGTTTACTACTTTGCATTGTTGTGATACTGAACATGACGTCCTCCACCCCCGAACGTTTCCGCCGTTCCGGTTTTGGGGTATGACCGTATTCCTCCCTGTTTCTCTTTATAGTGGGTTCTCTTTATTATCGTGTATTGTATGTAGCATGAACTGGATTTCTAAACTATACCTATTATAGTTTACTATTGTTTTCCTTAAACTGATATTTAAAAGACTCTTTTATCTACCAAGTTATGCCAATACTTTAAAAACGGAATTTTGTGAAACTATAAAGTAACATAACTTTAAAAGAGTTTTTGAAATGTCTTAACGAATTATAAATGACATAAGTAATCCTCTTGAAATATTTAAAACAATCAATTACACAATTATCATTGTGTTCAACTTGTATTCCCCCCTTAAAATATTTAAAATAGTTAAAAGATTTATTTCGGGGTATGAACTCACCTGATGTGGGTGATTCAACTAATATGCGCGTAAGGATGAGAAGTTCCACGGGTGAAGTCCCGAGACACAACAAGTCCTAAATGACATACATTGGCACATACAGACATAAATATAGTGCTTGAAAGCAACCAAATGTAAGGAAACACCTCACGGGACTAGGGAACACTTTGACCAAGTGTTGGAATCACATGTGATTCAACTAAAGAGTGTTTAAGGCCATGGTTTGGTGTTTACGGTCCTGAGTTTACTGTCAAGGGAGTTTACGGCCGTAAACTCATGGTCAAAGTTGCATAATTGTGGGTTTGAATGCTAGGGAAGCTTGAGGGATTTTTGCTCTACACAATGATGAGGAAGACCATTTCAGTGGAGGCTTTTGATGAGTTTACGGACCAAAGGAGTTTACGGCCGTAAAATCATGGACATTATGAAGTGAGTGTGGTTTAAGGCCTTACAAAGCACCTGGGAGTGTTCTAGCCTCAAGTCCAAGCCTTAGGAAGAGTTTAAGGTTCACATGACACACTTATAGGGGTTTACGGTCAAGGGAGATGGCTTGACCGTAAACTCCCTTTGGTCCTTCATTCTTGATGTTTCCAAGGTCCTAAGCACGAACCTTAACTGGATATCAAGTATAGGGAAGAGTACTTACGATGTAGTAGCTTGAAATGGCCGATTTTGGCCAAGAACACTAGTGTGTGTTCTTGGTGTTCTTGGTGAAACTTGAAGATTTGAAGATCTAGTAAAAAATGGATGTTTTCATGGATGGAATCAAAGAGTGTGACTAGAAGATGAAGTGTCACAACAAATCTAGGAAAGAACACTTACGTTTTTGAAGATCTCGAGTGAGGATCGGGATGATAGTTGAGAGAGAATATGAGTGTTCTTGAGGTTGGAATGTGAGAAATGGCTGAAAATGATCAAGGACCACATATATACTCTTGGGTTTACGGCCAGGATTGGGTTTACGGCAGTAAACTCCATGTTTACGGTCGTAAACTCCATGTTTACAGCCGTAAACTCCACATGTTGGAGTTTAGGGCTTTAGTGTTGTACAATGTCTCTAGCAGGTGCATTCTAACACTCCTTCCTTAAGTGTACTTGGTTTAAAACTCCTTAGAATGACCTTTAACCAGACTAGGACTCATTTCCAATTAGTCTGACACTCAGTTGAGTTGACTGACTGAGCTTTGCGAGGCAAAAATTTAAAAATTTTCGGGTTGTCACATCATCCCCCCGTTAGATGGAATTTCGTCCCGAAATTAGCTTTCTTAGCCGTGCTACTAGGGTTGCGCTTCTATGTTTGGCAGAATACTCACTCGTAGACCTAGCAACTTTGCCCTACTGTTCATGATAGGATTCATACGCAGTCCATCTATCGTTATCTCATCTATACGAGTCATATATAATTAAAATTAGTTAGACGGCCGGATGTGTGACTCTGCCCCAGGTCCACAACCAGACAAGGAACAGTAGGTAAGGCGGAAACACACATACTAGATCTGTGTGATCATAATCATATACCACCATCGCGTATACACTGAATAGTGATAGGTGGGTTGTATTCGTCCTTAGCCTCTGTGCTTGAACTTGGTCTGCTGGACGAGTGGTATTTCGAAAAGGTCTGTGGAACATACGGCGGCAAGGTTTCGGAAGACAAAGTACTCTTCGCACAAATACTTTAAGGTTTAAGATATGAAAGACAAAACTGTGGCTTAGATCGGACTGTCGTTACGAGTGACGAAAGTTTCGAGAGCTTGACGATCGAGACGATTAGAAACATAAAAAAAACTTAGTATGGTGAGGACCATGCCAACTCATGACGAAAGATAGTAACAGACTCTTTACTGAACAAAGTTTGGCCGATTGAAAAGAAATGTATGTTATACGATGATGTATCCGTAGCGTGCTCGACAATGTACTCATAGTGCACTCGCAATGTACTTCTAGGGTGTTCGAAAAATGTACTCTTTGTAAATGTTCTAGTGCTTTCTGTTTTCCCTTTGATGTTAACACTCCTACGTATCGTACCGCGATGAGCGAGTACATACAAATGAAAGTGTTTTGTTATATAGAATCGATACTTATACTACGATCCTCCTTGGTACCACTACGATCGCCTGGAATATACAAGTTATGAATAATTAAGATGAATTGGACGGTCGACTGAGTAACTCTGCCTCAAATCCAAAACCAGACAAGGAACAGGAATTAAGGCGGAATTACTCACTCTAAGTCTGCAGCATCTTAGTTATGCACAACCCTGATGTATATGTTCAGCCATCATAGCTTCTCTAAACGGATTCTTTAGTTGTCTTGAATACTGTGACTTGTTCCTATGGGTGAGTTATTGTAATTACTTTTAAGTGTTATCCCCAAGTTTTAATCTTATATATAAATATAAATTAATTTTCAAAGCAGTTACTAGGTCGAAAACGTACCGCTGCTTGAAGGCGACTCCGAGGTCGATTCTCCTGTGGTGATCATCAGAATTCTTCCATCCGCGCCTGGGTTCTTTGTTATCGGGCAGTCCCTCTGGTAGTGTCCAGTCTCGCCACAGCCATAGCAGGCCTGGTTTTCTTCAACTCTGGGGACTTGGGAGATCGGTTGAGCTGGTGCCCTGCAGAAACGGACCGTGTGTCCTATTCTGTGGCAGTTCAAACACTGCATTTTCCGGCATACTCCGGTGTGGTGATAGTTGCACTTCCCACACTTCGGAAGCGTTCCAGCATATCGACTGGCAGGTGCTGGAGTAGCAGGTTTTGTGGCGGTGTACATAGTACTCGTTCGTTCCTCCCGTGGGGTGTTCTGTGTTGTTCGCTTTTTCTTCCCCTTGTTCCCTGACTTCTGTCCATAGTCCTCTTCCCTCGATGGCTCGGGAATCGGGACTTCTACGCCTTGCTGGACTTTATAGTCGATGAGTTGCTGAGCCAGGTGTTTTTCACTATCGAATGTGGTTGGGTTAGAGGATAACACGTTTCCTCGGGTCGGGACAGTCAGACCCCAGATGTATCTTTCTATCTTCTTGCTCTCCGGGGTAACCATCCCAGGGCATAGTGCTGCCAAGTCGTTAAACCTGTCATTGTAGGCTACTATGTCTGAGCCAACCATCCTAAGCTCCCATAGCTCTTGTTCCAGCTTTTGTACTTCGCCCCTTGAGTAGTACTCTCTCATCATTCTTTCCTTCAAGTTTTCCCAGCCCATAGAGTTTGCCACTGTTAGAGTCAGTGACTTAACATGGCCATTCCACCATGTTAGGGCTCTTCCGAAGAAGGTGCAGGCAGCAAACTTCACTTTGCTCCCTTCGGGGCACGAACAAATCTCGAAAATCGAATCTGTTCTCTCGAACCATTGCATCAGAGCGATGACTCCACCATTTCCGTTGAAGGAACTGGGTTTGCTTTTCATGAAGTCTTTATACGAACATTCCCTTGGATGTTGGTGTGTATCTCCGTGGTTGTTTAGGTGAGTACCGCTACCAGATCCACTGATACCACTTGCGTGAATTTGGGTCAGGGCGGCTGTCGTGGCTGCTGTTACCGCTGCCTGAAAAGCAGCTAGTTCGAACTATGGTGGGGGTAGTGGCGGTCGAGTTGGAGTTATCGGAATAGTGCGTCTGTTCGATTTGCGAGGAGGCATCTTTGTTAAAAGAATACAAAGATGAGATGGAATAAGTCTATAGCAGTGGACACAAACCAAAAGCTGAAAAGACAAGGTTATCCCAGTTCTGAGTGTATCGGGTCCTGACTTCCACAGGGTTCTAGAAACAATTCATAAAAGATTCTATGCCTAATAAACTCTATGAATTTAAAATGACTATCCTCGAATGAATATCTGTTACCAGAATAACTGATACCAGTTGCATGTAAGAAAATAATCCTAACACATAATGTGAGCAGTGTTTCCACTCGCTCATTAAGTTAACAAGATTATTATTTATTAGTGTGACGCATAAAACGTTTCGGTTACTTCGGTTGATCCCTCTTTGAAAACTTCTCCTGGATTCTTCTGTTGTCTACTATGAGGAAGTGGTTACATCTATCTAGGCTCGTCGTGCGAGAATGGAAGTGACTAAAGAATCTATGAGATTTAAGGTAACTTTACGGGGTGATCCTCACAGAGTCCTCCTATAATTGCATAATGTATACAAGTTGTATATAACTTAAGATTAAATAGACCTTCGAATAAGTGATCCTACTCCAAAACCACAACCAAACAAGGAACAGGTAGTGGAGCGTAGATCACAAATTTTAAGTCTATAAATTCTCCATTATATATAACCTTGGAAGTATACATTGCAAGATTATTGACCAATCCGTAAGGGTCTTTTAAATTATCACAGAAGTTATTTGTATAGTGCCTAAAATACTCCTATAGTATTTTAATGTAATCTTCCTGGTATGTTTCAAACTTGTTCTCGCGTTATAGAATCATAGAATACTCCCATAGTATTCTAACACAAATGTACTTGATCTAGTATTCTCTCGACTGGTGTTTAGGTAAGTTTTAAGACAATTGCAACACCACATCACTCCCAAACACATGTCGGTCACATCTCGAATGAATATAGTTGATCAGGCTATATTGATCCTAGCTATGATTACATAACTGTTCAGGTTTGACGACAGTGTTCAAATTTTAAATAATTTAGTTCTGTTCTTCTTGTGATACTCGGTCTAGTATGTACATGTATAAGCAAGTAGGTATATTTTTATAACTTATCGTTATACTTTTAAACTATACCATTATCCAGAGCACTTAAGCCCCATTGTATTTATAGTTATATATCTTTTATCGGTTGATATACTTAGTTCACTATAAACAATGCTCTGATACCAATCTGTCACACCCCAAAACCGGAACGGCGGAAACGTTCTGGGGTGGAGGACGTCATGTTTAGTATCACAAGACATACATCATAGTAATCAAAGTAATAAAAAACTATTTCATTAGAAAGAAAGTGTTTACAAAGTGTGTGTTCACAAAACATAGAATACAATAGCAATTAAGAAACAAGACTTGAAGCTATACTGCTCCATCTTCGGGATCCCAGTGCGAGTACCTGTCTAATAGTCTCCTGAGAATACAAGTTAATTGAAAGAGTTGAGCGCATGGATACAAGTGATACACAACTAAAAGTAAATGGATACAAGTGATATAGAACTCAAAGTAAACAAACAATCGATTGAGCGCATCTGCTCTAAGGCGGAAAGCACACATCCCATTGTTTGTTTGATCATTGTAGTATATAATCCCGGTGTATTCACTTGTTACTCATGGAGTTAATTGTAATGGTTCCTTTATATTTAATGAAAAGATTCTTTAAGGAAAACTCTTATTTCTTATAATAAAATGGTGACCACAGTGATTACTCCTATAATCACTTAGTTTATACTGACTATATATGATCTAATATCGAATAGAGAGTTAATTGGGTGAATCTGCCCTAAGCCCACAACCAAACAAGGAACAAGAAGTAAGGCGGAAAGCACACATCCAACTACGTATTGGGTATTAATAATATATATCTCCGTGATATATAAACTAAAGTATTATAGAGTTAATCACTTAAGGTCCTTTAAGTTTAGACTGGTTTAATAAAATGGATTAAACGCTCAGCTGGTGAATTTCTAGTTTTATATACCAAACGTTCTAATTTGGAAAGTATATTCCGAACTAGAAAACTGTGCATTGACTCTGTGTCCTTTGACTTGACCCATACCTGGTACCCTCATGATGACTCAATGTATACTGGACATATATATCTAGAATCGGATAGATAGTAGACTGGGTGAATCTGCTCCAAGCCCAACACCAAACAAGGAACAGGAAATGAAGCGGAAAGCACACATCCTATTACCTGTCGGACCCTTTTGATATATATGTATCCTTTGATGTATACATTAGGGAATCATACGGTTAGCATCATGGTCCTTTCTACTAAACGTAGCCTTCTACCAAGGCATCAAATGTTATGGGTGTTCTTTCCTTGTATTAGTAGGTATTTTCCCAAATGCGACTATCTTTAACTAAATATAGTTTATACATTAATGAATATGTGAGAAGATCACAAGTAAATGTAATAGGGAAAATAATGTTTCACCTCAGCAATGGCACAGCTGGTTATAAAGTAATAAAATACTGACTCCAGGTAGTATTAAATGAACAATACACCTCGGGGAGTCTAAAGTAGCCTTTAGTCCTAAGTCGGTTACTTAAAGGTTTATCACCTCGTGCCTGCTAGTCCTGGTACGTGAAATCGTACCAGTGTCAATGCAAACCTGGCAAGATATATTATTAGGTTTATCACCTCGTGCCTGCTAGTCCTAGTACGTGAAATCGTACCAGTGTCAATGCAAACCCGAGAAGATATATTATTAGGTTTATCACCTCGTGCCTGCTAGTCCTAGTACGTGAAATCGTACCAGTGTCAATGCAAACCCGGCAAGATATATAACATGATTTTTTCCAGTACTTAGTATGGTGTATTCCTCCTTGTTTCTCTTTATAATGGGTTCTCTTTATTATCGTGTATTGTATCTAGCATGAACTGGATTTCTAAACTATACCTATTATAGTTTACTATTGTTTTCCTTGAACTGATATTGAAAAGACTCTTTTATCTACCAAGTTATGCCAATACTTTAAAAACGGAGTTTTGTGAAACTATAAAGTAACATAACTTTAAAACAGTTTTTGAAATGTCTTGACGACTTATAAATGACATAAGTAATCCTCTTGAAATATTTAAAACAATCAATTACACAATTATCATTGTGTTCAACTTGTATTCCCCCCCTTAAAATATTTAAAATAGTTAAAAGATTCATTTCGGGGTATGAACTCACCTGATGTGGGTGATTCAACGAATATGCGCGTAAGGATGAGAAGTTCCACGGGTGAAGTCCCGAGACACAAAAAGTCCTAAATGACATACATTGGCATATACGGACATAAATATAGTGCTTGAAAGCAACCAAATGTAAGGAAACACCTCACGGGAATAGGGAACACTTTGACCAAGTGTTGGAATCACATGTGATTCAACTAAAGAGTGTTTAAGGCCATGGTTTGTGTTTACGGTCCTGAGTTTACGGTCAAGGGAGTTTACAGCCGTAAACTCATGGTCAAAGTTGCATAATTGTGGGTTTGAATGCTAGGGAAGCTTGAGGGATTTTTGCTCTACACAATGGTGAGGAAGACCATTTCATTGGAGGCTTTTGATGAGTTTACGGCCCAAACGAGTTTACGGCGTAAACTCATGGACATTATGAAGTGAGTGTGGTTTAAGGCCTTACAAAGCACCTGGGAGTGTTCTAGCCTCAAGTCCAAGCCTTAGGAAGAGTTTAAGGCTCACATGACACACTTATAGGGGTTTACGGTCAAATGAGATGGCTTGGCCGTAAACTCCCTTTGGTCCTTCATTCTTGATGTTTCCAAGGTCCTAAGCACGAACCTTAACTGGATATCAAGTATAAGGAAGAGTACTTATGATGTAGAGGCTTGAAATGGCCGATTTTGGCCAAGAACACTAGTGTTTGTTCTTGGTATTCTTGGTGAAACTTGAAGATTTGAAGATCTAGTCAAAAATGGATGTTTTCATGGATGGAATCAAAGAGTGTGACTAGAAGATGAAGTGTAACAACAAATCTAGGAAAGAACACTTACGTTTTTGAAGATCTCGAGTGAGGATCGGGATGATAGTTGAGAAAGAATAGGAGTGTTCTTGAGGTTGGAATGTGAGAAATGGCTGAAAATGGTCAAGGACCACATATATACTCTTGGGTTTACGGCCGTAAACTCCATGTTTACGGTCGTAAACTCCATGTTTACGGCCGTGAACTCCACATGTTGGAGTTTAGGGCTTTAGTGTTGTACAGTGTCTCTAGCAGGTGCATTCTAACACTCCTTCCTTAAGTGTACTTCGTTTAAAACTCCTTAGAATGACCTTTAACCAGACTAGGACTCATTTCCAATTAGTCTGACACTCAGTTGAGTTGACTGACTGAGCTTTGCAAGGCAAAAATTTAAAAATTTTCGGGTTGTCACAACACGATAGGCTATAAACCTCAAGTCGTGTGCTAGTGATAAACAATACCCTTGATTACTTCTTGAAACTTTTCAAGATATTTAAGACTCCCACTGACCTCTTGACATATAATATTCTCTTGTCAAGAACCATTCCTTGACAAAGCAAATATTCAAGAGTTAGTGCGGATTCTTATCAAGACAAACACTTCACACCATTGGCCTTAGTTGGTGTTTGTTTTATCCAAAACATCACAACTCACCAATTTCAAATGTACATGAGTAGAAAACATTTTACTCTACATTTGATAAGTGTTTTAAACCTTCTTAACATTATGTTACTCAAGGCTCGATCTTGGAGTATTACTCTAAGACACAATTTTGGAACGAAGTATGATTCATCTTTTGATTTAACCATTTCAACAATTCACGATTCCTCTTCTTAGTCAAACAATTTCACTAAGATGTCCTTAGAGGATCAATTGTGATATGGTTTTTCCTAGTCATTAAGATGATCATAAAACATGATGCTGAAGTACTCTCCTATCTTTTCAGATTGGAGAAACTTTTATCTTTCTGTCTAATTTGATTCTTCTCATTCGTCCTGCCATACATTGAAACTTTTCCAATGTTTCAGAATTATACTTAAACTTGTAAGCACAACCATATTTACTAAACTTTAATAAATTATGACGAATAGCCTTAGAGGATCAATTGTGAAATGGTTTTTCATAATCATTAGGATGATCATACAACATGATACTGAAGTACTCTCCCATCTTTTCATATTGGAGAAATTTTTATCTTTCTGCCTAATTTGATTCTTCTCATTCGCCCTGCCATACATTGAAACTTTTCCAATGTTTCAGAATTATACTTAAACTTGTAAGCACAACCGTATTTACTAAACTTTAGTAAACCATGACGAATAGCCTTATCGTGCTTTGTGGTGGACCTGATCAGCGCAAAACCAAGTGTACTCGATCTCCTAGTCCTTCACTTGACTTACATATACATGTGAACGAGGAATTAGTCTTAATTTGCCAAAGATTAAAATTCTCATTCATCATACAATACAAGTTGCATGATTCCAAGTTTCTATCCAACTAAAATTTGGGTGATGAGAATCTTTCCTTATTTGGTAAATTATGACACTACCACAAACGAAAGAATCAAATCCATTTTCCAATATTGCTATCAATGGAATCATATAAACAACAATTTTTCACAAATGCCATTGTAAGGATACCTAAAATAAATAAAATCAAAATTTTCCTTTTATTTTAAAATTGTGGAAAAACTTATCCTTACAATGCAAATTCATATGAAAACTATGTTGTTATCTATTCCTAGGCAATCTATCATAACTCTTAAGCAGCAGCTCAAAATTCTGATCTTCGAATCATGCGATCGAAATCCATCTTCGCGATCAGATTCAACATACTCTTCTTCTAAGCTTCCTCTCCTTTTTCGATTCCACAAAACATCAAAATGTGACCTAGTCACATCATGTAATAAGAATATCCAAATAGGAACTTAATAGAGTTAGATAGTGGACTTCACCTGAAGCATAATCAAAAAATTTGACTTTTGCCATCTGAAAGAACCCCTTTCTATACTTTCATATTTCTGAAAGACCCAAACTTTCATACTTGACAATATAGTTACTCCAAAACATGCTACATGTATATTCATAAAATAATATTTTTACATTGATAAAGTCATTACAAAAGATTGGATACAAAGACTTGATTCAAATAGTCGGTTTGATTCAAATATTTACGATCAATGAGACTTAACGATTTCAATACTTAATATACATCAATGAAGCTTTGGCCCAAATGGCACAGAAGACATACAAATGTCTGATTATCATTTTATTAGATTTCAGGTTTTCAAGCCCTCTTTAATCTTCTACCAATGCCATAGAATAGAAGTCATTCTCTTACGGAGACATGCTCTACATGGCCATAATCTTACGAGTCATGAACTCTAATATTAAGGTATATATATTTCAGGTATTCACGCCCTGACTAACCTTCTTCCAATACCACTGTGAAACACTGGAAAAAATACCTCGGAATAATAACATACCAATTCCACTGTGAATCTAAGTCCTTTCACTGATCACAAGGTTAGAGGTATAGCCTTGCTATCAAAATAGCAAAACTTAATAACACGAGAAAGCCACTCTGGATAATAACATGCTATTAAAATAGCGAATAAAATTTACACGGGAAAATAACCTGGAATAATATTACTGAAAAGCACATAGCATATATAACACATAACATACAATTTTTCCTATATATTGAACTCACCTTGAATTAACCGAGGGTCAAAATAGTAATTTGGGCAGCACATCGGCTCTAAATATGACTTTCGTCGTTGAAAACCGGGAGTTTTCTTGAAAACCGGGCCCTGCGATGGTAGAGCTTTGAAACCGAAAAGATAAATTTTCCGAGTCTCCGGGCACTTCGGGGCGTGTTTCGGGCATTGAAAATAATCCCGGGGCTTCGGGGGATATCAAAATAATAAAAATATAGAAAAGGGGGGTGAAAATGGTCATTTTCTCATTTTCCCCGGGTAGTCTCGCAAGGCTCCTATTTAAAGGAGGGGAAATCCGAAGGTCGGCCGAGAAGGGACACGCGGCAGCGAAGGGTTCGGACACGCGGCATCAGGAGGCGAAGGCACGCATGCGAGGCTCGGACCAGCTGACATCGGACAGGTGGCTTCTACACGCGTCGGACCTACGAGACCTCGGTTCGGACGGCTGGAAGCTTCTTAGTGGACCGAGCTTCGGTCCAATGGGAAGAGAGGTGATAACTTCGGACCAATCAGAGGGTGCCACGCGAGGCTGCGGTCCAATCAGAAGATGCCACGTGGATCGACACTATTCATGCGGAAATTAAATGAAAAATGTGCCCAATCTTGTAAAATCCATAACTTTCTCATACGGGCTCCATTTTTGACGTTCTTTATATGCACGCGTAGAGAAAATTATGCTCTACAACTTTCGTTTAGACTTCGTTGGAAAATTTTGACTTTATTTTTATATTATTATTTTTTACAGACCGGGACTGGTAAATCCGTTAAAAATTCATAACTTCTTCATCCGACGTCCGTTTTCATCAGACTTTTTACCGTTGTACTACTAATGACGAGACCTTCGATTCTCGTTTAGGTTGTGTTGGCTAAAAATCACTCGATCAAAAATTCGTGTTTTTAGCTGTCTACTACTAAGCTGAAACTTGTAAAAATCATAACTTCCTCATACGAAGTTAGATTTTGGCGTTCTTTTTATCGAACTTCTCGGTTTAACGAATACTACGACTTTCATTTAGATCAATAAGGCTAAAAAGTAGTTTATCAAAAACTCACTTTTTACGTCATTCGGCACCGTGCCGGTTTTATCGCGGATCTTCGATTGGTCATAACTTCTTCGTTATAACTCGGATTTCGACGAGGTTTTCGCCTACATGTTTCTAACGAGATTATCTACAACTTTCAACAATAAAATTTTACTTATTTCAAGTTTTATATTTTCTACTAAATTTCACTAATTGGCTTTTAATTGGAATCTCATAAGACTTCCAATATTTTATGAGTGATTCTAAACATAGTTTTACTTCATTTCTAGTGAAAACTATCTGTTAGAACTCAACACTCAATTTCACATAATATTTCATAATATTTTTAACTTTTCAAATTACATAACACGATTTCAAAACGTGTATGTTACACCATCCTAGTGAACTTTCAGGTAAATAAGGCAGCTTCGCAACCAATGCCCCTTCCTTTGGCAATAGAAACATATGGACTCTTTGGTAATGGTACATGGGACTATCTCAGACTTAGCCTTTCTCTTTACCATTTGGTCAACCGGGTTGACTATGGCGATCCCGTTCCATTGGGAAGAGAAGACTTTTCTGGACTTCCAATGTTTCCATTGTCAATGTCCATGTAAGTTTGGGAAGTAGATCTTCCAATCAAATTTGCTTTACCAGTGCTCCAAATCATTGCCGATTCAGCAGCAACAAGCAAATAGGTAAGATCATTAAGGGTCATGTCATGGTCTTTCACATAGTAGTCCTTAATGAACTCAATATATGACTCGGAAAGTGATTGAAGAACCCACTAAACAGTCAACTTCCTTGAGACTTCGACACCCAACTCTCCCAGCTTGTCAATATAAGACTTAATCTCAAAGATGTGAGTACATATATACACTGCTTTCCAATAGGGATTGAGTGACCTTGAACTATTCAAGAACTTGTGGGTTAGGGAGAATAATTGGAGGAGGTGGAGGAAGTGAAGTATGATTTCCAGTCCCATTAATGCAAAACAAAGGGATTAATATTTCACCTTGATCGCCATTTGGGATATCATCTTCATTAGGATAGCTTTATCCAAAAGGATAAGGAAGACCATAGTTGTCATGACTAGACATCTATGAGGGAGAAATTCAAGTTTAGTTGATTTAAGTCCTTAATATAACACCCAATATGAAATATTAAGGCTAGGACCCAACACAATATTTTATAACTTGGAAGAGGGATGCCGTAATCCAATCTACAAAATATTTGAAGGTAGGTAAATGACAATTTACCAATTTCCACCATGAAAAACGAAATTTAACATTAGGTTTTAAATGAATTGAAACTCCTAGATCTTTTGAGATTCATTGAACTATTCAATGGCATGTTTAAATCTATATTATGCCCTTCAAGTTTGTGACTGGGATGCCGAGGATCACAAACAAAGAGTGAATAACCATGCAAATTAACTTGGTACACTTCATGTTACAACCACCTAATCAATGTGCCAGTTAACCACACACACTCCATTGATCTATGATTAACATCAAGCTACCCTTTGCCATACATTGTCAATCCCAGATTAGTGTGCCGGTTAACCACACATGCTCCACTAATGACTTAACAAGGTGCAAAGTGCAATTTCATGGGTTAGCACCAAATTCACATTTTCCTAAAGTAACTAAGATTGGGAATTTAACAAAGTTTAGTTACTTTATATTTAGCATTATAATTTTAATGAAGGGAGAATTAATGTCCTGTCCTACCCGTTCGGCTAACGACCCTCCACCAGTCAAGGAAGCGGTGGGTGAGAGTGGACACCCATTAAACTGGCATTTTATAGGCAGTAACCTTATACCCCCCTTATAGACCAGCTTCGTGAATGAGGTCTACTAACGGTAAGATTGACTTTGTTCTTATACATACATATAAATATTAAACCTATAATATTAAAATAGTATAAGGGTTGAATGTTAACTTTTAAAATTCTAAGGGTTTAATTTGGAATTAAAGTATTCATGGGGTGGAAACTTTACAAATTCCAAAACTTGAGGGCAAGTTTTGAACAATTCAAAAACTATTGGTTTCCATAACTTATGAGTTTAAAGTAGTTTAATGAAAAACTCTTCAAGTTCCATAACTTGAGGACAAGTTATGGAAGACTTTTAAAACATTTAAAAAAATGAGACTCTTCATTTTCATAACTTATGGAAATTTTATGAGTTTTAAAATTCATAAATGAGACTTTTCATATAACTTGAGGACAAGTTACAAAAAACACATATTATGAACAACTTTTAGATCAATTTGGATCAAAAACAATTATCACATAATTTTTTCTATTAATCTAAACTAACTCATAAGAACAAGATAATTCATATCATCAATCTTCAAGAAATTAGCATATTCATATAAACTAATAAAACTTGAAATTATGACAATTATCTTCTAATTTGGATGAGAATCATCATTACCATAACAACAAAATCAAAATTTATGAACAAAAATATTTTGTGGTTATGATTCTAATCCAAAACAGGCCAAAAAAACTCGAAAATATGATGTCAGGGGTTCCAACTCGTCGAGTGCAAGAACAAACTCGGCGAGTTGGATGAATTTGTTCTTGGACTCGGCGAGTCCCCTAGTGGACTCGGCGAGTCCACTGTCCAGAACAACAGAAAATCGATTTTTTTGTTCTCCGAAAACCAATAATAACATCAAACATAATAGAAAACAACTCAGAGCTCTGATACCACTGTTGGGTTAAAGTCTACTACAACATCCTATGGTGTACATACAACCCTAAATGCCTTGGATATATGTTTTCTCTAATTATACATGTAATAGTATTTCCAAAGCAATAAGCCTATAACTAGCATGCAATTGACATAAACGATATAAAATGCTAGTTAGGATGACATACCTTTTATGTAGCTTGAAACCTTGTTGTATTTGGCTTAAAGAGCTTAGCACCAACAGTGTGAATGCCTCAAATAGAATGACAACACACCATAGACAAAGGTGGCTCTTGAGAGAGAATCTTCATGCACCAAAAACACCTCCATGTGCTTCAAGAACATGTGTAGGCGTTTTTTTAGCTATAAAGCACAAATTTATATGTAGGATTCCAAGGGTCATGGGTATAACCCAAATCCATACCCATGGGTTTTATGATCCATGGTTCATGTGGCCCAACTCTTTATGTATCCATACATAAACTTGGTCCAACATGGATCATAAGCCCAACACATATAAATATAACTAATGACCATAATTAGTCCCCACAGATTTAATTAGTCTCTTTTGATCATTAAACTAATTCTTGATCAATACTAATTAAATAATATGATTTGATATTAATATATTATAACTTATAATATATTAATAAATCATAAATAACCTCTTCTCTCAAAAGTCCATCCTAACAAATTGTCCTAATGATATGCAACGCAAATGGACCATGCTACTCTCGGGTCAAGTACATACCAATTATAGTTATGGGCTTAGACACCAAATCCAACAAGTTGACCCTGGAGGGTTATGAATTATGAAATGGGTTCAGAAAGGGTAGTCCCATGTAAGGGTCAGGGCCCAATTCGGAAAATTGGGCCATTAGTGGGCTCTTATGGATTTTGAATTTTTGGACTTGATTGGTTTTGGACGTGGGCCTTAGTTATGTATTTTGCTAGGCTAGGGGTAAAATGGTCATTTTATACCAAGTATGGCTTATGGATCATGGTTAGGACCCAATTGCTAATTGGGGTGATATTGTGATATTGATAGCTTGAGGAGTCCCCAGGGCAGCAGTAAGGGTTTCTTGCAGTGGATTTCAGCAGTACGAGGTGAGTTACCTTCCAATAGAAGTGGGTCTAAGGCCACAATGTCGGCCCACTAGTAAGAGTTATAGTAGAGATTATTGTCTTTGTGATAATTATCTGGTATGTTACTATTTGTTTTGCTTTATGTTCATATATGCTATGATGCTATGTGATAGTGGTAGGAGAGGTAGGATAGACCCCAGTACCGGTCGATAGGGCTGAAGGGGTATGCCAACACCTAGATAAGCTAGGCAATATATGACTTATATGTTTATGCACTAGGATGCTATGTGGTAGAAGTAGAGGGTGAAATAGTCCCCGGTACCGGTCGAAAGGACCGAAGGGGTAGGCCAGCACCCTGATATGCTAGGTTAGGTACCGCCCGACAGGACCGAAGGGGTAGGCCAACACCCTGATATGCTAGGCAAGTTACCGGTCGACAGGATCGAAGGGGTAGGCCAGCACCCTGATATGCTAGGCAAGTTACCGGTTGAAAGAGACCGAAGGGGTAGCTAGTACCCAAATATGTTAGTCAGTATGTGGTATGTATGGTATGTGGTATGATGAGGGAACTCACTAAGGTTCGTGCTTACGGTTTACAGTTTTGGTTTGAGGTACATCGTTTACAAAGGAAAGAAGCCGGATCGTTCGCAGCGCATCACCTTATTTTTTTCGCACATGAGATTTTTGGGATTACACTTTGATATTGTTTTATGATAACAAGTTTTGATTATTGACACTTTAGTTTTGACATGCGATGTTACTATGGATGTTTTCTTATAATGTTGGTTTTATAACAACTTATTTATAAACAAAATTTTTGGTCTCAAATTTTGGGATGTTACAAAGGTGCTACTTGTGTCGGGGTACTTTTTGTGCTAGAAGTACTTTTTATGTACAAAGTCTTTTTCAGAACTTTGTATCTCCGGTGCTAGTTGTGTCGGGGTATTATTATGTGTCAGGGTACGGGGATTACTCGTACCATGGTACTATTGTTGGATTAATGTCTAAGTCCATAACTATAATTGGTAAGACTTGACCCGACTCGGCATGGTCCATTTAAGTTGCATGGCATCGGGACAATTGGATAGATAAGATGAGGAAAAATGATACTAGTGATTTATATTAATATATTATAAGTTCTAATATATTAATATATAATCATATTATTTAATTAGTATTAATCAAGAATTAATTTATAATTAATTAAGTGATCAAAATGAACTAATTAAATATGGACTCTAAGATATATGTGTGTGATGGGCCAAGTTCATTTAGGTTGGGCTAAGCTTTCATGGATAGTCTATGGAGTGTTTAACCCATGGATCATAAGAAATGAAAGGTCATGGGTATTAGGGTTTAACCCTAATCTCCACACTATATAAAGATGTCCTTGGTTGGTGAAATGGGCACTAGTGTGTGTACACAAAAGGGCAAGGCCGATTTCACTAGAGAGAACCAAAGTATCCTTATTCTCAAGGTTATTCCAAGTGTTCATGGTGATGTGTGAACCATTTGAGGTGTCACACTTGGGGCACTAGGCACTCAAGCTTCATGAAGACAAGTTACATAAAAAAAAAAGGTATGTATTCTATCTATTTTATTACCCAAGTATATGATATTTGTATGCTAGTATAGGATAATATCTTGGAAACTTCATATTTGCATGTATAATATAGAAAACATAGATCCAAGGTATTTAGAGTTGTATGTGCACCATAGGATGTTGTTGTATACTAAAATCCAACAGTGGTATCAAATCCATGGGTTGTTTTCTGTTATATTCATGCAAATGTTTGATTTTCAAAGTTGAAAAAAAAAAGAAAAAAAAACATGAAGTTTGTCAAATTTTAAGATAATTACTTGTTTTGTGAAAAACTAATTAATTGTAAAATTTGAAACATTTGCTATATGAGTTGAATTAGGTCAAATTTAGTAAAAGATAAAATGATATGATTATTTTATTAGGTTTAAAAGTTTGATCTAAATGTTTTAAGGAGTTACAAATTTTGTCATAAAATTTTGGAGCTCAAAAAGTTTTTTTTAAAGTTGTGATCTTATGTGTTTTGAAACCTCCATAAGTTATGGATATGAAAAGGTTTTAAAAAACAAAAAAAAAATTGATTCAAAGTTTTTATGGAGTTACAAAATTTGGTGTTAATGTTTTAAAGAATTCTATAACTTATTCTTAAGTTATGGAACATGAAACGTTTCATCATAAAACAAGCATTTAACACCATAAGTTATGGATTACCAAAAGTTCTATGTTTCCTTGATTTATGAGTTAGTTTAGATTAATAAAAAGTCACATTTATGAATCTTAAAAACTCATAAATATGCCTTAGGTTACAAAAAAAATGAAGAGTCTTTTTTTATAAATAGTTTTTATGGCTCCATAACTTGTCCTCAAGTTATGGATGTCCAAGAGTCTCTTCATTAAAAGTTTTAAAGCTTTACTTAAAACTCATAAGTTATGAAAAATCCAAGAGTTTTGAATAGTTTCAAAACTTTCCCTCAAGTTTTGGAATTTGAAAAGTTTTCTCTAATGAATACTTTAATTCCAAGTTAAGCCCTTAGAATTTTAAAAGTTAAAATTCAACCCTTATAATTTATAATATTATAAGTTAATAATATATATATATATACATATATATATATATATATATATATATATATATAAGTTAATAATATATATATATATATATATATATATATATATATATATATATGTGTGTGTGTGTGTGTGTATAAGAGCAAGTCAGTCTTACCATTAGTAGGCCTCATTCACGAAGCCGGTCTATAAGGGGGGTATAAGGTTGTTGCCTATAAAATGGCAGCTTAATGGGTGTCTACTCTCACCCACCGCTTCCTTGATTGGTGGAGGGTCGTTAGCCGAACAGGTAGGACAAGGACTATAATTCTCCCTTCATTAAAGGTATTAATGATAAATACTAAGTAACTAAACCTTTTATTAATTCCTAATGTTAGTTACTTAGGAAAATGTGAATAAGGTGCTAATCCATGAAATTACACTTTGCACTTTGTTTAAACCGTTAGTGGAGCGCGTGTGGTTAACCGGCACACTAACCTGGATTTAACAAAGTAGGCAAAGGGTAACTTAATATTTATCATAGTATCGGTGGAGCTCGTGTGGTTAACCAGCACATCGATTGAGGGGTAAATATTAAGGGTACCAAGTATATTTGCATGGTTACTTCACAACTTGTTTTGTGATCCTCGGCATCCCAGTCACAAAACCTGAAGGGCACACTCGAGATTGAAACATGCCATTGAAAAGTTCAATGAATCTCAAAAGATCTAGGAGTTTGAAGTCCAAGTAAAAACCTAATTAAATTATTTCGTTTTTCATGGTGGAAATTGGTAAATCGTCATTTACCTACCTTCAACTATTTTATAACTCGGATTACGGCATCCCTCTTCCAGTTATAAATAGGTTGTTGGATCCTAGCCTTAATATTTCATATTGGGTGTTATATTAAGGACTTTAGATCAACTATCTTGAATATCTCCCAAAAGATGTCTAGTTCATACATCTATGATCTTCCCAAATCTCTTGGAACTTTACTTCCTCCACCTCCTCCAATTATTCTCCCTGACCCACAAGTTCAAGGTCACTCAAGCCCTAATGGCAAGCAAGGTCTAAGTGTGATCACATCTTAGAGATGAAGTCACATATTGACAAGCCGGGAGAGTTGGGTGTCAAAGTCTTGAGAAAGTTGGATGTTCAATCACTTTCTAAGTCACATAGTGAGTTCCTTTGGGACTACTATGAAACAGACTATGACATGAACCTTAATGATCATATCTATTTGCTTGGTGCTGCTCAATCAGCAATGATTTGGAACGATAGTAAAGCAAATTTGATTAGAAGATCAACTTCCCAAAAACTTTATGGACAGTGACAATGGTGACACTGGAAATCCAGAAAAAGCATTCTCTTCCCAATGGAAAGGGATTGGCCATGGTCAACCCGGTTGACCAAATGGTAAAGAGAAAGGCTAAGTCTGAGATAGTCCCATTACCAAAGGGTCCATATGTTTATTTTGCCAAAGGAAGGGGCGTTGATTGCAAAGCTGCCAAATTTACCTAAGGATGTTAAAGTCAATAAGTTTGACTCTACATCAGGTAGAGCTCATTATCTAACTCTATTAAGTTCTATTCTGAGATCCTCATTATATGATGTGACTGGGTCACATGTTGATGTTTTAAGAATCAAAGAATAGAGAGAAATCTTAAAGGAAGTATATGCTGATTCTAATCGCGAAGGTGGATTTCGATCACATCATAATTTTGAGCAGTTGCTTAAGAAGTTATGATATATTGCTAAGGAATAGATAACAACAATTTTCCATGTGGATTGTAAGGATTAGTTTTTCCGCAAAGTTTTAAAATAAAAGAAAATTGTTTAATTTTATTTATTTGAAGTATCCTTACAATGACATTTGTGGAAAATTGTTGCTTATATGATTCCACTGACAGCAATATTGGAAAATGGATTTGATTCTTTCATTTGTGGTAGTGTCTAAATTTACCATATCAGGAAAGTTCCTCATCGCCCAAGTTTCAATTGGACCGAAACTTGGAATCATGCAAGTTGAATAGTATGATGAATGAGAACTTTCAAGCATGGGAAAATCAAGACTAATTACTTGTTCACATGGATGTGTGAGTCAAGTGAAGGACTAAAGGGATCGAGTACACATTCTTGTGCACTGGTCATGTCCACCACAAAGCTCGTTAAGACTATTTGATTTAATAAAGTTTAGTAAATATTGTTATACTTACAAGTTTAAGTATAATTCTGAAACATTGGAAAAGTCTCAATGTATGGCAGAACGAATGGGAAGAATCAAATTAGGCAGAAAGATAAAAGTTTCTCAAATCTGAAAAGATGGGAGAATACTTTAGTATCATGTTTGTGATCATCTTAATGATTTAGAAATCATATCACAATTAGTCCTCTAAAGGTCATCTTAGTGCATTCTTATGACTAAGAAGAGGAGTCATGAATTGTTGAAATGGTTAGATCAGGAAGATGAGTTATACTTCGTTCCAAAACAATTCTTAGAGTCATACTCCAAGATTGTAACTTGAGTGACATATCTTAAAGAAAGGTTTAAAACACTTGTCAAATGTAAGAGTAAAAGTGTCCTACTCTTGTACATTTGAAATTGGTAAGTTGTGATGTTTTGGATAAAACAAAGACCAACTAAGGCCAATTGTGTGAAGTGTTTGTCTTGATAAAGAATCTGCACTATCTCTTGAATATTTGGCAAGATAGTCTTATATGTCAAGAGGACAGTGGGAGTCTTAAAGATCCTAAAAAGAATTTCAAGAACTAATCAAGAATAAAACCTGAGGTTCTTCACTAGCACACGACTTGAGGTTTATAACCTATCGTGTTGACATATTCTGTGCCCATTCCAGTTAAAGTTGGCTTTGCATAGGAGTTCTGAAAGTTCTCAATTGGTTGCATAACAACTTAGAAGCAATGGCAGGCCCTGTACTGCCAGGTGGCAAGAAGTTAAGATTGCATAAGTTCAGTCCATATGAGTTTGGATTTGTCATTATCCTTGTCTTGTGACTATGGTTTTGACGTTTCACATGGATAAGAACACATACACCATAAAATCTAAGGGTCATAAGGTTTCTCTCCGATTCATGAAAATGATGGTGAGGAAACTCTTCCACCAAGTAGATTTGAAGCAGATCGCAAAAGGTCTAAACAATTGAGACTATGATTACGGCATCCCTTTTCATAGTTCTGAAATTGTTTAGACACACATGCATGCTATCTAAGGAAAGGTGTATGATTTTGATAAAGTTTTATCAAAGCATCTCGTATTAGAAATCTGAACTTTGGTAAGAAAGTCAATAAAGTATTGATTTCTAGAAGTCCAGCTGATTTTTGAGTACATGTCAAAGCTAGTGGGAGCATAAGTGTTATGCTAATAATCATCACGTTAGTGGGAGCATGATAATTATTGTTAGTGTTGCAAGTTAGCAATGTTAATTATAGAAAACAAAAGTTTCAGTTCGTGAGGCTGCAGGGATTGAAAAAGTTGTTTTGCTATAATTAAGGGAGAGGATATACTTCATTTCAGTTCTAAAGGCTTAGATTGAGACCTTAATCATCTTTAGTCAAGAATATATATATGAATTTCATGTTGGATTGGTTTAACTTAAGGAAATTCTATATATTGCGTTCTTAAAATTCGATTATGATTACGGCATCCCTCTTCATAGTCAAATTTTGAAAACATGGCAAATAAAAATATTGTAGCAAAAGACTGGTCTAGAATCATGTCTTTATGTGAGACATCATGAATCGTGTACCATTTGCTTTGGGTACAGGATCGATTGCATGTGCTATAATATTTGTCATTTCTAAATTTTTCCAAATGCCCAGAGGAATTAAGAAGGGAAAAGGTCTAGAATTGGATATGACTAAAATGATTAAGCAATTGTCGAGGACAATCTGAGGTTTACCAAAGATTGGTTGCTCAGGGACAGTTGGAAGTATAGTGCTAATTTTGGAAGGACCATATTGACATATTCTGAAAAGAGGCATCTCTTGTTCAGAAGTGATAGTCAAAATGAGAATATGGAGTTGTCTCCATAGGTGAAAATTATCTGTGTAAGATTAGAAAACCTAATGCAAGAAGCTTGTTCAAAGCAATGTACTTTGAATATGAGACTTAGTTTCCATGGAGTTGAACTCCTTTGGAATACCTTATAATGACTGTTGACAAGTCTTTGTGACTTTGTACATATTCATTACAGGAGGGTCAGTGCATATAAGTTTAAAATCTAAACAGATTTCGATAAATGATAGGAATTTGAAATTCTCACATTTTTCAATAAGGATTTGGAAGTGTGAAATTAGAATCATTGAAATTATGTTTAATTGGTTTATTTCACAAAGTAAGGATCATAGAAAAACATAGAGTGCATACTCGGTGTATGGCAAAGCTATTGTTTTGAAAAACGTAGTGTACTTTCTTGGAGCATGGGACAACTAGTGTTTTTAATTCAAGTATAAAGTTGATGAAACCGAAACAATGAATAATGAGTAATCAGTATGGTGATAAATAAAAGTGTCTTATTTATATTCATAGGTTTTGATACCATATTTGATTCATTTATTCTTGTGTTTCATTTTGCATGTTTTGACTTCCAGAATAAACTAGGTCATTCTTCCTGAATGACTAAGTTATTTAAACTATCCACAGTCGGTCATATGTTGGAAGTAGATATGAATCAAGACTGTCATGGGTTGGCTTGTAGAGGTCTAAGATGTTGGACAAAGCGGTGCTACAACACTCATGAGTGCTCATAAGTTATGAGTATTGGATTCAACCCACGCTCATTTGAATCACTTCATGGATTTTATCACGAGTGATCATGAGACGATAATATCTTATATTCTTAAAACCTAGAGATATGAGTTGTTACTATGAGTTGGTTATACATTGATTGCACGGAAACGCATTGGTAACTCGATGTTATAAAACGTGCCTTTGTGTATGATTCAACAAGTAGTAGAACAAGCCATATGAGTCGAAGTTTATCCATTCCTTTTACCTTCGGGATAAAAGCGATATATGTGGGCCCCTCGATGATTTAGCGATGACATATGTGAGTGCTTGGCCAAGCCAGGACTGATTTGATTTGTTCAATCAGTCAGTCATCATAAATCGGAAATCGGGAAACAACAAATGGACAGAGAGAATGATTGATAATCCATGTCTCAGTCCATATGATATCTAGAATGGAGGAATATATGATCCCTTATCTAATGGACAAGTCATTGACAAAGGTCAGAGTTCATCGGTAAGGTCAGAGTTCGACAGAAGCTTTTGAGAGCTACGATTGCCAGTTGGTTTTTGAAGTCATACTCAATAATAGTTTTAGACTTATCCAAGTGGGAGACTGTTGGATTAATGTCTAAGTCCATAACTATAATTGGTAAGACTTGACCCGACTCGGCATGGTCCATTTGGGTTGCATGGCATCGGGACAATTGGATAGACAAGATGAGGAAAAAGGATACTAGTGATTTATATTAATATATTATAAGTTCTAATATATTAATATATAATCATATTATTTAATTAGTATTGATCAAGAATTAATTTATAATTAATTAAGTGATCAAAAGGAACTAATTAAATATGGACTCTAAGATATATGTGTGTGATGGGCCAAGTTCATTTAGGTTGGGCTAAGCTTTCATGGATAGTCCATGGAGTGTTTAACTCATGGATCATAAGAAATGAAAGGTCATGGGTATTAGGGTTTAACCCTAATATCCACACTATATAAAGATGTCCTTGGTTGGTGAAATGGGCACTAGTGTGTGTACACAAAAGGGAAAGGCCGATTTCACTAGAGAGAACCAAAGTATCCTTATTCTCAAGGTTATTCCAAGTGTTCATGGTGTTGTGTGAACCATTTGAGGTGTCACACTTGGGGCACTAGGCACTCAAGCTTCATGAAGACAAGTTACATCAAAAAAAGGTATGTATTCTATCTATTTTATTACCCAAGTATATGATATTTGTATGCTAGTATAGGGTAATATCTTGGAAACTTCATATTTGCATGTATAATATAGAAAACATAGATCCAAGGTATTTAGGGTTGTATGTGCACCATAGGATGTTGTTGTATACTAAAATCCAACAACTATAATGTGCCAGAAGTACTATTATGTACAAATTCCTTTTTAACACTAATACGTGTCGAGGTACGAGAGCATACCAGAGTACTTTATTAGTATTCCCCCCTATTTTTGACAACCAAAAATGGTATATCGGTGACAGACAACCTTTAGGCGCCAAGGGTGACTATTCATCTAACAGAGTATAGATGACCTCCCCTAACTTAATTGTTTTGTGGTGTTAATGGATTATACTGATCCAGGGAAAAGGATTTTATATTCATATTCTTCTCGTTTGTTGTCTTTCTTTATCATCGTTCGCTGCCAGTGAATCTGCGAAGTAGTATAGTTACATCAGTGTTACAGTGATCCATTTGATTAGATTTCGTAAGATCGGTGTATAGGATCTGAATGTAAGAATCAACGGGATGGGCTAGATGGTCATATAGATGTGATATATTTGTGTTGATAATAACATTTGGTTTCATAGGTTTGAGTTATATGAACAATTATCATTAAAACATTGTAGGACTGAAACTCTATGTATGTCACCAAGTTTCCCAAACTAACCCACTTATTTTATATGCATCACATGTAGCGGTGTTTAGACTATTGAAGACTTGAATAAGATGTTGAGTGATTGAATATAATACCTACAATAGTGTCCAGGACCGTTAGATCTTTACGCGGTAAGATATATTGTGTATCGATTATGACATCCTTAGAGTTTTTATAAATATGAGACAATCATTTATACTAAAAAGAATTGTAATATACTGGGAATTTCTGCAAATAAAATATATCATGATTTTTGAAAGCATAAAGAAAATTGTTTCAGTTCTGAAAATTGGGGATGTCTCAAAACTAGCTATTTAACTCGTGTAGGATAACTTAACTATAATTAAGCTAAATCAACTCACTACTTCACAAATATCCTAGTATAAAACTTAGTTATACCAGTTTAATACAACTCTCATTGTTAAGTCCTGAAAAGGATCTTTACCAATGATCAAGCAACAAACAATCACAATAGAAGAAGAAGAAGAAAAGAAATCGAGCTTGCACACGTTTATATTCAGAAAAACGTCAGGTACAACTCGATGGAGTACTCTGTAAACGCAATGGTATCAACAACCACACATAGACCTACACCTCCACTATTTATACAAGACAGGACCGCAAACTGGGTTTACGACCGTAAACTTTGTTTACGGTCGTAAACACACTTTCCAACCGTAAACACCTAAACAACTCACAAAATGTATTACAGACTCATACTGAACTATTACATTGAAAGCCTAGACCAAACCATTAACTGGACCCTTCAATCTCCCCCTTGGTTTGGTGCTAGCTTGGACTCAGCTTTTGTCGACCACCAGCACATCAGATTTTCCCATAGCTCCGTTCCACATCTCTTTCTCGATAATCTCAGCAACCATCGAAGTGTACTCCTTCGCAGCGGACTCAAAAAGTTCTTCAGCCACCACGATCTGATGAATGGAGAGCTGATGTATATCCCACTTGCCAAATTGAAGCAAATCCCTCTTGTCATACAAACGGATACAATCGTCTTTAAGCTTGATGATAGCAGAAGCAGTAGATTCATCGAACACCCAGTATAGCATAGATGCGAGAGATCCATCTGGATAATTTTGAAGAACGGGAATCTGCTTAACTTGAGCAGTAGCGGGCCACATTACTGACCGAAGTGGCTGACTTGTTTTGGGATCAATGACGCTAGGGTAAATTTTAATGATAGAATCTGCAGTCTTCATTGAAGGGAAGCCCTTAGCCACTTGATCTTCCAAATATGCCTTGAACTGAGTCGCCCTGGGATTGTTTGATGGATTTGAGAAAGGAGCTTTAGACAGCTCCGTAAGATCAAAGCTAGTAAAGGAATGAAAATCGTGAGCATCTTTGTATAATTCAGTATTGCCGCTCTTTCTTCTCACCATAAACATATTCATAGTGTCATGGAATCCCCACGAGATGATTCCTGACCTATCACCATAAACGTCTCTGAAACGATGTTCGCCCAGATCCGTAACGGTGATCTGTGGTTGATCCCAGGGGGCATGATGATCTGCGCTCCTTTTGAATAGAAGTTGACCCTTTTCAGCTGACTTGGCCAATTTAGCACGCTTCAATGCCACTACACTCGGAGCCTGAGCCGGTTCTTTTTCAAAACGGTTAACAATGGTGGGCATTCTTGTAGGTTGTGGAACTATGGGAGTATCTTGATCAGGAAGATAGATCTTTCGCTCGTCAACAGACGACTTGAATTTGTCGCCAAACTCTTCTTCCAGCTTCTTCTTAAGATCGTAGTAACTGGCGGTTAGAAAGCCAAAATGTGTCTGAAGATCCGTAATTTGCTTCGTCTTCAGAGCTTTATCTTCGATAAGTTCGGCCACTTGAATATTGAGCTTATTATTTTCAGTCTGAAGGTCTGCGACCTTGATATCCAGCTCAATATTTCTCTGATCTAAATCAACATGCTTCTGATTCAGTGCATTGATCTCCTTCTGAAGTCCAAGTATTGAAGGATTCTCTTCTCCTGAGCTGCCACCCCCAATAGAAATTCCTTTGCCACGTGAGGGAGGCGATGAAAATTGTTCTCTGGCCAAATGCCTAGCTAGCCTCAAAGAAGCAGCCTCATGTTCTGGCCTGGGAGGAGAGAAACCTGTGTGGAAGGAAGAGCCACCAGCTTCATTGAAGGTACTAGGACCTTCACTGACAGGTTCAGATGAAACGATAGCAGGAGTTGTTGTTGGTGGACTTGTAAAACTTTGAAGTACACCCGAGTCAAGAATTCCCTGTCTAGGGTCAAGTCTTCGTCTTTTTGATGGAGGTTGAGAGGCCTGTGTAATTGGGTGATCACTTTCCAATGGCTCAGAAGTAGGTAAAACAATATCAAGGGGAGGAATCCCTGACACTGTCACCGTAGGAATTGGTATTTCCGCCGTTGGATTGGTAGGAGGAGGCGTGGCTTCGAGAACGTCTTCAGTTTCTCTTATTTCCGTTGCTGGATGAGCAACTTCATTGTTATTTTCAAGCAGCGTGTTGAGGTTTACACCGGTCATGAAATCTTTATTGCTATCGAAGTTGAGAGGGATCTCATCGTTATCAAAACCGGTAAGATCAAGGTCTTCATACATCTCGGATTCTGTTCTACCCCTTGGAGACTCCTCATTATAATTACTTTGAATGTGAACAGACGTCAACTCAGGTTCTTTAGCTACTTGTGCAAGAGTAGCAGGAGTTTCAGCACGATCGGACACAGTGATGACATCATCTTCCGAAATGACTCTCTCGGAGGAGGTAGGCTCAGAAGACATCTTGTCAGACGTTCCATGAGATTCAGAAGTTTCATTTATTTCAGCAAATTTTCCGAATTTCACGAGAGGATGTAAGCCTTGGAAGACGACTTTGTCCTTTCGATTCTGTTTGATGAGACCAATCGTGTGTGGGCCTAAAGACTTTATATCCAGTGTGTCTCCTCCTTTCACCATCTCAGGAAATTGAGTGTCAATAAACGTCTGAATAAACCTACGGTACAGCAAGAATGCATCTCTGGTCTCCCGGCTTATATCGTTGATGTTTACCAAGAACTCATCCAATATGAATTTTGAAAAGTTGAACTTGATGCCAGCAGCCAGTGAAACGATTTCCCCTGTGTTCCTGAGCGAGATTTCATCAGCACCTGATCTCCTGCCCGAGATACAGCTCACGAACACATGCGCCAAAAATCTCTAGTAGGGTGGCAAAAGCTTTTTCACCTGGGAGGGTAAATGGCTTCATACCCCATCTTCTTGAGAACCTTTTGTACATCATCAATCCCAATTTCAGTAGGAAAATCGGGTTGATCATTGATCAGCAATGTATCTCTGATGAACTGCTCATTGATAGTAATCTTGCAACCTTTCACCATAGCTTTAATGGAAACCACTCCTTTGTCTGATTTCATCTTAGCAGTCTGCCAGAACTCCTTCACATTTTGCTGATAGATGACTGGATTCACAGTGATGGCACAGGCCAGACAGCATTCTCTCATTCTGTATATCATTGACCTGAAATCTCCATGAGCAGTAGGAGGTTCGTCCAGTACAATTGCTAGGTTATACATGTCAGCAAACTTAAGACTCGCCATTGATCTGCACTAACCAGGCCAAGTAAGAAAACAAAGTATTTAAACAATTAAAGCTTTGAGTTTTCTTAATTAATCAATTTTATTTTGGCCTTAAAAATTATTTTTATCAAAGATTTGGAGTTTACGGTCAAACATGGTCAAACTTGAGTTTACGGTCAATATTGGTCAAACAAAAGTTTACGGTCCGAAGTGGGTTTACGGCTGTAAACCCATTGCAGTGGTCACCTGACCGTAAACTGAGTTTACGGTCGTAAATGCAAAGGGAGTTTACGGTCGTAAGCTCAAAAAGAGTTTACGGTCGTAAGCACAACCGTAAGCCCTCCCCCAAACCGTAAACCCTCCCCAAACCGTAAACTCCGACGAACACAAGAACTTAGATTAATCCTCCAGTTTCAGTCGAATCAATGAACAAACAGCTTTTCCCCAGTCGGTTTTAGCATACCTTCGAAGTGGACTAACTGATTTCGCAAAATCTCACAAAAATTTTCGAGGATGAGAGAGAATAGAGGGAGTGTTTGCGGCCGCAAGGAGAAAAGGGAGGTGAAAAGGGTTTACAGCAGTAAACCCCACCTTTTATACCTCCTTAGAGTTTATCTGTCTCCCACACAGTATTATGCACAGTCCAAATCCCGATTAAATTTTCAAAAATAAAACTTTTTGAGGATATTAAAATAAAAGTAAAATTAAAATTAAACTACAAATAAAATACACTAATTTCTAAAATTTAAGAATTAAAAGATTTAAAAATTTAATTTTTGGCAATTATAAAAATAAAATAAAATAAAAAATAAATAAAATTAAGAATAAACACAAACAAAATTTATCTCAAGAATCACGGAAAATTATCTTGTGATACTGGGATCAAAGTTGTTAGACAACCTTAATCCACTTGTCGGTACCTTCTATCTTCACGTCTTTGTCTGGTCGATCGCCGGTATTGTTGTCCACTTAAACACGAAAAATTGTGACAAAATTAGAACATACTATTAGTTATAAGACAAAGTGATCCTAAGTTCCTAGAAACTATTTCTTAAGGACCATTCAGCTGACGACGACCAGGGATATTGTTGTCCACCTAAATTGAGCAGCGAGATCTATAGACAATCTGTAAATGTTCAATTTTTAATTGTACTAGAACATGGTTCCCGCTTCCTGATATGCTCCAGTAATCAAGGACTTCCAGAATACTCCTTACATCGGGTAAGCAGACAGTTATTAAGAGAGAATATAGATTTAGAATGCATATGCTATACACCCAGGTCGGATCTCTTCCAATCTCGTAGAGGGTGAAACATATGACTAACTGAAGTTTTAGAGGGATTGAGAAAAATAATGATGCATATACTGTGTACCAGGTCGGATTGTGAGTCACGCAAAGGAGACAGTATATGGCTAACAGATAGAAAGAATTGCATAGATAGAGGATGCAGAGAAATACACTTGCATATGTTACAGTCCAGGTCGGATCTCTCGATCACGCAGAGGAAGCAACATATGACTAACAGACAGATAGAGAAAGAAAACAATTTTCTACAGACCTAATTCATCGGAATTTACCAGTCGCCCCATCAATACCGGAATTTAGGACAGAATCCGCACATCGAGGAAAAGTTAATCCACAGTTCCAGATACGAGTTCTTTAGCGTAACCAGTAGATTCCCGTGTTTATCTCCCTGCTCAACCTATCCGAGCGTCGTATTGTCAGGCTAAACGGATCTAACTAGGTCAAGATTTGTCAAGTCTATGAATTCCTTAAGTTCAACGCTGCCTAGTCATGTCCATTTAGAATCTTTCGTGCCTACCAATGCATCACACCTAGAGCATAGATCCTTCAATTTTGGGTACGTTACGCAGACTCAGATTGCCTATTATCACTTGATAATATCACTTCCCAGTACTAAATCGAAACCCGCGAACCACCAACCTTACTTTATTGCGCACTATTAAACCAGAATCGTCCTGCTTGTTACGATAGACCCAATGCGTGTCAAGAGACCTTTTGCCCTTTGGTAACTCAACCAATTTCCAAACCCCGAGCTTTTCAAATTGATTTAGCTCTTCATGCATCGCATCTACCCAGCTGGGCTCATTCAAAGCCATGTCAACATTCTCGGGCTCTATTTGAGATATAAAGCAAGAGTAGAGACATGCATTAACATCTCCACTCTGACTTCTGGTTTTAACTCCATCGCCCAGCTGTCCAATGACGTTATCGATCGAATGATCGCGTTGAATTCTTGAAGGTATGTCTTGGCTAATATCATTGAGTGTAACAGGAAGAGTGTGGATGTTGAAACCTCCATCATTTGTTGATTGATCCACATTGGATGAATCTGCTACAAACTCATTAGCAATTTCTCCAGGAAAGAGTAGTTCCATAAAAGTTGGATTGACAGCGGAAGCATCTCTAGACATAAACTCTCTTTCAATAGGGGTAAGAGGTGTAGCATCAGCATCAGGAGTTCCATCTTGAACTTTAGACTATGGACTATCAAGTCGATCACATGACTCCCCCTGAGGTGGAGCAGAGGACTCCCCCTCAGATGGAGCAAAGGACTCCCCCTCAACCGTTGGAGGTCTGTAAACAACTTCTTCGTCTCCGTCTTCAGAAATAATCTTTGAACCAGAAGAGGATCCATTTGAGCCATCTGAAGACACATTTAAGGATTTGAAAAGCGATGTGTAATCAAATAACCAGTCAGGACCCACTCGAGCGTCTGTTTCATTCTCCTCCAACCAGCACACGTCATAGGATTGAACAATCTGCTTAGTCTTCTTGTTGTAAACCCTATAAATTAACAATCATCGGCTTTGGCATTGAATTTAGGGTTGGATTCCAGATGAAGAAGGGTGCAAGGGCAGCCAAATACACGGAAATGGCTGACTGAAGGCTTGTGTCCTTAGAGAATCTCGTACGGTGTCTTCATCTAAGCTTTGTTGATTAGAACACGATTCTGCAAGTAGCAAGCAGTGTTAATCGCCTCGGCCCAAAAGAAAATAGGTAATTTTGAATCACAAAGCATTGTCCTTGCAGCGTCTTTTAAAGTTCTATTTCTCCTTTCAGCAACACCATTTTGTTGAGGCGTGTGAGCAGAGCTGTATTGACGCACGATCCCCTTTTCTGCGAAAAAATGGTCAAGAACCGCATTCTTGAACTCAGTTCCATTGTCAGTACGAAGAGCCTTCACCTGGTTGTTGGTTTGCTTCTCAATCATCACAATAAACTTCTTTATCAGATCAGCAACTCCAGCTTTGTTGGATAAAAAGAAGACCCACGTAAAACGAGAGAAATCATCGATCACAACTAAACAGTACGAACTTCTGTTGATGCTCAGGACGTTGACCGGACCAAATAAGTCCATATGCAATAATTGGAGCACCTGACTGATTGAGTTGACTTGCTTCGGCAAGTGTGGTTTTCTATGATGTTTTCCTTGGGCACAGGACACACACTTCTCAAATGTAATAAAGTATCTGACAGGTAATCTGCGGGCCATCTCGTTCTTAGCAAGGCGATTCAGGTTTTTCACGTTAGCATGATCGAGTCGTCGGTGCCACAACATTGCGTTTTGTTCGGAGACTTTTGAAAATAGGCAAGTGCTTTGTTCAGGGATGTTAATGTTCATGTCAATAATGTAAGCATTCCCATCCCGCTTAGATTTGACGAGAATCCACTCTTCCGGGATGACGATGCCTGGCTTGAGAATCATGTACTCTTTATCGGTAAAATAGGTAGAATAGCCTTTGTCGCAAATTTGGGAAACACTCAACAAGCTGTGCTTTAACTCGGGAGCAAAGTTGACATTCTCAAAGCTTAGCACTCCATTTGTAACGGTTCCTCTCTGAGTGATCTTGCCACCATCTCCGCCCGCGAAGGAAACATACCCCCCATTAAAAGATTGCATGTCGCTCAATTAGGAGATGTCTCCTGTCATATGCCGGGAGCAGCCGATGTCGACGTACCAAGGACGGACGGCATTCCTCTGCAAATGTCCCTGCAAAATGAGCAGGATCATTTAGATTTGGGAACCCAGGTCATCACTGTCCTGGGTTTCCTTTTCGCTTTCTCTGATTTATCTTTTAATGATTTCAAATTAGGATCCTCATTCCTAATCACTTCAGAGGATGTAGATGATGGATTGGAAATTGATTTGGGTATCCAATGATATTTGGGTTTTACAACATTCTCATGTGGTTTTGAAATAGGTTTTTATGAGTTTGCATTGAGCCTCTGGATGTTCTACCAGAAGTGGTTGAAGATCCAGAATTGCTTTTTGACGAAACCGATCTTGGCGGAGCCTTATTCGGTTTTGGCAAACCATTTTGAGCTTTGTTAGTAAAAACCTTTTTATTCTTTTGAAAAACAGCCCTTTTTCTGCTTCGATCATCTTTCCAATCATCATTGTGAAAACGAGTTCTTGAGGAATTTCTAATTAAAGACCTTCCTCGAGATTCGTTCTCTCCTCTTGGTGACAAATAATTCACAAAGATCCTATTTTGACAATTCCTAGCAATATGACCACCAACACCACAATTAAAACAAATATGTTTATTATTTGAACTTGTACTACATTTCTCAGATTTATTTTCTTGGCAGACACTCTTACTCTTCTCAGAAGAACATGCACGAGAAATAGATTGTGAGATAAGTGAGGGTGCCTCAGACGGTGTGACTTGTGGAATTGATGGGTTTTCATGAGAATCACAAGCATCAGAATTACCAAACAATTCATCAAACATATCAAAGAAATTAAGTTCAACAGTAGCAAATGTGGAAACATCACATGAAACATTATCAGTCTTAACATCAGAAACACAAACATTTTCATTTGAAACAGAAATATCAGAATTAGAAACAGAAACAGAAACAGAATCTCCAGCTTCATGCTTTGCCTGATCTAATGGTTGATCTGCAGGGGAAGTGGAAATGTTAGTACTTTCAACATTAATAAGTCCGCCTGAAACAAAACCAGATGGCTTGCCATAAACCATAAACGGTTCATTGGCAATCTCATCCTTGGATAGGGGTTGATACTGATATGTATGATTATAAGGAGGAGGTACACTATCATATCCTAAACCCTTTGACTGATTTTGTTTGAACTGCATGCAGTGATCAATCATGTTGGCAACTACCTCGCTTGATCCATCAAATTTTCTAAAATCAAAATTTGCAGTTTCAAATTGTTTTTTTAATGTATCAAGCTCGGTAATTAGCTCATCATTCTTTCTTTTAACATAATCATAAAGCTCACATTTTTCACTATATTCTGTTTGAATTCTCTTAAAGTCCTTTATTTTTGTCTCTAACTAGGCCTTAAGGGGTTTCTGTCCTTTCCTAAGCTGATAGCCCTCATATCTAAGGTCCTCTACTTCTCTACGTAATAATTGAATTTCATCATGAAGAAGTTTAACATATTCATTACCTGCCTGAGAACAAGACGGTAGATTTACCTCACTTTTCCTGGGCTCGGAAGTAGAAGACACCATCAGAGCAAACTGCAGCTCCATCATTTCTGCTTCGGGATCAGCTGCATCATTTTTCAGGGGATCATCATCAATTTGAGCTAGGTGAGTGTTTTCTGGCCCTGAAATATTCAAAGTCTGCATCTGGTCCTCCCAGTCAAAGGACTGAGCGACCATAGCAGTCTCACCATTAACCGCAACATCTGCACGGTTGTTTCCCACTGCAACCATTGTCCTGTTGTTGTTCGTCCTACGATCTGGTTTTGGACACTCACGAGCAAAATGACCCAGCTCGTGGCAGTTGCAACATCGCAGCATGCCCTTGTTGAATCCCACCTTCTTGTCAGCATTCATGTCCCAGTTGCTCTTCCCTGTTTTCTTAGCAAACTGTTTGGCCCTGAAAACAGCCATAGCAATCTGCCATGTGATGTCCATCTCTTCTACGTCTTCAGGATGAATCTGATCCAGGTCAACAAATGACAGCTGAGGTGGAAGCTCTCCAGCCACAAAGGCATTATAGCAGTTAACAAGCCCAGTGGCTAGAGCCATAATTTCATCAGTGTCTTTCGTGTTTGAGGAAGAGGCTACAACTGGCACATTTGGATGGGGAACATCTTGTGGAGTGACAAATGACTGGCTTTGAGAATGAGGAATGGATGATGCAGCAGCAAAGGTCTGAATCTGAGGTTGTTGAGCAGCAAACACTTGACCTGAGGAAGTCATGATTGATGAGAGAGCATTGTTGGATAAGATTCCAAGATTTGCACTAGAGTATGAGTTCACATGGTTTATTTCTCTCTGTTTTTCATTAATATCACAAGCTTTGATGATCGCCATGATTTCAGCAAGAGTGAGGCGATTTAGATCCTTGGTCTTCTTATTCACAGCAACATTCATATCCCATGATCTGGGAAGAGCATTCAGAAGCTTCTTGTTAATCTCTGACTTGGTCAAGAAAATCCCAGATATGTTCATGTTAGTGGTGAGAGTTGTGAACCGCTGCAGCTGAGCCTCAAGAGTCTCTCCGGGAATGTAGTTGAACAAATTGAACTTTTGTCTCAACATGTCCTGGCGACTCTCCTTCATATCTTCATTGCCCTCATATACCTCAATTAGGGCTTCCCACAAATCCTTAGCTGAAGTATACTCTCGGTAACCTTGAGCAATATCAGGAGATAATGTCATGGTTAGACTGGCTAAAGCCCTTTCCTGCTCTTCAACTTTCTCAAACTCCTCATCAGTGTAGTTTTCAACAGCCTTGTCAATCACTTGGCCTCCGACTGTCATAGTGATTCCAACAGGGCCTCTAAGAATGCTTCTCCAGAATTTGAAATCCTTCATTTTAATGTATTTTTCAATTATGTACTTCTACTCAGGAAAACCATCTGCAGACATTAATCTTGGAATACGCGTAGTAGTGCCCATGACAGTATCAAGTTCGTGAAAATGATTTTGACTTTGAGATTCCATTTGAAATTAAAGCAAATTAAAGTCACAAAAGTGTTTACGGTTGATGTTGATGAGATTACGACCGTAAACTGTGTTTATTGTTGAAGAGTTTACGACCGTAAACTTGGTTTACGGTTGGGCTGTTTACGACCATAAACTGGGTTTACGGTTGAGCAGTTTACGACCGTAAACTGAGTTTACGGTTGAGCTGTTTACGGTTTGTACGTTTACGGTTTAAGCATTTACGGTTAATGAAGCTTAGTTTACGGTTGTTCAAGATTCACAGTTTACGGTTCTTCAAGATCTTGAGTTTACAACCGTAAACAGGGTTTACGGTAGGTAGTAAACTCCCAGAAGGTCTTCAAAAACACATTTTTGCAGAAGATTCAGTTCCTTTAACCACGAAAATACTAAAACTAATCTCAAACGATAAAAATATCAGTTTAAGCAGCCCAAATCTCGATTGAATGAAGCTTTGACACCGGTTTTTGCTCTGATACCAATTGTTAAGTCCTGAAAAGGATCTTTACCAATGATCAAGCAACAAACAATCACAATAGAAGAAGAAGAAGAAAAGAAATCGAGCTTGCACATGTTTATATTCAGAAAAACGTCTGGTACAACTCGATGGAATACTCTGTAAACGCAATGGTATCAACAAGCACACATAGACCTACATCTCCACTATTTATACAAGTCAGTACCGCAAACTGGGTTTACGACCGTAAACTGGGTTTACGACCGTAAACTGGGTTTACGGCCGTAAACGTGTTTACGGCCGTAAGCTCTGTTTACGGTTGTAAACACACTTTCCAACCGTAAACACCTAAACAACTCACAAAATGTATTACAGACTCATATTGAACTATTACATTGAAAGCCTAGACCAAACCATTAACTGGACCCTTCACTCATCTACACACATCCCCAAAAGCCTTTAATACATAACATATTATTCCACGATAACCATAATAGTGTATTTATCGTATAATACAATAATAAACACATATCTAGATGACATTTATCTAGAAGAGGAGTGTGGTTACTCACCCAACTAGTTAGTGAAAACTAAATTTTTCTTTAGCCTCTAACCTTCCCTTGTTGCATATACCTCATCACTCTTGCCAACAAATATTCAGTCAGATATCAAGTTCCTTAGAATTTGTCTCAACTCATTACGAGCTTAACCACCATTTCTAACTGTAGTGATTATTTCCTTAACCACTAACTAAACTTGGTCAGTGTTTGTCACAAAACTAATTAAGTTCCATAAATCCAATTACTAAAAGATACAATTCATTAAGTCATTAGCTTTATACCACATTTCTATAAATTCCATAAAAACGTTTATAACCCACAGTAGCAAAATCAAGAATTCCATTGTGGGATTCATCAACCAAGATTATAATCACATTCATAATAAAAGCATATTATGAGCTTTTAGCAACAAATTGGGTTCTAATAACCCTTCCAAAAATCAATATATAAATGTAATAAAGAGGCAAGATGATACCTTAGTTAGTTCGGTAGTTTGTATCCTTGTACACTAAGATTAAGATCTGCCTCCTTCCGCTACAAGTAACTACTCCTTCTCTTGCGTATTTATTTTGAAAAGGAACTACCGGAGGAACCACTTTATTCTACATGTATTCACCTATTTACGTGAAAATGTGTCGCGTCACAACCATGGTCGTGTCACATCCATATGTGTCATCTAGAATCTACTACATATCTTGTGTTCTTGGCATGTGTCTTATTCATTCGCTACGTATCACATCCCTACTACACGTGTCCACCGCCTGGACAGGTTAATGTGCCACTTTCAATAAATACACACACATATACACCATGTTCTAACATTGACTTACATTAACTTTTGGCCAAACACGTCATGCCTTTGACTCCAATGCATCGTGACTTCTACCTTTTAGTAGATTTCTTTCTAACTTCATTCCCACAAACTTCATGTTCATTTAATCAACATTACACCTCCTCATTATAATACCTACTATGAAAAATATGTGTTACACGATTTCTCTTCTCTCAATACTCAAATAACAACTTCATTCATAGTTGTGATACATGGGGTTTGATGAAGTTTTGGGGGATTTCTAACCCTATATTTACTTTAATCAAATATTAAATAGTTATTTAATGTTTTGAGTTGATCTAAATTTTCACATGGTTGCTATCGAATCATTGGATGGTTCAATTCCATCTCTAGTAATAGAATTGGTCGATATGAACCCTAAACTTAATGTAAAAGTTGTATTGGTGATTTAATTACTTGTATATTAACTTTTAGATGCATGTATGGATTTAAATCCATTGATTATATGTTAAGGTAATAGTTTGTGTTGGAAATGGTGTCCAAGTTCATTAAATATTTTAATAATATTTCTCATAATAGTAGGTTCCTTTTGGGTTGGTCTCATGATATAAATAGAATTAATGAAATGGATAAAATAAGTTGTTAATTTATTAAGGAATTAATAAATTAATTACAATTTATTTTGGTAATTAATTAAACTGTTTTAGTTTATTAAAGGTCTTGAATATTAATTAATCCAAGAAATTAATTAGAATATTCTAAAAGCTCCCGGAGAGCATGCCATGAATGGTTTTTGTTTTCATCCTAAATAAGGAAAAGGCAGCTTTTCGATAAGATAAGGCAGTTTTTCGATAAGATAAGGATAAACCCTAAGAGTTTGTATCAATTGAGTATTTATATGTAGCCTATAAATAGACTGGTAGGGGTCAAACACTAGATGTTGATTCCCTTATAATTTTAATATAGGGTTCTTCCTATTTGCTTTTGGAGTTTCTGGGTCTGACTTCATTAGAGGGAATCTACTTTGGATCCTTCATCCTTTGCATCAACTGGCATTCACAAGATCTCAATCAAGAAACCAATAGGTTGATATGTTTTTCTTTCTTGTAATTTTAAAAGTATGTTGCTACAACTAGTAAAACCTAGATCTAGGGTGCATGTACACTTAAGTAAATCTCTAGATTATTCTGCTACCTTCTTGATGTGTATCGATGCTACTAAAACCCAATAGTTTGTATGTTGATCATAGTTATGATTATATGATCAATTAAATTATTAATTAGGATTGGTGATTCTAATGATGAATTACCATTCGAATGTAATAAAATGAATTAAATAAAGTTTGAACTCAAATAAGGATTATTTTGAAAATTGAGTTATATGAAGTTAATTTATAAATATTCTGGATTGATCAAAGAGTATTTCAAAGGACTTAAATGAAATTTTAACTTCAATGAGGGATTGGATACAACACAACACCCTAGTTGTGTTGTAATCAAAATAAATGAAATGGAATCATAACTTCGGAAATGTAATTGAGTATTCCAAGGGTTATTAGGATGGTTAGAAATTTATAAAGTGATGATTAAAATTTTGGAATATTTACTGGTGAAGTTGGAAGCTATTAAGAGCTTTTGGGTTAATATTGATGTTTGATGTTTATTTGAGCTTCTATATAGATCTTGTGAAAGTGTAATGTCTTCACTATTAATTCCTGAGTAATAAATGACTTAATTATGATGAAATAATGTTATTAATTCTCATATAAGTTATTGAGACTCATTGGTGAAATTTGTTTGATTTTGGGAGCAAGGTGTAACATTCCAATCCAGGTATTCCATTGTTTACCCTCAAGTATTTTTTTGGCAAAATAGGTCCTTCTGTACGCTGGGCGTACATTTGGGTATCCTTAGCGTACGCATATGTGTGCATCGGGTGGTGTTCAAGAACTAGTGAGATTTGAGCTTAAAGGTGTGTTTGGTGACTTTTCTAGAAGGCTTTCAAGAAGAAGAAGGTGGTGTTCTAGTCTTAATCAGGGAAAGAGCCTTTGGATCCTACATCTAGAGCATCATGGCGAGCTTTTGAAGGTAAAATGCTTGCATCTTGTCTATTATCCTTTCTTGTTCAATTAGGGTTTGCTAGAGTCCACTTTTGAGTCCATAAATCATCTTTTGGGAGTTTGGGCAACTCCAGAGGTTAGGAAGGCTAGATCTGAGACTCTTGGACTTATTTGTAGTATAAAACTACAAACTTGATGTCTCCTTTGGCTCCATGCATTAGTTAAGACCTTTGGAAAGGTATTAATAAAGTAGATTGAGTTGTTGGGATCTTATATAGCATGCAAAGGCATAAAGTTTCCAACTTTCTGCCTTAGTACCATTATATCAACCAAGATCTAAAATTTGAGTGAAGTGCCTGCATGCATTAAGCACTTAATGGAATTTGTGCATGAACGGTATGTATGTTGGGTGTACTATGTTGTACGCTGCATATACAACCCCTTAGCTCAGTACGCGAAGCGTACATAAGAGGTACGTTGGGCGTACGCTCTCAGGAAGTCTTGGGCCTTAGGTGGATTTCGAACCTTTGGGCCCTAAGTGTTTGGGCCTGGACTCGGTTGGGTTTTGGGTCTGAATTTATCATTTGGGCCAAGGTTGGCATGTTGGGCCTTTTGGCCCTTGTGGCCCGATATAGAATTGGATTATAATGCTAAGCCCATTAGTCAAGGAAAGGCCTTTGAGCCATTTTGAAGGGACTTGGACTTGGGATTTGGGCCCATGTATACGTTATGCCATCATTTTAACTAGGGTTATCTGTATATTGTTTAGTGTGAGATTTTGGGCTAGCAGTCGAGTAGCTTTTGTGTCCAACAGACTGAGGTGAGTCTTCTCACTATACCAATGAGTCGAAGGCACTAAGGCCGGCCCATTACTTGATATGTGATTTCTATAGTTGAATATGCAATGGTTTGTTATTTGGTATGTATTGATTTATGTGAAGACCATGGGGGAGCTCATGGCACTTGGTAAGACCATGAGGGGGAGCCCATGGCCCTAGGGTATAAGACCATAGGGGTAGTCCATGGCATCCCAGTTAAAGACCATGAAGGGAGTCCATGGCAGATTTATGTATATATGTGCATGACATTACGTGGTTATGTGTTTTGTGTATTTTAGGAAACTCACTAAGCGTGTGCTTATGGTTTTTTTGGTTGTTTCAGGTACTTCTTGTTCTAAGGGCAAGGGCCCGACTTGATGGTGCAACATGCACTCTCCAGTATTTCCGCACTAGTTGTTTTGGATACTCTGATCTTTCAAACAATGTGTTTATGTAATGCAATTTTGGAAAACAAACATGAATGTGATTTTTAATTATTAAATGAATTTTTTTTCTAGCTTTTTGGGCTGTTACAAGTTGGTATTAGAGCCTTGGTTTGAGGGATTCGAACACACTCTCGAGTGTGTCAGAACTCAAACCGAGGAAATGGTAAACCCTTTTTCGAAAGAAACCAAAAGTTGAAGTTTTCTTGAAAACGATTTTCGTAATTAAAAAGGGGAGAGTGCAATACGCATAATGCCCCGAGCTCAATTAAGTATTCTTAATGAATTAGCAATGTTTTAGTTATATTTGGAAATTGATGTTGAATTGATTATTTGCTAAGAGTATGCTTTTAAAGTTGTATATGTCTAGGATTGCATAGCCCTAGAATGATGGATTCTTCCTTATTCATGTTCCTTGTTTGGTTGTGGTTTAGGGTAGAAGCTTATTTGACAGTCTATGTGATTCTATTTGTGTATAACTTGCATGCATAGGGCAACCTACTATGGTTGACTTAAGTTTCTGGTTCGGTGAGGATTGAGAAATCCTAGAATAGTCTAGGATTTGAGTTTATGATATATTCTGTGGGTCATGTTTTTGTTTTTGGGTGAATCAGAGGTATCAAGACTGTAGAACTCGAATTAAGGAAACATTACTTTGATTATAGATAAAGAACTGGGCTCTTCCCTTGGAGAATTAACCCAAAATAATCAAAGAGTTCTCAAAGTCACCACCTCTCCAATTATACAATTGCATCCGGTTTAGTTCTAATAGAATTCGTCACAAATTGAATTTCGGGACGAAATTCTTTCAACCGGGGGAGACTGTGACAACCGTCAAAATTTGATTCGGTTCTAGATTTGACTAGAATTAGTTGCACATATAGGCACAACACATATTAGACTTAGTAATTAGAAGCTAAGTTATAACCTAGTAGAAACTTGGAAACAGATAGAAACAATGGATGGTGTACTTAGATTTCACATTGATATGTGAATTCTACAACTACTTAACTGTAGTGACTATCCATATTCGGGTCGCTCTTTGAATCGAACACCTTTTTATGAATCATATACACACATCATGCACTTGACCTAGTGGTATAAGTTAGGTCCGAGTCTCGTAGGAACTTAAGTCAAAGTTGAAGACTAGGACTAGTATACTCAATTCCTCAATTTCGCTTGAATCTCGGAATCACTACATAGAATGCCAATAAACCGATAAAAATAAATTACAAACATTATTTATAACTATAAAAGAGTTATAATACCATAAGATAGTTTAAAGTCTCAAATATTCTATTTATTTTGATATTCAAAGTTTATTAAACTCCAAAGCCCTATAAGCCCTAAAAACTCATATTTATAAACTTTAACCTTAAAAATCCTATAAAAACAATTATGAACCTTATAATATTACCTTATCATAATAATTATTATGAAATACAATTCAATGAAAAATAAAGATTTAGTTATTAACATTTACCCTTGATTTATAAGTCAAAAATCAAGAGTTTTATGCATAAAAACTAGGTTAAGGTGCACATTTTATAAAAAGTTGGATATATTTATAAAAGATTTGAATTTTTATAAAAGAAACAAGAGAGAGAGAGAGCCTCTCCTCCCCTAAAATCGGATCCCTCTCTCCCCATATCTCTCTCACACTCTCATTCTCCAACACACACACATCTCTCTTCTTTCTCTCTCTAGAAAACTCTCTCTACCTTCTCTCTACTTTTTCTGTCCAAACACCACTCCATTCTCTCTTACTCCCTCTAAGAACCAAGAAATTTTCCAGAAAACAAACCCAAGAACACTCCTCAAACTCGAAATCTTCATCATCTTGTGGTATTCTCGAAGGTAAAATCGATTTCTACTTCACTTTTCCTTCAAGTTTTGCTCTTTTTTTACACTTTCTCCTTCTTCATCTTCTTCAAACTTGTTTTCTTTTTGTTAAAATGGTTTTTAAAACATGATGGATGTGTTTTAACACCATGCATGTATGATAAACAAGGTTGCATGTTCATGATCTTAGTGCAAAAATCGATTTTAAGGATTAAAACATCAAACTCAAGTTAAGAGTTTTTAAGAAACAAAATTTTGTTCATAAATGCATGTATACATTTTGATAAGTTTTAATCTTTTGATCTCTGGAAACATGACTAAAATATCAGTTTATCATGATATATTTTAAATACTTGAAAAGATTTACTCAAGGAAATGATGAAAACCCACTTTTCTAACCAATCATCATGCATGCAATCTGCCAGATTTCTTTACCTGACTTTAAACTGTCATATCTCACTCATTTCTTAGCCAAAATTTGTGATTCGTTTTCTGAAATATAATATTTTGAGTTAGCTTTCAAACCCATCTGACCTCACTGGAAAATTCCAATATTTCGATTTTTACCAATTTTTACAAAACTGTTGCTCAAACAGCACTTTCCTTATGAACATTTGTTTTGTGTTGCATGCTCAAATGACTTATTCATCAATAAAAATCATTCAAAAGTTATTTTGAACTCTTAACATCATATATTAAGAGGTACAAAAAGATCTTGATTTAAAAGTCTTTGGAACATGTTGCTAAAATTCTCAAAGTAACATCAATAATCTTTACAAAAATCACAAGAACCAAGTTTTCTCTATAATTTATTGAGCCTTTAGGCATGTTTTTCGACAATAAAAATAAGAAAACAATTTTTCATTGTTATTAAATTGTATGAAGATGTGTTCTGGAAATTTTCAGCTCAATATATATTTTCTTTATTTTTACATGAAAATAATAAGAAAATAGAGTGTTAAATCATATAAAATACTTAAACTAGTAAATAAATTCTGGAAAATTTCTTGGATGATCCTTTAAGTTAATAAACATCTTCCATTAAGTTTCATCGATTTTTGTTATTGTTTAATATGGTTTTGAATTTTCTTTTTGTTTAGCTCTAATAAATCATAAAACCACATTAGAGAATATAAAAATGGTATCTAATAATTTTCGCAGCTTATACTCTCGGTGGAAGACTTAGAAAAATATTTCCAGAATTTTTTCATAATGTATCCCTATTTTTCTCCGATTTTTGTATTTATAATGGACTAAAAACAGGAAAAATAGTTTTACTCATCCAAAAATTATGAACATTTACCAGAACACCTTGTAGTACATTAGGATGCTACATAAAAATTTTGATGATTTTTCTCTTATGTATACTATTTTTCTTCTATTTTCCCAAGATTAAATACACTTAAACCCAATTTTTATTAGAATACATATACAAAAATCATAAAATTGGGATAAACAGTTTAGAAATTCATTTTTATATTTTTCCTAGCTTAATAATGACTAATAACAGCGTTACAAAAATTTTAGGCATTTTTGGAAACTATTTTCTATTTATTTCAATTTTTATTAGAATAAATACACAAAAATCATAAAATTGGGATAAGTAGTTTAGAAATCTATTTCTCTATTTTTCCCAGGTTAAGTATGTGTAATAACAATACTATGAAAAGTTTGGGGCATTTTCTTAACCGGTTTCTATTTTTCATGAATTTTTATATATTTAGAGAATTAAATATATGAAAAATGGTTATGCATATTCATAATCCATGAAAATTTATCTAGAAGTCTTTTAGTACATTTAGAACCAAAATCTGAAGTTTGGTAATTTTTATTAACTGTTTAGTATTTTTCATGATTTTATGGTTATTCAAGAAATTAAAATCGTGAAAAATAGTCAGACAAATAAAAAATTCAAGAAAATTTATCTTAAGGTCTTTGACTTCAATTAAAACTTAAATGCAAAGTTTGGGAAAGTTTAGAACTAAATTGATTTAGTTTTGAATATTTAATCATTGGAACACCTCTAAAATGTTAAATATTAACATTTCAATAATGGAAATTTTCCACTTAAATTGTTATATAACAATTGATTCTTTGAAACTTAGTTTCCACAGAAAAATGTTTGTAACTTATCAATATTAAATTTTGACACATTATTGGCATAATTCTATTGTAGTAGTAAGTATACTAGTGTTAGATTTCGATTAGAGACTCACTAGCGAATACCATTATTGTAGGAATCGGTAGTGGTACACGTGGAACGTAGTTCAAGACACCATTTGCATCATCTAAATGTATTGTGAGTATTCACGCACTCCCCTATTTTCAGTTTTTATGTTTTGGGGTGGAAAAGCATGTCCCGAAAAACTATTATTTGAATGTTGTATTTAAATTGATTTGTATCAAACATGATTGCTATTTTATTGCTATGTCTCTCTATGTATGTCTATGCAACACGGAACATGAGAACTTATCGTACTAAGGCCCTTCCCTTATCTCTAACCATTAACTCTTTGAGCCAATGGTCATTATGGATAGCGCTATTAGGAATTGACAACTCCTCACTCGCCCTATTGCTGGAGTGCATGATACCATATTCATCTATGGAACGATAAGCATAGATCTTGATAGGGCTTCAGTCATAGGTTTGGTTGAGACTCATTGTTTGCTCATACACATACAAACTCGTTACTTGTTATAGCAATAAACTTGTTTATTAATTATAGCAATGAACTTTGTTTCTCATTACAACAACGAACTGTTATTACTGAAAACTTATATACACGTTTTAGCAATGAAATTGTTTGCTCCTTGTAGCAACGAAATTGATTGCTCATTTTAGCAATGAAACTTGTTTACTCGTTTGAGTAACGAACTTTATCTTCCATGAGAATATGAATGTTGCATCTTATTTGGGCAACATACCTTATCTCTCGTGATGACAAAGAACTTTGTTTTTACAAACTTATTTACTCATCTTAACAATATACTTTTATTATTGGAAACTTTTATCAAAACTTTGATTTCAATTCATGGAACCAGTATTATTTGTTTATCTGTGAGTACTCACCAACTATTTTTATAGTTGACGCTCGTTTTACATGTTTTTTCAGGAATCATCGAGTAAGTGGCACTTAGGGACACTTCACTTTTAGGAGCATTCGCATGTGTTGTATTTCAATTTACATTGTAATTTCTTTTAAAACTTGTTCAAACCCATTGTGAATTTGTAATGATTTTTAATACTATGGTTGATGTTGTCTTTTAACTTTTACGATGAAAGCCTTTGTACTGCCACGCCCTGTGTTTCCGCTTTAGCGGGGTGTGACACTTTCCAGCCGAGATTGTTGCAGGTCAGATTGGGACTCGAACTCCCTTATTTCGGGAGTTCAAGGCGTGCGATACGCCTGAGTTGTTTGGGGTTAGGGACCCCATCAATAGTCGATGCCGGGTGGCAGACATGGAGAATGCCCATCGCACGAGCTTTTTCCCCGAGGTAGAAAATGTGGGGTTCGCATCTTGTATGCTGAGGGAACGGGTGTAAGATTGGTGGGAGGAGGTTAGCCGCGAGGTGGGATTGGAAGGTGTGGCTGAGATGACTTGGGAGAAGTTTGTGCGGAGGTTTGATCTGGAGTTTGCACCAGCCATTAAGGTGCAACGATTGGTGAGGGAGTTTCAGGATCTTCAGTAGATGACAGAGACTTTGGCGGAGATCACCGTCAAGTTCAGAGAGAGGGCGCTTTTGGTTCCGCAGTACGATGCAGATGAGGAGATGAAGAAGAAGAGGTATCATTCCATGCCGAGGGATGATATCCATGAGTTTGTGAGCTTTTCGGGGTGCAATACCCTGAATGACATGGTAGAGAAGGCCTGGTAACGGGAAATTGAGTTGGAGCTTCGGATGAAGCAAAAGTCGGAGCACGTTCAGAAAGCAGTGGGTCAGGCTAAGAAGCCTAAGACCTCCGATCCTCCCAGCAGGGGCCAGCAGGGGCCAGCAGGGTCGGGGCCGATGTGCCAAGTGCAGTAAGCCGCACAGTGGAGCCTATCGGGCGGCAGGCTCGGCATGTTATGCTTGTGGCCAGCCGGGCCACATGAGCAAGGATTGCCCCAAGAAGGGCTTGATTTGTTTTCAATGCAACCAAACCAGCCATAAAAAGGCTGATTGTCCGAGGTTGACGGGAGGAGCAGTGGCGGCACCTGCGCCTGCCACAATGAGGATTACTGATGGCCGCCCGGTCAAGGTAGAGGCTCCTGCGGTGAAGAGCTGCGCATTTCAGCTGACCACATAGGAGGCCCGAGCAGCACCAGACGTCATGACTGGTATGTGATCTATTTCTTTCGTATTTTGTTTATTGTTACGTATATGTTGTTATGATCTTGTACAGGGACCTTTTTGGTCAATGGATTGCCGGCTCATGTTCTTTTTGATTCGGGGGCTACCCGATCAATTGTATCTCTTGCGCTCAGCAAGAAGTTTCGAGATTCCCCGGGGACTTTGGAATCCCCGCTCGAGGTGGAGATTGTGGATGACCTCATCGTGAGCGCTGCGAGGGTATTTTGGAGGAATGTTCTAAATATGTTTGGCGAGAGGTTTCATATTGATTTGGTTCCGATTCCTCTGAGAGGATTGAAAGTAATCATCGGGATGGACTGGTTGGGGCCCAATGGGGCCATGACAGATTGTGAGTGTCAGCTGGTGAGAGTTTGAACCCCAAGTGGGGGAGAACTGGTTATCCATGGAGAGAAAGCCTCGCATGGACCAACCCTTTGTTCGGCTGCGAGGGCTATGAGACTCCTTCAACATGGTTGTTCTGGTTTTTTGGCTTATGTCTCGGAAATGAGGGTGGAGGCCATGTCAGAGATGAGCAGGGTACCTATTGTGTGGGATTTTCCTGATGTATTTCTCGAGGTGTTGCCAGGGGTACCTTCCGAGAGGCAAGTGGAGTTTCATATGGATTTGATGCATGGTGCTTCTCCGATAGCCAATGTATCATATCGTCTAGCTCCGCATGAGATGCAGGAGTTGTCTACGCAGCTTTAGGAGCTGCTAGAAAGGGGATTTTTTCTTCCGAGCAGTTCCCCGTGGGGAGAACCGATCCTATTCGTGAAAAAGAAGGATGGGTCACACCTGATGTGTATTGATTACCGGGAGCAGAACAAGCTAACAGTGAAGTACCGTTATCCACTTCTAAGGATTGATGACTTATTTGATAAATTTAGGGTGCATCTTGGTTTTCCAAGATTGATCTTCAGTCGGGGTATCATCAGATGATGATCAGGGATGAGGACATACCGAAGACGACTTTCAGAACTCGTTATGGTCATTACGAGTTTGTGGTGATGCCATTTGGGCTCACCAATGCTCCAGCAGCGTTCATGGATCTCATGAAACGGGTTTGCAGGCCGATGCTGGATTGGTCTGTGATCTGTTTCATTGATGATATCTTGGTCTATTCTAAGACCAAGGAGCAACATTTGAGGGAGGTGTTGGAGACCTTGAGGAGGGAGAGGTGTTATGCCAAATTCTCTAAATACGAGTTTTGGTTGTGTGAGGTGCAGTTTCTGGGGTACATCATCAACCACAAGGGTATCTTGCTAGATCCGGACAAGATTGAGGCGGTAATGCGTTGGGAGGTTCCGAAGAACGCATCCGAGATCTGAAGTTTCTTGGGTTCAGCGGGGTACTATCAGAGATTTATACAGGGTTTCTCCAAGATTCCTGTACCTTTGACCCGCTTGACCAAGAAGAACGTGACCTTTCGGTGGGGTCCAAATCAGCAATTGGAATTCGAGACTTTGAGAAAGAAATTATGCGAGGCCCCGATTCTGGCTCTACCCAAGGGATTGGATGATTTTGTGGTGTATTGTGACGCTTCTATTTCGGGTTTGGGAGCTGTTCTAATGCAGAGGGGGCATGTGATTGCTTACGCCTCGAGATAGATAAAGCCTCATGAGGCGAATTACCCCACTTGTGACTTGGAATTGGGGGCGGTGGTGTTTGCCTTCAAGATTTGGAGGCATTATTTATATGGAGTTCGATGCACCATCTTCACCGATCACAAGAGTTTGAAGTATTTGATGGATCAACAAAATCTGAATATGCGATAGAGGAGATGGTTAGATGTGGTGAAAGATTATGACTGCAAGATTTTGTATCATCCCGGGAAGGACAATGTGGTGGCTGATGTTTTCAGCCGTAAAACGGCAGGTGCTCCAATCCGAGATATTTGCTTGAGGATTACGGTTACCTCACCTTTGATGGATATGATCAAAGGGGCACAGGTGGAGGGATTGAAAAGAGAGAACTGGAAGACTGAGCGAATTCGGGGGCAGATTCCACTGTTTGTTCGAGACAGCCGGGGATTATTGACTTAGTGTGGCAGGATTTGGGTTCCGACATTTGGGGGAGTGAGGCAAAAGATTTTGGAGGAGGCGCATAAGTCCAAGTTTTCTATTCATCCGGGGGCCACAAAGATGTACCGAGACTTGAGATCGAGCTATTGGTGGCCTTGCATGAAGCGGGAAGTTGTTTGGTTTGTGGAGCGGTTTTTAACCTGCAGGAAGGTCAAAGCCAAGCATCAGAGGCCTCATGTAAAGGTTCAGCCATTACCCATCCCCATGTGGAAATGGGAGGAGATCACCATAGACATTATAACGAAGCTACCTAGGACGATGTGTGGTGTTGATTCCATTTGGTTTATTGTGGACAGGTTGACCAAGAGTGCTCATTTTATTTCAATTTCCGAGAGTATCTCCGCCGAGAAATTAGCAGATATTTATGTGCGGGACGTGGTGGTTAGGCACAGAGTGCCGATATCTGTGGTCTCGGGCCGCGATGTTCGATTCACCTCTAGATTTTGGAGGAAGTTTCATGAGGAGTTCGGTACTCAGTTGCATTTCAGTACTGCTTACCACCCCATACTGATGGTCAGAGCAGGCGGACGATCCAGACGCTCGAGGATATGCTTCGGGCATGCGTATTAGACTTCGGAGGGAGTTGGGATACTTACCTTCCACTAGTAGATTTCTCATACAACAATAGTTTTAATGCCAGTATTGACCGACCCCCGTTTGAGATGCTATATGGTCGGAGGTGTAGGACTCCAGTTTGTTAGGGGAGGTTGGATATCGAGTCATGGGAAGCACCGAGTGGTGCTTAAGACCACTGAATTGATTCAGCAGGTGCGGGATAGACTGCGGATTGCGCAGAGCCACCATAAAAGCCGCCATAAAAGCTATGCTGACCGGTGCCGATCAGATCTCAAGTTTCAGGTGGGAGATTTTTTGTTGCTGAAGGTGTCACCTTGGAAAGGTGTCATTTGGTTTCGGAATAGGGGAAAGCTGGGGCCCCGATTCATTAGTCGATTCAGGATTTCTACCCGATTTGGCATGGTTGGTTATCAGTTGGATCTTCCGGATGAGCTCAGTCAGATGCACAACACCTTCCACGTGTCTCAGCTCCGGAAGTGTGTTGCAGATGAGGCCACCGTTATTTCTTTGGATGATATTCAGGTGGATAGGAGCCTGAATTATATGGAGAAGCTCATTGCAGTCTTGGATAGAAAAACTAAAGCTCTTCGTAACAAGGTAGTAAAGCTAGTGAAGGTGCAATGGTAGCACTGGAAGGGCTCCGAATGGACTTGGGAGCCGGAGGACGAGACGCAAGAGTATTTCCCGGATCTATTTGCGACATCGGACTTCGAGGACGAAGTCTAGTTCAAGTGGGGGATAGTTGTAACACTCCAATCCAGGTATTCCATTGTTTACCCTCAAGTATTTTTTTTGGCAAAAAAGGTCCTTCCGTATGCTGGGCGTACATTTGGGTACACTTAGCGTACGCGTGTGTGTGCATCGGGTGGCTGAGGCTCATACACTGGGCGTACGAGCATGTACGCCTCGCAAATGACTAAGACTTAATTTCTTGACTTGCACCCTATTTAAGCAGCCTTATATCATTTGGACAAAACCCTGGTCAGCCTCCATAGCCTCATTTCATCGTTAAACCCTATTTTTGCTAAAACTTGTGAGATTTGAGCTTAAAGGTGTTATTGGTCACCTTTCTAGAAGGTGTTCAAGAAGAAGAAGGTTGTGTTCTAGTATTGATCAACTAAGGAGCCTTTGGATCCTACATCTAGAGCATCTTGGAGAGCTTTTCAAGGTAAAAATCTTGCATCTTGTCTATTCCCCTTGCTTGTTGAGTTAGGGTTTTCTACAGTCCACTTTTCAGTCCATAAATCATCTCTTGGGAGTTTAGGTAACTCCAGAGGTTAGGAAGGCTAGATCTGAGACTCTTGGACTTGTTTGTAGTATAAAACTGCAAACTTGATGTATCCTTTGGCTCCATGTACGAGTTAAGACCTTTGGAAAGGTCTTAATAAAGTAGATTGAGTTGTTGGGATCTTATATAGCATGTAAAGGCATAAAGTTTCCAACTCTATGCCTTAGGACCATTATATCAACCAAGATCTGGAATTAGAGTGAAGTGCCTGCATGCATTAAGCACATAGTGGAATTTATGCATGAACGGTTTGTACACTGGGCGTACTATGTTGTACGCTGCGCGTACAACCCCTTAGCTTAGTACGCTAAGCGTACAGAAGAGGTACGCTGGGCGTACGCTCTCAGGAAGTTTTGGGCCTTTGGTGGATTTTGAACCTTTGGGCCTTAAGTGTTTGGGCCTAGAATCGCTGGTTTTTTGGGCCTGAGTTTATCATTTGGGCCAAGGTTGGCATGTTGGGCCTTTTGGGCCTTGTGGCCCGATATAGAATTGGATAATAATGCTAGGCCCATTAATGAAGGAAAGGCCTTTGGGCCATTATGAAAAGACTTGGACTTAGGATTTGTGCCCATGTCTAGGTTATGCCATAATTTTATGTAGGGTTATTTGTATATTGTTCAGTGTGAGATTTTGGGCTAGTAGTCGAGCAGCTTTTGTGTTCAACAGATGGACGTGAGTCTTCTCACTATACACTGAGTAGAAGGCACCAACGTCGGCCTATTACTTGATATGTGATTTCTATAGTTGAATATGCAATGGTTTGTTATTTGGTATGTAATTATTTATGTGAAGACAATGGGGGGAGCTGATGGCACTTGGTAAGACCATGAGGGGGTGCCCATGGCCCTTGGGTATAAGACCATGGGGGTAGCCCATGGCATCCCGGTTGAAGACGATGGAGGGAGTCCATGGCAGATTTATGTGTATATGTGTATGACATTACATGGTTATGTGTTTTGTGTATTTTGGGAAACTCAGTAAGCGAGTGCTTATAGTTTTGTTGGGTGTTTCAGGTACTTCTGGTTCTAAGGGAAATGGCTCGGCTTGATGGCGCAACGTGCACTCTTTAGTATTTCCGCACTAGTTGTTTTTGATACTCTGATCTTTCGAACAATGTGTTTATGTAATGGAATTTTGGAAAACAAACATGAATGTGATTTATAATTATAAAATGAAAAAATTTTCTTGGATTTTTGGGTTGTTAGACAAGGGGAGCAATGTACATTACCTTAAGAGTAAAAAGTTAAATTATGTAGGTGTAACAAGTGTTACACGAGTGTGTAACTTCCAAGGAAATAGTTACACTTCCATGTAGTGGTTTGCAATGTTCAAAAATGATTTTAAATCTTAATCCCTTAGGCTTTGACCTCTAATTATTCTCAAAACTTTCATATAGGGTTATAACAAGCAAAATGAGAATAAGAAAGTAAGTGACTCTCTTAGCGGTATTTTGGTAATCTAAAACCCATTATTCTATTGAGTTTTTGACTACACAAATGAGCACATCTCCTTCATAATTTTGTGTCATATTCATCTCCTTTTTTTCTTTTTTTCTACAAGATGCTTTGGGCACTGATTTCTGATATGACTGCTCTCTTTGTAGTTCCAACAGGTAACATCCCTCAAGTTGATATGCCCACCTCTCTTTCTCGACTTTGATCTTCCTCTATCCTTGACCCCTTTGTTGGACCATCTTCCAATGTATTTAGTACTTAGTAGAGTACTGGTAGCTTCTTCGATATTTAATCTATTCAAATCCTCACCAAAGATTAAATCGAGTTACTTCCAATGTTAGATTAACAATACCGTATGAATTGCTAACTATTGCCACTATACTAAATCAACTAATAGGAAATGACTATAATAGTAGCAATGCCTGAACTTCATCATAAAATCCAATACCACTAAGATCAACCTGAAAATGATTAAATTGAACTCCTTAACATGATCTATCATTGAGCTACACTCCTTCATATTTAGTTTCACTAAATACCGTATCAAGAAAACCTTATTCGTTGTTGAAAGCTTTTCATACATATTTGACAGTGTATTTATCATATTGTAGGTAGTCTTCTCATTGACAATGTTGTAAGATACATTCTTTGCCAATGATAACTTTATCACTCCAAGTGTAGGACGATCTAATAAGTTACACTCCTCCTGTTTCATTGCTTTAGATTTTTTCTAGCCATTGGTTTAAGTAATTTCTTTTAGTAGAGATAGTCTTCAATTTTCATTCTTTAAGATTTGAAAATATGACCTTCGAATTTTTCGATCTTAACTTTCCCATCTTCATCATGAAATACGTTAAGTAACTTCAAAAAATGGTAAATGATAAACGATTTCAATAAAACACATGAAATAAACATCTAAAAATAGTAATCGAAAAAATATAAAACTTAACACAATATGTAACGTGGTTCACTGATGTGACCTACGTCAATGGGAAAAGGAGAGAGAGGATTTTATTAATCATTCAAGAAAAATTACAATCACTCACAAAAAAACGTTGCACCACACTTGAGCTCTCAAACCAAAGGAATCTCTTTTGCTCACAAAATACTTCAAAGGATATTCTCTTAACTTCACAATGATTGCTCTCTTAAAAATTTGTGCACACACAAGGTATCTTGCACGTTAAATGTTGATGGAGATGTGTGCCTATTTATAGGAAAGCATAGAGATAACCTAATTCTTATTGGCCAAAATCATCCAAAATTAGGCCTACAATGGAATAATTCAATGACGTCATGAAACTATGTCACACCCCAAAACCGGAAAGGCGGAAACGTTCGGGGGTGGAGGACGTCATGTAAAGTATCATAACAGTGCAAAGTAGTAAACAAGCAACAACATCATCCATTGCATTAAAAGTAAAGTTTTAATACATGAGTGTTCTTTCATAGTAATAAGACACCAAAATATGTAATCAAAATAAAAGACGAGTCTTGTATGTGCTCCGTCTTCTCAAAACCTGGTCATCGTACCTGGCTACTGGTGACCGGAGAATACAAGTTATTTTGAAAGTGTAGATCAACATAAAGCTGGTGAATTCATAAGTATTATGGTGTCATTGATTTGAAAAGCTGTTATGAAAGACTTGTAAATGTTTAATAAAACATTTAGTATAAGTGTGAAAACCATAGAAAATCCCATATTTCCTACTAGTATAAAAAGTAGTCTTCTACCAAGACCCGAATGCTTTGAAGTTTACATTCCTGTATCAATGACTGTTTTTCCCATGTGTGACTATTATTATAAATATATAGTCTACCTCATCGTTTATGTGAATGTGTCACAAAATAAAAGTAAAAGGGAAATTATATAATCATTGAAATCGTATCCTTTTGCCTTAGGATAATCACGGCGTGGAAACTCGCTGAACAGTACAACCGAGAACATCCGTCGATGAACAGGTCCCGCTGTAGCTAGCAGCCAGGTGTAGGATGGTCAGTCCCGTAATGTATATATATATATCGTATCTCTCTCTGTATAGTATATAGTATTTCTCTCCGTATAATAAGTAAGAGTATCTCTTCATAGATTAGTATAGACTCATGAATGAACTGACTCTGGTGTAATTCCTTGTAATAGGAATAATAATTTGTATCCCCTAAACTATACCTATAATAGTTTACTGGAATGTAAACTGAATGTCCAAGTAGGTTTATACACCCTTGCTACACAAGAGTGTTGGAACTGAATAAAGAATGAAAGCTCTCATATCAATACATATATACATGAAACATAAGTGTATAGATATGGTTTTTAACAGTAAATTGATAGAGGTTTTGTAAAATATTTAAGAGTTTTGAACAATAAATAATAATGACTTGATGTCAGTTTATAAAATAATTTAAAAGTAATTTGTAGATAACAAAGTAAAAATAACTGAAAAGCATTGTGTTTATCACATTTTGAAGTATGTGAAATCAGTTGTTTGAAAACACAGTTATAAATCACATGTGATTGATTCTATAACTTCCTGTTTTCTACTTGTATCCCCCCCCCCCATGAAAGCATTTAAAATCATTTAAAAGATTGATTAAGGGGGTATGAACTCACCTGTAGTGGGTGGTTTGGATGAACGGAATGGATAGGATGCTAGGTGTCAAGTGAAGACTTGTACACACACAAAGATCCTAGTTAACATATAATCACACATATATGTATCCAATTAGTCATAAAACAACTAATTAACCAAATTTAAGACATCCTAAGACATGTAAAACACTTGAATAGGTGCTAAAAGTCCAAGAACACTAGTGTGTGTTCTTGGTGTTCTTGGTGAAACTTGAAGATCTACACTTTTGGAATGATTTCACGAATGGAATCATCTAAGATCACTAGATTAAGTAAGATATCAACTTTTTAGGGATAGAAACACTTACAAAGTTGAAGATCTTGAAGAAAAGTCGGATGATACTTGAAAATGTGTAAAAGTGGTAAATAATGACTAAGTGTCATATTTATACCCCTTTTTAGGGTTTACGGCCGTAAACACCTTTGTTTAGGCCGTAAACTCCAAACTCTTGGAGTTTTGGGATATTATTGTTGCACAATAAACCCTAGGGCATCCTCTCTCCTGATATCTCCAGAAGTACTAACTTTAAAACACTTAAACTTTTTCCAAAAAGCTTGAAAGTTAGTAGAAACTGTTCTGACTTCTATTGAATCGAATGGTTGTATAGAATAGAAATTTCGGGTTGTCACATCATCCCCCCCGTTAGAAGGAATTTCGTCCTGAAATTAGAATTTAAGCAAATAATTAGTTACAAATAACTAAGTAAAAAGACGAGGATATTTCAGTTTCATCTGATCCTCTCGCTCCCAAGTGAATTCAGGTCCTCGCTTGGCGTTCCAGCGAACCTTCACTATCGGGATACGACTTTGTTTCGTTTGCTTGACCTCCCGGTCCATGATCTCTACAGGTTCTTCCACAAAGTTGAGGCTCTCGTTGATCTCGATCTCGTCGAGTGGGATTACAAGAGTCTCATCGGACAGACACTTTTTTAAGTTCGAGACGTGGAAAGTAGAATGTACGCTACTGAGTTCGCGTGGTAAGTTAAGTTTGTAAGCTACAAGGCCGATTCTTGCTAGAATCTTGAAAGGCCCTATGTACCTTGGATTTAGCTTTCCACACTTTCCGAAGCGGATCAATCCCTTCCATGGTGAGACCTTCAATAGAACACGGTCGCCCACCTGGAATTCCAACGGTTTCCTTCGTTTATCAGCGTAGCTTTTCTGTCGGTCTCTAGCGGCTTTCAATCGTTCACGAATCTGAACGATCTTCTCTGTCGTTTCTCGAATGATCTCCGGACCTGTGAGAGTGCTTTCAGGAACTCGTACTTTAGCTACCTGGGTATCTCCCACCTCAGCCCGGCACAGAGGGGATCTGCACTTTCGGCCATAGAGAGCTTCGAATGGAGCAGCCTTTAAGCTCGTGTGATAACTGTTGTTGTAGGAAAATTCGACAAGGGGTAAATGAGTATCACATGCCTTCCCAAAGTCGATCACACAGGCTCACAACATATCCTCCAAGGTTTGGATAGTTCTCTCACTTTGTCCGTCGGTTTGTGGATGGTAGGCTGTACTCATGTCCAGCCTAGTTCCTAGGGAACTTTGTAGCGACTACCAGAACCTCGAAGTGAATCTACTATCTCTGTCCGAGATAATGGATATGGGAACACCGTGCAGTCATACAATCTCCTGAATGTAGGTTCTTGTAAGCTTCTCCATCTTGTCCGTTTCTTTGATAGGCAGGAAGTGTGCGGACTTGGTCAATCTGTCGACGATGACCCATATGGTATCAAGTCCACCCGTTGTCTTGGGCAACTTGGTTATGAAGTCCATAGTGATCCGCTCCCACTTCTATTCAGGTACCTCCGGCTGTTGTAGAAGACCGAAGGGTTTCTGGTATTCGACCTTGACTTTGGCGCAAGTAAGGCATTTACTTACGAAGGTAGCAATCTCTGCTTTCATGTTAGGCCACCAGTATAGCTTTTTAAGATCCAGATACATCTTATCTGAACCTGGGTGGACAGAATAACGAGTGTTGTGTGCCTCGGTCATGACCAAGTCTCTGAAGCCACCGTGTTTCGGTGTCCAGATCCGATCCATGAGGTATAAGGCTCCGCCACCCTTGACTTCCAAATTCTTATCCATCCCTCTTAGGGTTTCACTCGCCACATTTTCAGGTTTCAAAGCGTCGAGCTGAGCCTCCTTAATTTGAGTGGACAAGTGTGAATGGATAGTCATAGTTAATGATTTGACTCTACGACTAGAGTATTATTTCCGACTTAGGGCGTCGGCTACTACGTTGGCCTTACCCGGATGATAACGAATTTCACATTTGTAATCACTGAGTAGCTCGACCCACCGTCGTTGTCTCATGTTGAGCTCCTTCCGGTCGAATATATGTTGTAAGCTTTTGTGGTCTGTAAAGATAGTACTTTTTGTACCATACAGGTAGTCTCTCCAGATCTTCAGAGCAAACACAACTGCTCCTAGCTCAAGATCGTGGGTGGTGTAGTTGACCTCGTGTGTCTTCAACTGTCTCAAGGCATAGGCGATGACCTTACCTCGTTGCATCAGAACACAGCCGAGCCCTTGATTTGAAGCATCGCAATAGACAACGAAGTCTTCTATCCCTTCGGGGAGGGATAGTATTGGTGCGGTGCACAAGGCTTGCTTGAGCGTTTGGAACGCTCTCTCTTGCTTCTCTTCCCAGTGCGGTGCACAAGGCTTGCTTGAGCGTTTGACTCGTATCGACGATGTGTGCGAGGAATGCGTGATATTCCCTTCGCAAGCACTTCTGAGCTTGTATGCACGAAATGATGCGAAGGTTCGCACTAGGTTTGTCGTCGTAGATAACTAGGGTTTGGCTGTTAGGGAGGTTAAGATGAACTGCTTTTTCAAAGCACAAGATGTCGGCGCGATGAAGACTCAACCAATCCATGCCGAAAATGACGTCGAAACTTTTAATTGGGACCGGCATGAGGTCTATCTTGAAAGTATGGCCATCTAAAGTTAGAGTACAACCTACGTATGTGCAGTTAGTACTTTCCATTTTCCCGTTTGCCATTTCTACAGTGAAAGATTTATCTAGTGCGCGTGGTTTTTGTTTAAGCAAGTGTGCAAATTTCTAGTTTACGAAACTTTTCTCCGCTCCACTGTCGAAAAGTATGCAAGCATATAAGTTATTGAGGAGAAACGTACCAGTAACTATTGTAGGATCAGCTACGACTTCCTCGTGGCCTATGGCTAGAACTCTTCCTACTCCGCCAGCTATCCCTGCCTTAGGGCAGTTCCTCTTGTACTGGCCCACTTCGCCACAACCGTAGCAAGCTTGGCCCACATCGGCGTTAGGAACTTGAGCGGTCGGCCTTGCTAGAGTCTTGCAGAAACGGGCAGTATGCCCCCTTCTGTTGCAGTTGGTGCACTGCATTTCCCGACAAGGTCCGTTGTGTTGGAAGGTGCATTTGTTGCACTTTGGAAGATTACCGGCATAAGGCTTCGCTGGTAAGGGATTAGCAGGGACAACAGGAGTTACCGTTGCAACATTGATTGTAACTAGTTGTTGTCTCTTTGCGGATTCTTGCGAAGTCCCGCTTTTCCTCTTGTTCTACCCCTTTTTCTTGTTGTTCTTGTTGTTTCCCTTTTATTGCTCGGGTGTAGAAATCGTTGGGTTCTGGTAGTTTCCGTGATCTATAAGAGATTGTGCCAGCTCTTTAGCGCTGTCAAAAGTAACAGGCCTTGATGCTAACACACTTGACTGGATCTGGGGCGACAGTCCCCAAATATATCTCTCTATTTTCTTGCTCTCTAGAGCAACCATATCAGGGCAAAGGATTGCCAGATCACAGAATCTATTAGTATAGGTTGATATGTCAGAACCAACCATTACAAGACCCCATAGTTCTTGCTCGAGCTTTTGAATTTCCCCTCGTGGACAGTACTCTCTCATCAGCATGGCTTTCAAGTTCTCCCAGCTTATCGAATTTGCCACTATCAGAGTCAGTGACTTAACGTGGCCATTCCACCAAGTTAAAGCCCTGTCAGAAAAGGTACAAGTAGCAAACTTGACCTTATTGTTCTTTGGGCAGGCGCAGATTTCAAATACTGCTTCTGTCTTTTCGATCCACTGCCTTAAGATCATAACCCCCCAGTTCCATTGAAATTTATGTGTTTGGCATTCGTAAAATCCTTGTAGGTGTATTCCCGGGGATGCCCATGGCTCTCGCCATGGTTAGAAATAGGTGCACCATTTCCTGCTCCACTAGGGACAGGAGTATTGAGGTGTGACATGGCAGCCGCTACGGCCGCCGTGACAGCTGCTTGGAACATAGCAGCGTCGAATAGAGGAGGTGGTGGAGGTGGTGGTATCGGTGTTTCGTTATTATTGTTACGCCTCGGATTTCTGCGAGGAGGCATCTTTTAACTGTAAGTTTAGAAAGATGAAGATATTGATAAGGATTTAATAGGAAAGTTTATGAAAATGACTCATGGACTAACTCTTCATAGCCCAACATCACGATTGAATGTAGATCTAGAACTAACAGATGATAGTATTTGGATAATAATTTCCATGAGATTAGGTACCAGTCAATATTACTGGAATTACAGATGTAACAAGTTCGGGAAAAATGGCCTAGTAGGAGGCCTTACATCAACCAAGATGGAAAATTTTGACAGGACTACGACCTAATCAAGACCTAACAGGTCTAAGATTTACAAAGATAGGAAATTAGACCAGAGTTTTACATAACTAGGTTATATCCAAAAGAGAAGTCGATGAGATTCTATCGGCGACGAGAACTACTAGAGTGATTTCTTGATCCCGACAGAAGGCGTTCTATGTCCCTCACACGCCTGTCAGATCTTACTTGCTGAGCTCGAAGTTCCCTGACTTCAGCTTGGGTTCCAGCAAGTTCTCTCTGCAAAGCTGCATTGTGGACCAGAGTCCTTTCATGAACAGACTGTAGTTGGCGAATGCGGACTGTGTTAACGCCAGAGTTGGCGTCAATCTCCATGTCTCGGTCGATAGCGGCTCGACCCTGTTCGGTGTTCCGGGAAATTCTACGAACCATGATGGGTAGGGCCCTGTCAGCTGAACCTCCCTCAGTGAGGTTGAACAAGCTTCTGTCTCCATTGTAGGGGATGGGTTGACTCTGTTCCTGACTCCATCTATTCAAGTTTGTGGCCCACAGAGGTGTGGGTCCTTGAAATGTTGGACGAGGGTTTGGGTCATGAGCAGCTGGGGGTAGATTGTTGACTTCTGGTTCTGAGTCTCAACTATCAGAAAAGCCTTCAGCTTCGTGATCATCCAAAGGAATTGGGTGATCATTCTCTGGCTCTTCTCCGAGCCACCCAGCATTGTCGTGGTTAGGGTAGTACGGGTCGCCGTGGGGATGGAATTCAGCCATGATATCTACGTGAGAAAAGGGATATAAGAAGAAATTTATAGACGTACTAACTAAGATAATTATAAGATGATCTTTATCAGTTACTTCAATACTTGTTTAGTGCATACCAGTTATATGTACTCAGGACAGGATAGACCTTCGAATAAGTGACCCTAACTCTAAGCCCACAACCAAACAAGGAACAAGAAGTAAAGCAAAGATTCACAGATTCTAAGTCTATGACGTCCTAGGTGCATATAACCTTAGTGTATCCACTCAGCAACTATTGACCTACTGATAAAGACCCTTTAGTTCTCAGATAAGTAATTATAGTAACACTAAATACCCCTATGGTATTTCATTGTGGTAATGTTGGTAAGTTTTTAGACTTGTTGCCATATCACAACCATTCTTGGGCATATGCTAATCACTCCTCGGACCAGCATAGTTGATCAGGCTATGCCACTCCCAGGACTGACCATACATCCCCGAGCTTACTTGTGATATTCAACAATCGTAATACTTTTGTTCTTGTCATTGTGACACTGATTTTAGTATGAATGCAGGCATGTATACTTAGTTAAATATTTCATTATTTAAAAGTATAAACTCTTGGTCAGAGTATTTTAATCCCATTGTATTTATAGTTAGTATATCTTTTATGGGTTGATATACTCAATTCACTATAAACAAAGCTCTGATACCAATCTGTCACACCCCAAAACCGGAACGACGGAAACGTTCGGGGGTGGAGGACGTCATGTAAAGTGTCATAACAGTGCAAAGTAGTAAACAAGCAACAACATCATCCATTGCATTAAAAGTAAAGTTTTAATACATGAGTGTTCTTTCATAGTAATAAGACACCAAAATATGTAATCAAAATAAAAGACGAGTCTTGTCTGTGCTCCGTGTTCTCAAAACCTGGTCATCGTACCTGTCTACTGGTGACCTGAGAATACAAGTTATTTTGAAAGTGTAGATCAACATAAAGCTGGTGAATTCATAAGTATTATGGTGTCATTGATTTGAAAAGCTGTTATGAAAGACTTGTAAATGTTTAATAAAACATTTAGTAGAAGTGTGAAAACCCTAGAAAATCCCATATTTCCTACTAGTATAAAAAGTAGTCTTCTACCAAGAGCCGAATGCTTTGAAGTTTACATTTCTGTATCAATGAAAGTTTTTCCCATGTGTGACTATTATTATAAATATATAGTCTACCTCATCGTTTATGTGAATGTGTCACAAAATAAAAGTAAAAGGGAAATTATATAATCATTGAAATCGTATCCTTTTGCCTTAGGATAATCACGGCGTGGAAACTCGTCGAACAGTACAACCGAGAACATCGGTCGATGAACAGGTCCCACTGTAGCTAGCAGCCAGGTGTAGGATGGTCAGTCCCGTAATGTATATATATATCGTATCTCTCTCTATATAGTATATAGTATTTCTCTCCATATAATAAGTAAGAGTATCTCTTCATAGATTAGTATAGACTCATGAATGAACTGACTCTGGTGTAATTCCTTGTAATAGGAATAATAATTTGTATCCCCTAAACTATACCTATAATAGTTTACTGGAATGTAAATTGAATGTCCAAGTAGGTTTATACACCCTTGCTACACAAGACTGTTGGAACTAAATAAAGAATGAAAGCTCTCATATCAATACATATATACATGAAACATAAGTGTATAGATATGTTTTTAACAGTAAATTGAAAGAGGTTTTGTAAAGCATTTAAGAGTTTTGAACAATAAATAATAATGACTTGATGTCAGTTTATAAAATAATTCAAAAGTAATTTGTTGATAACAAAGTAAAAATAACTGAAAAGCATTGTGTTTATCACATTTTGAAGTATGTGAAATCAGTTGTTTGAAAACACAGTTATAAATCACATGTGATTGATTCTATAACTTCATGTTTTCTACTTGTATTCCCCCCCCCCCCCCATGAAAGCATTTAAAATCATTTAAAAGATTGATTAAGGGGGTATGAACTCACCTGTAGTGGGTGGTTTGGATGAACGGAATGGATAGGATGCTAGGTGTCAAGTGAAGACTTGTACACACACAAAGATCCTAGTTAACATATAATCACACATATATGTATCCCATTAGTCATAAAACAACTAATTAACCAAATTTAAGACATCCTAAGACATGTAAAACACTTGATTTAAGTGCTATAAGTCCTAAGGATTGCATCTAAGGGTGGTACGACCTTGTAATTGAGTTTAGGGTTCAAGGGTAAACTCCTTTGGAGTTTACGGTTTTGTGACCAACTCTTATTGAGTTTACGGTCGTAAACCCATAACTCATTTAGTTTACGGTGCTAAACCCATGAGTTTGCGGCCGTAAACTCATGGTACTCGACCATTTTGTGTTTTGAAGCCATTAAGATCATAAGAATCATTCCTACTTCATGTTTAAGCCTTAGGAAGAGATTAGGGCACCATTTCACTCCTTTAGGGAGATTACGGTCCTTGGACCACTTCTCCTTGGGTTTACGGCCGTAAACCCAAATGGTTTATGGTCTTTTGATGTTTTCAAGTACTAAGCACATCAAGGAAGGGGTCTAGGCTGGTTTCCAAGGCTTGGTAAGGGACTAGGGCCACTTTGACCCCTTTGTTAGGGTTTACGGTCCAAGAACACCTTGGACCGTAAACACCTTTGATCATGATTCTTGGGTGTTTTCTTGATTGTTAGAAGTGTAACAAGTCTTATAATACACTAGGGTAAGAGTACTTACTAGGTAGAAGCTTGAAAAGGTGCTAAAAGTCCAAGAACACTAGTGTGTGTTCTTGGTGTTCTTGGTGAAACTTGAAGATCTACACTTTTGGAATGATTTCACGGATGGAATCATGTAAGATCACTAGATTAAGTAAGATATCAACTTTTTAGGGATAGAAACACTTACAAAGTTGAAGATCTTAAAGAAAAGTCGGATGATACTTGAGAAAGAATTGAGTTTGGATCTTGAAAATGTGTAAAAGTGGTAAATAATGACTAAGTGTCATATTTATACCCCTTTTAGGGTTTACGGCCATAAACACCTTTGTTTAGGCCGTAAACCCCAAACTCTTGGAGTTGTGGGATATTAATATTGCACAATAAACCCTAGGGCATCCTCTCTCCTGATATCTCCTGAAGTACTAACTTTAAAACACTCAAACTTTTTCCAAAAAGCTTGAAAGTTAGTAGAAACTGTTCTGACTTCTATTTAATCGAATGATTGTACAGAATAGAAATTTCGGGTTGTCACAAACTACTTCTAAAATCTTCAACTTTAAGAGACGTTCATGGCCACCTGTCGTGCACCTTTGAGAACATTCTCCCTTTGAGAACATTCTCCCTGCATGGAGCACATTATGAACCATATCAACGCATCCTTGAAGTTCAGAAGCGAATTCAACAACAAACAACACCTTTACAAGGCCATGGACGCATTCAACAAACATGGAGCGCATTATATAGGAATTGGGGAACATTTAGAAGCTAAGTAGCACATTCGATAAGAGCTTGGAGCACATTTGTTAATCAGGGGCGCATTAGTTGACTGGAGCGCATTTGGAAAATGCTCCAGCGCATTCTCCAAGTGTCTAGTCACTAAATGACTTAAAATTATTTTGCTAAGGGGGAAATTCTCCCACCTAAGAAGCATTCTCTTGAGCAAAATGAGTAATTTTTTTTTCAGACCATTTTCTAAAGACATTCTCATTCCGACCATTCTGATCAAGTTTTCACACACAACATTATATTGTTCTTGAGGTCAATCCCCTCAAATCATTTGCAACTTGTTGCAACTTGTCTAATATTGTACGATCCAATGACATAGACAATATCGTCGACTCATTAGATCATATGCATGTACTATAACAAAAACTATATTGTATTATATTTAATTTATATTTGATGTTTTAATTAAATTTTCTATATTTCCAAAAGCACCCAACAAACATTATAATATTATGAGAGCCGTTTGTTTTAGTGATCCTAAAGTAAGAGTGTAAGACGCATTTATAAAATTTAATAATTAATATACAAAAATAATGATAAAAATGAAATTTTATTGAATTCTATAAAAATATAATGCATTTGGCTATATATTTATATTCAAATATTCGTTTTGTTAATTCTACTTGTATTTATTTATATTTAGAAGCAATTAGGCGTGCCTTATTAGTTTACTAAAGCATATATGATTTATCATCATGAACATGCATTGCTCTCTAACTTTTATCTTCTTGAACATGCATTGCCCTCTATGCTCTTACAAACGTCTATAAGAAGTACCATATTTAAATCAAAAGTTTCGTTGACAAATTATCAAATATATATATATATATATATATATATATATATATATATATATATATATATATATATATATAATAATAATAATAATAATAATAATAATAATAAATTTGTAAACTTCTTTATTATTTTTATTTATCTGTTAAAGATCTAGCCTAAATGAGTACTGGCGGTGGCACCAAACCGCACACTGGTGGGTGACATGTCAGCACGGTGATGCGGTGAACACGACGCCACCGAGTTGTGTGATAGTGTTGTAAGGCCACAATCCTAAACATTGTTTTGTTGTGTTTCTTCCTCTGTGACCGTTATTCAACGAGATTTTTAAAATTTTCTCTATTAATAAATATTCACACTTTACATTTCAAGCCATAAATTATATATCAAACATTTATTTTCTTTATATTTCTATTCAGAAATGTATTCATCATCATCCACTTCGTTGGATACGTTGGTGTTATGGGAATCGATGTTTATCGAGAACGTTATGCGAAAAACACTTCTTATCGACAGGAAAATGAAATGCTAGATAGCGTTCAAAAATTAGAAACCTCATTTACATAGAAATCGTGAGGTCGGACACAACTAGCTTGTGAGTGGCTACTTTGACGATCATGCCTATACTAAGAAATTCAAACGCCGCTTAGATATTTATTTCTATGCATGGTTGAAGATGTGAGAAATCGATTTTCACATTTTCAACATAAGATTGATGCAAGAGACGAGAAAGGTTTCTCTACAATTCAAAAATGTACAACTAGAATTTGTAAACTAGGGACGAGTATTTGAGGACGATAGAGCGAACGAAACGGGAATGTTTATACAAGTTTGCTAAAGATGTGATTATCCCCAGTCATAGTCGGTATTTACCCAAACCTTCAATTAACGACATCCACTAATTATATGTGAAACATGAAAACATGCATGGTCTCCTTGGAATTTATCGGTCACTCAATGAGCCCTAATTCATGTCGTGGTAAATTTATCTGAGATGATCTAAAACAACCAATAATAATTTTAGAAGCAGTGGCGTCCTATGATCTTTGAATTTGTCATGCATTTTTTGGTGCATTAGGTTCCAACAACGACATAAATGTTGTAGACGAATCATCGATATTCAACAACATTTACTTTGGAAAATCATATGATGTACTGTTTAAAGAAAATTAGACATCATATAAACACAAGTATTACCTTACTGAAAGATATATCCCGAGTTAGCTACATTTGTGAAATCATTTTCATGTCCAAACGATTAAAAACGAATAAAGATTAAGTCAGCCCAAGAATCAACTAGGAAAGACATCGAGCTAGCCTTTAGTGTTCTAAAGAGACGTTTCCAGATACTATCAGTACCGAAACGATCATTCGACTAAAAAGAATAAGTAGTCCGATGTATGCATGGATCATATTGCATAATATAATTATAGAAGACGAGGGAAAGGAAAATTATCACTACAATGAAAATAAGTATTAACCAACATTCGAAGGAGTGGATATTGGTACGTCAGAGTACATGACGAACAAAGGGGAATTTTACGACCGAGTTGGACACCACAACCTTCATGCTAATTTGTTAGAACATGTATTTAATGCTCAAGTGAATCCCGTTGTCGATGATTTTTAGGACAAGTTTTTTGACGATACAAATTATGAATCGAGCATGTTTGTAGATGATTCGGACGATAATTATGATGACATCATAAGCGACGATGATTAAGCGTCATGTAATTCTATTATGTTTCAATTATGCTTTTTTTCTTATTTATATCTTTTTTAGTATGTATTTTTTTAATTAAGGAAGTATCTTATTATGATTATTATTATTATATAGTTAGAAAAACAAAAACAAATGTGTAATATGTGAGGTATAATTACTTATTAGTTTTATAGGGTGAGAGGAGAATGAAAAAAATGGTGTGAAAATGATCTCTAGCTTAGCTGGTAGTGATGCACCCGGGTTTGATAACCCACATGGGGTGTAGGTCGTGTGTTTGAATCGGAACAACTATGTAATTCCATCGTCCAGCCCCTTGTGTGGTGAAGTTATCCCTAGGACCCCTATGGGTTCGAGTCTTCCCCTCAGGGATGACCTCGAACTCGGGACGTCTCCTGGAATATGGAGGTTTGGATGTTGGATGATGGATCTGTCCTGGAGGCTTTCTTGAGAACACAATGTTGGATTAGTGTCAATGTCCATAACTATAATTGGTATGTACTTGACCCGATTGGCATGGTCCATTTGGGTTGCATGGCATCGGAATAATTTGGATACACTTTTGTGAGAAAAGGATAATTATGATTTGTTAATATTATAAGTTCTAATATATTAATATGAAATCATATTATTTAATTAGTATTGATCAAGAATTAATTTGGAATTAATTATGTGATCAAAAGGAGACTAATTAAATATATGGGGATTGATTGTGTAAATAATTCATTCTTATATATGTGGGCTTATGATCCATAGTTCTTCATGTTGGGCTAAACCCATGGAGTAACCCATGGATACTCCATGGAGCATGGAGAATATGGAAAGACATGAGTTACATGGTGTAACCCTAATAGCCACCATATATAAGGACCCCATGGCTCAAGAAATTGGCACTAGTGTGTGTACACATGAGGGCTAACCGATTTGAGCATAGGAACCTTTTCTTTCAAGTTATTCAAAGATGTTGTGTGAACCATTTAAGGTGTCACACTTGAGGCACTAGGCTCTTAAGCTCCATGGAATCAAGCTACATATAAAAGGTATGTCTTGTAACTTGTTTATATTACCAAAGTATCAATGATTGTATGCTAGTTAGGGTAATACCTTGGAAAGTTCAAGTTTTCATGTATAAAAGAGAAAAGATAGATCCAAGGTATTTAGGGTTGCATATACACCATAGGAGTGTTAGAATGCTCAAAACCCTTCAGTGGTATCAGAGCCTAGGCTTGTTTTCATTTATACTTGATGCAAACTTGTTTTTTCAAAACCAAAATCTGTCCAGACTGGAAAACTCGACGAGTTCTGGCCAAAAACTCGCCGAGTTCATGTGTTAAGGCATGAACTCGATGAGTTCCTTGGAGAACTCGACGAGTTGAGCTTCCAGTTTGCAGATTTTCGTTTTTGTTGGTTGGAATTGGACTAGGAACATTACCGTAAGCTGTTTTTGAACCTGTAAACCTGTTTTTGATATGGTAATGTTCATGCTAATCCAATTTCATAAATAACTGTCAATAAATTCATGTTTTGTCTTACATTAATGGTTAGGCTAATTACATGAAAAGTGTTTGATTTGAATTATCTTATTCTTATTAGTTGATTTAGATTAATAGAAAAGTTATGTGATAATATGTTTTCAATCCAAATTAATCTAAAAGTTGTTCATAATATGTGTTTTTGTAACTTGTCCTCAAGTTATATGAAAAGTCACATTTATGATTATTAAAACTCATAAGATTTCCATAAGTTATGAAAAATGGAGAGTCTCATTTTTAAATGTTTTAAAGTCTTCCATAACTTGTCCTCAAGTTATGGAACTTGAAGAGTTTTTCATTAAAACTACTTTAAACACATAAGTTATGGAATTGAAAAGTTTTGTAGTGTTCAAAACTTGCCTCAAGTTTAGGAATTTGTAAATTTTTCCCTCATGAATACTTTAATTCCAAGCTAAGCCCTTAGAAGTCGGTCTATAAGGGGGGTATAAGGTTGATGCCTATAAAATGGCAGCTTAATGGGTGTCCACTCTCACCCACCGCTTCCTTGACTGGTGGAGTGTCGTTAGCCGAACGGGTAGGACAAGGACTAGAATTCTCCCTTCATTAAAAGTATTAATGATAAATACTAAGTAACTAAACCTTTTATAAATTCCCAATCTTAGTTACTTAGGAAAATGTGAATTTGGTGCTAACCCATGAAATTACACTTTGCACTTTGCTTAAGTCGTTAGTGGAGCGCGTGTGGTTAACCGGCACACTAACCTGGATTTAACAAGGTAGGCAAAGGGTAACTTAATGTTTATCATAGTATCGATGGAGCGCGTGTGGTTAACCGATACATCGATTGAGGGGTAAATATTAAGGGTACCAAGTATATTTGCATGGTTATTCACACCATGTTTTGTGATCCTCAGCATCCCAGTCACAAAATTTGAGAGGGCACAATCGAGATTGAAACATGCCATTGAAAATTTCAATGAATCTCAAAAGATCTAGGAGATTCAAATCCAATTAAAACCTAATATATTATTTCGTTTTTCATGGTGGAAATTGGTGAATCGTTATTCGCCTACCTTCAATTGTATAGCTTGGATACAACATCCCTCTTCCAAGTTATAAAATATTGTGTTGGGTCCTAGCCTTAATATTTCATATTGGGTGTTATATTAAGGACTTTAAATCAACTATCTTGAATATCTCCCAAAAGATGTCTGGTTCAGACAATTATGATCTTCCCAAAACTCTTGGAACAAGCTTTCCTAATGAAGATGATGTCCCGGAAATCATTCTTCACTCCCTCTACCTCCTCCAATTATTCTCCCTAACCCACAAGTTCAACGTCACTCAAGCCCTATTGGCAAGCAAGGTCTATATGTGCTCACATCATGGAGATGAAGTCACATATTGACAAGCCGGCAAAGTTGGGTGTCAGAGTCTTGAGAAAGTTGGTTGTTTAATCACTTTGTAAGTCTCATAATGAGTGTCCTTTGGGACTACTATGTAAAAGACTATGACATGACCCTTAATGATCTTATCTATTTGCTTGGTGCTGCTGAATCAGCAATGATTTGGAGCTCTGGCAAAGCAAATTTGATTAGTAGATCAACTTCCCAAACTACAATGGACATTGACAATTGGTAACATTGGATATCCAGAAAAGATTTCTCTTCCCAATGGAAAGGGATCGACCATAGTCATCTCGGTTGACCAAATGGTAAAGAGAAAGGCTAAGTCTGAGATAGTCCCGTGTACCATTCCCAAAGGGTCCATATGTTTCTATTGACAAAGGAAGGGGCATTGGTTGCGAAGCTGCCTTATCTACCTGAATGATCTGAGAGAATGTCAAGTCAAAAAGTTTGAATCTGTTTCAGGTAATTCCACTATCTAACTCTCTTAAGTTCCTATTTGAAGATTCGTAATACATTTTAATGTATGGTAGGATCAAGCAAAGGGAAGGAAACTTAAAGGAAGAGTAAGTTGATTCTGATCACGAAGATGGATTTCGATCGCATGGTTCGGTGATCAGAATTTTTGAGCTGTTACTTAAGAGGTGTGATAGATTGCTTAGGAATAGATAACAACGTAGTTTTCATATGCATTTGCATTGGATAAGTTTTCCGCAAGTTTTAAAATAAAAGAAAATTTTTGATTTTATTTATTTTAAGTATCCTTACAATGGCATTTGTGGAAAATTGTTGTTTATATGTTTCCATTGATAGCAATATTGGGAAATAGATTTGATTCTTTCGTTTGTGGTAGTGTCATAATTTACCAAATAAGGAAAGATTCTCATCACCCAAGTTTCAGTTGGATAGAAATTTGGAATCATGCAAGTTGTATTGTATGATGAATGAGAATTTTCATCTTTGGAAAATTAAGACTAATTCTTTGTTCACATGTATATGCGAGTCAAGTGAAGGGCTAAGGAACCGAGTACACATTCGTGTGCACTGGTCAAGTCGACCACAAAAGATCGATAAGACTATTCGTCATGATTTACTAAAGTTTAGTAAATATGGTTATACTTACAAGTTTAAATATAATTATGAAACATTGGAAAAGTTTCGATGTATGGCAGAACGAATGAGAAGAATCAAATTAGGCAGAAAGATAAAAAGTTTCTCAAATCTGAAAAGATGGGAGAGTACTTTAGTATCATGGTTATGATCATATTAATGATTATGAAACCATATCACAATTGATTCTCTAAGGGCATCTTAGTGCATGTGTTTGACTAAGAAGAGAAATCGTGAATTGTTGAATTCGTTAAATCAAAAGATGAATCATACTTCGTTCCAAAATTAAGTCTTAGAGTCATACTCCAAGATTGTAATTTGAGTGACATATCTTAAAGAATGTTTATTCACACTAGTCAAATGTAAGAGTAAAATGTATCCTACTCTTGTACATTTGAAATTGGTAAATTGTGATGTTTTGGATAAAACAGAGACCAACTTAGGCCAATTGTGTGAAGTGTTTTTCTTGAAAAGAATCCACACTATCTCTTGAATATTTGGCAAGAGATTCTTATATGTCAAGAGGACAGTGGGAGTCTAAAAGATCTTGAAAGAGTCTAATCAAGAATAAAAACCTGTAGTTTATCACTAGCACACGACGTGAGGTTTATAACCTATCGTGTTGACATATTCCTAATTTTGTGCCCATTCGAGTTAAAGTTGGCTTTGCATATGAGTTCTCAATTGGTTGCATAACAACTTGGAAGCAATGGCAGGTCCTTGTGCTGCCAGGCCGCAAGAAGTTAAGACTGCACAAGTTCAATCCATATGAGTTTGGATTTATCACTAACCTTGTCTTGTGATTATGGTTTTGACAAGTTCACATGGATAGGAACACATACACCATAAAATCTAAGTGTCATAAGGTTTCTCTCCGATTCATGAAAATGATGGTGAGGAAACGCTTTCACTAAGTAGATTTTAAGTAGATAGCAATTGTGATATTTGCATTCTCAAAGTCGTTAGTGGAGCGTGTGTGGTTAACCGGCACACTAACATGGACTTGTGAGGATTGGGAAAGGTCTAAACAATTGAGACTATGATTATGACATCCCTTTTCATAGTTCTATAAATTGTTTAGACACACATATGAGCTATCAAAGGAAAGGTGTATGATTTTGATAAAGTTTTATCAAAGCATCTCGTATCAAAAGTCTGAACTTTGGTAAGAAAGTCAATAAAGTATTGATTTCTAGAAGTCCAACTGATTTCTGAGTACATGTCAAAGCTAGTGGGAGCATAAGTGTTATGCTAATAATCATCATGTTAGTGGGAGCATGATAATTATCATATGTGTTGCAAGTTAGCAATGTTAGTTATAGAAAACAAAAGGTTTCAATTGGAAAAAGTTGTTTTGCTATAATTAAGGGAGAGAAAATTATACTTCATTTCAATTCTAAAAGCTTAGATTGAGGTTTTGGTCATCTTTAGTGCAGGATTGTAACGCCCCGGTTTTTCTCGGTACGTTTATTTATTTTAATTTAATTATTCTTGTAACCTTGGGTTAATTTATTTAACCAAGGTCTGATTTTCTTATGTTATTGGACTCTTTTGATCATCTTGTAAACTCCTTTTATTTAAGTCCATGGGCTATGGGCCTATATGCAAAATCCATCTAGTTAATAGTACTTAATGTGTTAATTGAGTCATTTGGAACACACACAAGAAAAACACTCTAAACCCTATCCTCTCTCTATCTCTCTCCCTCACGTCATCCTTCTCTCTCTCTCTCTCTTTGGGATCAAGAGCAGCCAAGGGGCTGTTGTTTGGAGCTTAATTCTTGTTCATTTCCAGCCTTGATTCGTATTGGTATGAACCTCCTTATCATTTCTTACAACTTGATTCATAACCTTGTTCTAGTCTTATAATTTCATCTTCACTTCTACTCCTTATTTGATTTGTATCTCTTTTGTTATTTGCAAAGAATTGTATGTTATACATCATCTCAAGATCCTATCTTCACCCTATATATGGTGGATGATGGATCTAGGTGATTACATGTTGCAAAAGATCATGGAAACCCTAAAAGGGAGAATGATGATTTTATGTGGTTTATGTTTATTTTCATGTTGATTATTATTACATTCTTGTGGATAAATGAAATCCTAATGATCCCTAACCCTTTTTAGTACCACCATGATCATGGGGACTGAATTGGTATGATGAACACATCTTAAAATGTGTTTCAAAGGGAGAAGGATGGATAAGCCAAAAAGGAATCACGGGTGGCTATAATTCTGTTTATCATCAGATCTGTAGTCATTTTGTAAAAATCATGTATTGAGCTCTATAACTGAAACGGACCCCCAACCAGTGCCCAAAGTTCACAAATTGAGTTGGCTAAGTTTCTTAAGGAGGCCAACCTCACCGATAAGGACTTTATCTATGGGAAAGAATGGCATCTTTTCTGTTAGGTATGATCCGGGTCTGTTCTGATATGTCATTTTGTTTTCATCATTTCTAAGGCTTGGAAAAGGATCCAGAGTGATTCCAAGTTTCTATATGTTCCTTATATTATGTGTTTAAGATCTGGAGAAGATGGGGTGTTATTTCCAATTATAAATTGGTTAGAATGGATCCACACTCCAAATCAGTGGGCAGTCACCAACTTTTACTAGTGTTGTGATTGTCCACAATGTGAATTTTATATCCGGAGCTTGGGGAATGCTTTTAATTCAATTCCAACTCTGAGAATTTCATTTGTACGTCCTTTACTTCTCTGAATTTTTTTTGGACGAATTCTACTCACAAGTTGGGTAGAATTGGCCAACATCACTTGACTATCCTGTTGGAGACAGCAGTGATACACCTTTTTGTAAAATTCATATTTATTTAATCCTTTGGAGTTAGAAGGAGTTCTTTATAGATATGGAATCCTGAACAATCATACTTTTCTATAAAATTTCTTTAAAGCTATGTTTCTGTTTTAGATTTTGGAGTAAATCCGTTTTGAACAGCAGGTCTGTTTTAGAGACCTTGCTGTGATTACTCTTTTCTCAACTGATAGCTTCATTACTTCTCCTTTCTAACCTTTAGTCCTTCTTAGGTGAGGTTTTGAAGTTTGATCAAGCTTGGTAGCATTATTTTATTGTTAGCTATCCTTACTACTCACTCAAGGTGAGTTCTCTCACAACGTTGTATTGATGTTTACGTTTGCTAGTTAGCTCGTGTGTGATTATTTGAATTTATTATAAAGGCATGCTATATAACCATTGTTTTAATTCGTACATGTGCACTGTATGTAACTAATTATAGATATGGGGACACCACCAAAGGATACGGATTTACTGGTGCGGTGGGTAGGTAAGATCACCAACGTAATACTCATCGTGAGGTGTGGTGATTAGGGCCAAATGATACGGGATCTTCCCGGTGCGGTTCAAACCTACAAGTCCTTCTTGTATTATAGGCATTGATTCGTTCTTTGCCCTTATTATATATTTATAATTTGAAAATGCATTAGGGTTAGTAAATATGAATGTTAGAACAATGTCTGTGTTTGAATTCACTAAACTTTGTGCTTACGGTTTCTCTTATAACTTTTCAGGTGTAAAGGTTAAAGAGGCTAAGGCTTGACATGGAGCACCGGGACACCGCTACTAGTTATTTTTGTTGGGACCTTATTATTATTATTACTTCCGCACTTATTTTATATGATTGTTAAGTTTGATGGATTATGTTATGACTATTTCAGTTGTTTTAATTTAATTTAAGATGGGTTTTAAAAGTTTAAAATTTTTGCAAAAATTTGGGTGTCACAAGGATATATATATATGAATTTTATGTTGGAATGGCTCAACATAAGGAAATTCTATATATGGGTCCATTATTTGCGTTCTAAAATTCGATTATGATTACTGTATCCCTTTTCATAATCTGAATTATGAGAACTTGGCAAATAGAAATAGAAATATTATAGCAAAAAGATTGGTCTAGTATCATGTCTTTATGTGAGACATCATGAATCTTGTCCCTTATGCTTCGGATAATGGGTCGATTACATGTGCTATAATATTCATCTGTTCTAAATTTTTCCAAATGCTTAGAGCATTAAGAGGGAAAAATTACTAAGAACTGGATATGACTAATTTGATTAAGCAATTGTTGAGGACAATCTAAGGTTTACCAAAGATTGGTTGCTCAAGGACAGTTGGAAGTATAGTTATGGAAGGACCATATTGACATATTCTGAAAAAACACGCAGCTCTTGTTCAGAAGTGATAGTCAAAATGGGAATATGGAGTTGTCTCCATAGGTGGAAGTTATTCGATGTGTGTAAGATTAGAAAACTTAATGCAAGAAGGATGTTCAAAGCATTGTACTTTGAATTTGAGACTTCGTTTCCATGGAATGATTTCCATTGGAATACTCTGTAATGTCTGTTGACAAGTCTTTGTGACTTTGTGCATAATCATTACAAGAGGATCAATTCATTTAAGTTTAGAATCTAACAGATTTAGGTAAATGGCAGGAATTTGGAATTCTTGCATTTGCGGTAAGGATTTGGGAGTGTGAAATGAGAATCATTGGAATTATGTTTAATCGATCTATTTCACAAAGTAAAGATAATAGACAAACTTAGTGTGCATACTTGGTATATGGCATAACTAATGTTTGGAAAAACATAGTGTGCGTTCTTGGTGTATAGCATGACTACTGTTTAGAAAGCATAGTGTACATGTTTGGAGCATGGGACAACTATTGTTTTCATTCAAGTACAAAGTTGATAGTTTGACACAGTATGCAATGAATAATATGTAATCAATATGGTGATAAATAAAAGGTGTTCTATTTATATTCATAAGTTCTGAGACCATATTGGATTCGATTATTCTTGTGTTTCACTTTGCATGTTTTGACTTCCAGAATAACTAGGTCGTTCTTCCTGAATGACTAAGTTATTAAGACTATCCACAGTCGGTCATATGTTGGAAATAGATATGAATCAAGACTGACATGAAGCTGGTTTGTAGATGTCCAAGGTAGTGGACATAGCAAGAGTTGCTGCAACATTCATTAGTGCTCATAAGTTCTGAGTATTGGATTAAACCCACGCTCATTTGACTCACTTCATGGATTTTATCACGAGTGATCATGAGACGATAATATCTTATATTCTTCAAACCTAGAGATATGACTTGTTGCCTATGAGTTGGTTATACATTGATTGTATGAAAACGCATTGGTAACTCGATGTTATAAAACGTGCCTTTGTGTATAATTCAACAAGTAGTAGAACAAGCATATGAGTCAAAGTTTATCCATTCCTTTTACCCTTAAAGGGATAAAAGCGATATTTGTGGGCCCTCGATGATTTAGTGATGACACCCCAAAGTGCTTGGCCAAGACAGGACAAATTTGATTTGTTCAATTAGTCGGTCGTCATAAATCGGAAATCGGGAAACAACAAATGGACAGAGAGAATGATTATAATCCATGTCTCAGTCCATATGATATCTAGAATGGAGGAATATATGATCCCTTATCTAATGGACACGTCATTGATTTGTTCAGAGTTCGACAGAAGCTTTTAAGAGATACGATTGCTAGTCGGGTTTTGAAGTCATACGCAATAATAGTTTTAGACTTATCCAAGTGGGAGACTGTTGGATTAGTGTCTAAGTCCATAACTATAATTGGTATGTACTTGACCCGATTGGCATGGTCCATTTGGGTTGCATGGCATCAGAACAATTTGGATAGACTTTTGTGAGAAAAGGATAATTATGATTTGTTAATATATTTTAAGTTCTAATATATTAATATGAAATCATATTATTTAATTAGTATTGATCAAGAATTAATTTAAAAATAATTATGTGATCAAAAGGAGACTAATTAAATATATGGGGATTGATTGTGTAAATAATTCATTCTTATATATGTGGGCTTATGATCCATAGTTCTTCATGTTGGGCTAAACCCATGGAGTAACCCATGGATACTCCATGGAGGTTTTAACCCATGGAGCATGGAGAATATGGAAAGACATGAGTTACATGGTGTAACCCTGATAACCACCATTTATAAGGACCCCATGGCTCAAGAAATTGGCACTAGTGTGTGTACACATGAGGGCTAACCGATTTGAGTATAGGAACCTTTTCTCTCAAGTTATTCCAAGATGTTGGTGATGTTGTGTGAACCATTTGAGGTGTCACACTAGAGGCACTAGGCTCTTAAGCTCCATGAAATCAAGCTACATATAAAAGGTATGTCTTGTAACTTGTTTATATTACCCAAGTATCAATGATTGTATGCGAGTTAGGGTAATACCTTGGAAAGTTCAAGTTTGCATGTATAATAGAGAAAACATAGATCCAAGGTATTTAGGGTTGCATGTACACCATAGGAGTGTTAGAATGCTCAAAACCCTTCACACAACACATAAGAATCGTTAAAGGACATTCAGGTGTTCTCCCGGGACGTCGCTCCGACGATCAAGTTAGTTTTATGGGAGAGGTAATTTTAGGGTAATATTCGTGAGAGAGAAGATGGATCCCTTTCCTTGAGGTGGAAAAGATCCTTTTATACATGCTTCTAACGGATCGTAGGGACCTCGTCCAATGAGTGTGACACGTGGCCTCCTCTGACTGGGAGGATCACGCCCACGTTAACTAACCGCCTGATGACGTCAGTTATGGGCGTCACCTAAGCCTCTTGTCACGTCCTAATTAGTCGTGAGTGAATGAGAGGATCACGGGGAATATTCTTTCCTCGTGAAGGAAAGTGAACTGTCGCCCTGGTGCTGGCTCACCTAGGCCGAGATCGGGTCTTGGCCAAGGTTCTGGCACAGATACATCTCTGTTATGTTTTCCGTTACATTTAACGTGGGCGTTCGTGGTAATGTTAACAAGTCCCATAGACCAGTAGGCTTCTGCGTTTGTGACATAGCAGAGTTGTTCTGGTCTACCCACAGACACGTGGCGGGCTGCTATTGATAACTTATGCAGTTGGCAGGGCGAAATCGCCGTTGTTCGGCGGTTTCATCATGAAAACGGTTCACTGCACCTTTTGTGTCATTTAAGGCTCTAATCCTCCTGGCATTTCCTCCTTACCTTCTACTTTTCTCTCTTCGACTTCTTGTTCTTAAGAAAAACCCTTTCAACCCTTTCTTCATATTTTTTCATGGTTACCGCTCGCGCTTTTGGGAGAGATCTTACCACCAAAGAATGAGAATCTTTTGAGTTCCGATTCGGTTTCATTCTTGAACACGGAGTGCAAATCCCTCTACCCGATGCATCACTTTACAGTCCTCCTGAGGGCAAAGTTGGCATCCCAATAGCCTTGTTCGAGGCAGGTCTGTGCTTGCCTACCACTGATTTCTTCAACCTGATCATCCGGGAATACGGGTTTTCCGTGAGAGAGCTGACCCCTATCACTATAAACAAGATTGTGGGCTTCGAAGTCCTATGTCGTGCCCTAGGCCACCTGCTGACTGTTCCGGCTTTCAAGCACTTCTTTAATGCCTCTACTCCGTCGGGGACTCGAACCCTTTCCCATTGGCGGGGAGTCGCTACTCTTATCCATGACAAGAAGTCCAAGAAAAACTGGTAGGAGAAGTTCTTATGGGTGAACAACGATCTCGTGGTGCTTAGTTACCCGAGGTCTAAGGTGTACGTCGACCGTGCTCGCACATTGTTTGGTGCTGACAAGGAACTGGCTGATGTCCTAGAGAAGATCAACATTAACGGTGAAGATTGGCTTGACTGCTTATTGGCCGCTGGCGAAATGAGCGCCGCTTGGAGGGCTCGCGGGAAAATGCCTGAGTTTTTTGTCGAGAAAGAGGATATTTCTCTAGCTCCTCTTCCCCCCCCCCCCTTTTTTTTTTAAAATCGGCAAAGCACGTTTGAGTCGGCATTTTGGTTAGCCGTCGTTGTTTTGTTTTGTTTTGTTTTGTTTTGTTGGCAGGTGTAGAAGAGGTTGTTTCTTTGGAGAAAGCTCTTCAGGGTCTGTTCGACGGTGAACTTCGGTGCCGTGACGTCGATCTTGTAGAGGCTCTTCCACCCCCTGTTTATGGCCGAGGAATCGAGGCTACTGTCGGTTCTGATAGTGCTACTGGCACTGGCGAGGATCCGGACCTGTAGTACATTGTTGTCACTGGCGCATCTCAGAAGGATCCTACACCTTCCGGATCTCCGAGGAGTCTTCGTCGTGTGAAGAGGCGTTTTGCTTTCTTGGAAATCGCTTCCGGTGGTCGAACTGAGACGTCTAGCGTTTTGCTTTCTTGGAAATATGAGTTTCTTACTAGCGGGTACCAAGAGTTCCAACCGTGCCCCCTATGAAAGTCCTATGAAACTGCTGGAGGGGGCACAAATCAGGGCGACTGAACCGCCCAGTCATACAGAGGAAGAGAGAGCCGAGAAGACCAACCTTGTTCCTCCTGCTAGAGGAGCCGAGGCGAAGACTGGGTCTTCGCCTTCAAAGGGTCTTGCATCAAGTTCTGCTGGTAAAACCGTAACCGTCCCCCTTTTAGTAGGTTCTCATCCAGATGCCTACAAGCCAGCTTGGAGGCTAACTTCCCAAGACCTTGTCTCTGATCATGACACCGCTCTTGAGTGACGTAACATGGCAAACCAAAATATAATAAAATGTGGCGCCTCATTTACCGGTGTTACAGTTAGGGTGTTGTTTTGCATACTCCCCGATTTAACATAAATTAAACCCCTCCTGATTTGGGTTAAATAAACTCATTTGGATTTGATTTTTTTATTTTTTTATTATTTTTTTTTGTCTTTTGTATTATTATTATTATTATTATTATTATTATTATTATTATTATTATTAAGTTTTTCAATTTTTATTTATTTACTTGTGTTTTAGAATATATATATATATATATATATATATATATATATATATAATTTATATATATATATATATATATATATATATATATATATATATATATATATATATATTTCTATCTTTATTTTTACGAACAATAGATTCCTATATTTTATTCAATAACAAAATTATGACTATTCTGATGTACTATGATTGTGTTATCTTTTTTCGTTTGGACTATCCATATGTTATTTTTTCATTCTGACTATCGTATTATTATTTCTTTTTCGTCCGGACTATCCATATGTTAGTTTTTTGGTTTAGACTATCATTGTGTAATTTTTTCAGTGATATTATCCTTATGTCATATTTTTGTCCGGACTATCCACGTATTATTTTCTTGTCCCGTCTACCACTATGTTATTTTTTTCGTTCCGACTATGCTTTATTATCTCTTTCGTTCAGACTAATCATGTATTATTTTTTTTCATTTGAACTAACCATGTCTTATTTTTTTGTTTTTGTTAAAACAAATTACGAACAGTTATACGTATATTTATGTATGGGTTTTATTTAACAGTTAGGAAAATCACAAAAAATGATAACACCAAATAGTTCGAACTAAAAAATAGCGCAATGATAGTCCGAACAGAAAAATAACACAAGGACAATCTCAATTAAAAAAATTCAAGAATAATCCAAAGGAAAAATAACACAAGGATAGTCGAAACAAAAAATCGGAAATAAATTTTATACAAAATCGTCTTCTCAAAAACGCTAAAAACAGCAACGAAAGCTTTAAAAATAGAATAAACTTAAAAATCTTTTTTAATCTAGAAATGATCATTTTGCAATCATGTAAAGATTAAATCAACCATAGAAGGAAAAATGTTACAACCTTTGAAGGCTTTGATTCTTATGGAAGATTGGAAGTTGATAAAGATGAGAAACAACTCAAAGAAGAGCTTATCTAGAAGTATCCACCAAGTAATAATTAACTATTAAAACATGCTAGTCTTCACTTGTATATAATTTGTTCTTAATCTTTAAGAGTTCATACCAAATAAACCTTAAAGAGAACCAACTTATAAGACTTTAATCTTCACAACAAACATGCAACATTTGGAGAAGGGAGAGGCTCTTAGAGGCCTCAAATTTTAGGAAGGAAAAGGAGAGAAAGAAGTTATCAAAAACTAGCTCCATCTTGATCTATACTCTCCATTATATACCAAGAGACAAGAACCAAAGCCCCATACTTTCGTCTAGTCAAAGCATGGACCAAAAGGACAAGCATGGGAGTTAATATGAAAGCCTACACTTAAACTCAAACTGCTTAAGAGAGTTCATGGATTTGACTCTCCCTAAAGTCAAAGTTGAGTGTCTTTTACATTACCACGTAACTAGTAATTATATTGCAGCTAAATGGTTACTCAAAGTGTCCATTTAATTTGTACACAACATATATATTCATACCTTATGAATATAACTAGTTTTGTTCTCTTTTGTTTTTTTTGTCTAGAAACAATAATTCCTAATATGTTGGTAAAATATTATTTTTATAAGATAATGTTTTTCTAATTAAATACAAGTGTTGATTATATTTATTAATACTCCAAAAACTTAATAAATAACAAATTAATAGTAACTTGCAATAAGGTGTGACCCTATATGATTATATATCATTATCAAATAAAGTTTTATAATGACTCTTGGGCATAAAGAACTTTCAATCTCCTACTTTCACAAGACTCGTCATAGATTTATATAGACAATCGTGAAAGTCTAGAAACATTTCAATGCCCACAATAACATACGACAAAGAATGTCATTCATCAACATCCAATTCCGAAAAGCTCAAAGTTGCAATTGATATATGAGGTAAGTTTATCAGTTACCTCTTTGTTACACACATCTTGTTGCACATGTGTATTGGATCACAATCAATCTCATTTAGTGTTCAACTGTGGGTAATGCACGCTAGATGTCTAACTGTCAACACATCAGAGGAAAAAAATCTAATCATAACTGCATAATCCTCTTAGATATTTCACACCACACCTAAAAATAGCCTTTATAATTGCTCGGTTAAGTATTAACATTTTACCATGTCAAAGTATATCATTCCTTACATTTAGATCCCTATATGCATCTTAGTTATTAAGGATACAAATTGAAATGAATTTAGAATGCTTCATAACGTCAACAAAATATATTAACATGGCTGAAGTTTGATCATTGGACCTAAATTGAAATGAATTTAGAATGCTGAAGGCTAAAGAGTTAATTCTGAACTTAATTTGTAAAGGATTTTAGAAGGTGGGTTGCAGCTGATCCCACATCTGCCGGGAAGGAGAATTGAGCATTCCTTATAAAGGGTGTGGATAACCTCCCTAACACAATGCGTTTTAAAGCGGTGAGGGTAGCAGATCCTATAAGAACTCTGCAGTTAACCGTGCACGAGCGAGAGCGATCCAGAGATGGGTGACCCCTTGGGAAGTCCTCGTGCCGAGTGGCCCAAAGCGGACAATATTGTGATATGTGCCAGAGGGGGATGTTACCAATGGTATTAGAGCTGGGGCACGAGTCGATGTGTTCAATGGGGACGTCGAACCCTATAATGAGGGGTGAAGGTGGGTTGCACCTGATCCCACATCGGTCGGGAAGGAGAACTAAGCATTCCTTATAAGGGGTGTGGATACCTTCCGTAACACAACACGTTTTAAATCCGTAAGGGTAGTAGATCCCATAAGAACTCTGCAGTTAAGCGTGCTCAGGCGGGAGTAGTACCGGGATTGGTGACCCCCTAGGAAGTCCTCGTGCCGAGTGGCCCAAAGCGGACAATATTGTGATACGTGCCAAAGGGGGATGTTACAGATAGTACCCTTTATCAAGTATCCCTCACGAAAGCGATCCAATGATCCATGAGGTGATCTTGAGGCGAGTTTGTTCAATACCAGTTCTTTGACAAGTACCTATGAATCTTGGTTGCAATCACTTGCATACTTTCATATAATAAGAGTCAACCAATCCAATTCACATTAGTCTTAATTCATAATTGCTCTGACAATTATAACCGACTATGAATTTTAGAATAATTAGATTATTCATGGACTAAACATGTTATCATAGAACACACAACAAGTATTAAAGCAATGACCATATCCCAACATATCAAAACAATATGATAGTTGTTGTTATAATGTTCCAATATCAAAATACTAAATGAAAATAAAATCCTATTTCTAGAATAACAGAGTCTTACAACTCAAGTGTGACCATTCATGCTTAGCTTAAAAGAAATAATTTATTAATGGGTCTGACTAACCTTTTAGAATATTCTACAAATATGTATTTAGTAGATTTTAGGTCTAGAACCTTTACTTCAACATAGGCTTCAAATCCTCAAAACATTAAGTAAAATAAAAATGAAGCATTTCCATACCAACTCTTATAAAGTGTTTTATCTACTTCTTAGTTGGTGTTTGTATTCAAGATAAAAATTATGGTGATTAAGGAATCATCCTAAAAGAATAGAAGAATATAATTTCTAATAATTAGAAAATAAACCATATCTAGTAAGGTTTAGGAGAGCTTCTAGCTTTTAGCTTTTGACAAAACGCTTTAGTTTAAACAAAAAGTTTCGTTTGGTAGTACGAGCGTTTAGCTTTTAGTTTAAACAAAACGCTCCAAATCTAAATGCTACTTCATCTAGCGTTTAACAAAACGCTACTGAACTTTTGAAATCAATTTCCATAATTACCCTTAAAATATATTTGTATACTTATTTATTTTTTATCACTTGTCCTTTTATGTAATTTTATATATTTCAAAAGCTTCCAGCTACTTTTATCAAACACTCATATAACAAATAAAAGTTACAACTTCCCGCTACCAGCTACCCGTTACACACTACCCGCTACGAGCTATCCGCTACCCGCTTCCAGCTAACAGCTACTTTTGCAAAACACGCCCTTAAATTATCCTTTATTATCTATATGGCTTTAGATGGTACTATTGAATTGTATCTTAACTTTGTATTTGAAAACTACAATAAAATTTTCACAAATATCTTTTAATATGTAAAATATAATTACAACGACTATAGTTGTTAATAAATTTGATTAGGTAGCTTGTACTAAATCTAGACAGTCATTAGAAACGAAGTCATACATCATAGTGTATTTCATTTAATAAAGTTGATTAGTTCCTTAATAATTATTTTATCTATATTTTAGTGAAAATATCATTACGAATCCTTTATATATAAATAAGATCCACATACGTAAAATAAACTACAATATTTTCCTTCAAAAATCCATTTCTTGAAGTTGGATTATGTGTATTTCATTTATATTATAAAGATAACAATGTCATAGATAAGTTTGATTCAAATCAAGTTTGAGTAAAAAGTGTTTGCATATAAAACTTATTTATATAGAAAACATTGATATTTAATTTATAACTCCATTATGAGGTCTAGTTCTCAAAAAAAAAAAATTAATCATTACAGAATATGAAGGTGATCGTTATAAAAAACGACTTAAGTAAAAAATCAATTATTTATTGAGTTAAATCAGACATATATATTTAGACAGGCTAAATTAAAAATATATTGCTCGAAAACAAAGACTCTTTTATAATGAAACTAGTTTATGTTCTATGCATATATAATAAACTAAACTTCAAAAGTGACGTTCCAACTTACTTGTGCTCAAATTCTTACACTTCTTGAATATTTGTAAACATTTACACATATTAGATTAACATTAATTATCAAGTACTTGACTTAAATGGAAAGTATAGGTTCTGTGTAGTAGATACCTGAATGATTGGTATGGTCAGTCCTGCTCAGATATGAGGGTTAGTTCTTCTTCCAATGTCATGTTTCTCTATGGTAGAAACAATATCCATCTCTATAGGCATTTGTGGATTTCTTAGGCATAAAGGTCCCCTTTCCATAAACTTTGGGCCTCTTAGGGAACACAAGGTGACTGTTTTCAGCCTTGCATTCTTCATTTGTTTAAATTGGCTCAAACCAAATGGCATTCTATCTTAGGTATATCTCCTTCACCTGAAGAAACATACGAAATCCTTCTAAATTCACCAAGACTTCCTGGAAGCATCTTCAGCATCACGGTAATGCTTCCAGTGTGGCATCACCATTTTCACGGTCAAAAAAGACCTTTTTATTTATGCTTATTATAAAACAAATTTATTTATGATTGCAGAAATTTTCCCACACAAGTATTTCAGAGGAAAAGTTTTTTATTGAATTATTAAAAACTTGGGATTTCATAACTGATACAAGAAACATAAGCATAAACATAGTCACTACTAGCCCCTCATCATTATTTTTATTTGTCTTCACCCTTCACTACCCCATATATTTTCAGTACAAAAATACATATATGGTTAAATAAAATCAGCTCATATAGTTTCATCTAACACAAAAATTCTTAATCACAAATAATAGGCACATATAATAGTTAATTATATAAATACTTCATATCTATGTGTAAGATGAAAGTAACTATGCACTCACTTGTTAAAAGTGGATGACTGGTGATTTTGGCAGAGCTTCGCCAAACACCTTAGCTTTTCGTTTTGACATGACCTAGGTACAAATATCACTAAGTCTTAGTCTTATATTCATTGTGACTAATGATAGTCTAGATTCCTCATTAATCCCAATGTCTACATCAATATCTATCAAGTAAGGAACAATCAGGTAGGATCATGCTGGAGGTAGGGTTCGTTTGGTATATAGAGTACACTCTTTGGAAATCCTATTTTAATCACCTCACTAAATCCAACCTACACATCATTCTCTTAAGTAGATCAATCAATATCATGACTTGGAATCACTGATAAATCTTATTTATAGGTTCATAATAAAAACTGTGAATATAAATATAAGTTACACTTGTAATAAAATAAATGTAGCTTAACTTATAGAAATTTTAGCGAAAACCAGTAAATTGTGTGGGAAGAACTCTGACTCGAATACCTCCAATTTACGGGCTCCTATCTACTATAGAGCCAAGCTAAAATACTTAGAAATCTGAAAATTGAGATTTTTGGCTGAGAAATCATTTGAGAGAGATTGGGATTGATTTGTGCGGAGAATGGAAAAATAATCACCATATATATATATATATATATATATATATATATATATATATATATATATATATATATATATATATATAGGAAACAGATCTTCTTCATTCTAGATCCATTTTCGAAGTTCTTTATAGCCACATGTAGCTATCGAAGAGATCTATAACTTTCGTTCAAACTCTCTCGACTAATTCTCATTTTATTTTTAAAGTAATATTTTTAACATGGTTAGACTGTTAAAATCCGTATAAAAATCATAACTCATTCATACGACATCCGTTCTCGACTGTATTTTTAATGACAATTCATATCGACACGATCTTCAACTTTCGTTTAGATTGTTTTTCCTAACAATCGACGGATTTCAATTTTGGTTTCTGTGCTAACATAGTTGTGTTGAAAACTTCGAAAAATGATAAGTTCCTCATATGAATTCAGATTTAGACGTTCTATAAATGCATGCTCTCAGTTTTACGATTACTACAAATTTCATTTATATTACTTAGACTAATAAACAATCTATCTAAAATCACTTTTTACGATACGCATAGCCACGTCGGTTTAATTACAAAACTTCGAAGAAGCATAACTTCTTCATACGAAGTCCGATTTCAGAGTTCTTTATGTGTACGTAACCCTTGTTACATATTGTGACAACCGTCAAAATTCGAGTCGGTTCTAGATTTGACTAGACTTAGTTGCACATATAGGCACAACACATATTAGACTTAGTAACTAGAAGCTAAGTTATAACCTAGTAGAAACTTGGAAACAAATAGAAACAATGGATGGTGTACTTAGATTTCACATTGATATGTGAATTCTACTACTACTTAAGTGTAGTGACTATCCATATTTGGGTCACTCTTTGACTCGAACACCATTTCATGAATCATATACACACATTATGCACTTGACCTAGAAGTAGAAATTAGGTCAAAGTCTCATAGAAACTTAAGTCAAAGTTGAAGAGTAGGACTAGTATACTTGATTCCTCAATTTCGCTTGAATCTCGGAATCACTACATAGAATGCCAATAAACCGCTAAAAATAAATTACAAACAATATTTCTAATTTGAATAAGAGTTATGAAACTCTAAAATAGTTTGAAGTCTCAAAATTCAAGTAATTTTGATATCCAAAGATTTACAAACTCTCAAAAACCCTAAATGCCTAAAAACTCACATTTATAAACTTTAACCTTAAAAATTTTATAAAAATAATTATGAACCTTATAATATGATCTTATAACAATTAAAATTATGAAAATGCATTCAAGGAAAATGAAATTTAACTCATTAACATTTACCCTTAATTTATAAACCAAAAATCAACACTTTTATGCATACAAACTTGGTTAAGTTGCATCTTTTATAAATAATTGATATTTTTATAAAATATTTAAAATTTATAAAGACAAATGAAAGGGAGAGGGATATTATAACCTCAAAAGTCCGATTTCTCTTTCCCTCTCTCTCTCCTCTTCCCAACACACTCAATCACTTTCCCAACACACACACTCCATCTCTTTCTCTCTCACACTCCCTCACTTCATTTTCTCTCTACTCTCTCTTCCTCTCTCCCTCAACCACGAAATTGTCTAGAAAACAAGTCCAAGAACACACCTCAAACACAAAATCTTCATCATGTAGTGGTGTTCATTAAGGTAGAACACGATTTCCTTTCATTTTCCTTCAAGTTTTTAAGATTTTTCTTGCATTTCTTCTTCTTCTACACCTTTCTATTAGAAAATATGTGTGCATGTTCATTCACTTCAGTTTTGATGATGATGGTGGTAGGATTTCACCCAAAAACAACATGCATGTTGTAAATGATGAAATCCAAGGACCTAAACCTAAGTCAAGATCATGAAAATGCACTTTTCTACAAGTTTTGGTGGAAAATCACCACATGCACTCTAAGTTTTCTTTAAAAAAACGATTTTTGAACATTTCAAACTCATGAATGGTCTTCAAACAAACATGCATGTGATGATCTTCAAGCTTAGATGCTAGATCATCAAAGTATGTTGTTAAAAGCTTTCAAATATGTTCATGAAGGATTTATTTCCAAATAAATATCTAAAACTCCTTTTTTGACCAAATCCCATTTTTCCCAGATTTCTACCAACAAAATGAGATGTTCTACAAATTTGCAGAAAATAATTCATTTATCTTGAATTATTATAATTATTGAAATAAAATAGGGCAATAAATCATATAAAACACGTTCTGAGGTCTATAAATTCTAGGTAAATTCGTGGATGACCCATATGCTACATAATGATCCCAGATTAAATTTTATCGGTTTTTGCTATTGTTTAATATGGTTTTGAATTTTCTTTTTGTTTGGCTCCAATAAATCATAAAAGCACTTTATAAAATCTTAAAATGATATATAACAATTTTCGCAGCTTATACTCTCTGTGGAAGACTTAGAAAAATATTTTCAGAATTTTGCATAATGGATTCCTATTTTTCTCCGATTTTTGTATTTATAATGGACCAAAAACAGTAAAAATAGTTTTACTCATCCAAAAATTATGAAAATTTACCAGAACACCTTGTAGTACATTAGGAGGCTACATAAAAATGTTGATGACTTTTCTCTTCTGTATACTATTTTTCTCCTATTTTCTAAGATTAAATACACTTAAATACACAAAATCGGATTTCAGTATATAAAAACCACATTTGGTATTTTTCCCAGATTATTTACTTTGTAAATGAAGTGTAAAATTTTTTTGGTAATTTACTTTAACTGTTTAATAATTATTCTCCAATTAATGATTATTTAAGAGGATAAAACAAAGAAAAATAGAAAGAATAATTGAAAAATATCTTTTATATTTTTCACAGCTTCTACATGTATAATAAAAGTGTTACAAAAATTTTGGGAAATTTTGGAAACTGTTTTCTATTTATTTCAATTTTTATTAAAATAAATGCTCAAAAATCATAAAATTGGGTTAAACAGTTTAGAAATCAATTTTTATATTTTTGCCAACTTAAGAATGTTTAATAACATTATCACAAAAAGTTTGGGTAATTTTGGAAACTGTTTTCTATTTATCCCCATTTTTATTAGAATAAATGCATAAAAATCATAAAATTTGGTTAAACAGTTTAGAAACCCCTTTTTATATTTTTCCCAGATTAAGTATGTGTAAAGATATTGTTATAAAAAGTGTGGGGTATTTTCTTAACTGATTTCTATTTTTCATGAATTTGTATCTATTTAGATAATTAAATATGTACAAAATGGTTATACATATTCATAATCCATGAAAATTTATCTAGAAGTCTTTTAGTACATTTAGAACCAAAATTTAAAGTTTGGTAATTTTTATTAACTGTTTAGTATTTTTCATGATTTTATGGTTATTCAAGAAACTAAAATCGTGAAAAATAGTCAGACAAATCAAAAATTCAAGAAAATTTATCTTAAGGTCTTTGACTTCAATTAAAACTGAAATGCAAAGTTTCGGAAAGTTTAGAACTAAATTGATTTAGTTTTGAATATTTAATCATTGGAACACCTCTAAAATGTTAAATATTAACATTTCAATAATGAAAATTTTCCACTTAAATTGTTATATAACAACTGATTCTTTGAAACTTAATTTCCACAGAAAAATGTTTGTAACTTATCAATATTAAATTTTGACACATTATTGGCATAATTCTATTGTAGTAGTAAGTATACTAGTGTTAGATTTCGATTAGAGACTCACTAGCGAATACCATTATTGTAGGAATCGATAGTGGTACGAGTGGAGCGTAGTCAAGGCACCATTTGCATCATCTCAATGCATTGTGAGTATTCACCACTCCCTTATTTTCGGTTTTTAAATGTTTTGGGGTGGAAAAGAATGTCCTAAACTATTTATGTTTGTTGCATTTATTTTACTCGTATAAACTTGGTTGCTATATTTTGCATATTGTGAGTATTCACCACTCCCCTATTTTCGGTTTTTAAATGTTTTGGGGTGGAAAAGCATGTCCTAAACTATTTATGTTTATTGCATTTATTTTACTCGTATAAACTTGGTTGCTATATTTTGCATATTGTGAGTATTCACCACTCCCCTATTTTCGGTTTTTAAATGTTTTGGGGTGGAAAAGCATGTCCTAAACTATTTATGTTTATTGCATTTATTTTACTCGTATAAACTTGGTTGCTATATTTTGCATATTGTGAGTATTGACGCACTCCTCTATTTTCAGTTTTTATGTTTTCGGGTGGAAAAGCATGTCCCGGAAAACTATTATTTGTTCGTTGTATTTAAATTGATTTGTATCAAACATGATTGCTATTTTATTGCTATATCTCTCTATGTATGTCTATGCAACACGGAACATGAGAACTTATCGTCTTAAGGCCCTTCCCTTACACTTTTCTCTAACCATTAACTCTTTGAGCCAATGGTCATTATGGATAGCGCTATTAGGAATTGACAACTCCTCACTCGCCCTATTGCTGGAGTGCATGATACCATATTCTTCTATGGAACGATAAACATAGATCTTGATAGGGCTTCAGTCATAGGTTTGGTTGAGAACTCATTGTTTGCTCATACACATACAAACTTGTTACTCATTATAGCAATAAACTTGTTATTTATTATGGCAATAAACTCGTTTATCAATTATAGCAATCAACTGTGTTACTCATTATAGCAATAAACTTGTTTATTAATTATAGCAATGAACTTTGTTTCTCATTGCAACAACGAACTTTATTACTGAAAACTTATATACATGTTTTAGCAATGAAATTGTTTGCTCCTTGTAGCAACAAAATTGATTGCTCATTTTAGCAATGAAACTTGTTTACTCGTTTGAGTAACGAACTTTATCTTCCATGAGAATATGAATGTTGCATCTTATTTGGGCAACATACTTTATCTCTCATGATGACAAAGAACTTTGGTTTTACAAACTTATTTACTCCTTTTAACAATATACTTTTATTATTGGGAACTTTTATCAAAACTTTGATTTCAATTCATGAACCAATATTATTTTGTTAAACTTGTGAGTACTCACCAACTATTTTTATAGTTGACGCTCGTTTTACATGCTTTTTCAGGAATCATCGAGTAAGTGGCACTTAGGGACACATCACTTTTAGGAGCATTCGCATGTGTTGTATTTCAATTTACATTGTAATTTCTTTTAAAAGTTGTTCAAACCCATTGTAAATTTGTAATGATTTTTAATACTATGGTTGGTGTTGTCTTTTAACTTTTGCTATGAAACCCTTTATACTGCCACGCCTCGTGTTTCCGCTTTAGCAGGGTGTGACACATATACTCTAACTTTGGTTAAATTTAGCTATCCTAAATAATATTCTATAAAAATATCTTTTTATCGGTCATAATATCTTAATTGTCCAGCCCGAAGTTGCGGGCGTTACAATTATCTCCCCTTAGGATGATTACATCCTAGAATCATTAGCAAAACAGGGTTGGTGGATGAACCGCACGCCACGTTTTCCATCCTAGGGTATAATCGTAATTCTTATGCCTTCCTCATCAAGCTCTTATAATTTTTGGTTGCTGGTGGTGTTTACCCTCGCACTCACTTTTCATTCTTTGTCAGACCTTTTGTCCTAACCTTTGAGTTACAAACTCAATCTTCAATGGAGACTCCTACTCCTTCTAGAACAAACCTAACCCAAGATAAGGACTTTACTTCGAATATCGTACAAACCGAATAGTCATATCCTAATGACCTTCCTTTTCATAACGCAATGGCTAGACTTAAGACTCTTTTGAGTCAAAGTTTAGCACGGAAGATACCTTCCTTCATGTTCTACCGTCTAATAATCACATCATAGCATATAACATTTCTAGCTATAGGCTGCTTAGTTTTAACCACGACTGTGACACTTCTGTCGATCGCTTCGATTATCTTTTCCTTCAATCTTTTAACTAAAGTCGAACACCACATCGATCATGGCTCTCTAAATCGAGTAACTTATTTCATAGATATTAATTGGATTTGATGGCCTATGAGGTCTGTATGAAAGGTGATGACAGAAATAAACAAAACAAATTCAACTACTAGTGCCTTTGTAACCTTGTGACTCTGGTACTTCTGGTAGTATAGGCCTCTACTACCTTTACACATACTCATAATCATCCTAATAATTTCCTCGTAGTTCTCCAAGTCACCATACAAGAAAATCACACATCAAATTATCACATCGGATAGTGTAACATAATTAGGGATTATATTACTTAAAAATAAACGATTACATTATTGTTCAAGCTCCCCATACTCCACGCCTCTTACGCTAGGCTACACCACATGATCCTATGTATATGTCTACTTTATATCTTGAACTTCGGATAACTAGCTCCTAATTCTTGATCTCCTGCAACAACATCTACTTCATCAAGGATCATCTGGAATGCTCTTGTCCTTGGCTTTGGCGACGCGTTCAACATTGTTGCTTTGTTGTTCTTTGGGCAGTTATTCATGAGATGTCCTGCTCCTCCATATTTTTAACACACACTTTGGGTGCATTTACTGGCATAATGACCAATCTTTCCACAATTAAAGCAAGTCACCTTATTGAATTATCTCTCGAAGTGTTTCTTTATGCACTTATCACACCACTTTGCCTCATTCGTATCCCCAAAACTCTTTTCGTTGGGTCCGGACTTTGAAAAACTGCTCTTTTTATCGGACCTTGAAGATCCCTCAAACTTCCCTTTCTTTCTAGTTTCGGATTTCTCCAGCACCTTTTCCTTTGCATGGGTCTCTAATTCCTACCTGCCTAGATGCTTGCTTTCAGAGTGGTCGCTAGTTTCACCGTTAGAACAAAATCCGTCGGTGGTCCCATATCGAACTTATTTACTTTGGAAGCTTTGGTAGGAACCAAGTGAGGAACTAGCATTATATATTCTATGAATGCTCGATGATACTCATTTTTTCCTTTCTTCAAATTCTAGAATTCATTATTGATCTTCAGAAGATCTTGTTCAATGTAGTATTGCCTGTTTAACTCCTCAAGGAAGTTCTCCCATGACATCTTCCTTGCTTCTCCCTTCAGAATGGAATTAGCCAACAACTTCCACCAGCTCAATACTCCATTTTTAGATGTTTGACCGTTAAGATGGTCTTCTGTCTATTGTTGCAGTGACGGCTATTGAACACCATCTCTATTTCAGAGATCCAATCCATAACTTCCACTTGTTTTGGGCTTTTAGAAAGAATTGTGGGTTTGGAAGCCATGAAGTCCTTGTACTTTGTTAGATGCCAATTTATGCAAATTTTACGGTAGTTTTCATTAGAATTTAGGATCATATTTTGTACATTTTCATGTCATTTGTTTAAATAATGTTTAGCTCATGTAGAATTCCCGTAATGCTAGCATTTTTTATGTTAATTTCAAATAGTTTGAGTGAAGCAGTGCTTTGGGAGCAGTTGGATGCGCGTTTGGAGCTTAAAATGGAGTTATAACTGAAGCAGGATGTTGAGGAATTCTTGGAATATGTTTTGGTCAAGAAACATTTGATTGAATTGATCAGACGAAGATAGAATCTGCAATCTGAAGCTAAAGGATGTTGTTGACTGCTTTGACCCCATGTCAGTATTTTGACCATATCTGATGAACTATAACTCCGACTGACAAGATTAAAAATGTTCTGAAAACTAGACACAATTTGGGACGACTTTCATGTTTGTGAAAAAGGCAAAATTTGTTATTACATAGCCTAAAAAATGCGATCGCAGGTGTGATCACATGTTTGTCCTACGATCACGTGTTTGCCATGAAGCTTTCTAAGGCCAAATTAAGTGGTCTGGAAGTCATCTAAAGTAAAACGTCCAAACCTGCAATCACATATACCCATACCTGCGATTGCATGTTGTCCAAAAGCCTAGAATAACAATGTACGTCATTAAATCAGCCCGATATGCATTTTTAAGAAAACTTGCGATCGCATAGGGCCTACATGTGATCACATGTTACCAGATTCTTGTTCTGTAAGTTTCCACCTTCAATATAAATACAACCCTCATAATTAGATGTGAGGAGAGACGGTTCCAGACAATGAAAACCACTTCTGAAGGTGATTTCTGATATCTTTCAGCGACTTTTGAAGATCTGAAGACTGTGAATCATCTCATTCATTTAGTTTATCTAGATTTATCAGTTAAAGTTTCTTTTATCTAGTTTAGTTTCATTTTTAGCCATGTCTGGCTAAACTTTAGTTTTCAATTCTGCAGAGACTAGTACTTTTTATGTGATTAGTTTTCATATATGATTTTCGTTTTGTGTTTCTATCTAGAATTTTCAATTTTGAGCTTAATGAATGTTTGGTTTTAAACTTTTGTTAGTCTCATCACCTAGCTAGGGTTTTTATCATTCCAGTTAATTAGTTAAAAGAATCAGTAATTGTTCTTGTCAATCGGTAAAAAGTAACAAGTATCAGATTGGTTCCGTGTTTGGGATTTAACTCTCGTATAAACTGAAAAAAAAAATCATATCTTTACACTTCCGAGCTTGTGAGAAATATTGGGTATTGCTGGTAATTTTACACAAAACTTAATGCAATTTTTCTGATTTAATTAAGAGCTTGTTTAATTGAACAGTAAAAAGTTAGGGTTAATTCAAAGAGCTTGTTTTGGTTAACTAATTTAGGTAAAAGTTATTATAGTAGAGCTTGTTGGTTTTTCTCAGTACCACCTTAGATAGAACACATTCCGAATAACCAGAACTGAACTAGTTGCATGATTAGGAAAGTCACAGCAGAATTGAAATCGTTTTTATTATTGATTTTCGTTAATTAATATCACAACAATTTTTGTTAATTTAGTTTAATTCAACCCCCCCCCCCTTTTTATATTTCAGTTTCTTGACTATATTGTGTCTGATGCAAAAAGGCATTGACCATTAGGCTGTGTCCATGAGGATTCAACCCTGATTCCCAGTGCTATATTTTTAGTGCAACCAGCAATGATTATTTTATTTTTTTAAATCAGGTGTGACAACCGGTCTTAACAAATTGCCGCCGTTGCCGGGGACACGGTGCTTTCTAATAGTTTTATGCCTAGAATTTTTCGTTCAGGTACACCTCTAGCTTTTGATCTAGAAATCGAAAGAACTGCAAGGAAACTGAAGAAAGAAGCAGCAAAGAAAAAACAATCAACTGGTTTCTTTGGTTCATCATCATCCTCCCTACCACCAGAAATCTCCACAACACATGGCATTCCCTTGTGGAACGAATTAGATCCGTTTTTTCCGAAAGTACCCCCCCTTTTCACCTTCTGATAGTCCCTATAAAACATACTCCCCACCACCCTCAGTCAAATATGAACCCATAGATTCTTCAGAATCCGAATATGAAGAATCAGACATGAATGGAGACAAAGCAGAAAAGACTCTAAGAGAGTGGGCCACTCAAGGAGATGTAGAAGAAACAAAAAAAAGAAGAAGAGGAAGAGTATGAAGAGGTGTTGGTTGAAGAAGAATCTGAAAAGCTGCAAGAAAAAGAAACTCCAACACTATTGAATTCAAATTTGAAAGAATACAAGCCTTTACCTCCATTCCCATCAAGACTGAAGAGTACGAAGCGCGAAAGAGATGATGAGGATATCATGGAAATTTTTCACAAGGTTGAGGTAAATCTTCCACTATTTGATGTTATCCAACACATTCCTCGTTATGCAAAGTTTCTGAAAAATTTATGTGTTACAAAGAAAAAAAAATGAAATTTAATGAAATTATAAAAGCTTGCAAAAATATTTCTTTAATTTTGAAAAAAGGTTTGCCTCAAAAGTGCAACGATTCGAGGATTTTCTTAGCTCCTTGTAAATTGGGGAACCTTAATTTTCCAAAAGTCATGCTTGATTTAGGAGCCTCAGTTAATTTGCTTCCCTTTTCTGTTTTTGCAAAATAAAAAATGAGAACTTTACAAAATACCGGGACAATTATCCAGTTGGCTGACCACTCGACAGTACACCTAAAATGTGTACTGGAGGATGTTCTTGTCCAAGTGGATAATCTTATTTTTCCTATTGATTTTTATATTCTGGACATGGGCAATGTATCAGAGAAAAACTCAATTATTCTGGGAAGACGTTTTCTGAAAACTGCTAAAACAAAAATTGATGTTTTTGTTGGTACACTTTCAATCAAAGTTGATGGGCACGTGGTGAATTTTAAAGTGAAAGATAATGATACTTGTGATAATATTTCTGTTAATTATCTGGGTACAAGTAGTCCTTTGTTTGAGGGTTGTTGTGAGTTTTCTAATGTCTCTGTGCAAAAAATATTTGTAGACAAAAAATTATCTGCCACATCAGAAGAGCTAGAAAAAGGAAAGTTTGGGGAAAAAGAGGAGAAGTTAGTTGCTGATAAGAAACTGAACAGAAATAAGCTTTGTGAAAAAGAAAAGGAAAAATCAGAGACGAATCTGAAAAGAAAAATGGCTTTAGAGAAAGAAAAAGAGGGAAAGGTGATTTCCGATATGAATCTGAAAAGAAGAAAGTTTGAAGAAAAGAAAAAGAAGAATTATGGAAAGAAAAAGAAGATCAGAAAGAGAAAGAAATCAAAAAACTAAAATACTTATCGGAAGAAAATATGAAGTCTTTTTAGTTTGCTGAATAGGTTCTAGATCCACCTATCTTGCCATATTTAAAGGGATCTGGAGTCACAAGAAAAAGAGTTGAGCTTTACAGAAGTCCCAACCGCACCAGATCAGTTAATCTGGTTGGGCAAAGTCGAGCCAACAACTTTAAAAATGGGCGGCTTTCCAGGAGGCCACCCGAGGAGTAGGTTTAGTTTTTCACGCTTTCAATAAAGAGATGGTCGCAGTTCCAAGCAAGCTCGGGGAAATCAGAGGATCGACATAATTGTTGAAATTTAGATTTCTGCAATCTTGTCAGGTATATTCGTCAAAATTAGATTTCTGCAATCTTGTCAGGTATATTCGTTCCTAGCTGCACCCTTTCTGCTCTTATAATCTTTATTGAGCTGTTCATTTCTTTCTGAGCATTGATGACAGTGCATCAATTTAAGCTTGGGGAGGGGGTTAGCGTAAACATTTGCATTTTTTGTTCAAAATTTTAAAATTTTTTAGTTTTTAGGCTAAATGTTTCAAAATTTTCAAATTATTATTATTACTTTTTGCATTTTATTTTTTTGCATTGCATTTGCATATAAAAGATTCAAAAAATCCAAAAAATATTTTATTTTCTGTTTTTATTTTTCTACGTTCATAAAAAGTAAAAACCCAAAAAGATTTTATTTCTAGTTATTTTTAGTTTTTTATTTTCTGCATCTAAAAAATTCTTTAACATCTTTAAAAAAAAAAAAATTAATATTTTTTTTACATGAGATGAGGATATCTTTTTTACATTCGATGACTCTATTAAAATGAAGTGTGATAGTTACCGAAAATAACAGTCTCATTATAATCAATTTCAAGAATTATCTTTTGAGAGTGCTTTAAATGTTTTCAATATGAACCAACATATGAGTCCGATAATTTTTACTATGGAAGTGTGAGATGGAAAAACGAAGAGTGTTTTAGAAATAATTTCCTTAGATGCCTTAAAAAGAACCTTGATTGGATAACCCTTATCATTCCTTGAAGTAATGAACCCTATTGTTTCTACGCCTTTTGAGGTTGGGAGGGAACTCTTGTTATACCCACAGTTTATTATCATTTTTGAAGTATTGAATATGTGGTGGGCCTCAAAGTAAAATTCGCGCCCAGTCAATAAAGTAATTAAACCTTTATAAGCCTGAACACATAAAGTTTCTTGACCCAGGTCGGCAACAGATCTTAAATCTAGTCAAGTAATAGCAATTAAGGCAAACTAAAGCATGCTATAAATCATTTAGCCCATAACAACAAATTAATCATCATATTCTAATGCAAGTTAGTGCCAGTGTCAAATCAGATATACTACCTAAAATAAAATGGACACACACCTCACGATCATTGCTTAGCATTCTAAGTTTTTTTTTCTAGAAATCCTCAAATATTCCTAGTTTGTTTAAACTAATGCTCTGATACCAACTGTGACATCCCCATTTTCACGGTCAGAAAAGACCTTTTTTTTTATTTATACTTATTTTAAAATAGAGTTTACTTATGATTGCAGAATTTGTCCCATAAAAGTATTTCCGAAGAAATTTTTTTCATTGATTTATTAAAACATTGGGATGTCATAGATGATATAAGAAACATAATATATCTTCATACCGTTACCTGTGATACAAAGAAACTGGGTGGGTCAGGTTACGAAACCTGGCGAGTAGATAGGGTTTTCAACCCACAATATTATATTTAATTCATTTTAATTATATGATTCGAATAAAACAATTAGCCCGATTACCCATTCCCCTTATTCTCACTTCCTGATCCTAAACCGATGATCTCAAGAGATCTATCGTAGAGAATCTTTAAGTAAATAATATTACTATGGGTATTCTTTTTCTTTTCTTTTCGAACCTTGAAGATCCCTTAAGCTTCCTTTTCTCTCATGCCTCAACGTTTTCCAGACCTTTTTCTCTTATTTTGGTGTCAACGTTCTTAGCTGCCCAAATGGTGGCTTTCAAAACGGTTGCCAACTTCACAATTGGACTAAAATATGCCGATAGTAAACTAGAAAACTTGTTGATCTTGGAGAGTTCCGTTGGAACTAAGTAAGGAACCAACTTCATCTTTTTTTGTAAAACTTCAGCATACTCATTGACGCTCATATTGCCTTTCTTCAGATTCTAGAACTCATTGTTAATTTCCAGAAAATCCTGCCCAGAGCAGTACTGCATTTTCAGTTGCACAAGAAAGTCTTCCCAAGAAATCTTACTAGCTTCTCCCCTGGGCATGGTATCAGCCAGTTGAAAGATCTTGTATGCTCAAGATTCATATTAAAATGATATTGCTAACTAACATATGATCCTAAGGATCACAGTAACAACAACTTGTTACAAATGATTATTTATTAGAAATTGGTTTTAATAAATATTCATAAACTCTTATAATACATTGGTAAAATATTTATTTCATGGAAATAATTATATTACAATAACAAGCAACATATTATTTCATATGGTATGAATTAATAAGTCATGTACATTATTTTGGACTAGAAACACTCTTTTGTCTTTTTGCTAAAAGTTAAAGTTTATATCTTATAAAGAGTTATAAGAATTTTATAAACTTTTCTTCTCTTTTTATACAAAAAAAAGTGAGCTAGTTTCTAGGAAACAAGACATGGTCTAGTAAATATAATAAGGTAAAGTAAACATGGCTTAAAAGGTATGGGAGACATGTAGGCTTTAGGGTATGCAGTGCTTAAAGTGTTAAAAACTCTTGGGTAATGATTTAGCTTTGTGAAGGCTTTTATACCTTTATTTTTCCGTGGGAAAACCGTAGCTCCTCCTCCCTCACCCTCTCATTGTTCTTCCAAAGTGTTAGAAGAAGTTACTTGCTCTCTTTAAGTCAAATTTTGGTTTTGGCTTAAAGCTTAAGATCTATGACTAGCATCTCTTCAAGTTGGTTCATTGTTGGTGTCTCAAAGGTTCCACATTCTTCATTAACTTCTTAGGCTCCCCTTGAGGAGACAACAAATTTTGTTTATTCTTTTACTCCTCCATGTTTGGTGTTTTCTTTCCATTACTTGCAAGATGATCCTTGGTGAGTTGTAACTTGTTTATAATTGTTCAAAAATTCAAGTCTTCCCTTTGCCATATTTATGAGTTTTTGAAACTAATTTTGAACTAAAACCAAACAATTGGTATGAAGATCCACCTTGCAAGTTTGGTTAGATTTTATGATTTTTGGAAATCTTAATTTTTGGAGAATATGGATAACTTGGTTTTGTTTAAAAAAAACGATTTCATATATATTTTATTAGACAACTTCTTAATTGTTATTTTTTATGTGACAAAAACTTACATGCATTTTTTTTCACTTAATGTTGTCTTAGAAAAACAAAGGTTGTTTTTTGTTTATATGTTTTTTGGAGTGCATAAACAAGACTTTGACCATTTGTGTTGTTGTTTGTATGATTTGGTTAAAAATGGTTTGTAATATTCTTTTATTCATAAAGTACGTAATAAAAGTAGCTAGTTTTTATTCTTTTTATTTTTGTGTAATAGATTAGTGTTAGACTAGAATTATTTTACGAAAAATGTAAGAATATGGAGATGGAGGTCATTTTTGAAGAAATCAAGAGGAGGCCATGGTTTTATAAAGATTTTATAAAAGTCCATAACTTTTATAAAGTTTTTATAAAATTGCAACAAAGTTGGTTGTTATTGTAAGTGGGAGCTTGAAGATCACATGAAGAATAAATTGTAATATTAGATCACTGTGTCCTTTAGGAAGGACTTAACACTTTTGTGTTGGCTCACAAAAGTGTTATCTAGTTTAAGGCTTGTTTATGGCAAATGCATGCTTGTGTTGTTTATTTTTATGCAAATATTTTGTGTGGTTGATAAAATAGATTTTCACAAACTCAAACTATTTTTTGAACAAAATAAACATCACTTGGTGTTTGTTTTCCAATTTGCAAAATTAGAACATTAGATGATACAAGCTATAACTTTAAAATAAAAACATATTTTATTAAATCGTTAATAACGCAAGTTTTGAAATTGTAAAATTATAAATCTAAAATGGTGATTTTGGCTTATTCAAGCGCCATCATATTAATAATAAAATGAAATTTTATTAAGTAATATAATAAGGATTCACATGGTTCAAAGTCAAATTTAATATTGGATATTATCGTTAAAATTGAACTGCGTCAAAAGATAAAAACCGAGTTCTATATTTGAACCTTAGAAGTGATTTTTTGAAAATTGATACCATGATTAATTGGATGCATACAATTATTATGATATCACATGTTTTAAAATTGAATAATAAAATATTCAAATCCTTTTTCAAAATGCAAGTCTATGTCATCCAACTTTAAGAACATTTACATACCATTTGTATAATGCTTGTGGGATAAAGGTCATCTAACCACTTGTGTTATCTTTTGGTGGTCAAAGTATTTTTACGATTTTTATAACCAAGTTATAGGCCAAATTTACAAGTTTCTCTACATGGATAATTTGATTGGAAACCTTTAAGTGATAAAGGTCACCTAAGCAAGAGTGTTCCAAGGCATAAATGAGACCAAACATGTCAAATTACAAATGGATTGTTAAGGGTCTCATACATCTAGGAATTAAAAGTGGTGTAATTATAAAAGCTATTTACCTTGTTTAAATTGAGTAAGTGGGATAAAGGTTACCTAACCTTTTATTTAATTTGTAACTTAGATCCTAGAATTTAAATAAATAATGTTTTGGAAACAAAAGGGTATTATTTTTAAACAATTAAATACTAAATAAGACCTTGTTAAAATTTAGTAGATGGCTCCACCAACTACTGTAACACACCACCACCCAATGAACATTCGATCAATGCTTGACAAAGAAAAACTGGGCCACTCCAACTTTTTGGATTGGCACCGAAATTTGAGAATCATTTTAAAGCAAAAAGAAAGACCATGTCCTTAAATCACAAGTCCTAGAAGAACCACCTTCTGTCCCAAAGGTTGCACATGATGCATGGCCAATGAATGTGTATGATTCACTTGATGTTTCAAGCCTTATGCTTGCCACAATGATTCCAGATCTTCATCGGGATCTGGAACTCTTCACTACCTTTGACATGATTGAACATCTTAAGTAGATGTTTGGTTAAAAAGCTAGGATTGGAAGATTTGAAATTGTTCGAGCCCTTCATGCCTCCAATATGGAGGAAACCGAGAATGTTAGCACTTATGTTCTCAAGATGAAAAGTTATCTAGATCAATTGGAGAGATTGGGATCTCCATATTCACTAGACTTGGCCACAAACTTAATTATCAACTCATTGCCTAAGTCTTATGAACATTCATCATGAACAACAACATGAATGGGTGGGATAAACCTATCTCTGAGTTGCATGGGATGCTCAAAACTGCAGAGAAAAACATCCCAAAGGAGAGCCCCCCAAGTGCTCATGATCCGGGAGGGACAAGTCAAAAAGAAGAAACAAGGTAAGAACTCTAAATGGAAGCCACATGCTGGTGAGGGCAAGGGGAAGAAATCTCCAAAAACCCACCACCCAAGAAGAAGGAAAAGGTTGCTAAAGATGACACATGCTTTGAGTGTGGTGTCTTTGGGCATTGGAAAGGGAATTATCCTAGGTACCTTGTTGAGTTGAAGAACAAGAAGGTCGGGGAGGGCACTTCTGGTATATCCATTTTCATGATTGAAATGAGATTATTTACTTTTTCATCAAGTACTGGGTATTTGATACTGGTTGTGGAGCTCATATATGTAACTTGTTGTAGGGGTTTTGAAAGAGTAGGGAACTGAAGACATATGTAATGGTTTTTCATATTGGCATGGAGCACATGTTGCAATCCAAGCATTAGGATATTTTGATTTATGCTTACCATCTGGTCTGTACTTAACATTAAACAATGTGTGTTTCATTACTTCTATCACTAGAAACATTATTTCAATTTCACGTTTAAGCAAATCTGGTTATGACATCAAATTTGTTGATGATAATATTAATTCCTTCTTCAATGGAATATTCTATTTTGAGGCTAGACCAATAAATGGAAATTATGAATTGAACCTAGATGACACTTCAAATGACAAGTCCCTTTATCATGTTAACACCAAAAGGGTCAAACAAGGTTTGAACCAAACATATCTATGGCATTTTTTCCTTGGGCACATAAACAAGAAGCACATATCATAACTCCAAAAGGGTAGACTTTTGGGGGCAAATGACGCTAAGTCATTTGATATATGTGAGTCTTGCTTAGGCATCGTACACACTGATGTATGTGGTCCTTTCAAAATAATGTCAAGATATGGTGAAAGATATTATATCACCTTCAGACGGCTTCGGTCAATTTGGTTATGTGTATTTGATGAGAAATAAGCATGAAGCATTTGAAAAGTTTAAATTGTTTCAAAGTGAAGTTGAGAATCAACTTGATAAGACAATCAAAATCCTTTGTTCAGATAGATGTGGCGTGTACTTGAGTCTTATGAGTTGTGGGATTATCTCACAACTTACTCCACCCAAAACACCACAACTTAATGGTGTCTCTGAGAGGATCAAACTTTACTTGATATGGTATGATCCATGATGAGCATGAGTATTGTCCCATTATCCTTTTTAAATTATTCCTTACTCACCGTAGCCCGTATCTTGAATATGGCATCAACTAGGAAGGTGAACAAAACATCTTATGAGATGTGGCATGGAAAAGCTCCATCACTATATTATACAAAAGCTTAGGGTTATGAAGCCTGTGTTAGACAAGAGGCTTCTAGCAAACACGGGCCTAGGTATACCAAGTGCATCTTTGTAGGATATCCTAAAGAGTGTATAGGATATTACTTCTACAACCCTAGTGAGAATAATATATTTATTTCACGAAAAGTTGAATTCATGGAAAGAAAGTTTCTAATGGATGAAGCAAGTGGGAGGCGCTTGGAACTTGAAGAAGATCAAGAACCACAGCCTGATGCAACTCTAGTTGCCACTAGTACTAAACAATAGGTTGTTGAAGACAAATAGATCATTACTCTTCAACCTGTTGAAACACAAGGTGTTCGCAGATCCGGTAGAATTCGTCAAGGACAAGAGAGATATGGATTTATCAATGATGAATGCTGATGAGTTTGTATCCTATCGAAAGACAATGGAGGATTCTGAATCTGACAAGTGGCTTGAAGCCACGGACGCTAAGATGCAATCAATGAGAGAAAACCAAGTTTGAGATTTGGTTGAACTTCCTCCCCAATGTAAGACTATAGGGAGTAAGTGGGTCTTCAAGAAGAAGACTGACATGGATGGCAATTTACACACATTCAAAGCAAGACTTGTTGCTAAAGGATTCTCTCAAACCCAAGGGGTTGATTATGAAGAAACCTTTTCACCACTTGCTATGATTAAATCTATTAGGATACTACTTGCCATAACTTCATATCATGACTATGAGATATGGCAAATAGATGTCAAAACCGCTTTTCTAAATGGACACTTGGAAGAACATGTCTATATGGTTCAACCCGAAGGTGTTGTCAACCAAAAGCATCCTAATAAAGTGTGTAAGCTCAATAGATGTACTTATGGGTTAAAGAAAGCATCTCGAAATTGGAATAATCATTTTGATGATGAAATCACAAAGTATGGTTTTGTTAGAAACGAAGATGAATCTTGTGTTTACATGAAAACTAGTGGGAGCTCGGTGACCTTCTTGGTCCTATATGTGGATGACATACTTATCATGGGAAATCACATTCCAAATTTATGAGGTGTAAAGGATTTGCTTCAAAAGTTCTTCTCAATGAAGGATCTTGGTGAGGCTTAATTCATTCTTGGAATCAAAATCTATAGAGATAGATCCAAATTACTAATAGGTTTAAGCTAATGTATATATATTGATAAAGTCTTAAAACAGTTCAAGATGGAAAACTCTAAAAGAGGATTTGTACCTATGGTACATGGGATAGTACTAAGTTTATCCCAAGGTCCTAGCATAAAGGCTGAGTTGGACAAGATGAAAAATGTTATGTATGCTTCGACAGTTGGATTCATCATGTATGCCATGAATTGCACTAGACCATGACAAGCAAATACCAACAAAATCTAAGGGAGAGCCATTGGATAGATATGAAGAACATCCTTAAGTACTTGCATAGAGCTAAGGATATGTTCCTCATCTATGGAGGCATGAAAGAAAGCTTAAGTGTAAAGTGCTACATTGATACTTCCTTCACAACAGATCGAGATGATTTCAAGTCGCAATCAGGATATGTGCTCATTGTCAATTGGGCTGCAGTGTCTTGGAAAAGCTCCAAGCAAAGTGTTGTTGCACAATCCACTATAGAGTTAGAATACATCGCTCCTTCAGTAGTTGCACAAAAGGCTTCTTGGATGAAGATATTCATTGGAGATCTAGGCGTGGTTCCTTACATTCAGGATCCCTAGAAGTATTATGTGACAATGAGGGTGAAATTGCTTTTGCAAAAGAACCAAGATCACACAAGAGGACTAGGTACATTAGCCGGAGATTCAACGTCATTTAATATAAATTTGAATATGGTGAAATCAGTATTCACAAAGTTCACACTGATCAAAATTTGGCAAACCCTTTCGCGAACCCCCTTCCTTAAGTTAAGTTTGAAGGTCATGCTCGAGGAATTCGAATTTTTCTATTCTAATTATTAGCTTTGATTTATGTATTAGTATTGAGAAGTGTAACACTTTGTAGCATCATCTATTGTAATGACTATGATATATGTGGCATATGATCTTTTCATTAAATATTTGTTGAGTTCTTTATTAAAATGTTTAATCCTTGAGTAATTTTATTTACTCTAAAATCTATAATCGGTTATAACTGTGGGAGAAATAATGAAATAAGACTAATATGAATTGGAATGGTTGACAAAGTGTTGTAAACGAGTTTCATAGGTACTTGATAGAGAACAAGTATTGGATTGACCCGTTCAAGATCACTTCTTGGATTGCTGTCATGAATGGTACTTGATAAAAGGTAATATTTGTATATCCTTAACACCTAAGATACATATATGGGTCTTAAGTGTGAAGAGTGTTGTGCTTTGATATAGTCAAGTGTTGTTCTTTAATCAGGTAGTTTTAAAATCTATTACCACGTATGATACGAACCATGCAAGAGGCGTATGTAATCAATATGTGATTTGTTCCTCTTATTCGTGAGAGTTAGACACCTAAGGCCTGATGTAAAGTCGAACAAGTGTCTATATCAATCTAATATGTTGGTAGACGTTCACCACTGTCTATATCAATCTAATATGAGTCTTGCACAAGTGGGATATTGAAAGATCTTATATGTTAAAGAGTCATATTAAAATGACATTTATAATAAACATATGATCCTAAGGGTCACACTAACAACAACTTGTTACAATTGATTGTTTATTAGAAATTGATTTGAATAAATATTCATAAACTCTTATAATAAATTGAGAAAATATTTATTTCATGGAAATAAGTATTTTACGATAACAAGTAACATATTATTTCATATGGCATGAATTAATAAGTCATGTACATTATCTTGGACTAGAAATACTCTTTTGTTTTTTTGCTAAAAGTTAAAGTTTATATCTTATAAAGAGTTATAAGAACTTTATAAACTTTTCTTCTCTTTTTATACAAAAACAAAAGGCAAGCTAGTTTATAGGAAACATGACATGGTCTTTTGAATATAATAAGGGAAAGTAAGCATGGATTAAAAGGCATGGGGTACATGTAGGCTTAAGGGTATAAAGTTCTTAAAGTGTTAAGAACTCTTGGGTAATGATTTAGCTTTATGAAGGCTTTCATATCTTCATTTTTTGGTGGAAAAACATCCTCCTTCCCCACCCCTCATTGTTCTTTCAATGTGCTAAAAGAAGTTACTTGCTCTCTTTAAGTTAAATTTTGGTTTTGGCTTAAAGCTTAGGAGTTGTGACTAACATATCTTGAAGTTGGTTCATTGTTGGTGTCTCAAAGGTTCCACATTCTTCATCAACTTCCTAGCCTCCCCTTGTGGATACAGAGACAACAAAGGTTGTTTATTCTTTTACTCTTCTACAGTTGGTGTTTTCTTTCCCTTGCCTGCAAGATGGTCCTTGGTGGGTTGTAACTTGTTTATAAATGTTCAAAAATTCAACTCTTTTGTTTGCCATATTTATGAGTTTTTGAAAGTAATTTTGAACTAAAACTGAACATCAGTAACTTCCACCAGCTTATACTCCTATCTTCAACTGTCTGACCGCAAGAACGATCTTCTGCCTGTTGCTGCAGTCGCAACTCTCAAACACCATCTCCATCTGGAAGTTCCAATCCATAACTCCCATCGGTGTTGGGCTTCCAGAAAGACTCGCTGGTTTGAATGCCATGAGGTCCTTGTATTTGCATCCACATCCATCGTTTCGTCCATCGGGTTGGTTTCTTCTAACCGCTCTTGGCTCAGCTTGGCTAATAGTCTCCATATACATTCCCTCCTCAGACTGTTCCTCGTTCAATTCATGTTGCTCATAGGTACAATGGGTTTATCCTTATTATTTCGTAACATTTTCCTCATATCCTCCCTTTGTTTAGCCATCATAACCTGTATCATATCTTGGACTCATGCCATGGTAATAGGTCCTTGCGCAGACATTGCCCCTGGTGCATGCTCGACTACACAAGGCTTAGGTTGCTTATTACCATTTCCTAACCCGCTTCGAGTTCTCGCCATGATGATCTATTCACCAAAACAGACGTTCAGTGTACCGAGACGAGAACTTAAGATAGGGAAGGTTTTATTTTGGATAGACGCATGTCCTCCTTATCACTCCAAAAAGTTACATGCCAATTCTAATCCTGTAATTAAACTTTTAGAAACCCGAAAACATAAAATTTCATAATATTAGGTCGGCAACAAATCTTAAGCTTATTCAAATAACAACAATTTAGATTGGCAACCTAAAGCATACTACAAATCATTTCGTATATAAAAGTAAATTAGGCATCTTATCCTAAAGTAAGCTAGTGCTTGTGTCAATTCAGTTATATTACCTAAAATATAATAGACATACACATCTCACAATCATCGCTTAACATTCTAAGTTTATGTCTAGAAATCCTCTAAAATTCCTAGTTCTCTTAAACTAATGCTCTGATACCAACTGTGACATCTCCATTTTTATGGTCATTTTAAAACTTTTTGTTTATGCTTATTTAATGTAGAGTTTATTCATTAATGCAGAATTTGGTCCCATAAAAGTATTTCCGAATAAATGTTTCCATTGATTTATTAAGGTTAGGGATTCCATAACCGATACAAGAAACATAAGTATAAATGGAGACTTACAATCTCTCAATATACTAAGGATCTACATCTCCTTGAATCTCTCAGTAGATGCATAGATCATTATCCAAGAATTTTTAATTATTAACTACGATTCAAATAAACTGAATGGGTTAGGTTGGGAAACCTGGTGAGTACATAGTGTTTTTCAACCCACAATAATATAATTAATATGTTTAACTATCAAACAATTCACCCACTCACCCATCCCTGTTTTCTTACTTATTTTCCCCTAAGGGTCATCATAGTCATCGATGTTGACAGTTGTGTTACAGGGATTTCTCCACAATACATGTCATTAGGTTTCTTTCTACTTTCATTCCTAAGAATTTGTCCTAAGGATTATTTTAATCATTGTTACTAACAATACTGTTATAGGGATTTCTCCGCAATACAGGTCAGTAGGGTAGAGTACATCAAATGGGCACGAAGTCCATCACCTACAAATTATAAACTTGTCTGTGTTCCACGGGGTTATCATCAAATAGTCTGGTGGTTGTCATCTATACTTTGTTAAATGACTACATCTTTGGCACACTAGTACCATTCCTAAAGGCGTTGGCACGCTAGTACCATTTCTACATCGTTTGTACATTAATACCATTTCTAAAGTCGTGGCATCGTATCATTGCCTACATTTTTCATTATACCATGACATCTTATCTTTCATCATACTATGGCAACTTTCGTTACCCGATGTATTATATTTATAAAATACATATACTGTATAAATCATATAACATCTTTGCGCATAAGCACATATATCATTCAATTATCTAAATAATTCCTATTTATGTGTAAGATAAATGTAACTATGAACTCACCTAACTTAGGTGAATGACTAGTGATCTTGGCAGAGCTTTGCCTTGGTGCTTTATCTTTTCCTCTAATGAGACCTAGGTTCAGATTACTAAGTCTTTGTCTTATATTCCTGGCAACTAATGATAGTCAAGATTCCTCACTAATCCTAATGTCTACATCAAGATCTATCATGTAAGGAACAACCCGGCAGGATCATATCAGAGATAGGGTCCGTTTGGTACACAAAGCATACTATTGGGAAATCCCATTTTAAACACCTCACTAAATCCAGCCTAGACATCGTCCCTATAAGTAGATCAATCAGTATAATGACTTGGAATTACTTATAAATCTTAATTATAAGTTCATAAAAATGACTATGACTATAATTAAAAGTCACACTAGAATCAAATAAGTGTAGCTTAACTTACAACGTATTCTGATGAAAAGTAGGAATTATGCGGACATAGCTCTGATCCGGGAGCTTAAATTCATCGTCTATCTAACACTACAAGGCTTCACCTAAGTGGCTGGAAAACTAAGGAGTAAAGGGTTAAAGGTTGGAAAGAGTGTTGGATTAGGTGTCTAAGCCCATAACTATAATTGGTATGTACTTGACCCGAGAGTAGAATGGTCCATTTGGGTTGCATATCATCAGGACAATTTCTTAGGATGGACTTTTGGGAAGAGGTTATCTATGGTTTATTAATATATTAAAAGTTCTAATATATTAATATGAAATCATATGATTTAATTAGTATTGATCAAGAATTAGTTTGGAATTAATTTAATGATCAAAAGAGACTAATCACCACTCATTGGTGCTAAGTGAAGATTCTCTCTCAAAATGTCATTATTTGTCCATTGTGTGTTGTGATTCCACTTGAGGCATCCACACTATTGGTGCTAAGTTCTTAAAGGCCAAATACATCAAGGGCAACAAGCTACAAGAAAAGGTATGTCATCTAATTTGTATTATTAACGAAGTATCAAAGTTTTGTATGCTAGTTAGGGTAATACCTTGGAAAGATCAAGTTTGCATGCATAATAGAGAAAACATAGATCCAAGGTATTTAGGGTTGCATGTACGCCTTAGGAGTGTTAGAATGTTCAAAACCCATTAGTGGTATCAGAGCCTAGGCTTGTTTTCAATTATACTTGATGCTACTTGCTTGAAAATGCCATAAAAATCGATTTTCTGCTGTTCTGGACAGTTGACTCGCCGAGTCCAAGTACAAAGTCATCCAACTCGCCGAGTTTGCTCTTGCACTCGACGATGTGGTGTCCCAGAATGCTGTTTTTCGAGTTTTTTGGCTGCAATTGGACTAGGATCATTACCCTAAGCTGTTTTTGAACTTATAAACCTGTTTTTGATGTGGTAATGATCATGCTTATCCAATTTAAAAGATAATTGTCAAAGTTTCATGTTTTGTATTAGTTTATATGGTTAGACTAATTACATGAAATTTTTATGATTTGAATTGTCTTGCTCTTATGAGTTCAATTTAGATCATTGACAAATTGGTTGATTTTCTTGTTAGAATTTTTGATCAAAATGATTTTGATGGATTCCATAACTTGTCCTCAAGTTATGGAAAATGAAAAGTTTTTCATTTAAATGGATCATTAAAAGTCATAGGTTATAGAAAAATGAAGGGTCCTTTTCATAAATGGTTTTATGGAATCCATAACTTGTCCTCAAGTTATGGATTTTCAAGAGACTTTTCATTAAAACCTATATTAAACTCATGAGCTATGAATTTGAAAAGTTTTGAAAGTAACAAAACTTGCCCTCAAGTTTTGGAATTAGTAAAGTCACACATTAAAACTTTAATTCCAAACCCTAGAATTTTAAAAGTTTAAAATTCAACCCTTATACTATTATAATATTATAAGTTTAATAATATATATATATATATATATATATATATATATATATATATATATATATATATATGTATAAGAGTAAAGTCAGTCTTACCATTAGTAGGCCTCATTCACGAAGCTAGTCTATAAGGGGGTATAAGGTTACTGCCTATAAAATGGCAGTTTAATGGGTGTCCACTCTCACCCACCGCTTCCTTGACTGGTGGAGGGTCGTTAGCCAAACGGATTTGACAGGACATTTAAATTCTCATTAAAAGTATAATGAAATACTAAGTAACTAAACACTTATAAAATCCCAATCTTAGTTACTTATGAAAATGTGAATTTGATGCTAACCCATGAAATTGCACTGTGCACCTTGTTAAGTCGTTAGTGGAGCGTGTGTGGTTAACCGACACACTAATATGGGACTGACAGTGCGTGGCAAAGGGTAGCTTGATCTTAATCATAGATCAATGGAGCGTGTGTGGTTAACCGGCACATTGATTAGGTGGTTGTAACATTGAGTATACCAAGCTAATTTGCATGGTTATTCACACCTTGTTTGTGATCCTCGGCATCCCAGTCACAAACTTGAAGGGCATAATCGAGATTTAAACATGCCGTTGAATTGTTCAATGAATCTCAAAGGATCTAGGAATTTCAATTCACTTAAAACCTAAAGTTCCTTTTTCGTTTTTCGTGGTGGAAATTTGTAAATCGTCATTTACCTACCTTCAAATATTTTTCAATTTGGATTACGGCATCCCTCTTCCAAATTGTAAAGTATTGTGTTGGGTCCTAGCCTTATTATTTAATTTGGATGTTATATTAAGGACTAAAATCAACTAAACTTGAATTTATCCCATCATAAATGTCTATGTTCAGAAAAGTATGGTCTTCCCGAACCTTTTGAATAAACTTTCTTTATAAAGATGATTTTCCACAAGGCAATCAAGGTGAAAGATTAATCCCTTCTTCGTGCAGTAGTGGAACTTCACTTCCTCCACCTCCTCTAATAATTCTCCCTAACCCACAAGTTGTAGGTCACTCAAAGCCCTATTGGCAGGAAGGAAAGTATGTATGTGCTCATGTCTTAGCAATGAAGCTACATATTGACAAGCTGGGAGAGTTGGGTGTCGAAGTCTCAAGGAAGTTGTTTGTTGACTGGGTTCTTCAATCACTTTCTAATTCATATAGCGGGTTCTTTAGGGACTACTATGTGACAGACCATGACATGAACCTTATCGATCTTACCTATTTGCTTGTTGTTGTTGAATCATCAATGATTTGGTGCACTAGTAAAGTAAATTTGATTTGAAGGTCTACTCCCAATAGAAAAGGATCGGCCATGGTCAAGTCATTTGACCAAATGGTAAAGCGAAAGGCTAAGTCTGAGATAGTCCCGTGTACCATTCCAAAGAGTCCATATCTTTCTATTTCCAAGAGAAGGGGCAATGGTTGCGAAGCTTCCGTATCTACCTGAAGGACCACAAGGATGGTAAAGTCAGCGTGTATGACTCTGCTTCAGGTAAGTCCACTATCTAACTCTATTAAGTTCCTATTTGGAGATTCTTAATACATGATGTAATGTAATTACATTTTGATGTTTTGAAGAATCGATAAATGAGAGGAAGTTTAAAGGAAGAGTATGCCGAGTCTAATCGCGAAGAGATGGATTTCTATCGCATGGTTCGATGATCAGATTTGTGAGCTGCTGCTTAAGATTTATGATAGATTGCTTAGGAATAGATAACAACATATTTTCACTTGTATTTTCATTGTAAGGATAAGTTTTCCGCAATTTTTATAAATAAAGAAAATTTTGAAATTTATCTTATTTTTAACAATGGCTTTTGGGAAGAAATTGTTGTTTATATGATTCCATTGATAGCAATATTAGGAAAATGGATTTGATTCCTTCGTTTGTGGTAGTGTCGAGAATTTTCCAAATAAGGAAATTTTCTTATCACCCAAGTTTTTGTTGGATAGAAACTTGGAATCATGCAACTTGTATTATGATATGAATGAGAACCTTCATCTTTGGGAAATTAAGACTAATTCTTTGTTCACATGTTTATGTGAGTCAAGTGAAGGACTAGGGGATTCGGTAAATTGGGTGTGCACCAGTCAGGTCCACCACAGAGAACGATAAGACTATTCGTCATGATTTACTAAAGTTTAGTAAATATGGTTATGCTTACAAGTTTAAGTATAATTCTGAAACATTGGAAAAGTTTCAATGTATGGAAGAACAATGAGAAGAATCAAATTGGGCAGAAAAATAAAAGTTTCTCCAATCTGAAAAGACGGGAGAGTACTTGAGTATCGTGTTTTATGATCATCTCAATGATTATGAAAACCATGTCACAATTGATCCTCTAAGGATATCTTAGTGCATTTGTATGGCTAAGGAGAGGAATCGTGAATTGTTGAAATGGTTAAATCAAGAAGATGAGTCATACTTCGTTTCAAAACAAGTCTTAGAGTCATACTCAAAGATTGTGCCTTGAGTGACATAATCTTAAGAAAGGTTTATAACACTCATCAAATGTAGAGTTAAATGTTTTACTCTTATACATTTGAAATTGGTAAGTTGTGATGTCTTGGTAAGGACAAAGACCAACTAACGCCAATTGTGTGAAGTGTTAGTCTTGATTAGAATCCGCAGTAACTCTTGAATATTTGTTTGTCAAGTAATGTTTCATGAAAAAGTGAATCTTATATGTCAAGAGGTTAGTGGGAGTTTTAAAGATCTTGAAAGTTTCAAGAACTAATCAAGGGTAAACCAATTGTTAGACACTAGCACACGACCTGAGGTTTGTAACCTATCATGTTGACATGTTCTTATTTCTATGCCCATTCCAGTTAAAATTGACTATGCATGTGAGTTCTATGAGTTCTCAGTTGTTTGCAGAACAACTTGGAAGCGATGGTAGGCCCTTGTGCTGCCAGGTGGCAAGAAATTAAGATTGAACAAGTTCAGTCCATATGAGTTTGGATTTGTCACTAACCTTGTCTTGTGATTATGGTTTTGACAAATTCACATGGATAGGAACACATTCACCATAAAATCTAAGTGTCATAAGGTTTCTCTCCGATTCATGAAAATGATGGTGAGGAAACGCTTTCACTAAATATATTTTAAGGAGATAGCAGTTGTGATATCTGCATTCTCAAACTTGATTATGATTACGTCATACCTTTTCATAATTCGAATTGTGAGGAATGGCAAAAAGTCTAAACATTTGAGACTTATTGCTGTAAGTTCTTAAATTGTTTAGACATACATGTCAACTATCTAAGGAAAGGTGTATGAGTTTGAGAAGCCTAGATAAAGTCTTATCAAAGCATCTCGTATCAGAAATCTGAACTTTGGTAATGAAAGTCAATAATTATTGATTTCTAGAAGTCCAACTCATTTCTGGGTACATGTCATAACTAGTGGGAGCATAAATGTTATGCTAGTAAAACTAATGATTATTATGCTAGTGGGAGCATAATCAATTATGATGAATGTTGCAAGTTAGCAATGTTAATTATAGAAAACAAAAGTTTCAATTCGCAAGTTGCAGGGTTTGAAAAGTTGTTTTGCTATAATTAAGGGAGAGGAATTCATACTTCATTTCAAATCTAAAAGCTTAGATTGAGATTTTAATCAGATTTAGTCAAATATATATATGAATGTTATGTTGGAATGGTTCAACATAAGGAAATCCTATATATGGAAATATTATTTGCGTTCTAAAATTCGATAATGATTACGGCATCCCTTTTCGTAATTCGAATTATGAGAACATGGCAAATAGAAATAGAAATATTATAGCAAAAGACTGGTCTAGTATCATGTCTTTATGTGAGACATCATGAATCGTGTCCCATATGCTTCGGATATAGGATCGATTACATGTGCTATAATATTCATCCATTCTTATTTTCCAAATGCCTAGGGCATTAAGAGGGAAAAAGGCCTAGAACCGGATATGACTAAAATGGTTAAGCAATTGTCGAGGACAATCTGAGGTTTACCAAAGATTGGTTGCTCATGGACAGTTGGAAGTATATTAAAATTTTGGAAAGGACCATATTGACATACTCTGAGAAGAGGTAACTCTTGTTCAGAAGTGATGGTCAAAATGGGAATATGGAAATGTTTCCATAAGTGGAAGTTATTCTTTAAATCTATGTAAGATTAGAAAACTTAATGCAAGAAGGATGTTCAAAGGAATGTACTTTGAATGTGAGACTTCGTTTGCCATGGAATTTCTCTCCATTGGAATACTTTGTAATGTCTGTTGCCAAGTCTCTGTGACTTTTATGCAAAAGGATCATTGCATATATGTTTAGAATCTAACAGATTACAGTAAATGGCAAGATTTTGATATTCTTACAATTACAGTAAGGATTTGGGATTGTGAATTGAGTATCATTAAAGTGTTGTCAATTGATCTATTTCACAAAGTAAGGACCATAGACAAACATAGTGTACATGCTTGGAGCATGGGACAACTATTGTTTTAATTCAAGTATTAAGTTGATTGTTCGAAACATTATATAATGAATAATGAGTAATCAATATGGCACTCAAAGTTTTGGGGCCATATTGGATTAGTATTATTCTTGTGTTTCACTTTGCATGTTTTGACTACCCAAATAACTAGGTTATTCAAACCGTCCACAGTCAATCATACTTTGGAAGTAGGTATTGAGACAAAACTATCATGAATGGGTCTGTAGTTTGTCTAGGACAAGGTGGCTGCAGTGTTTATTGGTACTACTGGAATAAGATTCGAGTATTGGATTCAACCCACGCTCATTTGAATCACTTCATCGATTTTATCACAAGTGATTGCGAGACGATAATATCTTATATTCTTGAAACGAAGACATGTGAGTTGTATTTACAAGTCAGTTTCACATTGACATATGTAAACGCACCAGTAATTTAGTGTTATAAAACATATCGTTGTGTGTGATTTGATGAGTAGATAGAGCAAGCATATGAGTCGAAGTTTATCCAATCCTTTTACCCTTAGAGGGATAAAAGCGATATCTGTGGGCCCCTCGATGATTTAGTGCTGACACCCTAAGCGCTCGGCCGAGCCTAGACTGATTTGATTTGTTCAATTAGTCGGTCGTCATAAATCAGAAACCGGGAAACAAAAGATGGACAGAGAGAATGATTATAATCCATGTCTAAGTCCATATGATATCTTCTATAATGGAGGAATATATGATCCCTTATCTGATGGACGCGTCATTTACTAGGTCAGAGTTCAACAGCGGCTTTTAAGAGCTACGATTGCTAGTCGGGATTTTGGAGTCATACTTGCAATAATAGTAATTACACTTATCCAAGTGGGAGACTGTTGGATTAGGTGTCTAAGCCCATAACTATAATTGGTGTGTACTTTACTCGAGAGTAGCATCGTCCATTTGGGTTGCATATCATCATGACAATTTGTTAGGATGGACTTTTGAGAAGTGGTTATTTATGGTTTATTAATATATTATAAGTTCTAATATATTAATATGAAATCATATGATTTAATTAGTATTGATAAAGAATTAGTTTGGAAGTAATTTAATGATCAAAAGAGACTAATTGAATCAATGGGGACTAATTGTGTAAATTAGTTCTATTTATATGTTGGGCTTATGATCCATGTTGTACTAAGTTTATGTATGGACGCATAAAGAGTTGGGCCACATGAACGATGGATCATAAACCCATGGGTATGGGTTAGGGTTAACCCATGACCTTTGGAATCCCATATATAAATATGTTACTCAATAGCCAAAATCACCACTCATGTTCTTGGATTTCGTATGGACGGTTTAGGTGTATGAAGATTCTCTCTCAAAATGTCATTCTTTGTCCATGGTGTGTTCTGATTCACCTTGAGGCATCCACACTATTGGTGCTAATTTCTTAAAGGCAAAATACATTAAGGGCAACAAACTACAAGAAAAGGTATGTCATCTAACTTGTATTATTACCCAAGTATCAAAGTTTTGTATGCTAGTTAGGGTAATACCTTGGAAAGATGAAGTTTGCATGTATAATAGAGAAAACAAAGATCCAAGGTATTTAGGTTTGCATGTACACCTTAGGAGTGTTAGAATTCTCAAAACCCATCAAAGAGATCCAGAGAGAATCGTGTGGAAGGTGAATCAGAAAATGAGCATATTTTGCAGGTTTATATAGGCTGAATTGGGGGGTGGGGGTGGGTGGGAGGCACCATGCAAAAATCAGATGCGCACCACACATTGGGTCGGAAGGTGTTGAAGTATTGTCTTCTGCGTGGTGCCACGTGTCGCATTTTGTCACACCCCTAAACCGAAACGGAGGAAATACTCAGGGGTGGATGACGTCATACGTAGTATCACAACAATTGCATCATAATAATCAAAGTAAACACAACCATTACATTGAATATATATAAAAGGTATTTACATATGTTTGATTCATTTACATATACATAAAAAGTATAACTAAAATATAAAGACGTGACTCTATATGCTCCGTCTTCTCAAAAGTCTGCTGAGGTACCTGTCTACTGATTTCCGGAGAATACAAGCGATTTTGAAAAGAGAGCATTAGCATAAAAGCTGGTGAGTTCATAAGCATGTTTTTGTGATAAAAACCAGTTAATGAATCAGTGAAAATGTTTAAATGTTTCCAAGAAAATCCAATATTTTCTAATGTGTGAGTTTCTTGTAGTGATCTATAAGTACGAAAACCCTGGCTATCACTAGTATGTATAGAATGTTCTGTTGGAAAACCCTGGTTACTACCAATATGTATAGTAGTTTCATTAATGTATAGTAGTTCTATTAATCAAAATAAAACTAATGAAGAATGAAATCCCATAAACGATAAGTTAGTTTATACTATTGTCAGTCGTATAACCATGCTTGATATGACTGATGACCTCTACGACGTTCTTCAAGCGTCGGACGATATGATATTTGTCACCCCAGGCATGCCTGCCTAACTGTAGCTAGCAGTTTAGGTGTGAGATTGTCAGTCCCGAATAGATCTATTCACAAATCTCACGCTCTACCTCCAGGAGACTCTGATTATACTAAAAGATAGGATTTAACATGTACCTTGAAAGGTACAAATGAAGAGTTGTCTTACAATCCTGTATTAACTAGTTTACATATAGTTCTGTATTGTTCTTTTGTGATTAAATCAGTTTGTATACTTTATAGAGTAATAGTTATACTTAATAACTATTTGGTATCGAATCCTTGTTACCCGAGAGATATAATTGAATGTTATAAACTAAGTCTATCATAGTTTATATATTTAACAATGTATAAGCTCTAAATTTGTAAAAATGTATATCGAAAAACCCCAAACTATAGCTATTATAGTTTGCATGAATATTATGTATTTAGTTCATGAACTGATCTGAAAACTATGCAATTTGGTAGTAAGTTGAAAACGTCCCTTATGCTCAGCATAATACAAACGGGATAAAATATCTAAATATTTTATAAAATGTGGAAAATGTATGGATGTACCAATGGCATCAGTTTTAATCGTGTTGGAATCCTTTTGTATAAAATTCACAAAAATCATTTGTGTTTGGCTTGTACTCTCCCCCTGGAATATAAAAAAAACAGTAAAAGCATAGGGGTATGAACTCCTTGTTGGATGCGTGAAATGTCGAACAACGAAACTAGGAGTGAAGACCCTCGGGTTGATGTACGCGGTACTTAATGGGATCCTAATATTAATTAAATAGACATATGCATTTATTAGCGAAACCATTATTTATAGTGTTGGAAAAACACTTGCTTTTGGTTTAGGAATGTTACCGGGACTCGATTGAATTGGAGAAAACGATTTTCTAGCCAAGTTCACGGCTTGGAAAGGTTTGCGGCTGTGAACAGCCCCTTGAAGGGTTTATGACCGTGAACGGTGTTCTTGAAGGAAATATAAATGTTTGAAGGGTTCACGGCCGTGAATGGATTGTGACCCTTGGAGGTTTGAAGATTTGAGGGGTGTACGGTCGTGAACTCAAGAACAACAAAGGTCGATTTGATGAAAAACGGATGTTTTGATGCTCCAAAACGAGTTTCAAGGTGGATAGCGTGCTAGATGAAGAGAAATCTGGTGTTTTCGGGTGATGATATTTAGAGAGAGAGGGTGTTCGCGGCCAGAAAAGTGTAAATGAGGGGTAGGAGTTCATATATATAGGGAGGTTCAAGGTCGGTAGTGCGTCCACCAGCCGTGATCGGGTTTACGGCCGTGATCGGGTTCATGGCCGTGAACACTAGTCAAGCCGGTTTTCACTGATTTTCGAAGTAGCTCGGGTTTTCGCGTGATTTTGTTTCCGACTCTTATAAAAACGATCTTCTAAACCATCAGAATTTAACGGAACAAATATAATTCATAATTTAATTAACGGAAAATGGCTAACTTTTACGGAAAAAGGTTCGGGTTGTCACACATTTTGGGTGGTGAGTCAGGGCGTCCCACACCCTCTATCTGGCTGTGCGACGGCGCACGATGATTTATGTTTTCTTAGAAATACATATCTTTTTCGTACGTGCTCCGTTTTTACGGGTTTTATATCCACGTGTTGCTATTAACAAGATCTATAACTTTCATTTAGACTTTGTCAGCTAATTCTGAATTTATTTTTAAAGTTATACCTTTAACATACTTGCACTGTTAAAATTCGTTAAAATTTCAGAACTCTTTCGTCCGACGTGTGTTCTGGATTGTCTTTATATCGAGGGATAGGTGTTAACGAGATCTGCAACTCTTGTTTAGATTGTTTTTACAAACAATCAATTAATTTTGATTTTGATTTCTGAGTCGTATACTGTTATGCTGAAATATTAGGAAAACCATAACTTTCTCTCACTAAGTCAGATTTAGGCGTTCTTTATATGCACGGAATCCTTGCCACATATAATATAACTTTGGTTAAGCTTATTTATCCTAAAAAATCATCTATCAAAAATTCTTTTTTAACACTCATAAAATTCAAATTAACTAGCCCAAATCTGTGGGTGTTACAATTCAAGGAACCGGAAGTTGCGGGTATATAATGATAAAGAAGGTTTTAGTTATGTTTAGATGCATAATCCTCCTTATCACCCCCGAAAGTTATATGTTTGTTCTAATACAGTAATTAAATGCTTAGAAGCCTGAACACATAAAGTTTCCTAACCCACGTCGGCGACAGATCTAAAATCTAGTCAAGTAATAGCAATTTAGGCAACCTAAAGGATGCTAAAAAATCATTTAGCATATAACAGCAAATTAAGCATCTTATCCTAACGTAAGCTAGTGCTAGTGTCAATTCAGGTATACTACCTAAAATAAAATGGACACACACCTCACGATCATTGCTTAGAATTCTAAGTTTATGTCTAAAAATCCTCAAATATTCCTAGTTTCATAAACTAATGCTCTGATACCAATTGTGAAATCCTAATTTTCACAGTCTATTAAAGAAACCTACTGAGTACATAGGGTTTTCAACCCACAATATTATAATTAATTCGCCTTAATTGTATAATTCACATCAAAAAATTAACCCGATTACCCATTCTCGTTATTCCCACTACCTCATCCTAAACCGATGATCTCAAGGGATCTATCTAGAGGATCTCTAAGTAAATAATATTGCTTTGGGGATTCTTTAGCAGTATGTGCTAATAAGACAACCATGGGGTGAACAGAGTACCCACATGAATAATTCATACATACCTACAGTTCGTAATCCTATCCATATGATCTTCCTTAACATCTACAGGTCGGGAACCTACCCATGTATAGTTCAGTAACATCTACAGGTCATAGACCTGTCCGCATACTAGTTATTAATGCATATAGGTCGTAGACCTATCCACATACAATTTATTAACATCTGCTGGTTGTATACCTACCCAGGTATGACCGATTAACACATACAAGTTGTAAACCTGGCTGTGTATCGCTTATTAACTTCTACAGGTTGCGAGCCTATCCATGCTTGAACCGACTTCTCTAGAATGGTTTGTGGTCATCATCAATACCCTACTAGGTAGCAATATTGTTAGTCCGGTAGTACTATAAAAGTCATACCCTCTCAACATTATTTTTATTGTAACATCCCAAAAAAATGACATATTTTTTCATTTTTCAAACCCTTTCAAAATACGTAAGTTACATAAAAACATAGTTTCTCAAAACCATAAACATGAATCAGAGTATCCCAAAATCACAAATCATATAAAAATTCGGGATGATGTGCACAATCAAGCCTTCACCTTGCTCCTGTCCTCTAAAGTACCTGAAACCAAAATATAAAACTATAAGCCAATGCTTAGTGAGTTCCCCCAAAGTACCACACTCAACCAAACAGTTACCAGCATGCATACATGAGCCTTGAGCCTGATTGGACCGCCTCACATGGCCTATAGCCTACCTGGACCGTTTTCCGGGCCTTCGGCTTGATTGGACCGTCTCACAGGGCCTATAACTTGTTCGACCCGCCTTGGTTTTCTTGGCGTTTAGCACATAGCAGGACCGCCTCAACCCAACAAAACATTAACATGTCGACATATACAGTAACATTCAATAGCCAACAAGTACATGTAATCATACATATTTACAATCTTACAGATTGTTATAGAATCGGAACATCCTATATACCAGGATACATAACATAACCTAATGGGCCAACATTGGTGCCTTTGACCCACGATCACAATGAGGAAAACTTACCTCAATGTCTGAAAGATAGTTGAACTGAATGCTGCTCTAAATACCGACTCTTTAGGTCACCTATACAACATATAGGGACCAAGCGTAAATCTACTACTCAAAATATCCCTAATGGCCTAAAGTAAATGTTGGTCAAAATTAATGGTCAATGGTAAAAATTCAAAAGTCAACTCCAACTGGTTGCCAAGCCGTGGCCATCCTTGGTCATTCCATGGGCGCTAAATGACAAAGCAGATAGGTTTCTACATAGTCTCCACACTGTGGCAACCTAAGGCCACATTGTGGGGACTAGTCTGGACAGCTTAAACCATTAAGTCATTTTCCTCAAAACTTCAAGAGCTCCAAAAACCAGAACTGGTCCATCCCATGGTCTTGATGGATACAATTTCCAACTTTATCCATTAAGACTTCTCAATAAGTCAAGATCACAAACCTAACTCTTTAAGGATGACAAAATTCATCAAGACACTCATTAAGTACCCAACTTGTAGAGTTGCTTACCCAAAGTTTCCAGAAGGGTTTCTTATTACCAAAAAGCGCTAAAATCGTATCTTTATGGATATGCATGTCCAGTGCATGTTCCTTCCATTTTAGCTCAAAAACATGACAATAAGGACTTAAACTTTATCATGGAACCTAAAAGTACAAAGATTCTCAAATCTGGAATATATGACACTAGAATGAACACATGGATCCATAAAGTTGCCAACTTTATGAGATCCAACCTTCCAATTTCTCACACTCAGAAGATTTAGGGAAAAAAGAGCTAGATCGAGATATAAATATCATAAATATTAGATCTTGGGGACTTACAAGAGTCTAGAAACATGCTCAAGGTAGATGGGAAGATTTGTTTGCTAAAACCCAAGCTCAAAGACGCCTTCTTCTTTTTCAAAATACCACCAACATACAAGAGCTCAAAGATTAGCAATGGAGGTTAGGGTTTCCTCTTGGAGGCTGAGGGAAAGTCAATGAGGCTGAGGGTAGGCACCCCTAACCATTATATTCCCTTAATTAGGGCTCAAAGCCCATATTAGGGTTTATCATTAAACATCAGCCACACCGTGGCACCATGCTGTGGGACTCCATCACCACGCCCTGGCCACGAGACATCTAATGTTGATAAAAGAAAGTGACCCTCGACAGCTAAAAAGGACCGGAAGACTAAAAGCTTTTGTGAACTGGAGAGGAGAACGCCGAAGATTGTTAACCATCAATGGAACCCGAAGATGAGAAGAAAAGACCAGAAGATATCTGTTTGAACATGAATACTGTAACAAGTTACTTTTACTGACTATGCGTATAAACCTTGTATTATCTGGTGTACCTTTTAGAGTCACCACAGTCAGTAGCTTTGTAATAGTTTATTATTTCTTTGTAACTTTTGGACCTCTATAAATACAATGTTCCACTTCATGTTTATGCACAAATTCAGATCTTCTCAATACAAGATATATTCATCTCAATACTGTCTAAAGTTATTTGATTAATACTTTATCCGAGTCCCTTTTCACTTAAGTTGTTCATCATTTACTAACTTGTGTTTGAATGCAAACCATGTTATGATTCAACTAAGTGTCTACTTGTTTATGCTTATTGATATAACTTGTTGTTATTTACATTCCTTACTTTTCCGCAATCTAACTTTTATTGTTGAGCTAACAAAGATCTATTGAGATTAACTTACATTTCCACAATATATTATCTCTTTATTAAGTTTTTCTCTCAACAATCGGTATCAGAGCTAGAGTGGTTGCCTTTTAACTCCTTTCAGAAAATCGAAGCTTTTTCTGAAAAAAAATCTGATTTAAAAGGCCTTTTATACCACTAAAGCTCATTAAAACAAGAAAAAATGTCACATGCTTATTCTTTAAACATTTTAAACAGTGTTGGAGGTTCTAATAGAGCTCCATTACTTGTTGCAAGTGAATATCATCATTGGTCCCAAAGAATGGAAAGATAATTAAAGAGACTAGGAAGAGATGTTTGAAGATCTGTAGAGGAAGGACCTCATGTCCCCATTCTTACTCCCATTGTTGCTGATGGTGCTCAAGCAAGACTCGAAGGTCGAATAGCGGCCATGAACAGACCCACCAACAATGATCTCAAGAGTATTAAGAAAGATGCAATTGCCTTCTATGAAATTTCATGTGGCGTTGCTCTAGACAACTTTGATATCATCATCAACTGTAAATCTGCCAAAGAAATTTGGGAGGTACTCAAAAATCTCTACCAAGGTTATGAACAAGCAAAAGACAAGAAGCTCACCACTACTCTCAACGAGTTCACCAACTTCAAAGCACTAATTGGTGAAATTCTTGATGACTCATTTAAGAGATTTAACCTCATAATCATAACTCTCAAATGTTGGTACCATCAGAAGCAACCCTAAAACCAATTTGCAGTTTCTAAATGGGTTAGGAAGACATTGGACGAATGAAAAAATGATAGTTCAAGGTGATAGGAAGATCCACACTCTTTCTCTCTTCAAACTCTATGGTGAACTTTAGGCTCAAGAATCCACAATTTTGAATGAATACGTAGATATGGGTGGATCACTTTCTTTAATGGCTCAAGCTCCTCAATATGCCACCAAAGCACTGCAATATCCCTATCCCAAATAGTCATCATATCAACATCCATATGACAATTCACTACAGTCATATAAGGCGGATGTAGAACTAGATGATGAGGAAGATTTTCAAAATGCCATAGCCATCGTCAGTCAATAGTTTAATTGCCTCCCACCACCCATTTTTCGAAAAAATCAACAGTTCACCATACGACCTTTCAACAGAAATTACAACCCACAGAACAATCATAAATGATATCCTAGAAATCCTCATCACCAACCTCGGCCTCAGAACATCCCTCAGATGATTTTTAATCACAATGAAAGTTCATAGGCTAACAAAACACCAGACTCCACTACTACTACCGAAGACAACAAAGATGGAGTTCTTGTCTGTCACAAATGCACAAGGAAAATCACTTTGCAAGAGACTGCACAACACATGTGGTGAAAAACAAAGCATTTTATCTTAGAATGACTCAGGAGATGGAAGATAAGGAGAAGGAAAAAGCAAAAGCATGTGTAGCTCAAGTTCATAGGGATCATCAGGTTTGGTCTTTGGGTAATGAAGATGAGGAACCTGACAACAAACAGAAGAGAGGAAAGATATGCATGGTTGTAGCAAGTGAAGAAGATGGCTCAACCAACCTGAAGAAAAAATACTGCTACATGGCAAGGGAAGGGACCCTCAGCATCGTTGAACAGGTAAAACTTATGATTCAGTCTAATAACTATAGCATGCATGATTGTGAATCTTACCTAGAAAGACTTAATGAAACTTGTGATGGCGTCCTTACAGCCTACAATAAAGCCTTAGATGAAAAGAACATAGCGACCCAAGAGCTGTATCACTTGAGAGGAAGACTAGAAGACAAAAAGCTTAAGGTCACAATGTTCGAACGAATTTGTTGTTAGAAAAGGATGCTAGGTTACTTAGTGAGACTCAGTTAGAAATTAATTTCAATGAACGGGATTTAGCCCACAAAGAAATTGTACGTCTGAATCAATTAATTGAAAAGTTGTTTAATGAAAGTGAGGCCATTAAAATTTTAGTTAATAATGGGATTGTTGATAACACATATAATTGGGATGGTAAAATGGCTACTCAACCAAGGAGAAATCCCCTCCTCGGTTTGATGCCAAAAATCCATACGTCCCACCAGACCGAACCTTTTATTACCCAATCAATGACAAGACCTTTCCCGAAGACCTTCAATGTCACTTCGGTTGACTCCATGACCTTAGTAATATTTGTGTGATCCAGGAGATACATCCAGAATCCTCGGGAAACTCAGAAAGTTTTTACCTGTCATCGGTACGATTAGTCCTGATTCCAAATCCAGTTCTTAAGTGGATGAGGAAATTGTTGTGTAAAGATTTGAATCTTTCTCAACCTCTGTTATTAATGAAGAAATAATTTTAGATGGACCATTTTTGCCCTCTATGATAAGCCATAAAAAGGACTTACCTTTGACCTACTCTGCGGTACTTCAATCCTCATTACCAACAAATGATCCCGCCGACCCCAATCAAGTCCACATCAACTCTTTGGCCTCTCCCACATGAACTTACCATTAACAACTTTGAGTTTGGACAGTGCTCCTAAAATCATGAACTCTATAGTTCTGATGATTCAACACCTAGGTCAATGTCCAGATCAAAGAACCTTAAAAGGCCCAAGTAAATGCTTTTGACGTTTTCACACCAAAACATGAGGCAAAAGTGGCTATGAAAAATGAAGTAAGATTCCGACTTGAAAGGCGGGAAGCTGAGTAAAAAATTAAATCTTTCAAAACACAGGCCAAATTTTCAAACAAAAGGAATTTGGACAAATCCACCACTGCGAATCGGTTTCAAAAAAACAACGCAGTCGATGGATCTTGTCAAAAATTATGTACAGTAGCTAAATCTTTTGAAACCAACAACAATGTACCCACCCAAAACAAGGTTAAGTATTTGTCACAAACTTTCTTAAAAGAATGAAAAATGAAGGGTATTTTTCACACTTCACACTCTTCAAAATCCCATTAACCCATAAGGAGGTCAACACCTACATTTAGGTCGCTTAGCAATTCTTCTTCAAATATAACGGACTATTCAGTAAGGCACAAACTAAGGACTAGGTAAAGGACGAAACTGATGGCTTTTGAGCATAACTCCAACCTGTGTGTTCATGCGACCCTAATTGCTTTGGATCTAAGTTTTTCACTAGTTGAACATGCAAATTAAATATCAAAGGAAAACCCTAGATCTAGAATATATAAATCAAAATCGGTATATAATTAGGGTTTAGAAGTTTACCTCACTTGTTCTGTAACAATAAAAAAAAACCTTATTGTTGTGAGATGCTCTATAGGGGTTTGGATGCCAGATAGTGAATCTGTCTGGGAAGCTTTCCTGAGAAAACAACACAGAAGAATCGTCAGAGGACGACCGGGTGCTCTCCCGGGATGTCACTCCGACGATCGAGTTACTTTTCAGAGAGAGAGAGAGAGAATTTAGGGTAAAACTCAGTGAGAGAGAAGATGGATCCCTTCCTTGAGGTGAAAAATATCCTTTTATACCTGCTTCTAACGGATCATGGGGACCTCATCCAATGAGCATGAGACGTGGCCTCCTCTGACTGGGAGGATCACGCTCACGTTAACTAACCGCCTGATGTCACACCCCAAAATCGGAATGGCGGAAACGTTCTGGGGTGGAGGACGTCATGTCAAGTATCACAACACATGCAGTATAGTAATCAAAGTACAACAACCATTGCGTTAATAGTATAAGTTTTTACATAGGTTACATTTTGCAACAACATCAAAAGTAGATATAGAGAATAACATAAGGTGCAGCTCGGTACAAGGCTGACTTCGCAAAAGCTCCCGGAGTGTACCTATCTACTGGTGACCTGAGAATACAAGTTATTTTGAAAGAGAGGATCAGCATTTTAATGCTGGTGAGTTCATAAGTATTTTAATGACATTGATATAAATACATGCTTTTCCTCAAAATAATCTCATTAGATGATGGTGATAAAAGTTTACAGAGTATTTGAATTCCCTCCAGAAAATCCTATATTTTCTATTAAAAGCAGTCTTCTACCAAGACTCGACTGTTTCATGTTTTAAAAGAATGAGTTTCTTTACTAAAAGCAGTCTTCTACCAATACTTGACTGTTTTATGTTTATAGAGAATGAGTTTCTTTACTAAAAGTAGTCTTCTACCAAGACTTGACTGTTTTATGTTTAAAGAGAATGAGTTTCTTTACTAAAAGTAGTCTTCTACCAAGACTTGACTGTTTTATGTTTAAAGAGAATGAGTTTCTTTACTAAAAGATGACTGTTTTATGTTAAAAGAGAATTTTTCCCAAATGTTACTATCATTATCATAATATAGTTTTACATTATCGTTTTATATCAAAACGTTCTAAGTTAATGTATTAGGGAAAATATTATAGTACCTTAGTTTTATATGTAGAACTACCGTGGTACTACTTACCTTAAGGCCATGAATTATAAGGTAAATGTGGAAATACTCATAACCATACTGATTGAAGGATGTAAACACGACGACCTGCTGGCGTCGAAGTAAATGTGACATTTGTCACCCCTTCGCTTGGTCGGACGGGACTGTAGCTAGCAGTCAGGATGTGGGATGGTCTGTCCCGTATAGATCTATACACACAATGCCCGCTCTCCCTCCAGGAGACTCTGGTTACCAACTCGACAACGGTGAAATCCGCGTCATGAGGATGTATCTCGTGTTTTGATTGCTATATACGTTTCTTTTTACTAAAAGTACATGTTTTAGAATATTGATATAGCTAGTTTCTCCTCATAAAAGTTATTGTTGATTTCTAAACTAGACATATTATAGTTTACTTGAGAGGTTATATATGTACCTTTGCTACCCAAAGGCGCTGAACTGGAGTAAGAGTTTTAATATCTAAACAGATATACATAATATATAACTTGGACTTCAATGACACTCGGACAAATAACCGGATACTCTAAGTCCACAACCAAGCAAGGAACAGGAAATAAAGCGGGCTATCAGTCCTAAGTCCTTCAAACCCTACTTATATAACTATATCTATATAGACATGAGTCTAACAAGAATATAAGTTTAAAAGGCTTTGATAAAAGTTTAGTAATTTAAAAAGAGATTATAGTACTTTAAAAGAGATTTGAAAGTAATATATGAAAACCTTTAGCTGAATAAAACAGTTTAACTTGCAAAAATCTATTTGATTGACAGTTACTAATCACATGTGATTGATATAATAACTTAATAGTTCAACTTGTATCCCCCCCATAAAAGCATTTAAAATCATTTCAAAGGTTGATTAAGGGGTATGAACTCACCTGTGGTGAGTGGTTTGGATGAAAGTGTCGGATAGGATGCTAAGTGTCAAGTGAAGACTTGAGCACACACGGATCCTATGTAACATATAATGACACATATACGTATCTAATTAGTGTTTAAGCAACTAATTACGCAAGAAAAGACACCCCAGGACATGGGAAACACTTTTATTCAAGTCTTAGAAGTACAAAAGGGTTGCATCTAAGGGTTATAGGGCTTTGCTTTTGAGTTTGTGGTCCAAGAGTAAACTCTCAATGAGTTTACGGCCTAGGGTTTGCGGACCTAATGGGTTTACGGCAGTAAACCCATGGTAACTTCTACCATGTTGATGTTCAAGGTCCTATACTCTTCATGCAAGTGATCTAGGCTTGTTTCCAAGGCTCTAGAAGGGACTAGGGCTCATAATGGCCCCCTTATTAGTGTTTATGGCCTAAGGACCAATTCCCATGGAGTTTACGGCCTAGGGTTTATGGCCCTAGTGGGTTTACGGTCGTAAACCCCTGGTAGCTCCTATCATTTCTTGGTTTAAGGTCCTTAGCTCATGCATGCAAGGTTCTAGTCCAATATCCAAGCCCTAGTAAGTAATGGTGGCACACCTGCACCACCTAATGGTGTTTACGGTCCAAGGAGATTGCCTTGGCCGTAAACCCATCTGTTCTTGGGGATTCTTGGTGTTTTTCAATGGTTTAACAAGTAATCTAAGCACATAACTAGTAGAGAGGGGTGTACTTACTTATAGGAAGCTTGTAAGAGTGTTTAAGGTCCAAGAACACTAGTATGTGTTCTTGGTGTTCTTGGTGAAATGAAGAACACTTGAAGATCTATGAAAAAGAGAAGATATTATGGATGAAATCATGTATAACTACTAGATGGAGTGTTGTATCAACAAATCAAGAGAAGAAACACTTACATTTTTGAAAGATTTGGAAGAAGATCTTATGATACTTGAGAGAGAATGTGGGTGTTCTTGAGCTTGGATGGTGAAGAATGAGCCAAAAATGACTAAGTGTCATATTTATACTCTTTAGAGTTTACGACCGTAAACTCCATGTTTGGGGCCGTGAACTCCAAACTCTTGGAGTTTTGAGACATAAATGATGCACAACAAACTCTAAAGTATACTTCCTATAATTACCTCTTGAAGTATTAGGCTTTAGAACACTCAAACTGACTTCAAACAGCTTAAAAGTTAGTAAAAACAAATCTGACTTCTAATGAGGTGAATGGTTGTACTAGATAGAAATTTCGAGTTGTCGCATCTGATGACGTCAGTTCTAGGCGTCACCTAAGCCTCTTGTCACGTCCTAATTGATCGTGAGTGAATGAGAGGATCACGGGGAATATTTTTTCCTCGTTAAGGAAAGTGAATTGTCGCCCTGGTGCTGGCTCACTTAGGCCGAGACCGGGTCTTGGCCAAGGTTCTGGTATAATAACATCTCTGTTATGTTTTCTGTTACATTTAACGTGGCCGTTCGTGGTAACATTAACAAGTCCCAGTTTGTCCGTTGGCCTGAGGGTGTGCCACTGACCTGAATCGCCGGTGAATTTTCTTATCTTCGCACCATTCCTTGAAGGGGCTTCCTTCAAATTGTGTGCCGTTATCGCTTATGAGGATTATGGGAGTACCAAAACAGGCCAAGATGTTCTTGGTCATAAATTTTATCATCTGCTTGCCAGTAACGGTGGCTAGTGGTTCCGCCTCTATCCATTTGGTAAAATAATCCACAGCTACAAGCAAAAACTTCATGCCCCTCCAGCGCCGGTGGGAAAGGTCCTACTATGTCGATTCTCCGTTAATGGAAAGGCCAGGGGCTGGTGATGCTAGTTAATTGCATGGCCGGTTGATTCTGTAAAGGAGTGAATACTTGGCATTCTTTGCATTTCTTGTTTAGGGCTGCAGCGTCATTGTACACATCTGGCCAATATACCCCTACGGAAAGTATTTTGCCTGTAAGTGCTCAAGCGCTTTCGTGTGCTGTTGCGTCCCCGGAATGGCTTTCTTCGCGGAACGCCTGCCCCTCTATTTTAGAGATGCACTTGAGCCATGGGCTTAAATACGCTCTTTGGTATAGTTGGTTGTCCCTGATTGCAAAATGTGATGCCCTGGTCTTGTTTTTTCTTGCCTCCTCAGGTTCATCCGGTAGTACACTATGGCGCAAGTAGTCAACCTACGGTTTGGTCCATTCCGGTGTAGTCGATAATGTATTAACCCTTTGGTTATCGATACTTCTCTCCGGGAGCACTTCAACTAGTACTTTTTTTGTTAAGTGATCATAAGAAGTTGAGGGTAGCTTGCTAAGAGCGTCCACCCTTGCGTTCTTTCCTCGGGAGATTTGTTTTATGGAAAAACTTTTGAACGTGCTGGTTAGACTTCGGACTGCGTCTAGATATTTCTGCATCCTTGAGTCTTTAGCCTCATACGTTCTGTTAATCTGGTTTGTGATAAGTAGTAAATCACTAAGGGCTGCTACTTGCTTTGCACCAACCTCCTTGGCCAGCCTCAGTCCTTCCAGGAGTGTTTCATACTCTTCCTCGTTGTTGCATACTTGGAATTCGAATCGCATTGCATAAGTAATTTCCTCGCCTTTGGGGCTTTGAAGGATCAGGCATATACCTGAGCCTTCCTTACTTGTCGCGCCATTGATGTACAACTTCCAAAGTTCCTTGCCAACTTCCGGCTCTAGTGGGTGGACAGAGATTGTCGTCGACACTCCCTTAATGGTATCTGGGTTTTCAACCAGGAAGTCTTCTAGGGCCTGGGCCTTGATTCTAGTGCGTGGATGATAATCGATATCATGTTCACCTAATTCGATGGCGCCCAAACTTTTCCGGCCTTAGCAGAACTTGCTTTATTGGGTAACTAGTGAGAACATCCACCTTGTGGGCTTGAAAATATCTCCATAGCCGTCTGGCGTTATACACCAGGGCGATGACCAACTGCTCCAAGGCTGGGTAATTGACCTCTGGCTCTTGTAGGTCCCTACTGATAAAATGGATGGGTACCTGCTTGCCTTCCCTCTCCACTGCCAATACTGAGGAGATAGCTGCTAAATACATCTGTAGTGTTTCCCCTAGCAGCGGGCAGGTGAGGGCCGATAGTTGGTGTAAGGCATCTTTTAGTTGTTGCAATGTCGTATCTTCCTTTTCTATCCATTTGAACTGCTTTTTGTCTAGGCACCCTTTGAGTGTTTGGTATAGAGGGAGCACCTTTTCTGCGGATTTGGCGATGAATCTTCCCAATGTCGTCAATCTACCATTGATCTCCTGTACACCCTTGAGGTTGTGGGGAGTTTTCGATTCAAGGAAATCCTATATTTTGGTGGGATTGGGCAGAATTCCTTCCTTGGGTATTTGATGCCCAAGGAATTGCCCCTCCTCGACTCCAAAAAGTATACTTAGTTGGGTTGAGCTTCATCTGCGCTTTAGCTAGCGTTTTGAAGGTTTCCTCCACGTCATGGAGCAATGTTTCCTCATCGCGGCTCTTAATTACCACGTCGTCGACATAGACTTCAATATTCCTACCAATTTGGTCAGCGAATATCTTGTCCATTAGCCTTTGGTATGTAGCATCCGCATTTTTGAGTCCGAATGGCATTTTTTGGTAGCAGAAAGTACCCTTTTCGGTATGGAAGGCGGTTTTCACCTCATCCTCTCGCTTCATCTATACTTAATGATAACCCTTGTACGCGTCGAGGAAGCATTTGAGTTGAAAGCCTTCAAGCGATTGGACTTTCTGATAGATCTCCAGGGGAGGATAGCAATACTTTGGACAGGCGTTATCGAGATCTGAGTAATCAATGCACATTCGCCATGATCCGTTGGCTTTCTTTACCATGATAGGATTTGCTATCCATGACGGGAACATTACTTCCCTGAGTATGCCGGCATTCACCAGGTTGGCCACTTCTATGTTAATAGCCCGATTCCGGTCTGCCGCCTGGCCCCTTTTCTTTTCTTTTACCGGGTTACTTCCAGACATGATATTGAGGTTGTGTTCTATAACCTGTCGATCCACGCTTGTCAGATCTGTTGGCGTCCAGGCGATAATAGTGGAATATTATTTCAGAAGTGTTACCAGTCGTGCCCTGGTCTCGTTTGATAGGTGAGCGCCAATTCGCACAACTTGTTCTGGGTATTCCTTGTTTATTTGATGTTGTTCGGTGGAACCACCCTCCTTCGACTTCTTTAGGGCTCGCACCAATTCAAGAGCGGTTATGATCTGGTTGCAATGTTGTGTGCTGGTGTTTGTGGCAAGGATCGTTGTTGATCCCTGGCGCGTGCTGAATTTAACTATGTCATGGATCGTCAATGGCACAAGGTGTAGTAAGGAGATTACCGACCGTCCAAGCAGAATGTTATGCTCTGCTGGAAACCAGATCACAGAGAATTTGATTGTTCTTGTGACTCGGTCCCTCTCATAATGACTGGCCAACGTTAAGGGCAACCGAATAGTGCCTAATGGCCACAGACTGTGACCGGTGAACCCCACTAATGGTCTTCCGGTTGGGGGTCGTAGCCCCTCCTTACACATATCTGGTAGTTGCCTAAAGCAGTGCTCATAAAGTATATCGGTGCAACTACCATTGTCGATGTAGATTCGATGGATTTTCGTGTTACGAATGAATCCAGATAGGAGGAGTGGATCTCGCGGATCCCAGTTCAATGGTCTGGGATCTCTACTCGAAAAACTAATATTGAGTAGATTTCTCGAGAGTACCTTTATCTCGTCTTCTGCTTGATGAGTAGTGTTTCTCTTACGAGAATTAGAGATAGTGAGTACCTCCATGCCATCATGCGGAGGTTTCTGCAGCAGATCGGGATGCGGTATCGCCGCCTGAGGCAATGAACCATTCGATGACGGTTGCCGGAAACTGCTCTGGAGTATTGGCCCCATAATCGGTGAGATCTGTGCCATGAGCACGTGGATTAGGGTATACGTTTGTGGCGTAGCAGAGTTGTAGAGAACCAGATCTTCTACTGCAGACACAGGTGCTGTTGGGTTTAGATCACCGTATTATAGAGAACCAATATCGTTTATTGGTTGTATCACTCTGAGGATACCCACGAATGGCACCAAATGTTGTGACATTCTCTACAGGGGTTTGGATGTCGGATAGTGAATCTGTCTGTGAAACTTTCCTGAGAACACAACACAGAATAATCGTTAGAGCACGACCGGTGCTCTCCCGGGACGTCACTCTAACGATCAAGTTAGTTTTCTGAGAGAGAGAGAGAGAGAATTTAGAGTAAAACTCAATGAGAGAGAAGATGGATCCCTTCCTTGAGGCGGAAAAGATCCTTTTATACCTATATCTAACGGATCGTGGGGACCTTGTCCAATGAGCGTGAGACATGGACTCCTCTTACTAGGAGGATCATGCCCATGTTAACTAACCGTCTGATGACGTTAGTTCTGGGCGTCACCTAAGCCTCTTGTCATGTCTTAATTGGTCGTGAGTGAATGAGAGGATCACAGGGAATATTCTTTCCTCGTGAAGGAAAGTGAACTGTCCCCCTGGTGCTGGCTCGCTTAGGCGAAGACCGGGTCTTGGCCAAGGTTCTGGCACAATAACATCTCTGTTATGTTTTCCGTTACATTTAACGTGACCGTTCGTGGTAACGTTAATACTTATAGATCCTTGACTCTTGAAAGCAAGTACCTCAAATGTTGCACCTCTAATGGCTTTCAAACAAAACTAGCAAAAGGATGAGAGGAGATACGAGGGAATACACTTAGAATTTCGGTTAGGGTTTGGAGTAGCAATCATTGGCCGAAAATCCTATGAGGTGGGGTCTTTATATAACTTAATGCTTAAGCAGCCCATGGACTCTTATTAAGAAGCCTTGTATGAATTCTATAGGGCCTCCCTATAGTTTTCGTCTACTCCTAACTACGGAGTCCAGTACCCAGTTTCATAACTATCAATGATTTGTAAAACAGCCCTTGTTCCTTTAATCAGTTCCTTTAATCCCAAAATTAATTCCAAATTAATTCCTGATTAAATACTAATTAAATAACATGATTTCTAATTAATATATTATTCTCATAATATATTAATAAATCAATTTATTATTCCAAATAATAAATTTAATCTCTCCTTCTCCAAAAGTCATCTTGTCAAGTTGCTAAAGTGAAGACAACCTAAAAGGACCATGCTAGTATCAAATCAAGTACATACCAATTATAGTTATGGGCTTAGACACCTAATCCAATAGTCTCCCACTTGGATAAGTCTAATAACTATAATTGCAAGTATGACCTCAAAATTTGACTAGCAATCGTAGCTCTCAAAAGTCGTTGTCGAACTCTGACCTAGTCAGTTGTGTGTCCTTAGATAAGGGATCATATAATCCTCCGTTCTGCAAGATATCATGTGGAAAAATGACTTGGAATAGAATCATTCTCAATGTCCAACAGTTTGTTTCCCGATTTCTGATTTGTATGACAAGGAACTTAATTGAACACATCAATTCAGTCCTGACCGGGCCCGACACATAAGTCAACACCAAATCATCGAGGGACCCAAGATATCGCTTTTACCCCTTGGGATAAAAGGAACAAATAAACTTTGACTTATATGCTTGTACTATTTACTCACAAAATTGTACACAACAATACGTTTTATAACATCAAGTTACTGATGCGTTTACGCATTATCAATGCACAACCAACTCGTAAACAACAACTCATATATCTCGGTTTAAAGATTATACGATATTATCATCTCATAATTACTCATGATAAATTCCATGAAGTAATTCTATGAGCGTGGGTTTAATCCAATAATCAAATCCCCATTTCAAGATCACTCATGAACGTTGCAACAAACATTTGATATGTCTAAACACTTAGACAATCTACAAGCCAATTCATGACAGCCTTAACTCATTACTTACTTCCAAAGTATGATCGACTGTGGATAATTTTAATAATCGAATTATTCAGGAAGTAAAACATGCAAAAGTTAAAACACAAAGATAAACAATTGATAAAAGATAGTAAAAAATACTCATAAATTAATCTCCATTACTTAATCATCAAATGTCAATTACATTTATATATTACAAGTTTCTAAAATATCTATCTAATCACTAAAACTAATATCATCCTTCAGACCAATGCTCCTCGCATGTTGAACATGATTAATCCTACTCAGACCCTTTGTGAGGGGGTCTGCTTGATTCTCTTCTGATGATACCCTTTTGACGACGAGGAGTCCTTGTTCTACTCGATGTTTGATGAAGTGGTATTTTCTGTCGATATGTCTGGATCTTCCATGATCTCTTGGTTCCTTGGTCAAGGCAACTACTCCTTCATTATCGCAGAAAATCTCCATCGACTCCTTAATGGCTGGTACAACTCCAAGGTCTCTAATGAAGTTCTTCAACCATATTGCCTCCTTTGACGCTTCGCTCGCGGCTATATACTCTGACTCACATGTTGAATCAACCATAGTCTCCTGCTTGGAACTTTTCCAAGTCACAACTCCTCCATTAAGGGTAAATACCCAGCCTGACTGAGAACGAAAGTTGTCTCTGCCTGTCTGAAATCTGGCGTCACTATACCCTGTCACTCAGTCATCACTGCCACCAAGTACAAGGACCCATTCCTTGGTCCTTCGCAGATACTTAAGTATATTTTTAACCACTATCCAGTGAGCTTTACCTGGGTTCCCTTGATATCGACTGACCATGCTCAAAGCAAAAGTCACATCAGTGCGAGTATATGTCATAGCATGCATGATCGATCCAACGGTGGAAGCATATGGTACTCGACTCATTTCTGCTATCTCTACATCAATACTCGGACTCTGAGTCTTACTCATTTTGGTATTGCTCTGGATAGGCAACTCTCCTTTCTTGGAATTCTACATGTTAAAACGCTTTAGCACTTTATCCAAGTAAGTGCTTTGACTAAGTCCAATTAGTCATCTACTCCTATTCCTCAAGATCCTTATTCCCAAAATATAAGCAGCCACTCCTTGATCATTCATAGCGAAACACTTTCCAAGCCAGGACTTAACTTACTGTAGGGTTGGAACATCGTTTCCTATGAGTAGTATGTCATCAACATACAATACTAGAAAGCTAACTATACTCCCACTAGCTTGGACATATACACATGACTCATATTAACTCCTAGAGAAACCAAACTCTTTGACTTTCTCATCGAAGCAAAGATTCCATCTGTGAGAAGCTTGCTTCAATCCATAGATTGATTTCTCAATCTTACACACCCTATTTGGGTATTTAGCATCCACAAAACCCTCTGGCTGACACATGTAAACATCTTCAGCCAGCTTTCCATTAAGGAAAGTAGTTTTGACATCCATCTACCAGATTTCATAATCATGAAACGCAGCTATGGCTAACATTACCCTACTAGCTTTGATCTTAGCCACTAGTGAGAAGGTCTCATCATAGTCAACCCCGGGGTTTGAGTAAAGCCCTTTCGCAACCAGTCGTGCCTTGAACGTGTGCACCTTTCCGTTCATGTCTGTCTTCTTCTTGAAGATTTATTTGCACCCAATTGTCTTACAACCTGGTACATTGTCATCCAAGTTCCAAACTTGATTGTCATACATGGATTGGATCTCGCTGTCCATTGCCTCTTTCCACTTGGCAGACTCTGGGCTCGCCATAGCTTCCTTGTAGTTAGAAGGCTCATCCAAATTTATCAGTGCACTATCATTGATAAACGTATCACCATCTGTAGTAATATGGAAACCAAAAAACTCAGGTTCCATCCTAACTTGATTGGAACGTCTAAGAAATAGTGACTCGACAATAGGTTCAACAAGAATTTCTTCCTCATGTTGAGTGCTAGTGTTAGAGGTTCCTTCATCGCTTGAATCTTGAATTTCTTCAAGATCAATTGTACTCACACTGTCCTCTTTGCATATTTGTTCCCTCTCGTGGAAGACTCCCCTTCGTGCTACGAAGACCATGTTCTCACTTGGTCTGTAGAAGAAGTATCAAAAAGACTCTTGTGGGTAGCCGATGAAAATACATCGCTCACTTCGAGGTTAAAGTTTGTCGTGAGTCTCTTGTCTAACGAAAGCTTCACAACCCCAAACCTTGATATGTACCAACAAGGGAAACTTCCCTGTCCACATATTGTGAGGTGTTTTGGCAACCTTCTTTGTTGGGACTAGATTAAGGATATGGGCGGTAGTCTCTAAGGCGTACCCTCAGAATGAGATGGGTAGCGAAGCTCGACTCATCATGGAACGAACCAAGTCCAATAAGGTTCGATTACGCTTCTCAGCAATACCATTAAGTTGTGGTGTCCCAGGAGGTGTCAATTAGGAAAAACATAATGATTATGTTAGATTTAATTGATTAATAAAATGAAAAACGATATTTATTAAGTGTCTTAATATTTAAGATTATTCTCATAAAAAATAACTATAAAACCCATTTAAAACACAAATCAGAAGGAAGATTAGTTTTGCACCAACCCTTCTTTTTGGGTCGAGACCACATGGGTCTGTATGAGTTTAGGTAGCGATTGTTTATTTCTTTGTTCTGTGCACATTAAATCCACAAGATTATTCGTCCCTTGTTGGAATGTGATATTGCATAATTTTATGATAGAATTATAGAATCTTTGATGTGTTGAAGATAGGAATATATATATATATATATATATATATATATATATATATATATATATATATATATATATATATAATGAAATGTCCAAGTTGGCATATGCATGTGAAATGAAATATTCAAGTCCAGACTGTATGAAAGCCTACACTCAAGTACTAACGCCACATACTTTTGTCAAGTTAAAGCACAGACCAATAAGACAAGCATGGGAATTAATATGAAAGCCTACACTCAAACTCAAACTCCTTAAGGGAGTTCACCGCTTTGACTCTCCTTAGAGTCAATGTTGAGTGTCGTTTACATTATCTCCTAACTAGTAGTTACATTGCAACTAAATGGTTACTCAAAGTATCTATTTAATTTGTACACAACCTATATATATCATACCTTATGAGTATAACTAATTTTGTTCTTTTTGTTATTAATTTCCAGAAACAATAATCCTTATATGTTGGTAAAAATATTATTTTCATAAATAATGTTTTACTAGTTAAATACAAGTTTTGATTATATTTATTAATAATCCAATTACTTAATAAATAATCAATTAGTAGTAACTTGATATAAGGTATGACCTTATAGGATCATATGTCATTAACAAATATCATTTTATAATGACTCTTTAACATAAATATCTTTCCAAAAATAACAAAGAGAGAGTCTGAACGAAGAAAATAATATGAGGATAATCCGGCCGAAAAAATACAACGCAAAGATAGTTGGAAAAAAAATATAATACAATGATAGTCTGAACGAAAAAAATAAAACATGAATAGTCTGAATGGAAAAATAAGATATGTATAATCTGACTGAAACAAAAAATACGAATAGTCGGAATGAAAAATAATCATAAGAATAGTCCGTGCGAAAAAAAATAACACATGAATAATCCGAACGAAAAAAATAACATGAAATAATCTGACTGAAAAAAACAACGCGAAGATAGTCGGAATAAAAAATCAAACATGAGGATAATCCAAACGAAAAAATAATACATAGACAACACGAACGAGAAAATAATATAGTGATACTCTGAATAAAAAAAATAACACAAAAATAATTCGAACAAGAATAAAAATATTAATAATAAGGTGGTGCTAAAAAAACCTAAAAGAGATTTTGATTGCCTAGTTTTTCATAAAAAATTAAATTTATTTAATTAGTCAAATATTAGGGTTTTCAATATAATCAAATGTATTTTAATATTAATTTCTATTTTATTTAATTAATTTGTATCAATTACAAATAATATTTTTACTTTTATTTAAATTAATTTTTTATATGTTTTTTTGGAAATTAAGTTACAACAATTATCAAGTTTTTTCAAATTTAAATGTCATAATAAAAAAAACGTTAAGTTTTTTAAAACAAATTTATTAACTATTTTCATATTTTTTTAAAAGTTTTTTTATTACATTTTTTTATGTTTTCTTTAAACTATTTATAATGTTTATGCTTTTAAAAATTTTGTATAAATTTTAATTATTTTTTTCATGCTTTATAAAACTATTACTACTCTATATATACCACTCATTTTCAATGTTTATTCTCACACTAATTTCTATACTTTCTCTCACAAATTCATCCGATCACAATAAATAATAATATCACTTAAACCTATTATACATTAAATTTATTAAAATATATAATAAAAAGAAAAAATATTAATGATTAGGAAAAACTATGTTAGATTTGATTGATTAAAAAATGAAAAACAATATTTAGTAAGTGTCTTAATATTTTAAATTATTCTCGTAACAAATAACTATATAAACCATTTAAAACACGAATGAGAAGGAAGACTAGTTTTGGAATGACTCTTCTTTTTAGTTCGAGACCACGTGGATCTGTATGGATTTAGGTAGAGATTGTTTATTTCTTTGTTCTTTGCACATTAAATCCACAAGATTATTCTTCCCTTGTTGGAATGTGATATTGTACAATTTTATAATAGGTTTTTAGAATCTTTGGTATGTTAAAGTTGGGAAAATACATATATATCATGGAATATCTAAGTTGACATATGCATGTGAAGTGAAATATTGGTATATCGATCGGTCCAACACGGATTGAAATAGGAGTCGGTTCGATAGGAAGCTTTTGAAAACGCGAATATCTAAGTTGACATATGCATGTGAAGTGAAATATTCACGTCCAGACTGTGAAGAATTTAGTTTGCCCAAGCTAGGGCTACCAAAAGGAATGTAAATATGTACAAGTTGGGATGATATCATTGATTTTTGTCAAAGCAACTCTACCAAAGTATGTGAATATGCTCAAGTAGAAGTTGTCATATTGTACCAAGATAATTAAGTTGGAGCATTGAGAGGACTCCTTGATAGTATACATAGATGCTTAATTTGGGGTTACTAGAGGACTTGTTTATAATGACATCCCCAAATTTACGGTCATTTTAAAACTTCTTGTTTATGCTTTAAAACAGAGTTTATTTATGAAATGTGGAATTTGGTCCCGTAAAGTATTTCTGAATAAATGTTTTCCATTAATGTTATAAAATTTTGGGTTGATATCAATGATACAAAACATAATCATAAATGTAGGCCTTACATCATCTTTTATTTTATAGCCTATATCTCCTCGAATCTCTCATCAAGTCCGAACATCAATATCTTTTTACTGTTTCCTGTGATACAAAGAAACTGAGTGGATCGGGTTGGGAAACTTGGTGAGATACATAGGATTTTCAACCTACAATATTATAATCTTCAATTAAATATTCTTCAGCATTCAAATAACCCAATTACCCTATTCCCATTATCGTCACTTTCTAATCCTAGTATGGTCATCTCGAGAGATCATTCCGAAAGGATCTTTGTGGGCAGTATGATAACATGTTGGGCAAGAACGACAGTAAAAGGGTACTTGGATAGACACGACAGTACAATAGTACTTGGATAATCACGACAGTACAAAAGTACTTGGATAGGAACAACAGTACCATAGTACTTGGATAAGCACGACAGTATAATAGTACTTGGCTATGCACGACAGGAACGACAGTGCAATAGTACTTGGATAGACACGACAGTAGAATAAAACTTTGGATAGGCACGACGAGTCACGACTTACTACTTTTCACAACTCTCACTTAACGTATCACAACCACTATCTCATACAGCCTTATCATAACCTCTCATTTGTTATTTCACACAGCCCTTCACTACCCAATCATATTATTATGTATGTGATTAGATCAACTAACAATCATATCATATTGTATAAATATATTAAACAAAGCAAAAACAGCGCACATAACATCTAAGCATGTAACATCCAGATTTTTCAGGGATATTATTTTGTATGTTAATCTTGATGTTGAAGGAGAGACTCGACGTGTTGAGGGACCAAATCGCCGAGTCGAGTCGAGTTGCTCGCGTGGATTTAATGAGTAGACTCAACGAGTCAGATGAGGGACTCGCCGAGTAGGTGCTGGGCAGAGAAACCCTAATTTCCCGGGTTTGGAACCTATTTTAAGGCACTTATAGCCTCATTTGCGGCTACTTTCCCCTGAGAGCAAACCCTAATTGCTAATGGAGCTAGAGAGTGAGAGGGAAGCTCATATTGTGGTTCTTGTGCATCATTTGAGGAAGAGGAGGAGGTTATCAAGCAGGGAGCTGGAGGTGAGGCTGTTGGATCCAATGATTTCCTGTCTAGAGCTCCTGAGAAAGGTAAGAAGTCTTTACCTTTCTTCTTATTTTGGGTAGATCTCATATCTATGGAGTTTTAGGGCTTTTTGCCATCTTTTGTTTGGGTTTTTGAGTAGCATGAGTTATTAAGAAGTCTAGACCTCAGATCTGGACCTTGTGAGGTCCTTAGAGTCTTGGTGTCCCGGCTTTATTCATCTACATGAGGGTTTTTGGGCTTAATCACATGAAGGGCATGTATTAGCATTTTAGAGCAATAACATCATGCATGAACATAAAGATTGAAGCTTTACGTGACTATTGAGACTTGAGTGGACAGATCTAGTGTTTGGAGTGATAGATCTGTTTTAAATCGTCTGAATGAGCTTTGGGTCTGAATGAACTCGCCGAGTCAATGAGCCAACTCGATGAGTTGATTAGGGTTTGTCCCATAGAGCTGAATCATGAGATCACTCGGGGAGTTGGGAGTCAACTCGACGAGCTGAGTCAACCTTCACGAGATTTATGTGGAAAACGATGGGACTCGATGAGTCACAAGGGTGCACTCGGCGAGTCGGGTCAAACATGGACTGTTGACTCGAGTTTGACTTCTGTTGACTTTAAGGTTTTGGTCAACATGAGTAATAGAGACCATGGAAGGGTAAAATGGTCTTTTACCTACTTCAAAGAGTTAGAGAGAGAAAGAATAGCCTTCGGTTATCTGAGTCATGAAAAGAGTATTAATTAGAGATGTTCATCCTTGTGGTAGGCGGAGGCTATTTCGAGATCCGAGTGCGAGGTTATTTGCTCACCTGCTTGCGAGGTGAGTCTTCTCACTATACTTTACCTAGAGTGGTACTTATGTGTGACCGGAGGGTCTTATGTGCCTACATTGAGTATTATGTTATCCTGCCTTATGTTTTATGATGTGCATTATGTCTTTGTGATTTATTCTATGCGGAGCTTTACAGACCGGACCAGAGGGCCCAACGAGCCATGAGATCGGAAGGTCCTCACTGAGACCGGACCGAAGGGTCCAACGAGCAGTGAGAACAGAGGGTCCTCACAGAGACCGGACCAGAGGGTCCAACGAGCCGTGGGACTGGAGGGTCCCACTGAGACACATTGACCGGAGTGTCTTACAGAGATGTAGCCTCGAGTGGCTAATTATTTTGTGTGTGGTATTTTGGGGAACTCACTAAGTTTCGTGCTTACCGTGTTATGTGTTATGTGTTTCTGGTTCTTATCAGGATCGTAGGAAAGCGCCGGCTTGATTGTACACACATCCGAGTTAGAGATATGTCTTTGCAGGATCCTAGATTTGTGATAAACGATTTTTAAAATGTGTTGATAATTTGTTACTTGTGAGTTTTAAGAAAATATGACATGTGGTTTATTGTGTTTTTAAAAACGAAAATTTGGTTGAAAATTTACGTCGTTACAAGTTGGTATCAGAGCCTTGGTTTGAGGGATTCGGATGCACCTCCGGGTGTGTTTGAACTCAAACTGAGGATTTGAGAAATATTTTCAAAAGAGATAAATTTTTCTAAAAATGAGAGAGAGTTTAAGAGAAAACGAGGTGGAGCAGTGTGTACAATCAGCCAGAGCCCGAATGGTGATTTCCTAAAATACCCTTACTTTTGTGTTATGAGATATTTATGAGATATTTTATGGGATATTATGCATGCTAGAGATAGGATAGTTATTTCATAATTTAGGACTAGAGTGGCCTGATTTGTGATGCCTTAGCCTAGAAATTGTGCTATCACTGATGTGCTTTTGAGTATGTGCTGAGTAGAGTATTAGATACCTTGAAAGGTAGGATCGCCTAAGTTGGCAATGTCTTTTGAGTTGGGAATAGAGCAAGAGGAAGTATGTGAAAACCCGAAATTTCTATTCTGTACAACCATTCACTTCAATAGAAGTCAGAACTGTTCCTGCTAACTTTCAAGCTTTTTGGAGTCAGTTTGAGTGTTTTAAAGTTAGTACTTCAAGAGATAACTGGAGAGAGGATACTCTAGGGCTTATTGTGCATCAATAAAGTCTCAAAACTCCAAGAGTTTGGAGTTTACGGCCCAAACATGGTGTTTACGGCCGTAAACTCTAAGGAGTATAAATATGACACTTAGTCATTTTTATCACTTTTTCACATTTTCAAGACTAGAACTCGAAATCCTCTCAAGTATCATCCGATTTTCCTTCTTGATCTTCAACTTTGTAAGTGTTTCTTGCCTTAATTAGTTGATCTCTTACTTAATCTAGTGATCTTACATGATTTCATCCATGAAATCATTCCATTTGTGTAGATCTTCAAGTGTTCTTAGTTTCACCAAGAACACCAAGAACACACACTAGTGTTCTTGGACTTTAAACACCCTTACAAGCATCTATATTGTAAGTACTCTTACCTTAGCTTGTTATAGGCTTGTTACACTTGTGAAACAACTAGAAAACAACAAATAAACCCAAGATCAAAGGTGTTTGCGGTCAAGTCATGTTCTTGAACCGTAAACCCTAATGAAAGGGCCATTGTGAACCCTAGTCCCTTACCAAGCCTTGGATACTAGTCTAGATCACATCTTTGAAGTGTTTAGGACCTTAAACATCAAAAAGACCAATAACCCATAGAGTTTACTGCCGTAAACTCATGGAGAGGTGGTCCATGGGCCGTAAACTCTATAAAGTGGTGCAATGGTGCCACAATCACTTCCTAAGGCTTGGACTTGACTATAAGATGCTTAACATTGACTAATAAGACCTCAAAACACAAAATGGTAGAAGTTACCATGGGTTTACGGCCGTAAACCCATTGGGACCGTAAACCCAAAACCGTAAACTCATAAAGAGTTTACCCTTGGACCATAAAATCAAAAGCAAGGCCCTACAACGCTTAGATGCAATCCTTGGTACTTATAGCACTTAAATCAAAGTGTTTTCCATGTTCTAGGGTGTCTTCACTTGATTAATTAGTTATTAAATGACTAATTGGATACATATATGTGTTATTATATGTAAATTAGGATCCGTGTGTGTGTTCAAGTCTTCACTTGACACTTAGCATCCTATACCATCCGTTCATCCAAACCACTCACTACATGTGAGTTCATACCCATTAATAAACCTTTTAAATGATTTTAAATGCTTTAATGGGGGGGGGGAATACAAGTTGAACTATTATAGTTATTATATCAATCACATGTGATTAATAACTACCAAACAAGTGGATTTCTTACTTTTCAAACTGTGTTATCAAACAAACTACTTCAAACTCTTTTACATGTCAAATACTTTTATTAAACTCCTATAAACATATATTCTGTTAAATGTATATCTATATATATATATATATATATATATATATATATATATATATATATATATATATATATATATAGTTATATAAGTAGGACTGAAAGGACATAGGACTGATAGCTCACCTTACCTCCTGTTCCTTGTTTGGTTGTGGACTTAGGGTATCGGTTGTTTGTCCAAAGGTCGTTTGAATCCTAGTTATATATTATGTATATGTATATAGATATAAAATTTCCTTCTTTCTATTCAATACCCTTGGGTAGCAAAGGTATACAAACATGTTCATACATACAAACAATGTTACTAGTAAACTATAATAGGTGTAGTTGAGGAAGTTACTAATACTATTACTAGAACAATGAAACATACAATGAGTCAGTTCATACATGAGTCAATACATACTAGACAGAGAGAGAACATACAATACAGCTAGTACATACTATACATTATACAAGAGAACATACTATTATGAGAAACAGAGAGAACATACATACATACTAGACAGCGAGAGAACATACAATACAGCTAGTAGATACTATACATTATACAAGAGAACATACTATTATGAGAAACAGAGAGAACATACATACATACTAGACAGAGAGAGAACATATAATACAGCTAGTACATACTATACATTATACAAAAGAACATACTATTTTGAGAAACAGAGAGAACGTACATACATACTAGACAGAGAGAGAACATACAATACAACTAGTACACACAATACATATACAAGAACACTACTACAGTTATGTGAGCCACGTAACGGGGCATGGCATCACCTGTCATGGCTCGTTTTGTATCCAGAATCTCCTTAAGTGGAGAGCGTTGAGTTTGTGTATAGATCTATACTGGATTGACTATCCTACACCTTGTTGCTAGCTACAGTGGGACTTGCAAGTCTACGGGTGCCAAACGTCATTCCTTCTGACGCCTTTCATCGTCGTGTTTTTAGTCGGTAGTATGGTATAGGCATATCACATGGTACTTTAAATAAAAATTGGTTTAAGGTAGTTAGTACATAAGTAGTTAATTAATACAACACTACTGTACTATTTTATTTCTCATTGCATTCACTTTGTGATCTTCACACAATGAACAGTAATGTAAAAACTATATTTTTGGTTAACGATAGTCAGATTTGGGAAAACACATACGCTTACAAGAGACACACATGTAAACACTTGATGCCTTCGTAGAATGCTACTTTTAGTAGAAAACATAGGGTTTTATAGGTGAGTTCAAACATTTACAAACATTTACAAACTTATACATCACATACTTACAAACACTTTCATACAAACTCAGACACAAAAATACTTATGATCTCACCAGCTTTAAAGCTGATCAACTCTTTCAAATAACTTGTATTCTCAGGTCGCCAGTAGACAGGTACCGGTGCCAGGTTTTTGAGAAGATGGAGCTCGTTCAAGACTCATCTTTTATTTTGTTTCATATTTTTGGTGTCTATTAAACTAAACAGAACACACTTGTATTAAATTATATTATTAATGCAATGGATGATGTTGTTGCTTGTTTACTACTATGCATTGTTGTGATACTGTACATGACGTCCTCCACCCCCGAACGATTCCGCCGTTCCGGTTTTGGGGTGTGACAGATTGGTATCAGAGCATTGTTTATAGTGAATCGAGTATATCAACCCATAAAAGATATACAAACTATAAACACAGCGGGATTTAAAAATACTCTGATAAAGAGTTTATACTTTTAAATAATAAAATATTTATCCAAGTATACCTACCTGCATTCATACTAAAATCAGTGTCACTAGGACAGAAAAAAAGTATTACGATTGTTGGGCAGCACAAGTAGACTTAGAGACATATAGTTAAATCTGGGAAGATATTGCCTAATCAACTATATTATGCAAGGAGTGAGTAGCATGTGCCTAAGTGTGGTTGTGAGGTTGCAACAAGTCTAAAAACTTACCAACAATACAACAATGAAAACCTAAGAACAGAACATAAACCTAAAATACTATAGGATTATTTTGTGTTACTATAAATTACTTATGTGCTTAATTCTTATATCCCTTTTTACGCATAGATATCATGGCTGGATTCCATATCCCCGGAGACCCGTACTATCCCAACCACGGCAATGCAGGATGGCTTGGAGAAGAGCCAGAAGATGATCACCCAATCCCTTTAGATGATCACCAAGCCGAAGGCTTTTCTGATGGTTTTGACTCAGAGCCAGAAGTCAACAACCTACCCCCAGTAGCTCCAAACCCAAACCCTCGTCCAGCATTTCATGGACTCACACCTCTGTGGGCCACAAACTTGAACAGATGGAGTCAGGAACAGGGTCAACCCATTCCCTACAATGGGGACAGAATCTTTTACAACCTCACCGAGGGAGGTTCAGCTGACCAAGTCCTGCCCATCATGCTCCGTAGGATTTCTCGGAACATCGAGCAAGGTCGAGCAACTATTGACCGAGTGTTGGAGATTGACGCCAACTCTGGCGTTAACACGGTCCGCATTCGCCAACTCGAGGTATCTATGGAAAGGGCTAGGATAACCAATGGGACTCTGCAGCAACAGCTAACTGCATCCCAAGCTGAAGTTAGGGAACTTCGGGCTAGGCAGTCAATGTATGAAAGGCGCATGCGAGACATGGAGCGCCGTCTGCCTGAATCAAGGACTCATTCGAGTGGTTCTCATCGTAGATAGAGCCTACTAAACCTTCTCTTTTGGATATAACTTAGTTTATGTAAAAAAACTCTAGTCTAATTTCCTATCCTTGTTCAAACTAGGACCTGTTAGGTCTTGATTAGGTCGTAGTTCTGTCAAAATTTTCCCATCTTGGTTGATGTAAGACCTACTTCTAGGTCATTTTTCCCGAACTTATTACATCTGTAATACCAGTGTTATTGACAGATATCTAATCTCATGGAAATTATTATCCAAATGCTTTCATCTATTAGTACTAAATCTACATTCAATCGTGCTATTCAATTGTGCTGTTGGGTTATGGAGAGTTAGTCCATGAGTCATTCTCGTCAAATTCTCCCTATTAAATTCTTATCAATATCTTCATCTTTGTAAACTTATAGTTAAAAGATGCCTCCGCGTCGATCAACGAGATGCGATCCTCTGATAACTGCAACACCACCTGTTCCCCAAATCGATACGGCAACTTTAAATGTTGATGTAGCTGCTGCTGTGGCTACAGCCATGGCTCAATATCATTCCACTAACGCCACTGGTGCGGAAACGCCTTTTCATTCGACCCATGGTGAAGCTCCTGTGCGCTTGAGAGAGTGCTCCTATAAGGACTTCACCAACTACAAGCCATTATCCTTTAAAGGGACTGGCGGAGTCATTGCCCTCTCGTAATGGTTCGAAAAGATGGAGTCGATCTTCGAGATCTGCTCATGCCCGGAAGGAAGCAAAGTCAAATTTTCTGCTTGCACCTTCTAGGCAAAAGCCCTGACATGGTGGAATAGCCATGTCAAGTTACTATCTCTCATAATGGCTAATGCTATGGGCTGGGAAGCTCTGAAAGAGCTAATGATTGAAGAGTACTGCCCGAGGGGCGAGATCCAAAAACAGGAGCAGGAACTGTGGAGCCTAACCATGAAAGGCTCCGACATAGTCTCCTATACCGCTAGATTCTGCGAGCTGGTAGCCCTCTGTCCCAACATGGTTCATACAGAGGGAAAGAAGATAGAGAGATTCATATGGGGGCTGGTGCCTCCATTCCACGGGAATGTTTTGGCTTCAAACCCCACTACATTCGATAGTGCCAAGCGATTGGCACAGCGGCTTATTGACCATGGGGTCCGTACCCCATCAACAACAACAACCCTAGCCATCTCAGAACCAGCCAGAACCGCTGATTCCAAGCGGAAGTTCTGGGATGACAAAAAGAAGAAGAAAGCTGCCAAAAAGCAGCAGGTCGTGGCAGTTCATGTTGCGATCGCACCTGCCGCTGCTGCTCTGTTAAAGCAGTACGCTGGAAGTTTGCCCAAGTGCAACAAATGCAACTTCCACCACATCGGAGCCTGCCGAGAAATGCAGTGCTCTAACTGCAGCAGGAAGGGGCACACTTCCCGCTTCTACAAGGCTCCAGAAAAACCAATCACCCAAGTCCCCGGCGCTGGTGTGGGCCAAGCGTGCTACGGTTGTGGCGAGGTGGGCCACTACAAAAGGAACTGCCCGATGGCAGGGAACGCCGGTGGAGTGGGAAGAGTTCTAGCCATAGGCCACGAAGAGGCAGTTGCCGACCCCACCGTGGTCACTGGTACGTTTGTCCTCGATAACTCTTATGCATGCATACTGTTTGATAGTGGAGCGGAGAGGAGTTTCGTGAACCAAAAATTTGCTCATTTACTTAAGCAAAAATCATGAGCACTTAAAGAACCGTTCACTGTAGAAATGGCTAATGGAAAGACGGAGAGCACTAACAGTATATACATAGGGTGTACCCTAACTCAAGATAGCTATTCATTTTCGATCGACCTCATGCCGGTCTCAATTAAAAGTTTCGATGTCATTATCGGCATGGATTGGTTGAGTCTACATCGTGCCGACATCATGTGTTATGAAAAGGCTGTTCGCCTTAATCTGCCGTCTGGCGAAACTCTAGTAGTTTATGGGGATAAACCTGGCACTAACTTTCGTATCATCTCCAGCATTCAAGCCCAGAAATTCTTGCGAAAGGAATGTCGCGCATTCCTTGCTCATGTTGTAGATGTGAGCCAAGAAACGAAAGACATTAAGAACATTCCAGTAGTACGCGATTTTCCCGATATCTTTCCATAAGAACTCCCAGGATTACCTCCACAACGTCAAGTCGAGTTCTGAATCGACTTAGTTCTAGGGGCTACCCCCGTAGCCAAATCGCCCTATCGTCTAGCACCTACAGAGATGAAAGAATTGTCCGGTCAACTTAACGAACCGCTCAGCAAGGGCTTTATAAGACCAAGCTTCTCACCCTGGGGAGCTCCAGTCTTATTCGTCAAGAAGAATGACAGTCTTTTCAAAAATCGATCTAAGATCCGGATATCACCAACTACGATTGCTAGGGGAGGATGTCCCGAAGACAGCCTTCCGAACTCGTTATGGGCACTACAAATTCGTAGTGATGCCGTTCGGTTTAACAAACGTGCCCGCAGTATTCATGGATTTAATGAATAGGGTGTGTCATCCTTACTTGGATCAGTTCGTCATCGTCTTCATCGATGATATACTTATCTATTCTCGTAGTAAGGAGGAGCATAGTCGACATCTGCGACTAGTATTAGAAACGCTGCGTTCGGAGAAGCTCTATGCTAAGTTCTCGAAATGCGAATTTTGGATCCGAAGAGTCGAATTCTTAGGACACGTGGTTAGCGAAGAGGGAATACACGTGGACCCTTCCAAAATCAAAGCCATCGAGAGCTGGTCAGCACCGAAGACGCAAACATAAATTCGTCAATTTCTAGGCCTCGCTGGCTACTATCGCAGGTTCATTCAGAACTTCTCTTAGTTGCGAAACCTCTTACAACACTGACCCAGAAGGGCGTAGCCTTTGACTGGGAAGAGAAGCAGGAGAGAGTGTTCCAAAAACTCAAGCGAGCCTTGTGCACCGCACCAATACTATCCCTCCCCGAAGGGATAGAAGACTTCGTTGTCTATTGCGATGCGTCAAATCAAGGGCTCGGCTGTGTTCTGATGCAACGAGGTAAGGTCATCGCCTATGCCTCGAGACAGCTGAAGACACACGAGGTCAACTACACCACTCACGATCTCGAGCTAGGAGCAGTTGTGTTTGCTCTGAAGATCTGGAGACACTACCTGTATGGTACAAAAAGCACTATCTTTACAGACCACAAGAGTCTACAACATATATTCGACCAGAAGGAGATCAACATGAGACAACGACGGTGGGTCGAGCTACTCAGTGACTATGAATGCGAAATTCGTTATCATCCGGGTAAAGCCAACGTAGTAGCTGACGCCCTAAGTCGGAAAGAATACTCTGGTCGTAGAGTCAAATCATTGACTATGACTATCCATTCACATTTGTCCACGCAAATTAAGGAGGCTCAGCTCGACGCTTTGAAACCTGAAAATGTGGCGAGTGAATCCCTTAGAGGGATGGATAAGAACTTAGAAGTCAAGGGTGGCGGAGCTTTTTATTTCATGGATCGGATCTGGACACCGAGACACGGTGGTTTCAGAGACTTGGTCATGACCGAGGCGCACAACACTCGTTATTCCGTCCACCCAGGTTCAGATAAGATGTATCTGGATCTTAAAAAGCTATACTGGTGGCCTAACATGAAAGCAGAGATTGCTACCTTCGTGAGTAAATGCCTTACTTGCGCCAAGGTCAAGGTCGAATGCCAGAAACCCTCAGGTCTACTACAACAGCCGGAGATACCGGAATGGAAGTGGGAGCGGATCACTATGGACTTCATAACCAAGTTGCCCAAGACAACGGGTGGACTTGATACCATATGGGTCATCGTCGACAGATTGACCAAGTCCGCACACTTCCTGCCTATCAAAGAAACAGACAAGATGGAGAAGTTTACAAGAACCTACATTCGGCAGATTGTACGACTGCACGGTGTTCCCATATCCATTATCTCAGATAGAGATAGTAGATTCACTTCGAGGTTCTGGCAGTCGCCACAAAGTTCCCTAGGAACTAGGTTGGATATGAGTACAGCCTACCATCCACAGACCGACGAGCAAAGTGAGAGGACTATCCAAACCTTGGAAGATATGTTGGGAGCCTGTGTGATCGACTTTGGGAAAGCATGGGATAGTCATTTACCCCTTGTCGAGTTTTCCTACAACAACAGTTATCACACGAGCATAAAGGTTGCTCCATTCGAGGCCCTCTATGGCCGAAAGTGCAGATCCCCTCTGTGCTGGGCTGAGGTGGGTGATACCCAATTAGCTAAAGGACGAATTCCTGAAAGCACTCTCATGGGTCCGGAGATCATTCGGGAAACGACAGAGAAGATCGTTCAGATTCGTGAACGATTGAAAGCCTCTAGAGACCGACAGAAAAGCTACGCAGATAAACGAAGGAAATCGTTGGAATTCCAGGTGGGAGACCGTGTTCTATTGAAGGTCTCACCCTGGAAGGGCTTAATACGCTTTGGAAAGCGTGGAAAGCTAAATACAAGATACATAGGGCCTTTCGAGATTCTCGCTAGAATCGGCCCTGTAGCTTACAAACTTAACTTACCACGCGAACTCAGTAACGTACATTCTACTTTCCACGTCTCGAACTTGAAAAAGTGCCTGTCCGAAGAGACTCTTGTAATCCCACTCGACGAGGTCGAGATCAACGAGAGGCTCAACTTCGTGGAAGAACCTGTAGAGATCATGAACCGAGAGGTCAAGCAAACAAAACAAAGCTGCATCCCGATAGTGAAGGTTCGCTGGAACGCCAAGCGAGGACCTGAATTCACTTGGGAACGAGAGGATCAGATGAAACTGAAATATCCTCATCTTTTTACTTAGTTATTTGTAACTACTTATTTGCTTAAACTCTAATTTCGGGACGAAATTCTTTCTAACGGAGGGATGATGTGACAACCCAAAATTTCTATTCTGTACAACCATTCACTTCAATTGAAGTCAGAACTGTTCCTGCTAATTTTCAAGCTTTTTGGAGTCAGTTTGAGTGTTTTAAAGTTAGTACTTCAAGAGATAACGGGAGAGAGAGGATACTATAGGGTTTATTATGCATAAATAAAGTCTCAAAACTCCAAGAGTTTGGAGTTTACGGCCCAAACATGGTGTTTACGGCCGTAAACTCTAAGGAGTATAAATATGACACTTAGTCATTTTTATCACTTTTTCACATTTTCAAGACTAGAACTCGAAATCCTCTCAAGTATCATCCGATTTTCCTTCTTCATCTTCAACTTTGTAAGTGTTTCTTGCCTTAATTAGTTGATCTCTTACTTAATCTAGTGATCTTACATGATTTCATCCATGAAATCATTCCATTTGTGTAGATCTTCAAGTGTTCTTAGTTTCACCAAGCACACCAAGAACACACACTAGTGTTCTTGGACTTTAAACACCCTTACAAGCTTCTATATTGTAAGTACTCTTACCTTAGCTTGTTATAGGCTTGTTACACTAATTAAACAACTAGAAAACAACAAAGAAACCCAAGATCAAAGGTGTTTACGGTCAAGACATGTTCTTGAACCGTAAACCCTAATGAAAGGGCCATTGTGAGCCCTAGTCCCTTACCAAGCCTTGGATACTAGTCTAGATCACATCCTTGAAGTGTTTAGGACCTTAAACATCAAAAAGACCAAGAACCCATAGAGTTTACGGCCGTAAACTCATGGAGAAGTGGTCTATGGGCCGTAAACTCTATAAAGTGGTGCAATGGTGCCACAATCACTTCCTAAGGCTTGGACTTGAATATAAGATGCTTAACATTGACTTATAAGACCTCAAAACACAAAATGGTAGAAGTTACCATGGGTTTACGGCCGTAAACCCATTGGGACAGTAAACCCAAAACCGTAAACTCATAAAGAGTTTACCCTTGGACCATAAACTCAAAAGCAAGGCCCTACAACGCTTAGATGCAATCCTTGGTACTTATAGCACTTAAATCAAAGTGTTTTCCATGTTCTAGGGTGTCTTCACTTGATTAATTAGTTGTTAAATGACTAATAGGATACATATATGTGTTATTATATGTAAATTAGGATCCGTGTGTGTGTTCAAGTCTTCACTTGACACTTAGCATCCTATACCATCCGTTCATCCAAACCACTCACTACAGGTGAGTTCATACCCCTTAATCAACCTTTTAAATGATTTTAAATGCTTTAATGGGGGGGGGGGGGGTAATACAAGTTGAACTATTATAGTTATTATATCAATCATATGTGATTAATAACTACCAAACAAGTGGATTTCTTACTTTTCAAACTGTGTTATCAAAGAAACTACTTCAAACTCTTTTACATGTCAAATACTTTTATTAAACTCTTTTAAACTTATATTCTGTTAAATGTGTATCTATATAGATATAGTTATATAAGTAGGATTGAAAGGACTTAGGACTGATAGCTCACCTTACCTCCTGTTCCTTGTTTGGTTGTGGACTTAGGGTATCGGTTGTTTGCCCAAAGGTCGTTTGAATCCTAGTTATATATTATGTATATGTATATAGATATAAAAGTTCCTTCTTTCTAATCAATACCCTTGGGTAGCAAAGGTATACAAACATGTTCATACATACAAACAATGTTACTAGTAAACTATAATAGGTGTAGTTGAGGAAGTTACTAATACTATTACTAGAACAATGAAACATACAATGAGTCAGTTCATACATGAGTCAATACATACTAGACAGAGAGAGAACATACAATACAACTAGTACATACTATACATTATATAAGAGAACATACTATTATGAGAAACAGAGAGAACATACATACATACTAGACAGAGAGAGAACATAAAATACAGCTAGTACACACAATACATATACAAGAACACTACTACATTTATGTGAGCCACGTAACGGGGCATGGCATCACCTGTCGTGGCTCGTTTTGTATCGAGAATCTCCTTAAGTGGAGAGCGTTGAGTTTGTATATATATCTATACTGGATTGACAATCCTACACCTTGCTGCTAGCTACAGTGGGACTTGCAAGTCTACGGGTGCCAAACGTCATTCCTTCCGACGTCTTTCATCGTCGTGTTTTTAGTCAGTAGTATGGTACAGGCATATCACATGGTACTTTAAATAACAATTGGTTTAAGGAGTAGTTACTTAATACAACACTACTGTACTATTTTATTTCCCATTGCATTCACTTTGTGATCTTCACACAATGAACAGTAATGTAAAAAGTATATTTTTGGTTAATGATAGTCATATTTGGGAAAATACATACTCTTACAAGTGACACACATACAAACACTTGATGCCTTGGTAGAAGGCTACTTTTAGTAGAAAACATAGGGTTTTCTAGGTGAGTTCAAACATTTACAAACATTTACAAACATTTACACACATTTACAAACTTATACATCACATACTTACAAACACTTTCATACAAAATCATACACTAAAATACCTATGATCTTACCAGCTTTAAAGCTGATCAACTCTTTCAAAATAACTTCTATTCTCAGGTCGCCAGTAGACAGGTACCGGTGCCAGGTTTTTGAGAAGATGGAGCTCGTTCAAGACTCATCTTTTATTTTGTTTCATATTTTTGGTGTCTATTAAACTAAACAGAACACATTTGTATTAAATTATATTGTTAATGCAATGGATGATGTTGTTGCTTGTTTACTACTATGCATTGTTGTGATACTGTACATGACGTCCTCCACCCCCGAACGATTCCACCGTTCCGGTTTTGGGGTGTGACAAAGTATATGCTAGAGTGGCTTTATGTGTTAGTTGGGATCATTCGATGCCCGAATGCTGCTTGCTTCGTGCTTTGTGGAACTCTTGATGACGGGAGACAGCTACTAAGTGAATATGACGATATTCAAGAGGTAGATGGCTGGCATCATGAGGAGTTCTTCAGCAGCTGATGGCAGAGAAGTGTGAGAACCTAGGAAGAGCCTAGGGAGTGAACTTAGTCAGATGAGTATGCTGACGGAGGAGAGTATTCGCTGGAGGGCGAACTTGCGTAACGGGATTGGTGATCGAGAAGGTTGAACAGCTACTTAGGAAATCTGGGACGATCCGTGTGGAAACTATAGGTAGATGTGGCAGGTAGTATGGGCCCGTACTACTGAGAGCAGAGGACCCATACTCGAAACAGGGAGAATTCCAGAAGTTCTAAGTAGCGGATTGAGAAGAGAGAACATGGTTCGAGTACCATGATTCGTAGCGGATTGAGAAGAGAGAACATGGTTCGAGTACCATGATTCGTAGCGGATTGAGAAGAGATAACATGGTTCGAGTACCATGATTCATAGCGGATCGAGAGGTAGCCACATGGTTCGACTACCATGACTCGTGACGGTTACTGCTTCTGGCTTTACCAGTTATTCCGTTGTGATTGGTTAGAATGAGATCAGATGTGAAAGAGTATGGGGCCAGAGGGCCATGTGGAACGAGTTTCAATGGAGCATACCTTGAGAGAAAAAAAGGAGTTAATTTCCGAGGGATTTTTTGTGAAATGCCAGTTGGAGTCGCAAGACTCAAGGATGAGTAGAAGATGGTGATTTATGGAGGGTTACGATCTGAATCGAGCAATCGGCTGATAGAGGATATGTCACTTTCTGTGACCAGAGTTGTGCTATTTCGGTTTCCTATGATGGGCAGAAGCGATATCGAGCTTCCGGTTTCAGAGTTGGAGGTAATTCTGTGGGGTAGCATATGGTTGTGATCTTTTCACCAGAGTATTTGAGCAGCATGTCTACTGCAAAGTATGTCCCATTCTATGAGAGAGTTATTAGTGGGTACTGAGATGTAAGAGAACAAGGAAGTACCTTTCTGGGTGAGGCATACTTTTTGGCAGCAGTTCCAAGAGATTTCGAGGAGTATACCGGGGCGGTGGCCCTCGTTGCTTATGTTGTGTATCGGTTGTGAGAGCGGAGTCTCCTGTTTCTATGATAATCCACACGATGGGACGTTGGGGGAAGGATTAGAGACGAGAGGTGTGATAGTGGATTATTTCCAGATTGAGAGACGGGACTAATTAGGGACAGATGGGATATCCGGTGGTGTGTTGGTCTGAGATTTCGAGATGGCTGGAGGCAGTCACGTGAGGAGGTTTATGAGATTGGTGGATTTTGGGATAATTGGAGTTATGTGGTTATTATTCGGAAGATCATCGAGTGCGGTGTGGTATATCCCATGAGGTGGAAATAGGTGCATCTAGCGAGCCAGTATGTGGAGTAGACCGCGGTATCCCAAATGGTGATGGTTCGAACCCTGAGTGGGGGAGAACTGGATTATTTACTGAGAGAATCAGATAATTGTTCTAGTGCGGTTAGAGAGCTTGATATGGAGACCTGCAGTGCGGATTCATGAGATCATGGTTATTGGTGATCAAGGTGAGGTGCAGGGCGAGATAATGTGTGTTGTACGTGCTCAGGGAAGGAGGAGTGTCTCCACAATGAGTAGCCGTTGGGCAGGCGCCTTAGGGTGATGAAAAACTCTTCGAGGTTGTAATGGTCGAATTCGAGGTGGTTGGCCCATAAGGATAGTTTCGACGATGGAGAATTTCCAGTTCGATGTATGGGTTGTTATGTTCACTTTGGGAAGGGCAATAGTTGTTGGCAGTCAACTTCAGAGTCGGTATGAGTATTCTCGCACGGGTTTGAGCCATAGAGGATGGGATTTCGGATGGTCGTCAATGTGTTCTTGACATTGATGATTCCTCCATGTTTCAAGTTGTGAGTTGGAGTATTTCGAGGTTGCGAGCTGTGGTAGTGGAAGATCAGTGGATGAGGGAAGACGTCGTGAGGTTCTGTGATGATGTACCGAGGTATCCGAGTATGATGTCCTAAATTTTGGATCATTGTGAGACTTGAGTTATGAGACGGCGATTGATGTATCAGGTGTCTATGGTTCCGGTAGGAGCCCTTTCAGCTAATTGACATCAAGCGGGATTATCTGAGAATGTGAATTGAAGTGAGAAAAAGTGTTTTTGTCGACGGCGGTCGTCAAGAGTAGTGATGCTTAGCCTGGGTCGGTGTGTGCACCTATCTATGTTGGGCCATGAAGCGTGAGTTAGTGAACGCAGTGAGGTAATGACCTGAGGATGAGATTGTGGGGCGATAAGAGAGGGTGTTGTGATACTGTGGGGAGCCGTAGTACTCACTAGTCAGAGAGAGGGTGTTGTGATACTGCGGGGAGCCATAGTACTCACAAGTCAAAGAGAGGGTGTTGTGATACTACGGGGAGCCGTAATACTCACTAGTCAGAGAGAGGGTGTTGTGATACTGCGGGGAGTCGTAGTACTCACTAGTCAGTGAGAGGGTGTTGTGATACTGCGGGGAGCCGTAGTATTCACTAGTCAGAGAGAGGGTGTTGTGATACTGCGGGGAGCCTTAGTACTTGCTAGTCAGAGAGAGGGTGTTGTGATACTGCGGGGAGCCGTAGTACTCACCAGCTATTGGGGGAGTGTTGTGATACTGCGGGGAGCCGTAGTACTCACCAGCCATTGGGGGAGTGTTGTGATACTGCGAGGAGCCGTAGTACTCACCAGTCATTGGGGGAGTGTTGTGATACTGCAGAGAGCCGTAGTATTCACTAGCCAGCGAGAGAGTGTCGTGGTGCTACGGGGAGCCGTATTATTCGCTAGTTAGAGCATGACGGAAAAGAGTTTTTAGACTTTGGTAGCCTTAATATTTGAGTTCGGGAACCTGGTGGTCGGACTAGGGGCGAGACTGGGGTCTCCATATGTGTCGGGAATCGTTATATTCTGAGTTAGTTTGTGGTTATCGCAATCGAAAGGACTTGGAGAAATGATGTACGCGTGAGTTGCGGGTCATGGGTCATGAGTTAGGTGCTCCATTGGGACAAGTGGTTCCAATTCTATATCGGACCAGACTCTCGAGTATGAGTTTGGCTTTGGTGGTGTATTGAGTAGGCGAATGAGATTCCAGATTCAGAGAAGGGTTTCATTTTTTGGGGTATTGTGTGTCTTATGATGTCTTAGACCTGAGTGGGTCAGTTCGGTTGTGTGGGAAGGACCGCAAGATGAATGGAACTAATGAGTAGTAGACGACAGAGGTCGAGGGTGAGACGATTTCAGGTTGGATTGTAGTATTCGCTTGGGATAAAGCGAACTCCGTGACTTGTGTTTGTCACACTGGGCCGAGATAGTTGTTATCAAAGGAAGTCGGCGAGACGTTTTGGGACATGCAATGGGTAACCTTTGTAGGTTCAACTGCTGGGTCGGGAGATGACCCGATGCTCAGTTTTGAGAAGGGAGCTGAGGTTTATGTTTGTTAGATGACGGAGGACGCTTCGGAACAAGCATGATCAGTTTCCGTGTCTGAGGTCAGGGTGTTGAGGATTCTTTACTCAGATGGGTTTTGATTGCAGTACAGTGGATGGGTCCCTGGTGTGATGTGACCCTTTCATTCCTTGGTATATGATCTGGATTGGTTATCATTTTTGGGATGAGTGATCGGTAGCCAGTTTTGGGCACAGACTTGTTTTATCGGTCCCAACTAGAGAATCAGAGGGACAATGAGTTATCGGGGTTTGTTATTTGAGGAGCATCTTGAGAGGGCGGTCTGGCTGTGTGACATGCCACTAGAGTTTCCAGATTCTTGAGAGTCAGAAGGGGTAGCGTAGTGGCAAATGGGTATGTCCTATTCCAGGGAGGAGTTCCTGTTTGGATTCAGGTGTCAAGAGAGGAAGATAGTTGTGTGGTATGAGATCCTTTCAATGGTGCTGTTCGGTTATTGGATTAGATCTATATGTTGTTGAGGAGCGATTTCGAGGGCGAAATGTAATTCAAGTGGGGGAGAATTGTATCATCCAGATTTTTCAAGGATATTATTGTGTATGTTAATCTTGAGGTTGAAGGAGAGACTGGACGAGTTGAGGGTCCAACTCGCCGAGTCGAGTCGAGTTGCTCGCGTGGATTTAATGAGTGGACTCGACGAGTCAGAGGAGGGACTCGCCGAGTAGGTGCTGGGCAGAGAAACCCTAATTTACCGGGTTTGGGACCTATTTAAAGGCACTTATAACCTCATTTGCGGCTACCTTCCCCGGAGAGCAAACCTTAATTGCTAATGGAGCTAGAGAGTGAGAGAGAAGCTCATATTGTGGTTCTTGTGCATCATTTGAGGACGAGGAGGAGGTTATCAAGCAGGGAGCTAGAGGTGAGGCTGTTGGATCCAATGATTTCCTATCCAGAGCTCCGGAGAAAGGTAAGAAGTCTTTACCTTTCTTCTTATTTTGGATAGATCTCATATCTATGGAGTTTTAGGGCTTTTTGCCATCTTTTGTTTGGGTTTTTGAGTAGCATGAGTTATTAAGAAGTCTAGACCTTAGATCTGGACCTTGTGAGGTCCTTAGAGTCTAGGTGTCGCAGCTTTATTCATCCACATGAGGGTTTTTGGGCTTAATCATTCATGAAGGGCATGTATTAGCATTTTGGAGAAATAACATCATGCATGAACGTAAAGATTGAAGCTTTACGTGACTATTCAGCCTTGAGAGGACAGATCTAGTGTTTGGAGTGATAGATCTATTTTAAATCGTCTGAATAAGCTTTGGGTCTGAATGAACTCGCCGAGTCAATGAGCCGACTCGACGAGTTGATTAGGGTTTGTACCGTAGAGCTGAATCATGCGATCACTCGGGGAGTTGGGAGTCAACTTGACGAGCTGAGTCAACCTTCACGAGATTTATGTGGAAAACGACGGGACTCGACAAGTCATAAGGGTGCACTCGGCGAGTCGGGTCAAACATGGATTGTTGACTCGAGTTTGACTTCTGTTGACTTTAAGGTTTTGGTCAACATGAGTAATAGAGACCATGGAGGGGTAAAATGGTCTTTTACCCACTTCAAAGAGTTAGAGAGGGAAAGAATAGCCTTCAGTTATCTGAGTCGTGAAAAGAGTATTAATTAGAGATGTCCATCCTTGTGTTATGCAGAGGCTATTTCGAGATCCGAGCGCGAGGTTATTTGCTCACCTGCTTGCGAGGTGAGTCTTCTCACTATACTTTACCTAGAGTGGTACTTATGTTTGACCGGAGGGTCTGATGGGCTTACATTGAGTATTATGTTATCTTGCCTTATGTTTTATGTTGTGCATTATGTCTTTGTGATTAATGCTATGCGGAGCTTTACAGACCGGACCAGAGGGTCCAACGAACCATGAGACCAAAAGGTCCTCACTGACACCGGATCGAAGGGTCGAACGAGCAGTGAGACCAGAGGGTCCTCACAGAGACTGGACTAGAGGGTCCAATGAGCCGTGGGATTGGAGCGTCCCACCGAGACACATTGACCGGAGGGTCTTACAGAGCTGTAACCTCGAGTGGCTAATTATTTTGTGTGTGGTATTTTGGGGAACTCATTATGCTTCGTGCTTACCGTGTTATGTGTTATGTGTTTTAGGTTCTTGTCAGGATCGCGGGAAGGCGTCGGCTTGATTGTACACACATCCGAGTTAGAGATATGTCTTTGGAGGATCCTGGATTTGTGATAAATGATTTTTAAAATGTGTTGGAAATTTTTTACTTCTGAGTTTTAAGAAAATGAGACACGTGGTTTATTGTGTTTTTAAAAACGAAAATTTGGTTGAAATTTACGTCGTTACAAAGCAATTAGAATACTTGTATATATGTCTAAGTTTGAAAATAACTATGCACTCACATGACTTAGGTGGGTGACTGGTGATATGGGCAGAGTTTTTCCTAACACCTTAGATATTCCCTTGACGTGACTTAATTATGATCTATACATCGTTTTAGTCTAATGATCCTGGTGACTAATAATAGTCTAGATCCTCACTAATCCCAATGTCTACATCAAGATCTATCAAGTAAGGATCATTCAGGCAGGACTGTTAGGAGGAAGGATCATTTCGACATATAACTTTTCAGAAATCCAACAACCAAGCCAACGTGACCATTCTAGACATCTCTCCTATAAGTAGATCAATCAGTATAGCGACTTGGAATTATTGATAAATCTTATTTATAGGTTCATAATAACAACTTATGATTATAAATACAAGTTATATTGAATTCGATAGAGTGTAGCTTAACGTATAGAGCTTTTTAGTGAAAAGAAAAATCTAAATGGGCAGAATACTGACTCGGGATCTCCTTCTCGAAGGTTACTACTTGAATGTGTACTCAGGGGCATCGCAGGGCTTTGGCACATGCCAAAAACTTAAGGGAAAATGGCTCTACAGGGGAGAATATCGATATATATATATATATATATATATATATATATATATATATATATATATAGAGAGAGAGAGAGAGAGAGAGAGAGAGATAGATAAAAGTTCTAGGGTCTGGATGTAAGGAACCTATACGGGAATGCGCTCGATTTATAACACTTGGAAATACGCGTCGGGCAAGGCGTGGTGCACGTCGGGAAAGGCATGGTGCACGTCAGTCACATCAGTCTTGTTGGCTCCTCTAGTTATTTTCCATGAGTCGCGATACTGATGGTCCACCTCACCACCTTCTAGAACGTCACTCGCGCCGCACCACCCATCTACGCGCTTCGCATGGATTTCCACTTCTTTAAAATTGTGTATCCTCTTCATACGAGCTCCATTTTTGACGTATTTAATATATCCACGCGTAGCAATCGACGATATCTACAACTTTCCTTTTGATTCCTTCGGCTAATTTTGACTTTATTTTTAAAGTTATATTTTTGACAGACTTATAGTGTTAAAGTCTGTTTAAAATTCATAACTCTCTCATATGATATATGTTCTCGACTGACTTGATATCGACGAAATCATATGAATGAGATCTTCAACTCTCGTTAGGTTGTTTTTCCTAACAATCAACCAATTTCTATTTCGGTTTCTGAGTTGAATACTGTTGCGCGGAATCTTAGAAAAATCATAACTTCCTATCACAAAGTCAGATTTGGACGTTCTCTATATGAACGCTCTCGATTTAACGACTACTACGACTTTTTTTAGACCTTTTAGGATGAAAAGCAATTTATCAAAAATTCTCTTTTTACGATATGTAGAGTCGTGCCGGTTTAAATCTTGAAACTTCGAAGAAGCATAACTTCTTTATACGAAGTCGGATTTCAGCGGTCTTTACATGTACGTAATTGTCACACCCCCAAACCGAGGATGGCGGAAACGTCCGAGGGTGGAGGACTTCGTGTATAGTTTCATAACAACGAGTATAATAGTGATCAAAGTAAATACAACCATCATAAATATAATCGAGAAAGTTACATGGTTTCATGAGTTACATGTTTCAAAATCGATTACAATATAATGATAGAATGGTTTGTCTGACGCCGTAGCGTTCCATCCTCAAAAGCTGGTAGTTACCTGTTTTTATTGATTACCTGAGAATACAAGTAATTTTGAAAGAGTGTCAACAATTAAGTTGGTGAGTGCATAAGCTTTTGTATGTAGAGTTGAAATCCTTTCTTTGTAAATGTAGTGTATGTTCAAGAAAAATCCAATATTTTCCTTATAAAATGAGATGTTGTCTTAAGATTCAAAGACCGAAATGTACAAGTATTTTCTATACTTATGATAGTATATGCAGTTTTAAATAAATAAAACCCTTTTGAATGTAAAAATCCCCGTAAACTATATGTACAGTTGTTTCCCTATGTGAGTTATTCTAACCGTGCAATTGACGAAGATGGCCTCTTACGACGTACTTCAGGCGTCGGAATGTTATGACATTTGTCATTCCACACCTGCCGGTCTAGCTGTTGCATGCAACTTAGGTGCAAGATTGTCAGTCCCAATATAGATCTATACACAAGTATCACGCTCTCCCTACAAGTGACTATGGTTATAATACAGGACTTTAACCGGTACTCTAAAGAGTACAATGAAGTAATGTCTCACAAATTTGATTCAACGAGTTTACGTGTAGTGTGAATGAAAACCCTTTTTGTTAGTAGAAATGAAACCTTCCTTAGTATGTTCGTAGTGTTAATGTACCATAGATTATACCTATTATAGTTTATCATATAAGTTTGTAATGATGAAAGACCTTCTTGTGAATGATTATTTCTGTTTCATGGAAGAAAACTAACATGAAATACAATCAACATGCAGCTAATTATTGCTATACACTTTGCTCAACATGCTACAAAATGTTAATGAACTTGTAAACTATTTTACTAGTTTTAACTTTTCTTTCACTGTTTTTAGAAAAATCATAGAAAAATCACCGTAAATCAAAATCTAAATCTGTAAAGTCTGGAAGTTCAGAAAATGTGTATAGTTTGTTCATAATTTTTATTATGATTTTTAGTGGTCTCTAACAAGTGTGAAAACGTCCATCTTCACAGACTGGTCCGAAATCACTTCTGAAATGATAGGCAATTTTGTTAAAATTGTGATAAATTGTAGAAACATCGTATGAACGCGTGCAAGTAGTCATTACAAAGGTGTATACCTGAACTATTTTCAAATTTAACAGTTTTGAAAAATATTAAGTTTATGACGGTAAAAACAGTTCGTGAATAGACCATAACATTTCTGTTGAAAGCTGATGTTTGAACTTAGCATTTGTTTTGGTGTTGTAACTTGTATTCTCCCCCTTCAAACTTGAAGAAAACATGAAAATGTAGGGTTATGAACTCACCTTGAGTGATTTATTATGGTGTAAGGTTGAAGATGGGGAGTTTCAAGTCAAGAACACTTGAAAGATGCTTGAAGATTTGAAGATCTTAAGAACAAATATGTAGATATTTGTGTAAATGATCCATGATTTGTACGAAGATGTGAAGATGGTGTAGAAGTGAAAGGAAAATACTTACCAAAAATGGAGGAATCACTCAAAAACTCCCTGGAGAATTAGTGCTTTAGAGAGAGAGAGAGAGAGAGAGAGAGAGAGAGTGAAATCTTGGATGTGAAGAATGAAGATTTCTTGGGTGGATTTGATCAAAACAAATCTGATGGAGTGTTGGGATGAGTTGAAAAAGGACTATGATTTAACCAGGTAGAGTGTGAATAGTGACATAAAATGAGTGTAAGGATGGCTTGTGTCATAACTTTATGGAAAAGTCAACAGTTACCTTTGTGTCCTGTAGATATTATTTTGAACAAAGATATGATTTATAAATAATAAATCCTCAAGATGGGAATAAAATATAAGTTTAGGGGGTCTAATATGTCAAAAATATGAATTGGGTGAAAATCCCACATCAAAATCATAAAAAACGGGCTTAAAATGCGAAAGTGGTCAAAAACTGGAAAGAGGATGCGAACCTGCGAAGGGAAGGCCTGGTGCAAGAGGGTTCGCAGTCTGAGAAGGGTATTGACTACGAGCATGGAGGTTTGCAGTGAAGGTTGAGAGGTGTGACAACCCGAAATTTCTATCTTGTACAAACCCTTCACTTCAATCTAAGTCAGACTCGTTTTTGCTAACTTTTATCACTGTTTAGAGTCTGTTTGAGCATTCTGAGCCTAGTGCATCAAAGGAATCAGTGTTTGGATTTATCAGTTAAGGTTCCAAACCATCTAGCAAACTATAAATCCTCCTCAAAAGGAGTTTACGGTCAGGAAGCTTAGAGCTTATGGTCATGGTGACCGTAAACTCCCATATATACATAATTCATGATTATTTTGATCATTTCTTTCCTTTCCAAGCCAAATATCTCGAAAACTCTCTCAAGTATCATAAGATCTTCATCTTGATCTTCCAAAAATGTAAGAATTCTTTCCTTTGATTTGTTGTTACATCTCTTTATCTAGTGATTATACATGATTTCATCCATGAAATCTCTTCATTTTGATAGATCTTCAAGTGTTCTTCATTTCACCAAGAACACCAAGAACACACACTTGTGTTCTTGGATCCTAATCACCCTTACAAGCTTCTAATAAGTAAGTACACTACCCTTAGCTTAATATATGCTTGAATCACTAGTTAATCATCTTGAAAGCATCATTTTTAGCCAAGAACAAGGTGTTTACGGTCTAAGAGTATCTCCTTAGACCGTAAACTCTAATGAAAGGTGCATTAGAGACCTTAAACCCTTCCTAAGGCTAAGCATGGTCCCTAGAATCCGATGCCTTTGAATGAAGCCCTTGAAAACCATCATTTGTGCAAAGATTTGATGAGTTTATGGTTGGATCTCCTTAGACCGTAAACTCCATGACCGTAAGGTCATTAGACCGTGAACACTTGGACCGTAAACCACTTGGACCGTGAACCACTTGGACCGTGAACCACTTGGACCGTAAACCACTTGGACCGTGAACTCCCTAGGTCATACCATTTTGACCTTAAACTCACTTGGTCATGCCATTTGGACCGTAAACTCTTTAGGGTGGCCATACACCCTATTTATGGAATCATATGTGATTCTATCCCTTCAAACTAAGAGTTTCCTAGTCTATTAGGGTGTTATCCCATATAATTAGTTGGTTATACACTAATCAAATAAACATACATGTCATTATATGTTTATTAAGATCTTTGTGTGCTCAAGGTTTCACCTGACACTCTACATCGTATTTCCAAACATACTTCAGTATCACTCAGTACAGGTGAGTTCATACCCCTTAATCTATCTTTCAAATGATTTTAAATGCTTTTATGGGGGGGAATACAAGTAGAAAACATGTTAGTTATATAATCAATCACATGTGATTTATAACTATGTTTCAAACAAAGGATTTCATATACTTCAAACTGTGTTTCAAACAAAGAATTTCTTATACTTTCAAACTGTATTATCATTCAAACTGCTTTTCAATCGTTTTATAAATTGACATCAAGTCATCAATATTTATTATTAAACTATTCAAATGTTTTACAAAACTTCTTTTTAAACTTATATATCGTCAAATGCATGTCTATATATGTATAGTTATATAAGTAATGTTTAAAGGACTTAGGACTGATAACTCGCTTAATTCCCTTTTCCTTGTTTGGATGTGGCCTGAGAGTATCGGTTATTTGTCCGAATGTCGTTTAAATATCAGTTATATATTATGTATACATATGTAGATATAAAAGTACTATCAATCAGTTCAGTACCTTTGGGTAGCAAAGGCATACCTTCCTTCATTCAAACTACAGAAATTACTAGTAAACTATAATAGGTATAGTTTAGGAGAATACTATAACAGAGAACACTATAAAAGAGAACACTATAACAGAGAATACTATAACAGAGAATACTAGACGGAGAATACTATACAAAGGATACTATACAGAGAATATTATACATAGAATACTATTACTATAACAAGTATACTATAACAAGATTCAGAGATAACATAATGTGAGATACTACTTCATGACACATCGACCATTTCGTTATGTCACGTTTTGTAACCAGGATCTCCTAGAGGGAGAGCATGAGTTTGCGTATAGATCTATACTGGATTGACTATCCTACACCTTGTTGTTCGCTACAGTGGGACTTGCAAGTCTACGGGTGCCAAATGTCATTTCTTCTGACGTCTTTCATCGTCGTGTTATAGTCGGTTTAGTATGGTAACAATCTTATCACATTTTTCCTTAATTAAACCATTGGTTTTAAGGTAGTTATTACTTCAGCAGTTAATACAAATAATACTGCAGTACACATACATTTTTCCCATTATATTCAAATTGTGATCTTCTCACATAAAGGGTAATATAAACTATATTCTGGTAACGATAGTCATATTTGGGAAAAGCTTCCACTTTTACAGAGAAACAAACATACAAAACAGTCGGGTCTTGGTAGAAGACTACTTTTAATACTAGTAGAAAATATAGGATTTTCTAGGACTTTTTCAAACATATATAAACATTTACATTGAACATTTACAAACATTTTCATCAAACTTATACAAACATTGACACTAAATACTTATGAACTCACCAGCTTAAATGCTGATCTACGCTTTCAAAATAACTTGTATTCTCAGGTCACCAGTAGACAGGTACCGATGATAGGTTTTGAGAAGACGGAGCATGTTCAAAACTCGTCTTTTATTTTGATTATTCATTTTTGGTGTCTTATTACTATTAAAGAACACACTTGTATGAAATTATACTATTAATGCAATGGATTATGTTGTTGCTTATTTACTACTTTGCATTGTTATGATACTGTACATGACGTCCTCCACCCCCGAACGTTTTCGCCGTTCCGGTTTTGGGGTGTGACAAGAGGAGACGCGAACCTGGACTAGGATGCGAAGGTGAGGCTCGCTGCGAGGGAGGAGTTCGGTGCAAACATTGCCGAGCACATGCGAACCTGGTCGACCAAGAAGCGAACGTGCTCGGTTTTTGGATGGGAACCTAGGCGGTTCATGCGAATGTTCCCGGTCAGGATGCGAACCTGTGCGGTTCGCAGCGAAAGTCATCAGCAATGCGAAAATGTCTGGTTCTTAGGGTGCGAATGTGAAGTTCGGAGCGAGAGGAAGGTTCGTGGTCAGAAGTGATCTGTTTGATGCGAGTACCTGCGAACGTTCGCAGGTGAATAGTGACCTGCGAATATTCAATGGTATTGATGGTTTCTTTCTTCCGATTCGAGCTGTTATTGACCAATGGCAGGTTTAGGATGGCACGGGTGTTCATAGAAAAGTTCGAAAATGTGATTTTAAGTATCGAGAGAGATTGGGAGAGATTTGGGAGAGATAGAGATATAGTGAGAGAGATTGAGAGACTTTGCTTGTGGCCTTTGTTAGTGTTTTGCCCCATAGTGCAAGGACTGTAAGCTCCACTATGCCTCGTTATGAGTGTTTTACGCCCCCGAAGGGTACATAATAGTGCTTTATAGAGTCGTTACATCACTCACCCTGGTTAGGGTTTAGAATTTATGAACCTATGAAACTTCCGAGTGACACTTTGTATTAAGATAGAGAGTTGTACATTAGTTAACATAGAGTAAGCCCTAACATACAAGTACTAGTTGAGTTGACCGGTTTAACCCATTGACTTTGACTTGACCAGAAATCGACGGTTGTCACATCATCCCTCTGTTAGAGGGAAATTCATCCCGGAATTAGCGTTTCGAATGGGACTTCAAGGGTTGGGGAAAAGATGTGGGTATTTTTGATTCATCTGGTCGTCGCATTCCTAGGTGAACTACGGTCCTCGTTTAGCGTTCCACTCGGGTATCTCTGGTTGTTGCAACAAACCTGAGGGCTTTTGGTATTCTACCTTGACCTTGGCGCAAGTCAGGCACTTGCTCACAAAGGTAGCAATTTCGGCTTTCATGTTCGGCCACCAATAAAGTTTCTTAAGGTCCAGGTACATCTTGTTTGAACCAGGATGTATGGAGTATCGAGTTTTGTGTGCTTCGTTCATGACGACGTCCCTGAATCCACCAAACTTCGGTGTCCAGATCTGCTTCATGAGATAACGAATTCCATCACCCTTGACTTCTAGGTTCTTATCCATTCCTTTTAAAGCCTCTCCTGTCACATTATCTGGTTTCAAAGCTTCCAACTGAGACTCTTTGATTTGTGTGGACAGGTGTGAATGGATTGTCATGGTTAATGACTTTACTCGGCGGCCCGAGTATTCCTTTCGGCTGAGAGTGTCAGCTACTACATTGGCTTTGCCTGGGTAATAACGAATCTCGCATTCATAATCATTCAGTAGTTCTACCCACCGCCTCTGTCTCCTGTTGATCTCTTTTTGATTGATAATGTGTTGAAGGCTTTTATGAACGGTGAAGATAGTACATTTCGTTCCGTAGAGGTAGTGCCTCCAGATCTTCAGGGCGAATACTACAGCTCCCAGTTTGTGACAATCCGAAATTTCTATTTGTACAGTCATTCAATTCAATCAAAGTCAGACTTATTTCTACTATCTTTTAGAATTGTTTAGGGTCTGTTTGAATATTCCAAGCCTAGTACATTCAAGGATTGGGTGTTAGGAAGTATCTTCTAGAGTTCAGTGTGTTGCATTCAAGCCGGAAAACTCAAAGTCTTGGAGTTTACGGACGTAAACTAGAGATTACGGCTGTAATCTCTTGGTTGGCCGTAATCTCCTCCCTTATGTAGGATATTCCTTCATTATTCTCCATTTCTTACACTTTCAACTCAAGAAATTTCATTTCTCTCTCAAGTGTCATCAAGATCACTTCCATTTCCCAACAAGTTTGTAAGTGATTCTTCCGTTTATTAGTTGATACCTTTCTTAATCTAGTAAAATCCCTTGATTTCATCCGTGAAATCACCTCTTTTGGGTTAGATCTTCAAGAACACCAAGGACACCAAGAACATGCTAGCTCTTTGGACCGTGAACACCCCCTTCAAGCTTCAAAACATAAGTATCCTTTCCATATACTAGTTTCCCATTAGAATCTCTTGAATCACACCCTTGAAATCAACCACTTGAGCTTGTTAATCAAGAGTTTACAACCATAGCATCTCCTTTGGCCATAAACCCTTCTCAAGAACACTAATGGCCGTGAACATCTAGGGCCGTAAACCCTAGCTTCTTCTTGTGTTGGCCGTAAACTCTCATGGCCGTAAACTCCTATGGCCATGAACACGATAGCCGTAAACACCTCGGCCATACACACTCTTGTGTGGCCTTAAACCCCATTGATGCAATCATATGTGATTGTAACGCTTCAATATAACTGTTTCCTAGTCCCTTCCTTGCATAATTATTTGTATATACATTAATTATATTCATATATGTGTCATTATATGCTTAATAGGATCCGTTTGTGCTCAAGGCTTCACTTGACACTTAGCATCGTATATCGAACTTACATTCGTATCACTCACTACAGGTGAGTTCATACCCCTTAACTTATCTTTTAAATGATTTTAAATGATTTTATGGGGGGAATACAAGTGGAAATATTATAGTTATTATATGAATCACATGTGATTAATAACTATCAAACAAGTGGATTTCTTATATTTCAAAACTGTGTTAGCAATCAAACTGTTTCAAATCATTTTATAAACTCTTTTATATTTTAAAACTTTTATCATGTTACAAAACTCTTTTTAAACTCATTATTGTCAAAATCATGTCTATATAGATATAGTTATATAAATAAGGTTGAAAGGGATTAGGACCGATAACTCGCCTTATTTCTTGTTCCTTGTTTGGTTGTGGACTTAGGGTACCGGTTGTTTGTCCAAGTGTCATTTGAATCTTAGTTATATATTATGTATATGTGTATAGATATAAAAGTTCTTACATCAGTTCAACACCTCTAGGTAGCAAAGGTGTACACACATGCTCAGTCATTCAAACAACATTACTAGTAAACTATAATAGGTATAGTTTAGAGGATTACTACTCACTATTTCTAGTACAATGAAACATACAAGAGTCAGTTCATACATGAGTCAGTTCAAACATACTATAATGAGAAACAGAGAGAACATACTATAATGAGAAACAAAGAGGAACATACTATACACTAGAACAGAAAGAACATACAATACACTAGAACATACTATACAAATACAAGAATACTATAACATTAATGTGAGCCACTACTTCATGACATGACAATATACTGATGTGCCACGTTTTGTAACCAGAGTCTCTTGGAGGGAGAGCGTGAATTTGTGTATAGATCTATACGGGATTGACCATCCTACACGTTGTTGCTAGCTATAGTGGGACCTGCAGGTCTACGGGTGACGAATGTCATACCATTTCGACGTCTCGGACGTCGTGCTTTACTAGTCACTCAAGTATGGTTATAATCTTATCACATTTTACCTTAATTAAACAAACAGGTTTAAGGTAGTTAGTACATTGGTAGTTACTTATATATAAAACTATAGTACTTCTTTATTTTCCCATTTCGTTCACATTGTGATCTTCTCACATAAATGGTAATGAAAACTATATTTTGGTAATGATAGTCATACTTGGGAAAAACACTCACTTTTACAAAAGAACAAACTTTCAAAACAGTTGAGTCTTGGTAGAAGACTACTTTAGTAGAAAATATAGGATTTTCTAGGAAGTATTCAAACATTTACATACAAACACTTACAAACTTTTACATTGAACATTTACAAACACTTTCATCAAACATATACAAACAATGACATTAAATACTTATGAACTCACCAGCTTTAATGCTGATCTACGCTTTCAAAATAGCTTGTATTCTCAGGTCACCGGTAGACAGGTACTGATGACCAGGTTTTGAGAAGACGGAGCACGTTCAAGTCTCTTCGTTTATTTTGATTCATATGTTGGTGTCTTATAAACTATACAGAACACACTTGTATTAAAATTATATTATTTATGCAATGGTTGATGTTGTGGCTTGTTTACTATTATGAATTGTTGTGATATTGTACATGACGTCCTCCGCCCCAGAACGTTTCCGCCGTTCTGGTTTGGGGGTGTGACAGATTGGTATCAGAGCATTGTTTATAGTGAATTGAGTATATCAACCCATAAAAGATATACAAACTATAAACACATCGGGATTAAAATACTCTGACCAAGAGTTTATACTTTTAAATAATAAAATATTTAACCGAAGTATACATACCTGCATTCATACTAAAATCAGTGTCACTAGGACAGAACAAAAGTATTGCGATTGTTGGACAGCACAGGTATACATACCTGCATTCATACTAAAATCAGTGTCCCCGACTTCTGATTATAGTCCTCTTCCCTCGATGGCTCGGGAATAGGGACTTTTACACCATGGCGGACTCCGTGGTCGATGAGCCGCTGAGCCAGGCGTTTAGCACCATCGAACGTGGCTGGGTTAGAAGACAATACATTTCCTTGGGTCGGAGCAGTCAGACCACAAATGTATCTTTCTTTCTTCTTGCTCTCCGGGGTAACCATCCCTGGGCATAGAGTTGCTAGCTCGCTGAACCGGTCCGTGTAGTTCACTGTGTCTGAGCCAACCATAGTGAGATCCCACAGCGCTTGTTCCAGTTTTTGAATTTCGCCTAACAGGCAGTATTCCTCCCGCATTAACTCTTTTAGGTTTTCCCAACCTATTGAGTTAGCCACGGATAGAGTCAGTGAATTAACATGGCTGTTCCACCATGTTAGGGCCTTGCCAGAGAAGGTGCAGGCAGCAGACTTCACTTTGCTTCCTTCTGGGCATAAACATATTTCGAAGATCGACTCTTTTTTCTCGAACCATTGCAAGAGGGCAATGATTCCTTCAGTCCCATTAAAGGACAATGGCTGGCATTTGGTGAAGTCCTTGTAGGAGAACTCTCTCGAGCGCACGAGGACCTCACCTTGAGTAGAATCAGTAGGCGTTCCACCTCCGCTGGTATTGATAGAGTGATATTGAGCCATGGTTGTTGCCACAGCCGCAGCTACTGCAGCGTTTATAGCTGCCATATCGATTTGCATAGGAGGCGGCATTGGAGTTATCGGAGTAGTGTGTCTGTTAGATCTGCGAGGAGGCATCTTTGCTAAAAGGACACAAAAATGAGACAGAATAAGTCTAAAGCAATGGACACAAGCCGAAAGCTGAAAATACAAGGTTATCCTAGTTCTGGATGTATCCGGTCCTGACTTCCACAGGGTTCTAGAAACAATTCATAAAAGAGTTTATGCCAAATAAACTCTATGAATTTGAAATAAGTATCCTCGAATGAATATCTGTCTCCTGAATATCTGTTACTAGCTGTATGTAAGAAAATAATATTAACATATAATGTGAGCAGTGTTTCCACTCGCTCATTTAACAAGATTATTATTTAATAGTGTCACGTGTAAGACGTTTTGGTTACTTCGGCTGATCCCTCTTTGAAAACTTCTCATGAACTTGTTCTTGTGCCTCCTGGACTCTTCTGTTGACTACTATGAGGAAGTGGTTACATCTATCTGGGCTTGTCGTGCGAGAATGAAAGTGACTAAAGAATCTATGAGCTTTAAGGTAACTTTATGGGGTGATCCTTACGGAGTCCTCCTATAATTGTACAATGTATACAAGTTTGTATATAGTTGAAGATTAAATAGACCTTCGAATAAATGATCCTACTCCAAAACTACACCCTTAAGAGGAATGGATAGCGAAGCGTAGACCACAAATTCTAAGTTTATAAGATCTTGATTATATATAAAACTTTAGGAATATACATTGCAAGATTATAGACCTATCCATAAGGGTCTTTTAAGTTATCACATAAGTTATTTATATGGACTAAAATACTCCTATAGTATTTCAACGTAATGTACTTGGTATGTTCTAAACTCGTTATCGCGCTATCGTATCATTGAATACTCCTATAGTATTCTAACTCTAAATGTACTTGTTCTGGTGTTCTCTTGACTGGTGTTCAGGTAAGTTTTAACACTGTTGCAACACCTCATCCTTCCCAAACACATGTTGGTCACATCTCGAATGAATATAGTTGATCAGGCTATATTGATCCTAGCTATGGTTACATAACTGTTTGGGTTGACGACAGTGCCCAACCTCTAAATACTTTAGTTTTGTTCTCCTCGTGACACTAGTTCTATTATGTACATGTATAAGCAAGTAGGTATATTTTTATAATATATCATTATCCAGAGCACTTAAGCCCCATTGTATTCATAGTTGTATATCTTTTATCGGTTGATATACTTAGTTCACTTAAACAATGCTCTGATACCAATCTGTCACACCCCAAAACCGGAACGGCGGAATCGTTCATGGGTGGAGGGCGTCATGTTTAGTATCACGATATATGTATATGGTAAGCATGTAATGAACAACCATTTCATTTAGAAAGAAAGTGTTTACAATGTGTGTGTTCACAAAACATAGAATTCATACACAAATAACAAAACAAGACTTGAAGCTATAATGCTCCATCTTCTGAATTCCCAGCACGAGCACCTGTCTAATAGTCTCCTGAGAATACAAGTTATTTGAAAGAGTTGATCAGCAATTAAGTTGGTGAGTTCATAAGATTTTAGTGATGTAAGTAAGTTGTAAAATGTTGTTGAAAATGTAGTTAAAAATGTAGTTATAACATGTAGTTGTAAAATGTTGTAAGTTGTAAGTTCTGTTTTGAAAAGTTCGCCTGTTCCTCTAGAAAATCCTATATTTCCTACTTTGATGGAAGTTTAAGTAAAATAACACTACAACCCTTTCTATGGGTACTAAGTGGATACGAATTATATAAGACTCAGAGTAAACAAACAATCGATTGTGCACACTGCCCCAAGCTCACAACCAAACGAGGAACATAAATTAAGGCGGATAGCACACATCCCATTGGTTTTTAGATCAACGTCATATATAACCCTGGTGTATTCACTTGTTACTCATGGAGTTAATTGTAATGGTTCCTTTATATCTAATGAAAATGTTCTTTAAGAAAACCTATATTTCTTATAATAAAATGGTGACCACAGTGACTTCTTTTATAATAGCTTAGTTTATACTGATATATATAATCTAATATCGGATAGAAAGTTAATTGGGTGAATCTGCCCTAAGCCCACAACCAAACGAGGAACAGAAATTAAGGCGGAAAGCACGCATCCAACTACCTATTGGGTTTTAGCTTTATATATAAACATGATGTATAAACTAAGGTATTATAGAGTTACTCACCTAAGGTCCTTTGAATTGTACTGGTTTAATAAAATGGATTAAACCCTTTACTGGGAAGTTTCTAGTTTTGTATACCAAAAGTACTGATTTTGGAAAGTATGTTTTGTACTAGAAAAACTGTGCTTTGACTCTGTGTCCTATAACCTGACCCATACCTGGTACCCTTATGATGACTTAATGTATACTGAGCATACATATATATAGTGTGACAACCCAAAATTTCTATTCTGTACAACCATTCACTTCAATAGAAGTCAGAACAGTTTCTGCTAACTTTTGAGCTGTGTAGAGTCAGTTTGAGTGTTCTAAAGCCTAGTACTTCAGGAGATAACAGGAGAGAGGATGCCCTAGGGTTTATTGTGCAACACTTAGTCATATTTACCACTTTTTCACATTTTCAAGATCCAAAACTCAAATCCTCTCAAGTATCATCCGTTTTTCCTTCTTGATCTTCAACTATGTAAGTGTTTCTAGTCCTAATAAGTTGATATCTTACTTAATCTAGTGATCTTACATGATTTCATCCGTGAAATCATTCCATTTGTGTAGATCTTCAAGTGTTCTTAGTTTCACCAAGAACACCAAGAACACACACTAGTGTTCTTGGACTTCTAACACCTTTTCAAGCTTCTACATAGTAAGTACTCTTACCCTAGTGTGTTATAAGACTTGCTACACTTCTTAATCATCTAGAAAACATAAGGAAACACAAGATCAAAGGTGTTTACGGTCCAAGATGTTCTTGGACCGTAAACCCTAATGAAGGGGCAAAGTGTGCCCTAGTCCTTTACCAAACCTTGGATACTAGTATAGATACTATCCTTGATGTGCTTAGGACTTAAAACATCAAAAAGACCATAAACCATTTGGGTTTACGACTGTAAACCCAAGGAGAAATGGTCCAAGGACCGTAAACTCCACAAAGGAGTGAAATGGTGCCCTAATCACTTCCTAAGGCTTAAACATGAAGTAAGAATGCTTCTTATGACCTTTAAAGCTTCAAAACACAAAATGTTAAAAGTACTATGAGTTTACGGCCGTAAACTCATGGGTTTACGACCGTAAACTCAATGAGAGTTGGTCCCAAAACCGTAAACTCCAAAAGAGTTTACCCTTGTCCCCCAAACTCAAATACAAGGTCCTACCAGCCTTAGATGCAATCCTTAGTACTTATAACACTTAAATAAAGTGTTTTACATGTCCTAGGATGTCTTAACTTGGTTAATTAGTCGTTTAATGACTAATTGGATACATATACTGATAACTCACCTTAACCTCCTGTTCCTCGTTTGGTTGTGGACTTAGGGTATCGGTTATTTGTCCGAAGGTCGTTTGAATCCAAGTTATATATCATGTATATGTATATAGATATAAAAGTTCCTTCTTTCTATTCAATACCTATGGGTAGCAAAGCTATACAGATATGTTCATACATACAAATCACATTACTAGTAAGCTACAATAGGCGTAGTTTAGGAAGTTACTAATACTATTACTAGAACAATGGAACATACAATGACTCAGTTCATACATGAGTCTATACATTACAATACAGCTAGTACATACTATACATTTTACAAGAAAACATACATGCTAGACACAGAGAGAACATACAATACCATACAGAGAGAACATACAATACCATACAGAGAGAACATACATACATACTAGACAGAGAGAGAACACACAATACAGCTAGTGCATTCAATACATATACAAGAATACTATTTCAGTTATGTGAGCCACGTAACGGGGCATGGCACTACCTGTCATGACCGTTTTGTATCCAGAATCTCCTTAAGTGGGGAGCATATGAGTTTGCGTATAGATCTATACTGGATTGACTATCCTACACCTTGCTGCTCGCTATAATGGGACTTGTAAGTCTACGGGTGCCAAACGTCATCTCTTCCGACATCTTACATTGTCGCGTTCTATAGTGTCACACCCCAAAACCGGAACGGCGGAATCGTTCGTGTAAGTCCCTAATTTGCTTGTGTATCAATCAGATCCAATTGTAAGTCCCTAATCTGCTTGTATATCAATCAGATCCGTTTGATGGTGCGGAATCCTAATCAAACGGATGATGTCAGATCAAATAGAAGAGAAGGAGAAGAAGAATAATATGAATCTTGTATGTATTGATTATGAATGAAGATCCGGATACAAGATTCACACACACTAACACACACTCTCTTCTCTCTCTCTTTCTCTCTCTAGAACACCTTCAAATGCACACACTTAAGCTCCTCTAGTGTTCATCACCCTATTCCTCACACCCCTCACCCCTATATATACTCGACTGGGCCGGCCTTGGGTTTACGGCCGTAAACGGAGTTTACGGTCGTAAACACCCATTGGGCCGTAAACAGAGTTTACGGTCGTAAACCTGTTTACGGCCGTAAACACTATCTGGCCGTAAACCTGACCGTAAACACATATAATATTACAGAAAATTACAATCAACTAGAAAAGCAAAGTATAAACCATATTTTTGACCCAACAATCTCCCCCTTGGTTTATAGCTTTCTTTTCTTTTCTCAAATGACCCAACAAGCTCCCCCTAAAAAGTAGCTGGCTTTCTTGATAATCTTCATTAGGAGCTTTGGCTTCAGCTTTAATCTTCGAATTCTTCACAGCATCAAGATGAACATATGAATCTTCCAGGAATGACTTCATCTTGAGCAGTTGGGCTTTTCTTCAGAATTTGGCTTTGAACGCACGTTGGGTGAGGAGGCTTCTTGATAAGATTCTTGAAAGATAGCGCTTTCAGCTTGAGAATCTTCAGAGAGAACATCAGAGAGAACTAATCTTCTGGATCACTTCAGCAGGTACAAGATAGCAGCAGACTGATTGAGGAGGCTTCAATGCAATCCGACACATTATCTTCAAGTGCAGCTTCACCTTGCTTCTGGAGTTGAAAGATTGAATGTCGAAAGAATAATCTTCATTTCTTGCTCCTTCGAATGAGAATTCTTCGATACTAACGGACGAGGCTTTGGCTCAGAAATTTTCAACACAAACTCCATGAGTCTTATCTATACCTGAAATCACTTTTCAAGACAAAACAAAACTAAAAGAAAAATTTAGCACACAATATTTTTGGATTTTTCATATTTTCTGAAAAAGAAATAAAACAGAAATAACACTATTTTTGGCTTTTTAATTTTTTGATTTTTGTTTGTTTTTAAAATTTTTAATTCTCCCCTAATATTTAAATTAGAAGAAAACTATGAACAAATTTATCAAAAATAAAATGATATCTAACTTTAAGAATGATTTGGGATCAAAGTTTTTAGACAACCTTTATCCGCTTGTCGGTACCTTCTATTTTCACGTCTTTGTCTGGTCGATCGCCGGTATTGTGGTCCACTTAAACACGAAAAATTATGACAATTTAGGACATTACTATTTGTTACAAGACAGGTGAGCTTAAGTTCCTAGATACTATATCTTAAGGACCATTCAGCTGACGACGACCAGGGATATTGTTGTCCACCTAAATTGAGCAGCGAGATCTATAGACAATCTGTAAGTGTTCAATTGTTAATTGTACTGGAACATGTTTCCCGCTTCCTGATATGCCCCCGTAATCAAGAACTTCCAGAGTACTCCTTACATCGGGTGAGCAGACAATCATTAAGAGAAAAGGTGGATTTAGATTATCATTAATTATAGTTTTTAGAGGGAGTGAGAAGAAGAATGGTGCATATACTGTGTACCAGGTCGGATTATGAGTCACGCAAAGGAGACAGTATATGGCTAACAGATAGGAAGAATTTCATAGATATAATATGCAGAGAAATAGATTTGCATATGTTGCAGTCCAGGTCGGATCTCTTCCAATCACGCAAAGGAGGCAACATATGACTAACAGACAGATAGAGAAAGAAAACAATTTTCTACAGACCTAACTCATTGGAATTTACCAGTCGCCCCATCAATACCGGAATTAAGGACAAAATCCGCACATCGAGGAAAAGTTAATCCACGGTTCCAAGTACAGGTTCATTTAATATGACGAGTAGATTCCCATATATATCTCCCTGCTCAACCTATCCAAGCGTCGTGTTGTCAGGCTGAACGGATCTAACTAGGTTAAGATTTGTCAAGTCTAAGAATTTCTTAAGTTCAACTCTGCCTAGACATGTCCATTTTAAAATCTTTCGTGCCTACCAGCGCATCAAACCCAGAGCATAGACCCTTCAACTTTGGGTACGTTACGCAGACTCAGATTGCCTGTTATCACTTGATAATATCACTTCCCAAAACATCTCCCTCAAGCACATTTCATAACTAACATATTTTTGGATTTTTGAAACTTTTCTAATTTTTGTTTTGTTTTTATTTCTCCCCCTAAATTTGTACATAGGAGAGAAACGAAAGTAAATGCGCAAATTTAAACTATCCTAAAAAGAAATTAGTCTTTAAAGCGAATCAGCTTAAGGAAAACTCAGGAGTATAGAGAAGAAAACTCAAACCGTAAGTCACCGATTGAATTTGCATCCAGAAGGTCTGAGAACAGCACGCATAATCTCAGAACAGATCCGAAAATTCTTCATGTCATTAAGCACTAACCCCATGAGTGATCCCTTCCTTTCTTCCCTTCCCACAAAAGACACATACTCTCAAACAATGTTCTGAGTGATGTACAGTTGAGAAATGTCTCCTATCATGTGCCTGGAACAGCCACTACCAACAAACCGAAGTCTGATGATATGCCTCCATAGCTGCTCCGACACAGAGCGGGATCAGTTGGTCTTTGGAACCCAGTCCATTTTGAAATTGGGCCGACCTTTGTCATCCTTGCACGGTACTCTCTCCCATGACATATCCTGTTTATCACAAACAGAAGATGAAGAAATATTAGAGTCATTAGTTGATTTGGGAGAGTGAGCCTTTGGAACCCATTTGTAGTTGGGTTTAACCCATTTCTTTTTTGATCTGATGGGTGGCTCAGTACTTGCTTTTGATCTTGATGTCGGCCGTTGAGATGACTTTGATTTTGACTTCACGGGAGCATCTCTTGGATTTGGCTTCTTGGCCGACATTTCCTTCTTGCCCTTGGGATTCAGGTTCTTGGCCTTGGAAGTTGAATTCTTGGCCTTCTTGGCATTCCAGTCGCCAATGTCTGATCGTGACCTTGAGGGGTTTCTTTTGAAGTATCTCCCTCTTGGCGCGTTCTGCCAGCCTTGTGCGTAGTAAGGAACATATGCGCGATTAGGACAATTTCTGGCAATGTGTCCAGGTGTTCCACAGTGAAAACAAGTCTTTTTATTCACTGTGAAGTTGTTTCTTCCTGCCCCTGGTGGCGTATCCTTGCCTTGTCTCTTGTTTTTCGCACAGTTACAACAGGCACTCTGTTTCACTGGAATTGGAGGCCTGTATTTCTCAACAGCAGGTTGATCAGAAGCAACTGAGTTCGAAGCAACAGATTCAGGGCTCAAGGAGATGTTGGTTTGTTCAGTGGTGTTCTCCTTGTTCTCATCCTCTACTACTTTACCTGCACATGTAACAGAAACATCAGGAGCATCAGGATTATCAACATTAATAATGCCTCCTGATACAAAACCAGCTGGTTTGCCATATTGAAGATGTGCCTCCCTGTCAATTTCTTCATGTGTCGAAGGGATGGATGTGTAGTTATGATTGAAAGGTGGAGGAACATTATCATACCCTAGACCCTTGTTTTGATTATCTTTGAATTTTAATTGGGTTTCAAATAAGGAGTCGACTGTCTTACTTGACGCAGTATAATTTTTGAAACTAACATCAGTTTTTCCACACTTAATTTTCAAGGCGTCAAGTTCTTCGGTTACAGCATCAAGTTGTCTCTTAATATAGTCATAATTTTCACACTTGTTGCTGAAATCTTCCTGAAGCTTCCTAAAGTCCTTTATTTTTGTTTCTAACTGGGCCTTTAGGGGTTTCTGTCCTTTCCTGAGTTGATAACCTTCATATCTCAGGTCCTCAACTTCTCTTTTTAATAAATCATTATGTTCACGAAGAAGTTTAATCGTGGCTTCACATGATTGAGAACATGAAACTTCACATGATTGAGAACAAGAAACTTCATTGACCGGAAGGTTTGTGGAACTCATTGTTTTTCGACAATTCAAAGCGTCAAGTTCTTCAATTACAGCAGCAAGACTAAGACGATTGAGATCTTTTGTCTTCTTGATGTCAGCCACGTTCATATCCCATGATTTCGGAAGTGCATTCAATAGCTTTTTGTTTATCTCAGATTTGGTGAAGAAGATCCCAGCTATATTCATCTCAGTAGTGAGTGTGGTAAAACGCTGCAACTGAGCTTCCAGGGTTTCTCCAGGGATATAATCGAACATGTTGAAATTTTGTCTTAACATCTCCTGACGACTCTCTTTCATGTCTTCAATTCCCTCGTAAACTTCAAAAACTATTAAAAGCACAACTAGAACTTAAAAGTCAAACTTAAATTTAAAAATGCCCTTTGACTATAAACCTCAAAAGTCAACCTTAAAAGTCAAATTTAAAAAGTCAAACTCAAAAGTCAAACTTGAAAAGTCAAACTTAAAAGTCAAACCGAAAAGCTAAATTTGAAAATTTAAAAGTCAAACAAGAAGGTCAAAGTTTAAAGTCAAAGGTCAAACTTCAAAGTCAAAACTTTAAGTAAAAAGTCAAAAATAAAAGTCAAAATTTAAAAACTAAAATTTTTGGTTGAAAATGGATTTTAAAAATAAATTTTTTTTTGAATTTTTTGGGTTAAAAATGACAAATTGCGAAATATGGAAGCGACTGGGAGAGTTTAAGTTCAAAAATTCGAAGTTAAGTCACAAGGAATTGGTTTGCTGAGTTGGTTAAGCGCGCTGACTTGTGAACTAGAGGTCCCGGGTTCGATTCCCGGCACCCACAACTTCGCGTCCCCTTTTTATTTGAAGCTGCTGAACGAACAAGTGATACTGCTGAACGAACCGGAGGTGGCTGCTGAACGAGACGAGGCCGCAGCTTAGCCGAACCGAGCCGCAATCCACCGTCCACAGAGCCGAGGCACAGATGATCCGAGCCGTAAACCGCCGAGCCGAGCCGCAACCGCCGACCGTAAACTCCGAGCCGCAAGCCGCCGACCGTAAACTCCGGCGACCGTAAACCCGTTTACGGCCGTAAACTCCGGCGACCGTAAACTCCCGACCGTAAACACGTTTACGGCCGTAAACTCCGGACCGTAAACCCTTCAAAGACCGTAAACTCTTCAAGAACCGTAAACTCTCCAGAAATCGCTGTTCTTGACGAAAAACAGCGTTTTTGCCCCTTTTTGCTCCAAAACTCGATCAAAAACTCGCTTTTAGGAAAAACGCGAAGAAGAAACCCCCCTTATTTTTCCACGATCTATCCAAAAACGCAGGAATCCTTCAAAAATAAGATCAAATAAGCTCCAGATCTGACAAAAATGAGTGATACAATCCAAGCTCTGATACCAATTGTAAGTCCCTAATTTGCTTATGTATCAATCAGATCCGTTTGATGGTGCGGAATCCCAATCAAACGGATGATGTCAGATCAAATAGAAGAGAAGGAGAAGAAGAATAATATGAATCTTGTATGTATTGATTATGAATGAAGATCCGGAGACAAGATTCACACACACTAACACACACTCTCTTCTCTCTCTCTTTCTCTCTCTAGAACACCTTCAAATGCACACACTTAAGCTCCTCTAGTGTTCATCACCCTATTCCTCACACCCCTCACCCCTATATATACTCGACTGGGCCGGCCTTGGGTTTACGGCCGTAAACGGAGTTTACGGTCGTAAACACCCATTGGGCCGTAAACAGAGTTTACGGTCGTAAACCTGTTTACGGCCGTAAACACTATCTGGCCGTAAACCTGACCGTAAACACATATAATATTACAGAAAATTACAATCAACTAGAAAAGCAAAGTATAAACCATATTTTTGACCCAACAGTTCGGAGGTGCAGGACGTCATGTTCAGTATCACAACAATGCAAAGTAGTAAACAAGCAACAACATCATCCATTGCATTAATAATATAATTTCATACAAGTGTGTTCTGTCAAGTTATATAGACACCAAAAATATACATCAAAATAAAAGATGAGTCTTGAACGAGCTCCATCTTCTCAAAACCTGGCACCAGTACCTGTCTACTGGTGACCTGAGAATACAAGTTATTTTGAAAAAGTTTATCAGCTTTAAAGCTGGTGAGATCATAAGTATATTAATGTCTATATTTGCATGAAAGTGTTTGTAAGTCTGTAATTGTATAAGTTTGTAAAAGTTTGTAATTGTTTGAACTCCCCTAGAAAACCCTATGTTTCCTACTAAAAGTAGCCTTCTACCAAGGTATCTAGTATCTGTGTGTGTGTCTCTTGTAAGAGTGTGTATTTTCCCAAATCCGACTATCATTAACCAAAAATATAGTTTTTACATTATTGTTTATTGTGTGAAGATCACAAAGTAAATGTAATGGGAAAATGAAATAGTATTGTAGTGTTGTATTAAGTAACTACTGCTGTACTAACTACCTTAAACCAATTGTTATTTAAAGTACCATGTGATCGGCCTGTATCCTGCTACCGACTCATAGAAAAACGACGATGTAAGACGTCGTAAGAAATGACGTTTGACACCCGTAGACTTGCAAGTCCCACTGTAGCGAGCAGCAAGGTGTAGGATAGTTAATCCAGTATAGATCTATACACAAACTCATACGCTCCCCACTTAAGGAGATTCTGGATACAAAACGGTCATGACAGGTAGTGCCATGCCCCGTTACGTGGCTCACATAACTGTAGTAATGTTCTAGTATATGTATGTGCTAGCTGTATTGTGTGTTCTCTCCCTGTCTAGCATGTATGTTTGTTTCTCATCATAGTATCCTACTGTTTGGTTCTCATCATAGTATTCTATTGTTTGTTTCTCATCATAGTATTCTATTGTTTGTTTCTTATTGACTCAAGTATGAACTGACTCATTGTATGTTTCACTGTTCTAGTAATACTATTAGTATCTACCTAAACTATACCTATTATAGTTTACTAGTAATGTTGTTTGAATGTATGAACATGTTTGTATCCCTTTGCTACCAAAAGGTATTGAACTGAATGAAGTAACCTTTTATATATATACACATATACATGATATATAACTAGGATTCAAACGACCTTCGGACAAATAACCTTAATACCCTAAGTCCACAACCAAACAAGGAACAGGAAGTAAGGTGAGTTATCAGTCCTAAGTCCTTTCAATCCTACTTATATAACTATATCTACATTGATACATAGAATATAACTTAAAAGAGTTTAATAAAAGTATTTGATATGAAAAAGAGTTTATAAAACAGTTTGAAGTAAAACAGTTTGGTAACACAGTTTGAAAAGTAAGAAATCCACTTGTTTGGTAGTTATTAATCACATGTGATTGATATAATAACTATAATTGATCAACTTGTATCCCACCCATAAAATCATTTAAAAACATTTAAAAAGGTTAATTAAAGGGGTATGAACTCACCTGTAGTGAACGGATAGTATAGGATGCTAAGTGTCAAGTGAAGACTTGAACACACACAAGGATCCAAGTTAACATATAATCACACATATATGTATCCAGTTAGTCATTAAACAACTAATTAACCAAGTTAAGACATCCTAAGACATGTAAAACACTTGATTTAAGTGCTTATAAGTGCTAAGGATTGCATCTAAGGGTTGTAGGACCTTGTTATTGAGTTTGGGGTCCAAGGGTAAACTCTTTTGGAGTTTACGGCTTTGGGACCAACTCACATTGAGTTTACGGTCGTAAACCCATGAGTTTACGGCCGTAAACTCATGGTACTTTGACCATTTTGTGTTTTGAAGCTTTAAAGGTCATAAGAAGCATTCCTACTTCATGTTTAAGCCTTAGGAAATGTTTAGGGCACCATTTCACTCCTTTGTGGAGTTTACGGTCCTTGAACCACTTTTCCTTGGGTTTACGGCCGTAAACCCAAATGGTTTATGGTCTTTTGATGTTTAAAGTCCTAAACACATCAAGGATGGTATCTAGACTAGTTTCCAAGGCTTGGTAAGGGACTAGGGCACACTTTGGCCCCTTTATTAGGGTTTACGGTCCAAGAACATCTTGGACCGTAAACACCTTTGATCTTGTGTTTCCTTATGTTTTCTAGATGATTTGGAAGTGTAACAAGTCTTATAACACACTAGCGTAAGAGTACTTACTATGTAGAAGCTTGAAAAGGTGTTAAAAGTCCAAGAACACTAGTGTGTATTCTTGGTGAAACTAAGAACACTTGAAGATCTACACAAATGGAATGATTTCAAGGATGGAATCATGTAAGATCACTAGATTAAGTAAGATATCGACTAAACAAGGCAAGAAACACTTACTTTCTTGAAGATCTTGAAGAAAAGTCGGTTGATACTTGAGAGAGAAATGAGTTCTAATTCTTGAAAATATGAAAAAGTGAATAAAATGGCTAAGCGCCATATTTATACCTCATGGGGTTTACGGCCGTAAAATCCTTGTTTAGGCCGTAAACTCCAAACTCTTGGAGTTTTGGGACTTTATTGTTGCACAATAAACCCTAGGGTATCCTCTCTCCTGTTATCTCTTGAAGTACTAACTTTAAAACACTCAAACTGACTCCAAAATGCTTAACAGTTAGCAGAAACAGTTTTGACTTGTATTGAAGTGAATGGTTGTACAGAATAGAAATTTCGGGTTGTCACATCATCCCCCCGTTAGAAGGAATTTCGTCCTGAAATTAGAGTTTAAGCAAATAAGTAGTTACAAAAACTAAGTAAAAAGACGAGGATATTTCAATTTCATCTGATCCTCTCGCTCCCAAGTGAATTCAGGTCCTCGCTTGGCGTTCCAGCAAACCTTCACTATCGGGATACGGCTTTGTTTCGTTTGCTTGACCTCCTAGTCCATGATCTCTACAGGTTCTTCCACGAAGTTGAGGCTCTCGTTGATCTCGATCTCGTCGAGTGGCATTACAAGAGTCTCGTCGGACAAACACTTTTTCAAGTTTGATACGTGGAAAGTAGAATGTACGTTACTGTGTTCGCGTGGTAAGTTAAGTTTGTAAGCTACAGGGCCGATTCTTGCGAGAATCTCGAAAGGTCCTATGTACCTTGGATTTAGCTTTCCACGCTTTCCGAAGCGTATCAAGCCCTTCCAGGGTGAGACCTTCAATAGAACACGGTCGCCCACCTGGAATTCCAACGGTTTCCTTCGTTTATCAGCGTAGCTTTTCTGTCGGTCTCTAGAGGCTTTCAATCGTTCACGAATCTGAACGATCTTCTCCGTTTTTTCCCGAATGATCTCCGGACCCGTGAGAGTGCTTTCAGGAACTCGTCCTTTAGCCAACTGGGTATCACCCACCTCAGCCCAGCACAGAGGGGATCTGCACTTTCGACCATAGAGGGCCTCGAATGGAGCAGCCTTTATGCTCGTGTGATAACTGTTGTTGTAGGAAAATTCGACAAGGGGTAATTGAGTATCCCATGCTTTCCTAAAGTTGATCACACAGGCTCGCAACATATCGTCCAAGGTTTGGATGGTCCTCTCACTTTGCCCGTCTGTCTGTGGATGGTAGGTTGTACTCATGTCTAGCCTAGTTCCTAGGGAACTTTGTAGCGACTGCCAGAACCTCGAAGTGAATCTATTATCTCTGTCCGAGATAATGGATATGGGAACACCGTGCAGTCGTACAATCTCCCTAATGTAAGTTCTTGTAAGCTTCTCCATCTTGTATGTTTCCTTGATAGGCAGGAAGTGTGCGGACTTCGTCAATCTGTCGACGATGACCCATATGGTATCAAGTCCACCCGTTGTCTTGGGCAACTTGGTTATGAAGTCCATAGTGATCCGCTCCCACTTCCATTTAGGTATCTCCGGTTGCTGGAGTAATCCTGATGGTTTCTGGTATTCGACCTTGACCTTGGCGTAAGTAAGGCATTTACTTACGAAGGTAGCAATCTCTGCTTTCATGTTAGGCCACCAGTATAGCTTTTTAAGATCCAGATACATCTTATCTGAACCTGGGTGGACGGAATAACGAGTGTTGTGCGCCTCGTTCATGACAAAGTCTCTGAAACCACCGAGTTTCGGGGTCCAGATCCGATCCATGAAATAATAAGGTCCGCCATCCTTGAACTCCAAGTTCTTATCCATCCCTCTCAGGGATTCACCCGCCACATTTTCATGTTTCAATGCGTCGAGCTGAGCTTCCTTAATTTGTGTGGACAAGTGTGAATGGATTGTCATAGTCAAAGATTTGACTCTACGACCAGAATATTCTTTCCGACTTAGGGCGTCAGCTATTATGTTGGCTTTACCCGGATGATAACGAATTTCGCATTAGTAGTCACTGAGTAGCTCGACCCACCATCGATGTCTCATGTTGAGCTCCTTCTAGTCGAATATATGTTGTAGGCTTTTGTGGTCTATAAAGATAGTGCTTTTTGTTCCATACACATAGTGTCTCCAGATCTTCAGAGCAAATACAACTGCTCCTAGTTCAAGATCGTGTGTGGTGTAGTTGACCTCGTGTGTCTTTAGCTGTCTCGAGGCATAGGCGATGACCTTACCTCGTTGCATCAGAACACATCCGAGTCCTTGATTTGACGCATCACAATAGACAACGAAGTCTTCTATCCCTTTGGGGAGGGATAGTATTGGTGCGGTGCACAAGGCTTGCTTGAGCGTTTGGAACGCTCTCTCCTGCTTTTCTTCCCAGTCAAAGGCCACGCCTTTCTGGGTCAGTGTTGTAAGAGGTTTCGCAATGCGGAAGAAGTTCTGAATGAACCTGCGATAGTAGCCAGCGAGGCCTAGAAATTGACGAATTTCTGTAGGCGTCTTCGGTGCTGACCAGTTCTCAATGGCCTTGATTTTGGAAGGGTCCGCGTGTATTCCCTCTTCGCTAACCACGTGCCCTAAGAATTCGACTCGTCGGATCCAAAATTCACATTTTGAGAACTTCGCATAGAGCTTCTCCGAACGCAACGTTTCTAAGACTTGTCGAAGATGTTGACTATGTTCCTCCTTACTACGAGAGTAGATAAGTATGTCATCGATGAAGACGATGACGAACTGATCCAAGTAAGGATGACACACCCTATTCATTAAGTCCATGAATACCGTGTGCGCGTTTGTTAACCCGAACGGCATCACTACGAATTCGTAGTGCCCATAACGAGTTCGGAAGGCTGTCTTCGGAACATCCTCCCCTAGCACTCGTAGTTGGTGATATCCGGATCTTAAGTCGATTTTTGAAAAGAAGTTCGCCCCTTGAAGTTGGTCAAATAAATCGTCAATATGAGGCAAAGGATAACGATTTTTGACGGTTAGTTTGTTGAGCTCCCTGTAGTCGATGCACATTCGAAACGATCCGTCTTTCTTCTTGACGAACAAGAGTGGAGCTCCCCAGTGTGAGAAGCTTGGTCTTATAAAGGCCTTGCTGAGCACTTCGTTAAGTTGACAGGACAGTTCCTGCATCTCTGCAGGTGCTAGACGATAGGGCGATTTGGCTACTGGGGTAGCCCCTGGAACTAAGTCGATTCTGAACTCGACTTGACGTTGCGGAGGTAATCCTGGGAGTTCTTCCAGAAAGATGTCGGGAAAGTCGTGTACTACAGGAATGTTCTGAATGTCTTTCGTTTCTTGGCTCATATCGACTACATGAGCAAGGAATGCGCGATATTCCTTTCGCAAGAATTTCTGAGCTTGAATGCTCGAGATGATACGAAGGTTAGTGCCGGGTTTGTCGCCATATACTACTAGAGTTTCGCCATAAGACAGATTAAGGCGTACCGCCTTTTCGTAACACATGATGTCGGAACGATGAAGACTCAACCAGTCCATGCCGATAATGACGTCGAAACTTTTAATTGAGACCGGCATGAGGTCGATCGAAAATGAATGGCTATCTAGAGTTAGGGTACACCCTATGAATATACTGCTAGTGCTCTCCTTCTTTCCATTAGCGATTTCTACAGTGAACGGTTCTTTAAGTGCTCGTGATTTTTGCTTAAGTAAATGAGCAAATTTTTGGTTCACGAAACTCCTCTCCGCTCCACTATCAAATAGTATGCATGCATAAGAGTTGTCGAGGAGAAACGTACCCGTGACCACTATGGGGTCGGCAATCGCTTCCTCGTGGCCTATGGCCAGAACTCTTCCCACTCCACCGGCATTCCCTGCCTTCGGGCAGTTCCTTTTGTAGTGGCCCACCTCGCCACAACCGTAGCAAGCTTGGCCCACACCAGCGTCGGGGACTTGGGTGATTGGCCTCGTCGGAGCTTTGCAGAAACGGGCAGTGTGCCCCTTCCTGTTGCAGTTCAAACATTGCATTTCCCAGTAGGCTCCTGCGTGGTGGAAGTTGCACTTGTTGCACTTGGGCAACCTTCCAGCGTACTGCTTTATCGGAGCAGCAGCAATGGCAGGTGTTATCGCAGCATGTACTGCCACGATCTGCTACTTTTTAGCAGACTTCTTCTTCTTTTTGTCATCCCAGAACTTCCGCTTGGAATCAGCAGTTCTGGCGGGTTCTAAGATGGCCAGGGTTGTTGTTGCGGCCGGGGTACGAACCCCATGGTCTATAAGCCGCTGTGCCAATCGCTTGGCACTATCAAATGTAGTGGGGTTTGAAGCCAAAACATTTCCCTGGAATGGTGGCATCAGCCCCCATATATATCTTTCTATCTTCTTCCCCTCTGTATGAACCGTGTTGGGACAGAGGGCCACAAGTTCACAGAACCTGGGGGTATAAGAGACTATGTCGGAGCCCTTCATGGTTAAGCTCCACAGTTCCTCCTCTAGTTTTTGGATTTCACCCCTCGGGCAGTACTCCTCAATCATCAGCTCTCTCAGAGCTTCCCAGCCCATAGCATTAGCCACTATTAGAGATAGTGACTTGACATGGCTATTCCACCATGTTAGGGCTTTATCCTCAAAGGTACAAGCAACGAACTTGACCTTGCTCCCCTCTGAACAGGAGCAGATTTCGAAAACCGATTCGGTTTTCTCGAACCATTACGAGAGGGCAATGACTCCGCCAGTCCCTCTTAAGGACTTGGGCTTGCAGTTAGTGAAGTCCTTATAGGAGCACTCTCTCAAGCGCATAGGAGCTTCACCATGAGTTGATTGAACCGGAGTTCCTCCTCCAGTGGAACCAGACGAATGATATTGAGCCATGGTTGTAGCCACAGCCGCAGCTACAACAGCATTTAGAGCTGTCGTATCGATCTGAGGAGCAGGTGGTGTTGGTGCGGGAGGATCGCGTCTTTTTGATTTACGAGGAGGCATCTTTTAACTATAAGTTTACAAATATGAAGATATTGATAAGAATTTAATAGGAAAATTGATGGGAATGACTCATGCACTAACTCTCCATAGTCCAACAGCACAATTGAATAGCACGATTGAATGTAGATCTAGAACTAACAGATGATAGCATTTAGATAATAATTTCCATGAGATTAGATATCTGTAAATAATACTGGAATTACTGATGTAATGAGTTCGGGAAAAAATGACCTAGAGGTAGGTCTTACATCAACCAAGATGGGAAAATTTTGACAGACTACTACCTAATCAAGACCTAATGGGTCTAAGATTTACAAAAATAGGAATTTAGACTAGAGTTTTTACACTAACTAGGTTATATCCAAAAGAGAAGTCGATGAGACTCTAACGGCGACGAGAACTACTAGAGTGAGTTCTTGACTCCGACAAAAGACGTTCTATGTCCCTCACGCGCCTATCAGATCTTGCTTGTTGAGCTCGAAGTTCCCTGACTTCAGCTTGGGTTTCAGCAAGTTCCCTCTGCATAACTACATTGCGGACCTGAGTCCTTTCATGAGCAGACTCAAGCTGGCGAATGTGGACTGTGTTAACGCCAGCGTTGGCGTCAATCTCTATGACTCGGTCGATAGTCGCTCGACCTTGTTCCGTGTTCCAGGAAATCCTACGAACCATGATGGGTAGGACCCTGTCAGCTGAACCTTCCTCGATGAGGTTGTAGAAGCTTCTGTCTCCATTGTAGGGAATGGGATGACCCTATTCCTGACTCCATCTATTCAAGTTTGTGGCCCACAGAGGTGTGGGTCCTTGAAATGTTGGACGAGGATTCAGGTTTGGGTCCTGAGCAGCTGGGGGTAGGTTGTTGACTTCTGGCTCTGAGTCAGAATCCTCAGAAAAGCCTTCAGCTTCGTGATCATCCAATGGGATTGGGTGATCATCTTCTGCCTCTTCTCCCAGCCATCCTGCATTGCCGTTGTTGGGGTAGTATGGGTCTCCGGGGATATGGAATCCAACCATATACTATCATGTATTGCCGTTATAGGGCCTAGGCCTTTTGAACCGCTTTTATTTCTTATATCCCTTTTCTCGTGTAGATATCATGGCTGGATTCCATATCCCCGGAGACCCGTACTATCCCAACCACGGTAATGCTGGATGGCTTGAAGAAGAGCCAGAAGATGATCACCCAATCCCTTTGGATGATCACTATGCTGAGGGTTTTTCTGATGGTTCTGAGTCAAAGCCGGAAGTCAACAACCTACCCCTAGCTGCTGAAGACCCAAACCTGAACCCTCGTCGAACATTTCAAGGACCCACACCTCTGTGGGCCATAAACTTGAATACATGGAGTCAGGAACAGGGTCAACCCATTCCCTACAGTGGAGACAGAAGCTTCTACAACCTCACCGGGGGAGGTTCAGCTGACAGGTTCCTACCCATCATGGTTCGTAGGATTTCTCGGAACACGGAAAAAGGTCGAGCGACTATCGACCGAGTCTTAGAGATTGACGCCAACTCTGGCATTAACACAGTCTGAATCTGCGAGCTAGAGTCTGCTAATGAAAGGACTCAGGTCCGCAAAGCAGTTCTGCAGAGGGAACTTGCTGAAACCCAAGCTGAAGTCAGGGAACTTCGAGCTCAGCAAGTAAGATCTGAAAGGCATATGAGGGACATAGAACGTCTTCTGTCGGATTCAAGAACTCACTCTAGTAGTTCTCATCGCGGTTAGAGTCTCATCGACTACTCTTTTGGATATAACCTACTTTGTGTAAAAACTCTAGTCTAATCTCCTATCTTTGTAAATCTTAGACCTGTTAGGTCTTGATTAGGTCGTAGTTCTGTCAAAATTTTTACATCTTGGTTGATGTAAGACCTACTTCTAGGTCATTTTTTTCCCGAACTTGTTACATCTGTAATACCAGTATTATTGACAGATACCTAATCCTATGGAAATCAATATCCAATTGCTATCATCTGCTAGCACTAGATCATCCTTCAATCGTGCTATTCAATTGTGTTGTTGGGCTATGGAGAGTTAGTCCATGAGTCATTCTCATCAATTTTCCCATTAAATTCTTATCAATGTCTCCATCTTTCTAAAACTTATAGTTAAAAGATGCCTCCACGTCGATCAACAAGACGCGATCCTCCGATAACTGCAACACCACCTGCTCCTCAAATCGATACGACAGCATTAAATGCTGCTGTAGCTGCGGCTGTGGCTACAGCCATGGCTCAATATCATTCATCTGGTTCCACTGGAGGAGGAACCCCTGTTCAATCTACTCATGGTGAAATCCATCTGCGCTTGAGAGAGTGCTCCTACAAGGACTTCACCAGTTGCAAGCCACGGTCCTTTAAAGGGATTGGCGGAGTCATTGCCCTCTCGCAATGGTTCGAATAGACAGAGTCGATCTTCGAGATCTGCTCATGCCCAGAGGGAAGCAAAGTCAAATTTGATGCATGCACCTTCGAGACAAAGGCCCTGACATGGTGGAATAGCCATGTCAAGTCACTATCTCTCATAGTGGCTAATGTTATGGGCTGGGAAGTTCTGAGGGAGCTGATGATAGAAGAATACTGCCCGAGGGGCGAGATCCAAAAACTGGAACAGGAACTATGGAGCCTAACCATGAACGGCTCCGACATAGTCTCCTACACCGCCAGGTTCTGTGAACTGGTGGCCCTCTGTCCCAACATGGTTCATACAGAGGGGAAGAAGATTGAAAGGTACATATGGGGGCTGGTGCCTCCATTCCAGGGAACTGTTTTGGCTTCAAACCCCACTACATTCGATAATGCCAAGCGATTGGCACAACGGCTTATAGACCATGGGGTTCGTACCCCGGCCGCAACAACAACCCTGGCCATCTCGGAACTTTCCAAAACTGCTGATTCCAAGCGGAAGCTCTGGGATGACAAGAAGAAGAAGAAGGCTGCCAAAAAGCAGCGGGTCGTGGCAGTTCATGCTGCGATAGCACCTGCCACAGCTGCTGCTCCGATAAAGTAGTACGCTGGAAGTTTGCCTAAGTGCAACCAGTGCAACTTCCACCACATTGGAGCCTGTTGTGAAATGCAGTGCTCTAACTGCAGCAGGAAGGGGCACGCTGCCCGCTTCTGCAAGGCTCTAGCAAAACCAATCACCCAAGTCCCCGACGCTGGTGTGGGCCAAGCTTGCTACGGTTGTGGCGAGGTGGGCCACTACAAGAGGAACTGCCCGAAGGCAGGGAATGCCGGTGGAATGGGAAGGGTTCTGGCCATAGGCCACAAGGAAGCGGTTGCCGACCCCACAGTGGTCACTGGTACGTTTCTCCTCAATAACTCTTATGCATGTATACTGTTTGATAGTGGAGCGAAAAGGAGTTTCGTGAACAAAAAATTTACTCATTTACTTAAGCAAAAATCACGAACACTTAAAGAACCGTTCACTGTAGAAATGGCTAATGGAAAGACGAAGAGCACTAGCAGTATATTCATAGGGTGTACCCTAACACTAGATAGCCATTCATTTTCGATCGACCTCATGCCGGTCTCAATTAAAAGTTTCGACGTCATTATCGGCATGGACTGGTTGAGTCTACATCGTGCCGACATCATGTGTTATGAAAAGGTTGTTCGCCTTAATCTACCGTCTGGCGAAACTCTAGTCGTTTATGGCGACAAACCCGGCACAAACCTTCGTATCATCTCGAGCATTCAAGCTAAAAAATTCTTGCGAAAGGAATGTCGCGCATTCCTTGCTCATGTGGTCGATGGTAGCCAAGAAACGAAAGACATTCAGAACATTCCAGTAGTACGCTACTTTCCCGACATCTTTCCAGAAGAACTCCCAGGATTACCTCCGCAACGTCAAGTCGAGTTCAGAATCGATTTAGTTCCAGGGGCTACCCCCGTAGCCAAATCGCCCTATCGTCTAGCACCTGCAGAGATGGAAGAACTATCATCTCAACTTAACGAACTGCTGAGCAAGGGCTTTATAAGACCAAGCTTCTCACCCTGGGGAGCTCCAGTCTTGTTCCTCAAGAAGAAAGACGGATCGTTTCGTATGTGCATCGACTACAGGGAGCTCAACAAGCTGACTGTCAAAAATCATTACCCTTTGCCTCGTATTGACGATTTATTTGACCAACTTCAAGGGGCGAACTTCTTTTCAAAAATCGACTTAAGATCCAGATATCACCAACTACGAGTGCTAGGGGAGGATGTTCCGAAGACAGCCTTCCGAACTCGTTATGGGCACTACGAATTCGTAGTGATGCCGTTCGGATTAACAAACGCACCTGCAGTATTCATGGATTTAATGAATAGGGTGTGTCGTCCTTACTTGGATCAGTTCGTCATCGTATTCATCGATGAGATACTTATCTACTCTCGTAGTAAGGAAGAGCATAGTTAACATCTGCGACTAGTCTTAGAAACACTACGTTCGGAGAAGCTCTATGCGAAGTTCTCGAAATGTGAATTTTGGATCCTAAGAGTAGAATTCTTAGGGCACGTGGTTAGCAAAGAGGGAATACACGTGGAGCCTTCCAAAATCAAAGCCATTGAGAGCTGGTCAGCACCGAAGACGCTATTCGTCAATTTCTAGGCCTCGCTGGCTACTATCGCAGGTTCATTAAGAACTTCTCCCGCATCACGAAACCTCTTACAACAATGATGTGACAACCCAAAATTTTCTATCCTGTACAGTCAAACACTTCATGGAAAGTCAAAATCATTCCTTCTATCATTTAGCATAATTTAGAGTCTGTTTTAGCGTTCTGAGCCTTGTACACTTAAGGAATAAGTGTCGGGGTTTATCTGCTGAATCTATAGTATAAAGAACGAGCCTGAAACACTTTGACCTGGAGTTCACGGCCACCACATGGGCGTTTACAGCCGTAAACTCCATGTGGGCCGTAAACTCCACCTAATATGATGAAAGGGTGGCCATTAGTTCATTCCTTTCTTTCCCTTGGCTGAAATCCTCTCAAGTATCATCCCGATCTTCGTCCCCGATCTTCAAAACTCGTAAGTTTCTTGTCCTAACTAATTGATATCTTGCATGATCTAGTCATCTTAGATGATTTCATCCGTGAAATCATTCCATTTTGTAGATCTTCAAGTTCCACCAAGAACACACACTAGTGTTCTTGGCCAGAGACGACCATTCAAGCTCCTAGATCGTAAGTACTCTTGTTCTAACTCGTTGTACACTAGGTTTAACATGTTTAGAGCTTAGAATTCATAAGGAAACCAAAGATCAAAGGAGTTTACGGCCAAGACATGTTCTTGGGCCGTAAACCCCTATAACTGGGGCAAATTGCACCCTAGTCCCTTCCTAAACCTTGGATGCTAGTCTTGATCCTTCCTTGGAGTGTTTAGGACTTTAAACAACAAAGAAAACATACCCCCATAGGAGTTTACGGCCGTAAACACATAAGGAAATGGTCCTTTGGCCGTAAACTCTACAAGGTGGTGATATTGTGCCCCTAATGCTTCCTAATGACTAGAACCAACCACTATTGAACTAGGAACCTCAAAACATCAAAATGGTACTTACCACCATGAGTTTACGGCCATAAACTCATGGGGAAGTGGTCCCCAGGCCGTAAACACAAGTTAAGGTCATTCTTGGACCTTAAACTCACCTAGCCTCTTGTTTAGCCTTGGAACACTTAACCACTTAAGACATCATAGCTTTAAGCCTTAAATGGAGACCCATTAGAGAGTTTACGGCCAGGAGTAAACTCCCTTAGGCAGTAAACTCCGTCAAGTATGGTCCATAGACCATAAACTAAATAGCAATGCCTTGCACTCCTTTGTTGCAACCCAATAGCCTCCTAACACTTTGACTAAAGTGTTTTCCACGCCTTAGAATATTTATACTTGCCTAATTAGTGTTATAATCACTAATTGTTTTTATACATATGTCTTTATATGTTATTAGGATCATTGTGTGTGTCTTAGTCTTCACTTGACACCAAGCACTTGTCCGACACTTCCATCCGATCCACTCGCTACAGGTGAGTTCATACCCCTTAATCAATCTTTTAAATGTTTTAAAATGCTTTTATGGGGGGGAATACAAGTTGAATCATGCTAGTTATTATATCAATCACATGTGATTAATAACTAGCATACAAATGGATTTACTACACTTTTAGCTATTTTACCAAACAGATTACTTTAAAGGGGATTTATCAAATGTTCTTACATGTTGAAACTCTTTAGGAAACTGTCTTACAAACTGTATGTTTCCTTTCAAAATCTGTACAGTTGTGTTTCAAACAAAGGTTTTCTTACACTTAAACTGTCTTGTCAAACTGTTTTCAAAGCATTTTATAAACTGACATCAAGTCATAAATTCTTATTTATTAAACTTTTCAAAGGTTTTACAAAACTTCTGTTATACTTTTATATTGTTAAATGCATGCCTATATATGTATAGTTATATAGGTAATGTTTAAAGGACTTAGAACGGTTAACTCACCTTATTTCCTTTTCCTCGTTGGGATGTGGCCTTAGGGTATCGGTTATTCGTCCGAATGTCGTCTAAATATTAGTTATATATCATGTATACCTATATAGACATAAAAGTTCCATCAGTCAGTTCAGTACCTTTGGGTAGCAAAGGTATACCTTCGATTATAATCGTACAATGTTAGTAACTATAATAGGTATAGTTAGGAGATACTACTTGCTATTCCTATTACAAGGAATTACACCAGAGTCAGTTCATTCATGAGTTTATACTAATACATCACCCACAATATGAAGAGATACTTTTACATAGATACTTTTACATGGATACTGTTACATAGATACTATATGCTGAGATACTATTACATATTATAGGTGTAAATACTATTATATATGTACGGGACTAACCATTCTACACCCAGCTGTTAGCTACACAGGAAAACGCACATCTACGGATGTCTACGGTTAATACTATTCGACAATTACTATGTCGTGTTTATCCTAGTACCAAAGGATAATACTTATATGATTATATAATTTTCCTTATTACCTTTATTTTGTGACACATTCACATAATCGATCAGGTAGATTAGATTTGTTTATCCTAGTACCAAAGGATACTACTTCAGTTATTATATTATTTCCTTATTACCTTTATTTTGTGATATATTCACATAACCGATGAGGTAGATTAGATTTGAATAATAATAGTTGTGCAAGGAAAAACCTTCACTTTTGTAGAGGTTCAAACTTTCAAAGCATTCGGGTCTTGGTAGAAGACTACTTTTTATACTAGTAGGAAATATGGGATTTTCTAGGGTTTTCACACTTATACTAAATGTTTCATTAAACATTCACCAGTCTTTCATAACAACTTTTAAAAGTAGTGACACTAAAATACTTATGAATTCACCAGTTTTATTGCTGATACTCGCTTTCAAAATAACTTGTATTCTCAGGTCACAAATAGACAGGTACCGATGCAAGGTTTAGAGAAGACGGAGCAGTCAAGACTCGTCTTTTATTTTGAGTATTCATTATGTTGTTTTATACTATGAAAGAACACACTTGTAAGCAAAATTATACTATTAATGCAATGGATGATGTTGTTGCTTGTTTACTACTTTACACTGTTGTGATACATTACATGACGTCCTCCACCCCAGAACGTTTCCGCCGTTCTTAGGTTTTGGGGTGTGACAGATTGGTATCAGAGCATTGTTTATAGTGAATTGAGTATATCAACCCATAAAAGATATACTAACTATAAATACAATGGGATTAAAACACTCTGACCAGGAGTTTATACTTTTAAATAATAAAATATTTAATAAAGTATACGTGCCTGCATTCATACTAAAATCAATGTCACAATGAAAAGAACAAAAGTATTACGTTTGTTGAATATCACAAGTAAGCTTGGGGATGTATGGTCAGTCCTGGGAGTGACATAGCCTGATCAACTATGCTGGTCCAAGGAGTGATTAGCATATGCCCAAGAATGGTTGTGATGTGGCAACAAGTCTAAAAACTTACCAAGACTACCACAATGAAATACCATAGGGGTATTTGGTGTTACTGTAATTACTTATCTGAGAACTAAATAGATCTTTATCAATAGGTCAATAGTTGCTTAGTGGATACATTAAAATTTTATGTATCTAGGACATCATAGACTCAGAATCTGTGAATCTTTGCTTTACTTCCTGTCCTCGTTTGGTTGTGGGCTTAGAGTTAGGGTCGCTTATTCGAAGGTCTATCATGTCCTGAATATATATAACTAGTATGCACTAAACAAGTATTGAAGTATCTGATAAAGATCATCTTATAATTATCTAATTAGTACGTCTATTTAGTTATTTCTTATATCCCTTTTCTCGCGTAGATATCATGGCTGGATTCCATCCCCACGGCAACCCGTATTACCCTAACCACGGCAATGCTGGATGGCTCGGAGAGGAGCCAGAGAATGATCACCCAATCCCAACGGATGGTCACCAAGCTGAAGGCTTTGCTGATGGTTCTGACTCTGAACCTGAAGTGGAGAACCTACCCCCAATGGCTCTTGTTCCAAATCCTAACCCTCGTCCGGCTTTTCAAGGCCCGACGCCTCCGTGGGTGGAAAGCTTGGAAACATGGAGCCAAGGGCAGGATCAACCCATGCCATTTAATGGAGACCGAAGCTTTTATGACCTAAGCGAGGGGGGATCAGCAGATAGAGTCTTGCCAATCCTGGTCCGCAGAGTTGCCCGAAATGAGATTCAAGGCAGGACAGCCCTCCATCAAATCACGGAAGTTGTCACCAATGCGAGAATGCATACGATCCGGACCATTCGCCTGGAAGATGCTCGTGAGAGATCTGAGAGAGACCATGAAACCCTGCTGCAAGCACTGGCTGAATCACGAGCCGAAGTCATAGAACTCCGAGTACGCCAGAGGGTGTACGAAAGACACCTGCTTGATATGGAACGTCAACTGGCTGAACTAAGGGTTCAGCAGAGGGATGACCGTCACCAGTAGTAGATGCCTTACTTTCTTTCCCTGTTAAAAAGGAATCATTTTCCTGTCTATGTCCTATGTGGCATTTTTCTATAAAACTATCTTGTACTGTAGGTACTTTTAGTTAGGCCGTTATGCGGCCAAAACCTTTCTACTCCGGATATGATGTAAGACCTTCTACAAGGTTGATTTTCCCGAACTTATTACATCATAAATATCAATGATATTGACAGTCGGCTAACTTCTGTATCATTCTTTGTTCAAATACTTTCATCATACTCTCATTGGAGTCTATCTGAAACCCACTCTAGTCAAATTATTGGGCTAGGGTAATTTAGCTCATGGATCATTTCCAATTCTCTTTCAAAGTTTGGATCATGTTATTCACCAACCAATGGTACCCCCGGTTTGGACGTCAAACTTCTTGAGACCATTCTGTGAACTACTTCTATTCTTTACTAGGACTATATCATAGGGATGTAGGTCAAACCTTCGAGAACGTACTTCTACTCTTTACATGAACGATCGAAATACATCTAGGTTCAACCATAATAGCTCATGAACTCCTTTTCTTTCGTGTTACAGAATCATGTAGCCGAAGAAAAGTAATCAACCCATCAACCAAACGCCGACTCTTCAGATTGATGCAGCTACCTTTCAAGCTGCAGTCTCAGCTGCCGTGACAGCTGTTCTGACTCACCTTAACGCTAACGACGCAAATGTTAGCGGAATGGTTATCAATAATTCCAATGAAGGTAACAACCATGTACATCACCGAGTAACGAACTACCACGACACTCCGAATCTCAAGCCCAAGAATAACAAACAAAAGTTCAGGGATAGAGTCCAAGGCAAATCACCCCAAGGGGCGAGCAAAAGACAACAACCTGTGGCAGCCTTCGCGGCCACGACATCTGTACCTCCTACTGCCATTCCTTTTAGTATCCCAGTTATCCCTAACCCAGCCAGACAGTATGCTGGCAATCTCCCAGAGTGCAACAAATGCAACTATCACCATCATGGACCATGTCGGGAAATGCAGTGCTTAAAATGCAACAAAAAGGGACACACCATCCGTTACGGCAAGACTCGGATCCGACACATTACTTCAACCACCAATGTCAAAATTTATCGAATATGCCATCTATGTGGTGTAGTGGGACATTTCAAAAGGGACTGCCCAACAGAGAAGGGTGACGGGGGAACAGGAGGAGGTTGACCCCAGAAACAACAAAAGACAGCAAGGGACCCTACTATAGTATAGGAAAGCTTCCAATCGGCAGTATTTTGTATGCTTTCAAACAGTTTAAAACTAGTGCAACTCGAGTCTTATCTTTTGCGAGGTCCCGTCATTCAAAGGGACCCTCGTGCTGCGTATACTTGCCTTTTGTAGTATACCTTGTTCGCAGCAGTAGTCTTGTAGCTAATCTAAAGTACTGTAACTCTGTTAAAAGTTGCACTGTTATGTTTTGTCTGTAACGCCTTTTGGATCTAATCTAATGCCTTTATTTTTCCGAGTAGTCCGATACTATCAGATAACTTGAGTCATTTCGACCCTCGCAATGCCAGTTTCGTGCGTAAATCTCTTTCTCCGAAATCGTCTTTCTAGCGGAGTCGTCATTTCAGAACTCCGAAGTACTCATGCATAGAGTACCTCATGTTTCTTATCCTTTCAGAAGAAACCTCAGCAAACCTCCCCGAAGTACCACTCGTACAGTACGTCAAGTTCAATCCAAAGACCCGTACGGTTGATCTATCGCTGAAGAATGTATACACAAGGGTGGTATATAATCAAGGTTCTACAGGTTTAGAATTGATGATTCCACTTTAACTTCTTTCCCTCGTTGGGATGTGAGCTTAAAGAAGAATCATTTATTCAACTACCTTTTCAATCTTAATTATATACGGCTCGTACACATGAGACTGTGATTGATGAACCACGTATGACTCCTAATATGAACTTCAGGACGGAGACTGCCCAAGACTACGAGTAATCGCATCGTCATGCGAACAAACTTAGAACCCAGTACGACTCATGTAACCAGATCGCCCTACAGTCTAACACCAACCGCAAGGAACGATGTACCCTTCAGAAATGGACCTGAAATCCGAATATCACCAGTCGCGAGTATTAGAGAAGGATGTCCAGAGAACAATCTTCCAAACTCGATGCGGACGCTACGAGTCCGTAGTGATACCCATCGGATAGGACCAATACGCCCGTAGCATTCATGAACTTAATGAATAGGGTACGGCATTCTTACAAGGATCAGTTCGTCATTATCCTTGTAAATGACTTACTTATCTACTCTCGTAGTAAGAAGGAAACCATAAATAGCATCTACAACAAACCATGGAAACAATACGATCAGAGAAGCCTTACCCAAAATCCTCTAAATACGAGTTTTGGAATTGAAGAGTCAAATTCCTAAGACACACTATTAGTGATGTGGGAATTCTTGAGGACCCTTTCAATTAATCAAAATCGTTGAGAATTTGTCAACACCGAAGATGCCGACGGGATTCGCCAAATTCTAGGTCTCGCTGACCTACTGTCATAGTTCATTTAGAACTCCTCGCAAATTACGGAACCTCTTACGACTTTGACCCAGAAGGGAGCGACCCTTCACTGGGAAGAGAAGCAAGAGGGAGAAACCCTTGAAACTCCAGGTGAGAGACCAATTTCCTTTGGAAGCCTCACTATAGGAAGGCTTGATACGCTTCAGAGAGCGTGGAAGGCTAAAATCCAAGATAGTTAGGACCTCCGAGATTCTTACCAGAATCGGCCCTGTAACTCACAAACTCAATCTACCCCGCGAACTCAGTAACGTACGTTCTATCCTCCACGTCTCGAACTTGCAAAAGTATCTATCCGACGAGGCTCTTGTAATCCCACTCGACGAGATCGAGTTCCACAAGAGCCTCACCTTCGTGGACGAACCAAAGTGACCATGGACCGAGAGGTCATGCGAACGGATCAGAGCCGCTTCCCGTTAGTGAAGGTTCGCTGGAATGCCAACCGAGGACCTGAATTCACTTGGGAGCGCGAGAATAAATCGATTAGGAAGTATCCCCACTTCTTGGCTCGATTATTCATGCCTACTCCTTTACCTAAATTCTAATTTCGGGACGAAATTCCCTTTAACGGGGGGATGATGTGACAACCCGAAATTTTCTATCCTGTACAGTCAAACACTTAATGGAAAGTCAAACTCATTCCTGCTATCATTTAGCATAATTTAGAGTCTGTTTTAGCATTCTGAGCCTTGTACACTTAAGGAATAATTGTCGGGGTTTATCTGTTGAATCTATAATACAAAGAACGAGCCTGAAACACTTTGACCTGGAGTTCACGGCCACCATATGGGAGTTTACGGCCGTAAACTCCATGTGGGCCGTAAACTCCACCTAATATGATGAAAGGGTGGCCATTAGTTCATTCCTTTCTTTCCCTTGGTTGAAATCCTCTCAAGTATCATCCCGATCTTCGTCCCCGATCTTCAAAACTCATAAGTTTATTGTCCTAACTAGTTTATATCTTGCATGATCTAGTGATTTTGTAGATCTTCAAGTTCCACCAAGAACACCAAGAACACACACTAGTATTCTTGGCCAGAAACGACCATTCAAGCTCCTAGATCGTAAGTACTCTTGTTCTAACTTGTTGTACACTAGGTTTAACATGTTTAGAGCTTAGAATTCATAAGGAAACCAAAGATCAAAGGAGATTACGGCCAAGACATGTTCTTGGGCCGTAAACCCCTGTAAGTGGGGCAAATTGCACCCTAGTCCCTTCCTAAACCTTGGATGCTAGTCTTGATCCTTCCTTGGAGTGTTTAGGACTTTAAACAACAAAGAAAACATACCCCCATAGGATTTTACGGCCGTAAACACATAAGGAAATGGTCCTTAGGCCGTAAACTCTACAAGGTGGTGATATTGTGCCCCTAATGCTTCCTAATGACTAGAACCAACCACCATTGAACTAGGAACCTCAAAACATCAAAATGGTACTTCCCACCATGAGTTTACGGCCGTAAACTGATGGGGAAGTGGTCCCCAGGCCGTAAACACAAGTTAAGGTCATTCTTGGACCTTAAACTCACCTAGCCTCTTGTTTAGCCTTGGAACACTTAACCACTTAAGACATCATAGCTTTAAGCCTCAAATGGAGACCCATTAGAGAGTTTACGGCCAGGAGTAAACTCTCATGGGCCGTAAACTCCATCAAGTATGGTCCATAGACCATAAACTCAATAGCAATGCCTTGCACTCCTTTGTTGCAACCCAATAGCCTCCTAACACTTTGACTAAAGTGTTTTCCACGCCTTAGAATGTTTATACTTGCCTAATTAGTGTTATAATCACTAATTGTTTTTATACATATGTCTTTATATGTTATTAGGATCATTGTGTGTGTCTTAGTCTTCACTTGACACCAAGCACTTGTCCGACACTTCCATCCGAACCACTCGCTACAGGTGAGTTCATACCCCTTAATCAATCTTTTAAATGTTTTTAAATGCTTTGATGGGGGGGGGGGAATACAAGTTGAATCATGTTAGTTATAATATCAATCACATGTGATTAATAACTAGCATACAAATGGATTTACTACACTTTTAGCTATTTTACCAAACAGATTACTTTAAAGGGGCTTTATCAAACGTTTTTACATGTTGAAACTCTTTAAGAAACTGTCTTACAAACTGTATGTTTCCTTTCAAAATCTGTACAGTTGTGTTTCAAACAAAGGTTTTCTTACACTTAAACTGTCTTATCAAACTGTTTTCAAAGCATTTTATAAACTGACATCAAGTCATAAATTCTTATTTATTAAACTTTTCAAAGGTTTTACAAAACTTATGTTATACTTTTATATTGTTAAATGCATCCCTATATATGTATAGTTATATAGGTAATGTTTAAAGGACTTAGAATGGTTAGCTCGCCTTATTTCCTTTTCCTCGTTGGGATGTGGCCTTAGGGTATCGGTTATTCGTCCGAATGTCGTCTAAATATTAGTTATATATCAAGTATACCTATATAGACATAAAAGTTCCATCAGTCAGTTCAGTACCTTTGGGTAGCAAAGGTATACCTTCAATTATACTCGTACAATGTTAGTAACTATAATAGGTATAGTTAGGAGATACTACTTGCTATTCCTATTACAAGGAATTACACCAGAGTCAGTTCATTCATGAGTCTATACTAATACATCACCCACAATATGAAGAGATACTTTTACATAGATACTTTTACATGGATACTGTTACATAGATACTATATGATGAGATACTATTACATATTATAGGTGTAAATACTATTATATATGTACGCGACTAACCATTCTACACCCAGCTGTTAGCTACAGAGGAAAATGCACATCTACGGATGTCTACGGTTAATACTATTCGGCAATTACTATGTCGTGTTTATCCTAGTACCAAAGAATAATACTTATATGATTATATAATTTTCCTTATTACCTTTATTTTGTGACACATTCACATAATCGATGAGGTAGATTAGATTTGTTTATCCTAGTACCAAAGGATACTACTTCAGTTATTATATTATTTCCTTATTAGATTTATTTTGTGATATATTCATATAACCGATGAGGTGGATTAGATTTGAATAATAATAGTTGTGCAAGGAAAAACCTTCACTTTTGTAGAGGTTCAAACTTTCAAAACATTCAGGTCTGGGTAGAAGACTACTTTTTATACTAGTAGGAAATATGGGATTTTCTAGGGTTTTCACACTTATACTAAATGTTTCATTAAACATTCACCAGTCTTACATAACAGCTTTTCAAAGTAATGACACTAAAATACTTATGAATTCACCAGTTTTATTGGTGATACTCGCTTTCAAAATAACTTGTATTCTCAGGTCACAAATAGACAGGTACCGATGCAAGGTTTAGAGAAGACGGAGCAGTCAAGACTCGTCTTTTATTTTGAGTATTCATTATGTTGTTTTATACTATGAAAGAACACACTTGTAAGAAAAATTATACTATTAATGCAATGGATGATGTTGTTGCTTGTTTACTACTTTACACTGTTGTGATACATTACATGACGTCCTCCACCCCAGAACGTTTCCGCTATTCTTAGGTTTCTGTGTGTGACAACTGACCCAGAAAGGTGTGGCCTTTGACTGGGAAGAGAAGCAGGGGAGAGCGTTCCAAACACTCAACCGAGCCTTGTACACCGCGCCAATACTATCCCTCCCCGAAGGGATAGAAGGCTTCGTTGTCTATTGCGATGCGTCAAATCAAGGGCTCAGCTATGTTCTGATGCAACGAGGTAAGGTCATCGCCTATGCCTCGAGACAGCTAAAGACACACGAGGTCAACTACACTACCCACGATCTTGAGCTAGGAGCAGTTGTCTTTGCTCTGAAGATCTGGAGACACTACTTGTACGGTACAAAAAGCACTATCTTTACAGACCACAAAAGCCTACAACATATATTCGACCAGAAGGAACTCAACATGAGACAACGACGGTGGGTCGAGCTACTCAGTGATTACGAATGTAAAATTCGCTATCATCCCGACAAGGCCAATGTAGTAGTTGACGCCCTAAGTCGGAAAGAATACTCTGGTCGTAGAGTCAAATCATTGACTATGATTATCCATTCACACTTGTCCACACAAATTAAGGAGGCTCAGCTTGACGCTTTGAAACCTGAAAATGTGGCGGGTGAATCCCAGAGAGGGATGGATAAGAACTTGGAAGTCAAGGGTGGCGAAACTTATTATCTCATGGATCGGATCTAGACCCGAAACACGGTGGTTTCAGAGACTTGGTCATGAACGAGGTCCACAACACTCGTTATTCCGTCCACCCAGGTTCAGATAAGATGTATCTGGATCTCAAAAAGCTATACTGGTGGCCTAACATGAAAGCAGAGATTCCTACCTTCGTGAGTAAATGCCTTACTTGCGCCAAGGTCAAGGTCGAATACCAGAAACCCTCCGGCTTACTACAACAGCCGGAGATACCTGAATGGAAGTGGGAGCGGATCACTATGGACTTCATAGCCAAGTTGCCCAAGACAACGGGTGGACTTGATACAATATGGGTCATCGTCGACAGATTGACCAAGTCCGCACACTTCCTGCCTATCAAAGAAACAGACAAGATGGAGAAGCTTACAAGAACCTACATTTGGGAGATTGAACGACTGCACAGTGTTCCCATATCCATTATCGCGGACAGAGATAGTAGGTTCACTTCGAGGTTCTGGCAGTCGCCAAAAATTTCCCTAGGAACTAGGCTGGACATGAGTACAGCCTACCATCCACAGACCGACGGGCAAAGTGAGAGGACTATCCAAACCTTGGAAGATATGTTGCGAGCCTGTGTGATCGACTTTGGGAAAGCATGAGATACTCATTTACCCCTTGTCGAATTTTCCTATAACAACAGTTATCACACGAGCATAAAGGCTGCTCCATTCGAGGCCCTCTATGGCCGAAAGTGCAGATCCCCTCTGTGCTGGGCTGAGGTAGGTGATACCCAGTTAGCTAAAGGACGAATTCCTGAAAGCACCCTCACGGGTCCAGAAATCATTCGAGAAACGACAGAGAAGATCGTTCAGATTCGTGAACGATTGAAAGCCTCTAGAGACCGACAGAAAAGCTACGCTGATAAACGAAGGAAACCATTGGAATTCCAGGTAGGCGACCGAGTTCTATTGAAGGTCTCACCCTGGAAGGGCTTAATACGCTTTGGAAAGCGTGGAAAGCTAAATCCAAGATACATAGGGCCTTTCGAGATTCTTGCCAGAATCGGCCCTGTAGCTTACAAACTTAACATACCACGCGAACTCAGTAACGTACATTCTACTTACCACGCGAACCTGTAGAGATCATGGACCGAGAGGTCAAGAAAACGAAACAAAGCCGTATCCCGATAGTGAAGGTTCACTGGAACGCCAAGCGAGGACCGAAATTCACTTGGGAGCGAGAGGATCAGATGAAACTGAAATATCCTCGTCTTTTTACTTAGTTATTTGTAACTACTTATTTGCTTAAACTCTAATTTCGGGATGAAATTCCTTCCAACGGGGGGATGATGTGACAACCCGAAATTTCTATTCTGTACAACCATTCACTTCAATAGAAGTCAGAACAGTTTCTGCTAACTTTTGAGCTGTGTAGAGTCAGTTTGAGTGTTCTAAAGCCTAGTACTTCAGGAGATAACAAGAGAGAGAATTCCCTAGGGTTTATTGTGCAACAATAATGTCCTAAAACTCCAAGAGTTTGGAGTTTACGGCCTAAACAAGGTGTTTACGGCCGTAAACCCTAAGGGGGTATAAATATGACACTTAGTCATATTTACCACTTTTTCACATTTTCAAGATCCAAAACTCAAATCCTCTCCAGTATCATCCGATTTTCCTTCTTGATCTTCAACTATGTAAGTGTTTCTAGTCCTAATAAGTTGATATCTTACTTAATCTAGTGATCTTACATGATTTCATCTGTGAAATCATTCCATTTGTGTAGATCTTCAAGTGTTCTTAGTTTCACCAAGAACACCAAGAACACACACTAGTGTTCTTGGACTTCTAACACCTTTTCAAGCTTCTACATAGTAAGTACTCTTACCCTAGTGTGTTATAAGACTTGCTACACTTCTTAATCATCTAGAAAACATAAGGAAACACAAGATCAAAGGTGTTTACGGTCCAAGATGTTCTTGGACCGTAAACCCTAATGAAGGGGCCAAAGTGTGCCCTAGTCCCTTACCAAGCCTTGGATACTAGTCTAGATACCATCCTTGATGTGCTTAGGACTTAAAACATTAAAAAGACCATAAACCATTTGGGTTTACGGCCGTAAACCCAAGGAGAAATGGTCCAAGGACCGTAAACTCCACAATGGAGTGAAATGGTGCCCTAATCACTTCCTAAGGCTTAAACATGAAGTATGAATGCTTCTTATGACCTTTAAAGCTTCAAAACACAAAATGGTAAAAGTACCATGAGTTTATGGCCATAAACTCATGGAATACGACCGTAAACTCAATGAGAGTTGGTCCCAAAACCGTAAAGTCCAAAAGAGTTTACTCTTGGACCCTAAACTCAAATACAAGGTCCTACCACCCTTAGATGCAATCCTTAGTACCTATAACACTTAAATCAAGTGTTTTACATGTCCTAGGATGTCTTAACTTGGTTAATTAGTTGTTTAATGACTAAGTGGATACATATATGTGTTATTATATGTTAACTAGAATCCTTGTGTGTGTTCAAGTCTTCACTTGACACTTAGTATCCTATACTATCCGTTCATCCAAACTACTCACTACAGGTGAGTTCATACCCCTTAATCAATCTTTAAATGATTTTTAATGCTTTTATGGGGGGATACAAGTTGATCTTTTATAGTTATTATATCAATCACATGTGATTAATAACTACCAAACAAGCGGATTTCTTACTTTCAGACTGTGTTATCAAACAAACTACTTTTCAAACTGTTTTGTCAAACTGTTTTACATGTCCAATACTCTTATCAAACTCTTTTACATGTCAAATACTTTTACTTAAACTCTTTTTAACTTATATTCTGTTAAATGTATATCTTTATAGATATAGTTATATAAGTAGGATTGAAAGGACTTAGGACTGATAACTCACCTTAACCCCATGTTCCTCGTTTGGTTGTGGACTTAGGGTATCGGTTATTTTTCCGAAGGTCGTTTGAATCCTAGTTATATATCATGTATATGTATATAGATATAAGAGTTCCTTCTTTCTATTCAATACCTTTGGGTAGCAAAGGTATACAGATATGTTCATACATACAAATCACATTACTAGTAAGCTACAATAGGCGTAGTTTAGGAGGTTACTAATACTATTACTAGAACAATGGAACATACAATGAGTCAGTTCATACATGAGTCTATACATTACAATATAGCTAGTACATACTATACATTTTACAAGAAAACATACATGCTAGACACAGAGAGAACATACAATACCATACAGAGAGAACATACAATATTATACAGAGAGAACATACATACATACTAGACAAAGAGAGAACACACAATACAGCTACTACATTCAATACATATACAAGAATATTATTTCAGTTATGTGAGCCACGTAACGGGGCATGGCACTACCTGTCATGACCGTTTTGTATCCAGAATCTCCTTAAGTGGGGAGCGTATGAGTTTGCGTATAGATCTATACTGGATTGACTATCCTACACCTTGCTGCTCGCTACAGTGGGGCTTGCAAGTCTACGGGTGCCAAACGTCATTTCTTCCGACATCTTACATTGTCGCGTTCTATATTCGGTAGCAGGGTACAGGCCGATCACATGGTACTTTAAATTACAATTGGTTTAAGGTAGTTAGTACAGCAGTAGTTACTTAATACAACACTACAGTACTATTTCATTTTCCCATTGCATTCACTTTGTGATCTTCACACAATATATAGTAATGTAAAAACTATATTTTTGGATAATGATAGTCAGATTTAGGAAAATACATAATCTTACAAGAGACACACACACGACCACTAGATGCCTTGGTAGAAGGCTACTTCTAGTAAGAAACATAGGGTTTTCTAGGAGAGTTCAAAACATCTTACAAAACATCTTACAAAACATCTTACCAACACTTTCATACAAATACAGACACTAATATACTTATGATCTCACCAACTTTAAAGCTGATACTCTCTTTCAAAATAACTTGTATCCTCAGGTCGCCAGTAGACTGGTACCGGAGCCAGGTTTTGAGAAGATGGAGCTTGTTCAAGACTCATCTTTTATTTTGATTCATATTTTTGGTGTCTATATAACTTGACAGAACACACTTGTATGAAATTATATTCTTAATGAAATGGATGATGTTGTTGCTTGTTTACTATTATGCATTGTTGTGATACTGTACATGACATCCTCCACCCCCGAACGATTCCGCCGTTCCGGTTTTGGGGTGTGACATATAGAATCGGATAGAAAATAGATTGGGTGAATTCGTTCCAAGCCCACAACCAAACAAGGAACAGGAATTGAAGCGGAGAGCACACATCCTATTACCTGTCGGACCCTATTGGTATATATATAAATCCTGTGATGTATACATTAAGGAATCATAAGATTAGCATTATGGTCCTTTCTTTTAAACGTAGCCTTCTACCAAGGCATCTTCTGTAAAACGTAGCCTTCTACCAAGGCATTTACTGTTATGTGCTAGACTCGACTGATCTGTTTGCCGTTTGTAAAAATGTATGTTTTCCCTAGTTTATAACTATCTTAACTCGAAAATTGTTTGAGTTTGACTTTCAAGTGGTACTGTCACTTTATGAAAGAAATGGGAAATGTAAGTACAGAGTTGTCATTTATAATGACATGCGGATGTACTGGTGACCTAAAACATGTTCGTTTTATTACGGTCATAATGTGAAGGCTAGAACCCCTACTAAACGCTCTCCCTGTCAAGAGATTAAGGGAACCAAACACGACCTCTGCAAATTCTTGCAAGCCGTGTAATTCACATTTGTTATATGATCATGTATACCCAATATAACTATCACTTTTTGTTTAAAACAATGAGTTAGTGATCAATTGGTATAATTAGATCCTGTGTGTGTGTTATCATGCTATAGCAACCTAACTTGTTTGTTTTGTACTGTATGTTGTACGCTCTGTTTGTTTCTCATAATTGTGTGTTCTCTCTATATGGTATTGTTTGTTTCTCTTCACTGTATGTTTTGTATCGTATTGTTTGTTTCTCTTCACTGTATGTTTGACTCATGAATGAACTGACTCTTTGTATGCTTCATTGTACTAGAAGTAATGAATAGCATTCTCCTAAACTATACCTATTATAGTTTACTAATGTTCTACTTGGACTGTTATTGAAAAGACTCATTTATCTACTAAGTTATGCTTGTACTTTAAAAACGGAGTTTTGTCTAACTTTAAAGTAACATAACTTTAAAAGAGTTTTTGAAATGTTTTGACAACTTATAAATGACATAAGTAACATTTTGAAATATTTTTATAACAAACGTTTACACAATTATCATTGTGTTCAACTTGTATTCCCCCCCTTAAAAAATTTAAAACAGTTAAAAGATTCATTACGGGGTATGAACTCACCTGATGTGGGTGATTTAAACGGGTATGCGTGTAAGGATGAAAAGTTCCACGAATGAAGTCCCGAGACACAATAGGTCCTAAATGACATATAAGGACACATATTGACATGAATATAGTGTTTATAAACAACTATATGATAGGAAACACCTTCCGGGACTAGGAAACGCTTTGACCAAGTGTTGGAATCACATGTGATTCATCAAAGGGAAGTGGAATGGCACTAACTTGAGTTTACTACCATGGGTTTACGGCCCAAGGGAGTTTACGGCCGTAAACTCATGGTAAAACATGCCAAATGTTGGTTTGAAAGCTATGGAAACTTTCGGGACTTTTGTTCTACACTTGTATGAAAAAGACCAACCCATTGAAGGCTTTTGATGAGTTTACGGCCCAAAGGAGTTTACAGCCATAAACTCATAATCATTTATGTGTTTGAGAGAAGTTTAAGGTCCTTCAATCATCAAGGAAGGGTTCTGGGTCACTAGCTTTGCATCTTATAGGGTTTATGGTCCATACATGCTTCAACATTGAGTTTACGGCCAAGGGAGATCTTGGGCCGTAAACTCAAGATGTTCTTGGGGAATGCATGTTTCAAGTCTCTAAGCATGAGTCCTAACTAGATATGAAGTATAGGGAAGAGTACTTACGATCTAGAAGCTTGAAATGGTTGATATTCGCCAAGAACACTAGTGTGTGTTCTTTGTGTTCTTGGTGAAACTTGAAGATCTAAGCAAAGAGTGATTTCTATGGATGAAATCATGGAAGGATACTAGATTTAAGAGATGTATCAACAAATCTAGGAAGAATACTTACATCTTTTGAAGATCTAGGAAGAAATTTGGATGATACTTGAGAGGATTTGAAGAAAAATCGGCTAAGGAAGGAAAGAATGAGAAAAATGGCCAAGTATCATCTATATAACCTCGAGTTTACGGCCACATGAGCTTACGGCCGTAAACTCATGGTCTTGTGGCGGTGAACTCATTTTGATGAGGTTATGGTTTGATTTGCTACACTGTGGTTCTAGCAGGTACTTTCTAACACTTATTCCTTAAGTGTATTAGGCTAAAAACTCCTTATAATGACCTTTAACCGTGCTAGAACTCAGTACTAATGAGTTTGACACTCAGTTGAGTTGATTGACTGGGTCTTAAAACTAAAAATTTCCCGGGTTGTCACATCATCCCCTCGTTAGATGGAATTTCGTCCCGAAATTAGCTTTCTTAGCATTACTACTGGGGTTGCGCTCCTCTGATTGGCAGAATACCTACTCGTAGACCTGGCAACCTTGCCCTTCTGTTCATGATAGGATTCATACTCGGTCCATCTATCATTACCTCATGTATACAAGTCGTATATAATTAGGATTAGTAAGACGGTCGGATGTGCGACTGTGCCCCAGGTGCACAACCAAACAAGGAACAGGAGATAGGGCGGAAACACACATACTAAATGTGCGTAATCATAATCATATACCACCCTCGCGTATACACTGAATAACGATAGGTGGGCTGTATTCGTCCTTAGCCTCTGTGCTCGAACTTGGTCTACTGGACGAGTGGTATTTCGTGACTGTCTGCGGACGTCTGAGGATAATGCTTCGGAGGACAAAGTACTCTTCGCATGAGTACTTCGGGGGTTTAGAATACGAAAGATAAAACAGAGGTTTAGGTCGGACTTTCGATACGAAAGACGAAAGTTTCGAGAACTTGCCGATCGAGGCGATGGAAACATATGAACTCAGTATGGTGAGGACCACGCCAACTCATGACGAATGAAAGTAGCGGACTCTTTACTAAACAAAGTTTTGGTCAAATGGAAGAAACGTCTGTTATACGACGATGTATCCCTTATATGCTCGATACTGAACTCCTAGTATGTTCGACAATGTACTCTTTGTAAATGTTCCCGTGTTTCCTGTTTCCTCTTTGATGTTAACACTCCTACGTATCGTACCGCTATGTGCGCATACATACAAACGAAAGTGCTCTAATAACTAGTGGGGATACTTTATATCATGATCCTCCTTGGTACCACTACAATCGCCTGCCATATACGAGTTATGAATATTTAAGATGAACCAGGCAGTCGACTGAGTAACTCTGCCTCAAATCCTCAACCAATTAAGGAATGGGGACCTAAGCGGAGTCACTCACTCTAAGTCTGCAACATCTTAGTTGTGTACAACCTTGATGTATATGGTAAGCCATAATAGCTTCTCTAAACGGATCTTTTAGTTCTCTTGAATACTGTGACCTATTTCAACATGTGAGTTATTATAATTACTTTTAGGTGTTATCCCCAAATTTTAATCTTATACGAATATAAATTAATTTTTAAAAGTAATTACCATTTCGAAAATGTACCGCTACTCGTCGATGACTCCGGGGTAGATTCTCCTGCGGTGATCATCAGAATGCGTCCATCCGTGCCTGAGTTCTTTACTATCGAGCAGTCCCTATGAAAATATCCAGTCTCACCACAGCCATAACAGGCTTGGCTTCCTTCAGCTCCGGGGACTTGGGAGATCGGTTGAGCCAGTGACCTGCAGAAACGGACTGTGTGTCCCTTTCTGTGGCAGTTCATACACTGCATTTCCCGGCATACTCCGGTGTGGTGAAAGTTGCACTTTCCACACTTCGGGAGGGTTCCACCATAGCAACTGGCAGGTGCTGAAGCAGTAGGCGATGTAGCGGCGTACATAGTACTCGCTCGTTGCCCTTGCGGGGTGTCCTGTGTTGTTTGCTTCTTCTTCCTCTTGTTCCTCGAATTCTGATTATAGTCCTCTTCCCTCGATGGCTCGGGAATAGGGACTTTTACACCATGGCGGACTCCTTGGTCGATGAGCCGCTGAGCCAGGCGTTTAGCATTATCGAACGTGGCTGGGTTAGAAATACAACACATTTCCTTGGGTCGGAGCAGTCAGACCCCAAATGTATCTTTCTATCTTCTTGCTCTCCGGGGTAACCATCCCGGGTCATAGAGCTGCTAGCTCACTGAACCGGTCCGTGTAGGTCACTATGTCTGAGCCAACCATAGTGAGATCCTACAGCTCTTGTTCGAGTTTTTGAATTTCGCCTAACGGGCAGTATTCCTCCCGCATTAACTCTTTTAGGTTTTCCCAACCTATTGAGTTAGCCACGGATAGAGTCAGTGACTTAACATGGTTGTTCCACCATGTTAGGGCCTTGCCAGAGAAGGTAGAGGCAGCAAACTTCACTTTGCTTCCTTCTGGGCATAAACATATTTCGAAGATCGACTCTGTTTTCTCGAACCATTGCAAGAGGGCAATGATTCCTTCAGTCCCATTAAAGGACAATGGCTGGCATTTGGTGAAGTCCTTGTAGGAGAACTCTCTCGAGCGCAAGAGGACCTCACCTTGAGTAGAATCAGTAGCCGTTCCACCTCCGCTGGTACTGATAGAGTAATATTGAGCCATGGCTGTTGCCACAGCCGCAGCTACTGCAGCGTTTATAGCTGCCATATCGATTTGTGTAGGAGGCGGCATTGGAGTTATCGGAGTATTGTGTCTATTAGATCTGCGAGGAAGCATCTTTGCTAAAAGGATACAAAGATGAGACAGAATAAGTCTAAAGCAATGGACACAAGCCGAAAGCTGAAAAGACAGGGTTATCCTAATTCTGGATGTATCCGGTCCTGACTTCCACAGGGTTCTAGAAACAATTCATAAAAGAGTCTATACCAAATAAACTCTATGAATTTGAAATAACTATCCTCGAATGAATATCTGTTTCCTGAATAACTGTTACCAGCTGTATGTAAAAAAATAATCTTAACATATAATGTGGGCAGTGTTTCCACTCGCTCATTTAACAAGATTATTATTTAATAGTGTGACGTGTAAGACGTTTTGGCTACTTCGGCTGATCCCTCTTTGAAAACTTCTCATGAACTTGTTCTTGTTCCTCCTGGACTCTTCTGTTGACTACTATGAGGAAGTGGTTACATCTATTTGGGCTTGTCGTGCGAGAATGAAATTGACTAAAGAATCTATGAGCTTTAAGGTAACTTTATGGGGTGATCCTTACGGAGTCCTCCTATAATTGTACAATGTATACAAGTTTGTATATAGTTGAAGATTAAATAGACCCTCGAATAAGTGATCCTACTCCAAAATTACACCCTTAAGAGGAATGGATAGCGAAGCGTAGACCACAGATTCTAAGTTTATAAGATCTTGATTATATATAAAACTTTAGGAATATACATTGCAAGATTATAGACCTATCCGTAAGGATCTTTTAAGTTATTACATAAGTTATTTATATGGACTAAAATACTCCTATAGTATTTCAACGTAATGTACTTGGTATGTTCTAAACTCGTTATCGCGCTATCGTATCATAGAATACTCCTATAGTATTCTAACTCTAAATGTACTTGTTCTGGTGTTCTCTTGACTGGTGTTCAGGTAAGTTTTAACACTGTTGCAACACCACATCCTTCCCAAACACATGTTGGTCACATCTCGAATGAATATAGTTGATCAGGCTATATTGATCCTAGCTATGGTTACATAACTGTTTGGGTTGACGACAGTGCCCAACCTCTAAATACTTTAGTTTTGTTCTCCTCGTGACACTAGTTCTATTATGTACATGTATAAGCAAGTAGGTATATTTTTATAACTTATAGTTATACTCTAAAAATATGTCATTATCCAGAGCACTTAAGCCCCATTGTATTCATAGTTGTATATCTGTTATCGGTTGATATACTTAGTTCACTATAAACAATGCTCTGATACCAATCTGTCACACCCCAAAACCGGAACGGCGGAATCGTTCAGGGGTGGAGGACGTCATGTTTAGTATCACGAGATATGTATATGGTAAGCAAGTAATCAACAACCATTTCATTTAGAAAGAAAGTGTTTAAAATGTGTGTGTTCACAAAACATAGAATTCATACACAAATAACAAAACAAGACTTGAAGCTATAATGCCCCATCTTCTGAATTCCTAGCACGTGCACCTGTCTAATAGTCTCCTGAGAATACAAGTTATTTGAAAGAGTTGATCAGCAATTAAGCTGGTGAGTTCATAAGATTTTAGTGATGTAAGTAAGTTGTAAAATGTTGTTGAAAATATAGTTAAAAATGTAGTTGTAACATGTAGTTGTAAAATGTTGTAAGTTGTAAGTTCTGTTTTGAAAAGTTCGCATGTTCCTCTAGAAAATCCTATATTTCCTACTTTGATGGAAGTTTAAGTAAAATGACACTACAACCCTTTCTATGGGTACTAAGTGGATACACATTATATAAGACTCAGAGTAAACAAACAATCGATTGTGCGTATCTGCCCCAAGCTCACAACCAAACGAGGAACAGAAATTAAGGCGGATAGCACACATCCCATTGGTTGTTAGATCATCGTCGTATATAACCCTGGTGTATTAACTTGTTACTCATGGAGTTAATTGTAATGGTTCCTTTATATCTAATGAAAATGTTCTTTAATAAAACATATATTTCTTATAATAAAATGGTGACCACAGTGACTACTTTTATAATAACTTAGTTTATACTGATATATATAATCTAATATCGGATAGAAAGTTAATTGGGTGAATCTGCCCTAAGCCCACAACCAAACGAGGAACAAAAATTAAGGTGGAAAGCACGCATCCAACTACCTATTGGGTATTAGCTTTATATATAAACATGATGTATAAACTAAGGTATTATAGAGTTACTCACCTAAGGTCCTTTCAATTGTACTGGTTTAATAAAATGGATTAAACCCTTTACTGGGAAATTTCTAGTTTTGTATACCAAAAGTACTGATTTTGGAAAGTATGTTTTATACTTGAAAAACTGTACTTTGACTCTGTGTCCTATAACCTGACCCATACCTGGTACCCTTATGATGACTTAATGTATACTGAGCATACATATACATAGAATCTGATAGAAAATAGATTGGGTGAATTCGTTTCATGCCCACAACCAAACAAGGAACAGGAAATGAAGCGGAGAGCACACATCCTATTACCTGTCGGACCCTATTGGTAGATATATATCCTGTGATGTATACATTAAGGAATCATAAGACTAGCATTATGGTCCTTTCATTTAAGCGTAGCCTTCTGCCAAGGCATCTTCTGTAAAACGTAGCCTTCTACCAAGGCATTTACCGTTATGTGCTAGACTCGACTGATCTGTTTGCCGTTTGTAAAAATGTATGTTTTCCCTAGTATATAACTATCTTAACTCGAAAATAGTTTGAGTTTGACTTTCAATTGGTACTGTCACTTTATGAAAGAAATGGGAAATGTAAGTACATAGTTGTCATTTATAATGACATGCAGATGTACTGGTGACCTAAAACATGTTCGTTTTATTACAGTCATAATGTGAAGGCTAGAACCCCTACTAAACGCTCTCTCTGTCAAGAGATTAAGGGAACCAAATGCGACCTCTGCAAATTCTTGCAAGCCGTGTAATTCACATTTGTTATATGATCATGTATACCCATATAACTATCACCTTTTGTTTAAAACAATGAGTTAGTGATCAATTGGTATAATTAGATCCTGTGTGTGTTCTCGTGCTATAGCAACCTAACTTGTTTGTTTTGTACTGTATGTTGTACGCTCTATTTGTTTCTCATAATTATGTGTTCTCTCTGTATGGTATTGTTTGTTTCTCTTCACTGTATGTTCTGTATGGTATTGTTTGTTTCTCTTCACTGTATGTTTGACTCATGAATGAACTGACTCTTTGCATGCTTCATTTTACTAGAAGTAATGAATAGCATTCTCCTAAACTATACCTATTATATTTTACTAATGTTCTACTTGGACTGTTATTGAAAAGACTCATTTATCTACTAAGTTATGCTTGTACTTTAAAAACGTAGTTTTGTATAACTATAAAGTAACACAACTTTAAAAGAGTTTTTGAAATGTTTTGACAACTTATAAATGACATAAGTAACATTTTGAAAGATGTTTATAACAAACATTTACACAATTATCCTTGTGTTCAACTTGTATTACCCCCCTTAAAACATTTAAAACAGTTAAAAGATTCATTATGGGGTATGAACTCACCTGATGTGGGTGATTCAAACGGGTATGCGTGTAAGGATGAGAAGTTCCACGAATAAAGTCCCGAGACACAATAGGTCCTAAATGACATATAAGGACACATATTGACATGAATATAGTGTTTATAAACAACTATATGATAGGAAACACCTTCCGGGACTAGGAAACGCTTTGACCAAGTGTTGAAATCACATGTGATTCATCAAAGGGAAGTGGAATGGCACTAACTTGAGTTTACTACCATGGGTTTACGGCCCAAGGGAGTTTACGGCCGTAAACTCATGGTCAAACATGCCTAATGTTGGTTTGAAAGCTATGGAAACTTTAGGGACTTTTGTTCTACACTTGTATGAAAAAGACCAACCCATTGAAGGCTTTTGATGAGTTTACGGCCCAAAGGAGTTTATGGTCGTAAACTCATAATCATTTATGTGTTTAAGAGAAGTTTAAGGTCCTTCAATCATCAAGGAAGGGTTCTGGGTCACTAGCTTTGCATCTTATAGGGTTTATGGTCCATACATGCTTCAACATTGAGTTTACGGCCAAGGGAGATCATGGGCCGTAAACTCAAGATGTTCTTGGGGAATGCATGTTTCAAGTCTCTAAGCATGAGTCCTAACTAGATATGAAGTATATGGAAGAGTACTTATGATCTAGAAGCTTGAAATGGTTTATATTCACAAAGAACACTAGTGTGTGTTCTTGGTGAAACTTGAAGATCTAAGCAAAGAGTGATTTCTATGGATGAAATCATGGAAGGATACTAGATTTAAGAGATGTATCAACAAATCTAGGAAGAATACTTACATCTTTTGATGATCTAGGAAGAAAGTTGGATGATACTTGAGAGGATTTGAAGAAAAATCGGCTAAGGAAGGAAAGAATGAGAAAAATGGCCAAGTATCATCTATATAACCTTGAGTTTACGGTCACATGAGTTTACGACCGTAAACTCATGGACTTGTGGCCGTGAACTCATTTTGATGAGGTTATGGTTTGATTTGCTACACTGTGGTTCTAGCAGGTACTTTCTAACACTTATTCCTTAAGTGTATTAGGCTCAAAACTCCTTATAATGACCTTTAACCGGGCTAGAACTCAGTGCTAATGAGTATGACACTCAGTTGAGTTGATTGACTGGGTCTTAAAACCAAAAATTTTCCGAGTTGTCACATATAATTACATACCTACATACTTACTATAGAACAGTGTCATACTAGAACATAACAAAAGTATTACGATTGTTGAACATCACAAGTAAGCTCAGGGATGTATGGTCAGTTCTGGGAGTGACATAGCCTGATCAACTATGTTGGTCCGAAAAGTGATTAGCATATGCCGAGAATGGTTATGATGTAGCAACAAGTCTAAAAACTTACCAACACTACTACGATGAGAACATTAGAACAGAACATAAACTTAAAATACTATAGGAGTATTTTGTGTTACTATAATTACTTATTTGAGAACTAAACAGGTCTTTATTAGTATGTCAAAAGTTGTTGAGTGGATACACTACGGTTATATGTAACTAGGGTGTCATAGACTTAGAATCTGTGATCTTTGCTTTACTTCCTGTTCCTTGTTTGGTTGTGGACTTAGAGGTAGGATCACTTATTCGAAGGTCTATCCTGTTTTGGTTACATATGACTGGTATGCACTACGCAAATGTTGGGGTAACTGATAAGGATCATCTTATAATTATCTTAGTTAGTACGTCTATTAACTATTTCTTTTACCCCTACTTCTCGCGTAGATAACATGGCTGGATTCCATATCCCCGGAGACCCGTACTTCCCAAATCAGGGCAATGCTGGATGGCTTGATGAAGAGCCAGAAGATGATCATCCAATCCCTTTGGATTATCACCTCGCATAAGGCTTTTCGGATGGTTCTGACTCCGAACCAGAAGTCAATAACCTACCTCAAGAAGTTCAAAACCCTTATCTCAACCCCCGACCTGCATTTCAAGGTCCCACACCCTTGTGGGCGACAAACTTGAATCGTTGGAGTGATGAACAGAGTCAACCATTACCCTTCAATGGAGACCGAAACTGACCGAGTCCTGACCGAGTCCTACCCATTATAGTCCGCAGGATTGCTCGGAATAATGAGCAAGGTAGAGCAGCCATCGACCGAGTCATGGAAATTGACGCTAACTCTGGCGTTAACATGGTCCGCATTCGCCAACTCGAAGAAGCCATGGAAAGGACTAGGAGAACCAATGAGGCTCTGTAGCAACAGCTAGTTGCATCCCGAGCTGAAGTCATAGAACTTCGAGTGCGTCAGAGAGCTCATGAGTGACATCTTTAAGACGTAGTACGTCAACTAGCAGATCTGAGGGTTCGCCCGACGAATAACCGTCGCCAGTAGAAGATGTCTGACTCATCTTTTCTTTTGGTTTAAGGAATAGCCTTTCGTATCGGTGCTCTATGAAGCACTTTTCTGTAAAATATTCTTGTCATTCAAGTACTTTAACAAGACTTCTAAACTGTCAAAATTTTACTACTTCTGATATGATGTAAGACCTACCCTTAGGTCAAATTTTTTCCCCAAACTAATTACATCCTTAATATCAATGATATTGGCAGCCAGCTAATCTTTTGTAAATATCTTTGTTCAAATACTTTCATTCTTGTAATTCTAGAACTCTATGGAACTCGTACTCTTATCAAGTTGTTGAACTATGGCGATTTAGTTCATGGGACTCATTCATTAACTTCACTATTGAATTATTATCATTGTACTCATCTTTTAAACTTATAGTTGAAAGATGCCTCCTCGTAATTCAATAAGGCGTAATCCTCCGATTATTCCAACTCAAACACCACCTCCCCCACAATTCGATACGGCAGCTCTTAATGTTGCGGTAGCTGCGGCAGTTGCTACAGCCATGGCACAATACCACAACAACCAGTGTACTAGTGGAGGTGGGACATTCGTTCATTCCACACCAGGTGATGTCATTGTGCGCTCGCGAGAGTGCTCTTATAAAGATTTCACCAACTGTAAACCCCGAGTCTTCAAGGGAATCGGTGGAATGATTGCTCTGTCGCAATGGTTCGAGAAGACGGAATTGATCTTTGAGATCTGTTCCTGTACTGAAGGAAGCAAAGTCAAATTTGGTGCATGCACCTTCAGTGATAGAGCCCTGACGTGGTGGAATAGCCATGTCAAGTCACTAACTTTAATAGTGGCAAATGCAATGGGCTGGGAAACTCTTAAAAGGCTTATGATAGAAGAATACTGCCCGAGGGGCGAGGTTCAAAAACTGGAACAAGAACTCTGGAGCCTGACCATGAAGGGCTCCAACATAGTGGCATACACTGCCAGATTTAGCGATCTGGTGGCACTATGTCCCAATATGGTTCCCAACGAGGAGAAGAAGATTGAGAGGTACATTTGGGGGCTGGTGCCTCCATTTTAGGGGAATGTCTTAGCTTCAAACCCCACTACTTTCGATAGTGCAAAGCGATTGGCATAACGACTCATTGATCACAGAGTCCCTACCCTGACAACGACAACAACCCTGGCTATCGCAGAACCCTCCAAAGCCGCGGACAACAAGCGAAAGTTTTGGAATAACAAAAGGGGCAAGTCGCAGCAGAACTCTGCCAAGAAGCAGTAAGTTGTGGCTGTTCATGCCGTGATTGCACCTGCTGCTACTGCCCCAAGGAAGCAGTATACTGGAAATCTGCCCAAGTGTAACAAATTCACCTTCCATCATAATGGTGTCTGTCGGGAAATGCAGTGCTCTAACTACAACAGGAAAGGGCACACTGCCCGATTCTGCAAGGCTCCGGCGAGGCCAATTAACCAATTCCCCGGCATTGTTGTGGGCCAGGCTTGCTACGGTTGTGGCGAGGTTGGTCATTTCAAGAGAGACTGCCCGAAGGCAGGAAATGCTGGCGGAGTGGGAAGAATTCTGGCGATAGGCCACGAGGAAGCCCTAGCTGATCCTACGGTGGTTACTGGTACGTTTTCCTCGATAATTCATATGCATGCATACTATTCTATAGTGGAGCGGAGAGGAGTTTCGTGAACCAAAAATTTGCTCATTTACTCAAACAAAAACCACGTGCACTAGAGGAATTATTCACTGTAGAAATGGCAAACGGGAAAACGGAAAGTACTAACTGCATATACATAGGTTGTACTTTAACTCTAGATAGTCATTCTTTCCAAATTGACCTCATGCCGGTCTCAATTAAAAGTTTCGACGTCATAATCGGCATGGATTGGTTAAGTCATCTTCGCGCCGACATCATGTGCTTTGAGAAAGCAGTTCGTCTTAACCTCCCTAACAACGAATCACTAGTTATCTACAGCGACAAATCAAGTACGAACCTTCGCATCATTTCGTGTATTCAAGCTTGAAAGTGCTTACGAAAGGAATATCATGCATTCCTTGCACACATCGTCGATACAAACCAAGAAGTGAAATACATTCAGAATAGCCCCGAAGTACGCGACTTTCCCGACATCTTTCCAGAAGAACTACCGGGATTACCACCACAACGTCAAGTCGAATTCCGAATCGACTAGTTCCAGGGGCTACCCCAGTAGACAAATCGCCTTATCGTCTGGCACCAACAGAGATGCAGGAACTTTCCAGTCAGTTTAACGAACTTCTCAGAAAGGGATTCATTAGGCCAAGCTTCTCACCATAGGGAGCACCGGTCTTGTTCGTAAAGAAGAAAGACGAATCATTTCGTATGTGCATCGAATACAGAGAGCTGAACAAACATACCATCAAGAATCGTTATCCTCTACCGCGCATTGACGACTTATTTGATCAACTTCAAGGAGCAAACTACTTCTCGAATATAGATCTAAGATCCGGGTATCACCAATTACGAGTGTTAGAGGAGGATGTCCCCAAGACAGCCTTCCGAACTCGTTATAGACACTACGAGTTTGTAGTAATGCCGTTCGGATTAACCAACGCACCAGCTGTTGTCACACCCCAAAACCGGAACGACGGAAACGTTCGGGGGTGGAGGACGTCATGTTCAGTATCACAACAATGCAAAGTAGTAAACAAGCAACAACATCATCCATTGCATTAATAATATAATTTCATACAAGTGTGTTCTATCAAGTTATATAGACACCAAAAATATACATCAAAATAAAAGATGAGTCTTGAACGAGCTCCATCTTCTCAAAACCTGGCACCGGTACCTGTCTACTGGTGATCTGAGAATACAAGTTATTTTGAAAGAGTTTATCAGCTTTAAAGCTAGTGAGATCATAAGTATATTAATGTCTGTGTTTGTATGAGAGTGTTTGTAAGTCTGTGTGACAACCGTCAAAATTCGAGTCGGTTCTAGATTTGAATAAACTTAGTTGCACATATATGCACGACACATACTGGACTTACTGACTAGAAGCTCAGTTATAACCTACTAGAAACTTGGAAGCAACTAGAAACAATGGATAATGTACTTAGATTTCACATTGATATGTGAATTCTACAACTACTTAACTGTAGAGGCTATCCATATTCGGGTCACTCTTTGACTCGAACACCTTTTCATGAATCATATACACACATCATGCACTTGACCTAGAAGTAGAAATTAGGTCAAAGTCTCATAGAAACTTAAGTCAAAGTTGAAGACTAGGACTAGTATACTTGATTCCTCAATTTCGCTTGAATCTCGGAATCACTATATAGAATGCCAATAAACCAATAAAAATAAATTACAAACATTATTTATAACTATAAAAGAGTTATAATACCATAAGATAATTTAAAGTCTCAAATATTCTATTTATTTTGATATCCAAATTTTTACAAACTCTCAAAAACCCTAAAAACCCTAAAACTTAAATTTTATAAAGTTTAACATCAAGAATTCTATAAAAATAGTTATGAAACTTATAATATTATCTTAAAACAATTAAATTCACGGAAATATAATCAAGGAAAATAAAAATTTAAGTCATTAACATTCATCCTTAATTTATAAGTCAAAAATCAAGGTTTCATGAATAAAAACTTGATTTTAGTGCACATTTTATATAAAATTTAGATATTTTATAAAATAACTTAAATTTTATAAAACAAAATGAATGAGAAAGGGTTATTATACTCAAAATTTTGGACCCCTCTCTTCCCATATCTCTCTCTCACACTCTCATTCTCCAACACACACACATCTCTCTTCTTTCTCTCTCTAGAAAACTCTCTCTACCTTCTCTCTAATATTTTTTCTCCAAACACCACAACCACAGCCTCTTAACCACTAAATTATGGAGATTCATAAGGGTTTTTCAAGCCATAAATAAATTTAAGGTAAAGAACATACATCTCTTGAAGATCCACAACAATGATTTAAGCCATGCATGTGCATTTTACTTCAAAAACCGACTTCTACTTCTTCATCTTCTTCAAACTTGTTTTCTTTTTGTTAAAATGGTTTTTAGAACATCATGTATGTGTTTTAACACAATGCATGTATGATAAACAAGGTTGCATGTTCATGATCTTAGTGCAAAAATCGATTTTAAGGATTAAAACATCAAACTCAAGTTAAGAGGTTTTGAGAAACAAAATTTGGTTCATAAATGAATGTATACATTTTGATAAGTTTTAATCTTTTGATCTCTGGAAACATGACTAGAATATAAGTTTATCATGATATCTTTTAAAATATTTCAAAAGATTTACTCAAAGAAATGATGAAAACTCATTTTTCTAACCAATCACCATGCATGCAATCTGCCAGATTTCTTTACCTGACTTTAAACTGTCATATCTCACTCATTTCTTAACCAAAATTCGGGATTCTTTTTCTGAAATATAATATTTTGAGTTAGCTTTCAAACCCATCTGACCTCACTGGAAAATTCGAACATGTTCGATTTTTAGCAATTTTTACAAAACTGTTGCTCAATCAGCACCTTTTTGTGAATACTAGTTTTGTATTGCATGTTCAAAGATCTTATTCATCACTAAAAATCAAGGAAAAATTAATTTGAGCACTTAACATCATGTATTAAGAGTTATAAAAATATCTTGATTCAAAAGCCTTTGGAACATGTTGGAAAAATTCTCAAAGTAACATCAATAATTTTTACCAAAATCACAAGAATCAAGTTTTCTCTATAATTGTTTGAGCCTTTAGGCATGTTTTTCGACATCAAAAATAAGAAAACAATTTTTCATTGTTATTAAATTGTTTGAAATTGCATTCTGGAAATTTTTAGCTCAATATATATTTTCTTTATTTTTACATGAAAATAATAATAAAATAGAGTGTTAAAGCATATAAAATACTTAAACTTGTAAATAAATTCTGGAAATATTTGTGGATGACCCTTTAAGTTAATAAACATCTCTCATGAAGTTTCATCGATTTTTGTTTCTGTTTAGTATGGTTTTTATTTTTCTTTTTATTTAGCTCTAATAAATCCTAAAACCACTTTAGGGAATGTGAAAATATTATTTCTTATTTTTCGCAGCTTGTACCTTATATTTAAGACTCCGAAAAATATTTTGGGAATTTTTGAAAATGTATATCTATTTTTCTTGAATTTTTGTGTTTATAATGGACTAAAAACAGGAAAAATAGTTTTACTCATCCAAAATTCATGAAAATTTACCAAAAACTCTTATAATATGTTAGGATGATACATAAAATTTTTGATGATTTTTATCTTCTGTATGCTATTTTTCTTCTATTTTCCCAAGATTTAATACACTTAAATGTACAAAAATCATAAAAATTGTGTTAAACTTTTTAAAAACACATATTAATATTTTTCCTAGATTATGTACACTGTAAAATAGTTACACAAAAATTACAAGAATTTTTCATGATAATTTACTATTTTTCCATGATTTTATGATTATTCATGGAATTAAATGGTGAAAAATAGTTAGACAAATCAAAAATTGAAGAAAATTTATCTTAAGGTCTTTGACTTCAATTAAAAATGAAATACAAAGTTTGGGAAAGTTTAGAACTAAATTGATTTCGTTTTGAATATTTAATCATTGGAACACCTCTAAAATGTTAAATATTAACATTTCAATAATGGAAATTTTCCACTTAAATTGTTATATAACAATTGATTCTTTGAAACTTAATTTCCACAGAAAAATATTTGTAACTTATCAATATTAAATTTTGACACATTATTGGCATAATTCTATTGTAGTAGTAAGTATACTAGTATTAGATTTCAATTAGAGACTCATTAGTGTGCAACATCGTTGTAGGAAAACGATAGTGGTACGAGTAGAGCGTAGATCAAGGCATCATTTGCATTATTTTGCATATTGTGAGTATTCACCACTCCCCTATTTTCGGTTTTTAAATGTTTTGGGGTGGAAAAGCATGTCCTAAACTATTTATGTTTGTTGCATTTATTTTACTCGTATAAACTTGGTTGCTATATTTTGCATATTGTGAGTATTCACCACTCCCCTATTTTCGGTTTTTAAATGTTTTGGGGTGGAAAAGCATGTCCTAAACTATTTATGTTTGTTGCATTTATTTTACTCGTATAAACTTGGTTGCTATATTTTGCATATTATGAGTATTCACGCACTCCCCTATTTTCAGTTTTTATGTTTTGGGGTGGAAAAACATGTCCCGAAAAACTATTATTTGAAGGTTGTATGTAAATTGATTTGTATCAAACATGATTGCTGTTTTATTGCTATATCTCTCTATGTATGTCTATGCAACACGGAACATGAGAACTTATCGTATCAAGGCCCTTCCCTTATCTCTAACCATTAACTCTTTGAGCCAATGGTCATTATGGATAGCGCTATTAGGAATTGACAACTCCTCACTCGCCCTATTGCTGGAGTGCATGATACCATATTCATCTATGGAACGATAAGCATAGATCTTGATAGGGCTTCAGTCATAGGTTTGGTTGAGAACTCATTGTTTGCTCATACACATACAAACTTGTTACTCATTATAGCAATAAACTTGTTATTTATTATGGCAATAAACTCGTTTATCAATTATAGCAATCAACTTTGTTTCTTATTATAGCAATAAACTTTGTATCTCATTATAACAACGAACTTTTGTTACTAAATACTTATTTACTTGTTTTAGCAACAAAATTGGTTGCTTCTTATAGTAACAAACTTGTTGCTCCTTGTAGCAATGAAACTTGATTACTCATTTTAGTAACAAACTTTATTTCCCATGAGGATATGAACGTTGCATCTCTTTTGGGCAACATACTTTATTTCTCATGATGACAACGAACTTTGTTTACACAAACTTATTTACTCATTTTAGCAATATATTTTTATCTATGGAAACTTATATCAAAATTTGATTTCGATTCATGAAACCAATATTATTTTTAAACTTGTGAGTACTCACCAACTATTTTTATAGTTGACGCTCGTTTTACATGCTTTTTCAGGAATCATCGAGTAAGTGGCACTTAGGGACACTTCAGTTTTAGGAGCATTCGCATGTGTTGTATTTCAATTTACATTGTAATTTCTTTTAAAAGTTGTTCAAACCCATTGTAAAATTGTAATGATTTTTAATATTATGGTTGGTGTTGTCTTTTAACTTTTGCTAGGAAACCCTTTATACTGCCACGCCTCGTGTTTCCGCTTTAGCGGGGTGTGATAGGAAATGGTATCAGAGCCGAAGGTTATAGAGAATACCGGTTTTCCTTTGGAGAACCACAACTATAGCCAAAAATTTTCAAAATGTTTTTAAAATACCGAACATACTACTAGTATAACTAATTCGAGTACGCATTATTGGACTTTAACTAAGTATAGCTTGGCCAACTATGCTTAATTAAGGAGACTTAATGCGAGGCTTGAAACGGTTATAGTAGAATTATGTTCAAAACAATTTTCAACTTAAACTTTTGAAAAACAAAATTTTTGGTGTGCGTACGGGCATTGCATATTATAGGCATTCATCTAGATACACTTAGAAACTAAGTTCACTGTTATATCAATGCCCTTATTTAGAAATATTCTTATCCCTTATCAAGTGCTAGGTTAACCACTTAGGTTATATCACTAGCCACTCTAAGAGCAATGCACATAGTACTGATAATGGGTATTCCTCGGTAGCTCTTGACTTTAGATATAAGGTTAGTAGTTAGATATACACTAGTAATAATCTTAAGTCGAAACCAATACCAATTATCCCTCAATACCTCTTCATCGTCTTCGTACTAGAGTTACAACTAGGAAAAAGCGTTTCGATACCGACATGAATGATAATTGGAGCATCGCGTAAGGATGTAGATGAGTCACCACTAAGTAATCACTTGGATACCATTGGCGGGCATTCCGGATTCGACTAACAAGGAGACACAAAGGTTTAACCTATTGCAACTAATACGTGAGACCTTATTACTACGCTACGATTTAGCTTTAGGTTGTTTCCACCTTCAGGTTAAAACCTAACATAGGATATCTCTTTGACCTCTATAAAAGGCCACGAAACTGCATTGACACCATAAAATGTTTTTCAAACAATTTTTCTTGCCCTTTATCTTAGGGAAAAAGACATCGGTACTCGTCTTATACTCGCCTTGTACTCGCCTTAGTATTTAGGTACGATCAGCTACACTAATATACTTATTCCTTACTTCTTAATCTTCCATCGAAAAATTATTTCGTTTCATCGGTTTTATTTATCATCGATAAAATACTTTATAACCACTTCATACAACTTACTAGACATTTCCTAACAATGTAAGCCATATTCTCGCTAAAAATCTTTTGACAACTTGCTTTAACTTAACACTTTTCTTCAAAACTCAATTTAACCAACATTGGTTTTAACCTTGCTATTTCAATTTCATTTCAATGGATTGATGTGCTTTTAAGGGCATATAAACCATTTTAAACATTGCTTACCATTTTGACACGTCTTCGAAAAACTAGAAACATTTTCTTTTATAATCGTGTTTAAACTCTTTACTATAAAACTTAAACATATGACGTTAAAGTTCATATTATGTGTAAAAGCTTCATCGGATCTTCAAACCACTTTTGTTTTAAGACTTTTGACTACTTCCCCATTTAGGCATTGTACTTTACTTAAATGTGTTTTCTTGAAACCCAACATGGTATTTTTACAACTTTCTAATCCAAATGTGTTTACAAGACATCACTGATGCCTACATTTCAAAACACACCTTATTTGTTTATTTTATTTCAAATTAGTTTTATAATCTGTGTTTATAAAACTTACAACATTGCAAAACTTAGTGTTCACTTTTAAATTTCCAGTGACACCTTCAACAATGTATAATTACTCTTCTAAATCTATTGAGTCTTTACCTTATATGTTTTAACTATTATTGAACTTCATTCTAAAAAGTCAAATTGTCAGATTTTCAACTACCGTTTGTAGTGCTTCTTCTTTTTCACAAATGGAGTTTAACTTAATAAGGTAACTCGTGATTATTAGCAAACATTCTAAGACTCTCACATGTCTATTTAATCATCAATATACATCAAATATTAAAGTTTGAAATATATCTCAACCTGGTTTTAATCTACCTATAGGTATTGTTCTTATAATTTTAACAATAACAATCATTGCCGCCGCTACCTTCCTTTTTCTTTCCCCCGCACTTGATTTCTTGCTCTCCTTATGATTTTAGATCTCGCACACCCATAATAATAACATAATACATTGTCTAACTTTGTTTCTGTCTATTTTGCTTCTCCTGGTATCATGTTTGTACACATACATACTAGAAGTCTATCCTTTCGTTTTGAGCGATTAATACATGTATAGCCGTAAGGAATAATTTTTATTTAGTCAACTTTGATATATTCAATTACGCCTTTTTATCATATACATCTTGTTTTTATTTTGAAATATCTATAAACAAGTGATCCTTATTTACATTTGCTCTTTCGTTCTAAATTCAGAAACTTGATATAAAATGCAATTTTCATTGTATTTTTCCTTATAATTAATACACAAGATGAATACTCTTATGCTTATAATTTTTCTATATCCGGAAAATATATGTGAAGGATATGTATCCTTATGTTTCTTCTTTTCTTTAAATACATCAAGAATTTTGAATTTTACGATTATCTATTCTCTAAATGATTGTTTTTGTAGAAACACTAAACTATGAATGCCCTATTTTGAAGATTGAAATTTTTACACCTTTCTTAAAATAGTAATTTACTTTGAAATTTTCAGTGAGTTCCTAAACTCTCAAGCTTGTTTTCATAAGTATTTTGACTCCTCGTAAACTTAGATTTGTCCTGACTTACACAATTAGTCAATATTTCAAATAGCGTAATATCAATAATTTCAATAAATTTTTTTTTCCCTTAATGACGACTTAAACCTTTAACTTTAATTAATCTTTATATTATTTTACTACTTTGTTGGATCGCCACACATGTATCTTCATTATCTTGGAATTATTACACATTTTGATAATAGTGAGATTAATTATCATTTCTAAACAGACATTTTGATAACAATGAGATTTTTAATCACTTCTAAACACTTAAAATGCTATATACACAATGTGATTTAATTTATCATAAATTTTCATCGCCTCCATTTGCACCAATGACTCTCTAAATATATTTATTCTTCGAATAAGGTTTTATTATTGTAAGAGTAACCGTAGTAGTAATTATAGCCTCGGAGATGCTCAATCATTCGTAATTTATTCTGTCGATGACACTTAATTAGCCTTTACATTTGAGATGTACCAAAACTTCGTTGCCTACCCTTAGTACATATTTTTAGGAACTTACCCTCAGTCGCTTATCTTTCATTCGTGCTACCCCTTCTTATTTCAAAATATATCCTTTCCAGATGTAGTAGCCAACCCGGAAGTGAACAAATTGTTCCTAATCTCTTCTTTATTAGGCGGCGAATTTACACTTAGTGCTAATTTAGAACGCGACTTAAGGATCAATGCGGATTTAACGCTCAGTGCAGTTAGTGCTTCAGCAAAACTTATAGCTCTCTTAATTCAGATAATATCTAACTAGATGATCTTTTTCGACTAGGTCGCCATGTTTGGATCATGATTTCCATGATCCTAATTTCTCGCAATCTAAATAGTAGAACTCGAATTAAGGAAACAATAATTTGACTATAGCTAAAGAATTGGGCTTTTCCCTTGAGGAAATAAACCTGAAATAATCAAAGAACATTGCAAGTCACCACCTCTCCAACTATATAATTGTATTCGACTGAGTTCTAATAGAATACGTCACGAATTGAATTTCGGGGCGAAATTCTTTCAACCGGGGGAGAATGTGACAACCGTCAAAATTCGAGTCGGTTCTAGATTTGAATAAACTTAGTTGCACATAGATGCACGACACATACTGGACTTAGTGACTAGAAGCTCAGTTATAACCTACTAGAAACTTGGAAGCAACTAGAAACAATGGATAATGTACTTAGATTTCACATTGATATGTGAATTCTACAACTACTTAACTGTAGAGGCTATCCATATTCGGGTCACTCTTTGACTCGAACACCTTTTCATGAATCATATACACACATCATGCACTTGACCTAGAAGTAGAAATTAGGTCAAAGTCTCATAGAAACTTAAGTCAAAGTTGAAGACTAGGACTAGTATACTTGATTCCTCAATTTCGCTTGAATCTCGGAATCACTACATAGAATGCCAATAAACCAATAAAAATAAATTACAAACATTATTTATAACTATAAAAGAGTTATAATACCTTAAGATAATTTAAAGTCTCAAATATTCTATTTATTTTGATATCCAAATTTTTACAAACTCTCAAAAACCCTAAAAACCCTAAAACTTAAATTTTATAAAGTTTAACATCAAGAATTCTATAAAAATAGTTATGAAACTTATAATATTATCTTAAAACAATTAAATTCAGGGAAATATAATCAAGGAAAATAAAAATTTAAGTCATTAACATTCATCCTTAATTTATAAGTCAAAAATCAAGGTTTCATGAATAAAAACTTGATTTTAGTGCACATTTTATATAAAATTTAGATATTTTATAAAATAACTTAAATTTTATAAAACAAAATGAATGAGAAAGGGTTATTATACTCAACATTTTGGACCCCTCTCTTCCCATATCTCTCTCTCACACTCTCATTCTCCAACACACACACATCTCTCTTCTTTCTCTCTCTACCTTCTCTCTAATTTTTTTTCTCCAAACACCACAACCACAGCCTCTTAACCACGAAATTATGGAGATTCATAAGGGTTTTTCAAGCCACAAATAAATTTAAGGTAAAGAACATACATCTCTTGAAGATCCACAACAATGATTTAAGCCATGCATGTGCATTTTACTTCAAAACCGACTTCTACTTCTTCATCTTCTTTAAACTTGTTTTCTTTTTGTTAAAATGGTTTTTAGAACATCATGTATGTGTTTTAACACCATGCGTGTATGATAAACAATGTTGCATGTTCATGATCTTAGTGCAAAAATCGATTTTAAGGATTAAAACATCAAACTCAAGTTAAGAGTTTTTGAGAAACAAAATTTTGTTCATAAATGAATGTATACATTTTGATAAGTTTTAATCTTTTGATCTCTGGAAACATGACTAGAATATAAGTTTATCATGATATCTTTTAAAATATTTCAAAAGATTTACTCAAAGAAATGATGAAAACTCATTTTTCTAACCAATCACCATGCATGCAATCTGCCAGATTTCTTTACCTGACGTTAAACTGTCATATCTCACTCATTTCTTAACCAAAATTCGGGATTATTTTTCTGAAATATAATATTTTGAGTTAGCTTTCAAACCCATCTGACCTCACTGGAAAATTCAAATATTTCAATTTTTAGCAATTTTTACAAAACTGTTGCTCAATCAGCACCTTTTTGTGAATACTAGTTTTGTATTGCATGTTCAAAGATCTTATTCATCACTAAAAATCAAGGAAAAATTAATTTGAGCACTTAACATCATGTATTAAGAGTTATAAAAATATCTTGATTCAAAAGCCTTTGGAACATGTTGGAAAAATTCTCAAAGTAACATCAATAATTTTTACCAAAATCACAAGAATCAAGTTTTCTCTATAATTGTTTGAGCCTTTAGGCATGTTTTTCTACATAAAAAATAAGAAAACAATTTTTCATTGTTATTAAATTGTTTGAAATTGCATTCTGGAAATTTTTAGCTCAATATATATTTTCTTTATTTTTACATGAAAATAATAATAAAATAGAGTGTTAAAGCATATAAAATACTTAAACTTGTAAATAAATTCTGGAAATATTTGCGGATGACCCTTTAAGTTAATAAACATCTCTCATGAAGTTTCATCGATTTTTGTTACTGTTTAGTATGGTTTTTAATTTTCTTTTTATTTAGCTCTAATAAATCCTAAAACCACTTTAGGGAATGTCAAAATATTATTTCTTATTTTTCGCAGCTTGTACCTATATTTAAGACTCCGAAAAATATTTTGGGAATTTTTGAAAATATATATCTATTTTTCTTGAATTTTTGTGTTTATAATGGACTAAAAACAGGAAAAATAGTTTTACTCATCCAAAATTCATGAAAATTTACCAGAAACTCTTATAATATGTTAGGATGATACATAAAAATTTTGATGATTTTTTTCTCCTGTATGCTATTTTTCTTCTATTTTCCCAAGATTTAATACACTTAAATGTACAAAAATCAGAAAAATTGTGTTAAACTTTTTGAAAACACATATTAATATTTTTCCTAGATTATGTACACTGTAAAATAGTTACACAAAAATAACAAGAATTTTTCATGATAATTTACTATTTTTCCATGATTTTATGATTATTCATGGAATTAAATGGTGAAAAATAGTTAGACAAATCAAAAATTGAAGAAAATTTATCTTAAGGTCTTTGACTTCAATTAAAAATGAAATACAAAGTTTGGGAAAGTTTAGAACTAAATTGATTTCGTTTTGAATATTTAATCATTGGAACACCTCTAAAATGTTAAATATTAACATTTCAATAATTGAAATTTTCCACTTAAATTGTTATATAACAATTGATTCTTTGAAACTTAATTTCCACATAAAAATGTTTGTAATTGATCAATATTAAATTTTGACACATTATTGGCATAATTCTATTGTAGTAGTAAGTATACTAGTATTAGATTTCAATTAGAGACTCATTAGTGTGCAACATCGTTGTAGGAAAACGATAGTGGTACGAGTAGAGCGTAGATCAAGGCATCATTTGCATTATTTTGCATATTGTGAGTATTCACCACTCCCCTATTTTCGGTTTTTAAATGTTTTGGGGTGGAAAAGCATGTCCTAAACTATTTATGTTTGTTGCATTTATTTTACTCGTATAAACTTGGTTGCTATATTTTGCATATTGTGAGTATTCACCACTCCCCTATTTTCGGTTTTTAAATGTTTTGGGGTGGAAAAGCATGTCCTAAACTATTTATGTTTGTTGCATTTATTTTACTCGTATAAACTTGGTTGCTATATTTTGCATATTATGAGTATTCACGCACTCCCCTATTTTCAGTTTTTATGTTTTGGGGTGGAAAAACATGTCCCGAAAAACTATTATTTGAATGTTGTATGTAAATTGATTTGTATCAAACATGATTGCTGTTTTATTGCTATATCTCTCTATGTATGTCTATGCAACACGGAACATGAGAACTTATCGTATCAAGGCCCTTCCCTTATCTCTAACCATTAACTCTTTGAGCCAATGGTCATTATGGATAGCGCTATTAGGAATTGACAACTCCTCACTCGCCCTATTGCTGGAGTGCATGATACCATATTCATCTATGGAACGATAAGCATAGATCTTGATAGGGCTTCAGTCATAGGTTTGGTTGAGAACTCATTGTTTGCTCATACACATACAAACTTGTTACTCATTATAGCAATAAACTTGTTATTTATTATGGCAATAAACTCGTTTATCAATTATAGCAATCAACTTTGTTTCTTATTATAGCAATAAACTTTGTATCTCATTATAACAACGAACTTTTGTTACTAAATACTTATTTACTTGTTTTAGCAACAAAATTGGTTGCTTCTTATAATAACAAACTTGTTGCTCCTTGTAGCAATGAAACTTGATTACTCATTTTAGTAACAAACTTTATTTCCCATGAGGATATGAACGTTGCATCTCCTTTGGGCAACATACTTTATTTCTCATGATGACAACGAACTTTGTTTACACAAACTTATTTACTCATTTTAGCAATATATTTTTATCTATGGAAACTTATATCAAAATTTGATTTCGATTCATGAAACCAATATTATTTTTAAACTTGTGAGTACTCACCAACTATTTTTATAGTTGACGCTCGTTTTACATGCTTTTTCAGGAATCATCGAGTAAGTGGCACTTAGGGACACTTCAGTTTTAGGAGCATTCGCATGTGTTGTATTTCAATTTACATTGTAATTTCTTTTAAAAGTTGTTCAAACCCATTGTAAAATTGTAATGATTTTTAATACTATGGTTGGTGTTGTCTTTTAACTTTTGCAATGAAACCCTTTATACTGCCACGCCTCGTGTTTCCGCTTTAGCGGGGTGTGACAGTCTGCAATTGTATAAGTTTGTAAAAGTTTGTAATTGTTTGAACTCTCCTAGAAAACCCTATGTTTCCTACTAAAACTAGCCTTCTACCAAGGCATCTAGTATTTGTGTGTGTGTCTCTTGTAAGAGTGTGTATTTTCCCAATTCCTACTATCATTAACCAAAAATATAGTTTTTACATTATTGTTTATTGTGTGAAGATCACAAAGTAAATGTAATGGGAAAATGAAATAGTACTGTAGTGTTGTATTAAGTAACTACTGCTATACTAACTACCTTAAACCAATTGTTATTTAAAGTACCATGTGATCGGCCTGTATCCTGCTACCGACTCTATAGAAAAACGACGATGTAAGACGTCGTAAGAAATGACGTTTGGCACCCGTAGACTTGCAAGTCCCACTGTAGCGAGCAGCAAGGTGTAGGATAGTCAATCCAGTATAGATCTATACACAAACTCATACGCTCCCCACTTAAGGAGATTCTGGATACAAAACGGTCACGACAGGTAGTGCCATGCCCCGTTACATGGCTCACATAAATGTAATAATGTATATGTATATGTATATGTATGTGCTAGCTGTATTGTGTGTTCTTTCTCTGTCTAGCCTGTATGTTTTGTTTCTCATCACTGTGTATTATGTTTGTTTCTCATCACTATGTATTATGTTTGTTTCTCATCACTATGTAATATGTTTGTTTCTCATCACTATGTATTACTCATGAATGAACTAACTCATTGTATGTTTCATTGTTCTAGTAATAGTATTTTCCTAAACTATACCTATTATAGTTTACTAGTAATGTTGTTTGTGTATATGAACATGTTTGTATACCTTTGCTACCCAAAGGCATTGAACTGAATGAAAGAAGTAACATTTTATATCTACACACATATACATGATATATAACTATGATTCAAACGACCTTCGGACAAATAATATGAATACCCTAAGTCCACAACCAAACAATGAACAGGAAGTAAGGTGAGCTATCAGTCCTAAGTCCTTTCAATCCTACTTATATAACTATATCTATATAGATACACAGAATATAAGTTAAAAGAGTTTAAGTAAAAGTATTTAACATGTAAAAGAGTTTGATAAAAGCATTTGGTATGTAAAAGAGTTTGTAAGACAGTTTGAAGTAAAACAGTTTGGTAACACAGTTGGAAAAGTAAGAAATCCACTTGTTTGGTAGTTATTAATCACATGTGATTGATATAATAACTATAATAGTTCAACTTGTATTCCCCCCCCCCCCCGTAAAAGCATTTAAAAAAACATTTAAAAGGTTAATTAAGGGGTATAAACTCACCTGTAGTGAGTGGTTTGGATGAACGAAATGTATAGGATGCTAAGTGTCAAGTGAAGACTTGAACACACACAAGGATCCTAGTTAACATATAATAACACATATATGTATCCAATTAGTCATAAAACAACTAATTAACCAAGTTTAAGACATCCTAAGACATGTAAAACACTTGATTTAAGTGCTATAAGTCCTAAGGATTGCATCTAAGGGTGGTAGGACCTTGCATTTGAGTTTAGGGTTCAAGGGTGAACTCCCTTGGAGTTTATGGTTTTGTGACCATAACCCCTTGAGTTTACTGTCGTAAACCCATGAGTTTACGGCCGTAAACTCATGGTACTTTGACCATTTTGAGTTTCGAAGCTTTCAAGATCATAAGAAGCATTCCTACTTCATGTTTAAGCCTTAGGAAGTGATTAGGGCACCATTTCACTCCTTTATGGAGTTTACGGTCCTTGGCCCATTTGTCTTTGGGTTTACGGCCGTAAACCCAAATGGTTTATGGTTTTTTGATGTTTTCAAGTACCAATCACATCAAGGAAGGGTCTAGGCTAGTTTCCAAGGCTTGGTAAGGGAGTAGCGCACACTTTGGCACCCTTTTTAGGGTTTACGGTCCAAAAACATCTTGGACCGTAAACACCTTTGATCTTGTGTTTCTTGGGTGTTTTCTTGATGATTAGAAGTGTAATAAGTCTTATAATACTCCAGGGTAAGAGTACTTACTAGGTAGAAGCTTGAAGAGGTGCTAAAAGTCCAAGAACACTAGTGTGTGTTCTTGGTGTTCTTGGTGAAACTTGAAGATCTACACTTTTGGAATGATTTCACGGATGGAATCATGTAAGATCACTAGATTAAGTAAGATATCAACTTTTTAGGGCTAGAAACACTTACAAAGTTGAAGATCAAGAAGAAAAGTCGGATGATACTTGAGAGGATTTGAGTTTGGATCTTGAAAATGTGAAAAGTGATAAATAATGACTAAGTGTCATATTTATACCCTCTTTTAGGGTTTACGGCCGTAAACACCTTTGTTTAGGCCGTAAACTCCAAACTCTTGGAGTTTTGGGACATTATTGTTGCACAATAAACCCTAGGGCATCCTCTCTCCTGTTATCTCCTGAAGTACTAATCTTAAAATACTCAAACTTATTCCAAAAAGCTTAAAAATTAGCAGAAACAGTTTTGACTCCTATTGAAGTGAATGGTTGTACATAATAGAAATTTCGGGTTGTCACAGCTATATTCATGGATCTAATGAATAGGGTGTGCCGTCCTTACTTGGATCAGTTTGTTATCATCTTCATCGATGACATACTTATCTACTCCCGAAGTAAGGAGGAACATAGTCAACATCTACGGAAAGTTTTAGAAACATTATGATCAGCGAGGCTCTATGCGAAGTTCTCTAAGTGCGAGTTTTGGATTCGAAGAGTCAAATTCTTAGGCCACGTTGTTAGCGAGAAGGGAATACACGTGGACCCTTCCAAAATCAAAGCCATTGACAACTGGACAACACCGAAGACACCTACAGAAATTCGTCAATTTCTAGGTATCGCTGGCTACTATCGCAGGTTCATACGGAACATCTCATGCATCGCAAAACCACTTACTTCATTGACCCAGAAAGGCATGGCCTTTGACTGGGAAGAGAAACAAGAGAAGGCGTTCCAAGCACTGAAACAAGCCTTGTGCACCGCACCGATATTATCCCTCCCAGAAGGGATAGAATATTTCGTGGTGTATTGCGATTCATCCAACCAAGAGCTTGGTTGTGTTCTTATGCAAAGAGGAAAGGTTATTGCCTATGCATCCAACCAAGGGCTTGGTTGTGTTCCCAAGTGAGTTCAGGTCCTCGCTTGGCGTTCCAACGAACCTTCACTATCGGGATACGGCTTTGTTTTGTTTGCTTGACCTCCCGGTCCATGATCTCCACAGGTTCTTCCACGAAGGTGAGGCTCTCGTTGATCTCGATCTCGTCGAGTGGGATTACAAGAGTCTCGTCGGACAGACACTTTTTCAAGTTCGAGACGAGGAAAGTAGAATGTACGTTACTGAGTTCGCGCCGTAAGTTAAGTTTGTAAGCTACATGGTCGATTCTTGCGAGAATCTCGAAAGGCCCTATGTACCTTGGATTTAGCTTTCCACACTTTCCGAAGCGTATCAAGCCCTTCCAGGGTGAGACCTTCAATAGAACATGGTCGCCCACCTGGAATTCCAACGGTTTCCTTCATTTATCAGCGTAGCTTTTCTGTCGGTCTCTAGAGGCTTTCAATCGTTCACGAATCTGAACGATCTTCTATGTCTTTTCCTGAATGATCTCCGGACCTGTGAGAGTGTTGTCAGGAACTAGTTCTTTAGCTAACTGGGTATCACCCACCTCAGCCCAACACAGAGGGGATCTGCACTTTCGGCCATAGAGGGCCTCGAATGGAGCAGCCTTTATGCTTGTGTGCTAACTGTTGTTGTAGGAAAATTCGACAAGGGGTAAATGAGTATCCCATGCTTTCCCAAAGTCGATTACACAGGCTCGTAACATGTCTTCCAAGGCTTGGATAGTCCTCTCACTTTGCCCGTCTGTCTGTGGATGGTAGGCTGTACTCATGTCCAGCCTAGTTCCTAGGGAACTTTGTAGCGACTGTCAGAACCTCGAAGTGAATCTACTATCTCTGACTGAGATAATGGATATGGGAACACCGTGCAGTCGTACAATCTCCCTAATGTAAGTTCTTGTAAGCTTCTCCATCTTTTATGTTTCCTTGATAGGCAGGAAGTGTGCGGACTTGGCCAATCTATCGACGATGACCCATATGGTATCAAGTCCACCCGTTGTCTTGGGCAACTTGGTTATGAAGTCCATAGTAATCCGCTCCCACTTCCATTCCGGTATCTCTGGCTGTTGTAGTAGACCGGAGGGTTTCTGGTATTCGACCTTGACCTTGGCGCAAGTAAGGCATTTACTCATGAAGGTAGCAATCTCTGCTTTCATGTTAGGCCACCAGTATAGCTTTTTAAGATCCAGATACATCTTATCTTAACCTGGGTGGACGGAATAACGAGTGTTGTGTGCCTCGTTCATGACCAAGTCTCTACAACCACCAAGTTTCGGGGTCCAGATCCGATCCATGAAATAATAAGCTCCGCCACCCTTAACCTCCAAGTTCTTATCCATCCCTCTCAGGGATTCACCCGCCACATTTTCAGGTTTCTAAGCGTCGTGCTGAGCCTCCTTAATTTGTGTGGACAAGTGTGAATGGATAGTCATAGTCAATGATTTGACTCTACGACCAGAATATTCTTTCCGACTCAGGGCGTCAGCTACTACATTGGCTTTACCCGGATGATAACGTATTTCGCATTCGTAATCACTGAGTAGCTCGACCCACCGTCGTTGTCTCATGTTGAGCTCTTTCTGGTCGAATATGTGTTGTAGGCTCTTGTGGTCTGTAAAGATAGTGCTTTTTGTACCATACAGGTAGTGTCTCCAGATGTTCAGAGCAAACACAACTGCTCCTAGTTCAAGATCGTGGGTAGTGTAGTTGACCTCATGTGTCTTCAGCTGTCTCGAGACATAGGCGATGACCTTACCTCGCTGCATCAGAACACATCCGAGTCCTTGATTCGACGCATCGCAATAGACAATGAAGTCTTCTATCCCTTCGGGGAGGGATAGTATTGGTGCGGTGCACAGGGCTCGCTTGAGCATTTGGAACGCTCTCCCCTGCTTCTCTTCCCAGTCAAAGGCCATGCCCTTCTGGGTCAGTGTCGTAAGAGCCTTCTCAATACGGGAGAAGTTCTGAATAAACCTGCGATAGTAGCCAGCGAGGCCTAGAAATTGACGAATTTCTGTAGGCGTCTTCGGTGCTGACCAGTTCTCAATGGCCTTGATTTCGGAAGGGTCCACGTGTATTCCCTCTTCGCTAACCACGTGCCCTAAGAATTCGACTAGTCGGATCCAAAATTCGCATTTCAAAAACTTCGCATAGAGCTTCTCCGAACGTAATGTTTCTAAGACTAGTCGTAGATGTTGACTATGCTCCTCCTTACTACGAGAGTAGATAAGTATGTCATCGATGAAGACATTGACGAACTGATCCAAGTAAGGACGACACACCCTATTCATTAATTCCATGAATACCGCGGGCGCGTTTGTTAATCCGAACGGCATCACTACGAATTCGTAGTGCCCATAACGAGTTCGGAAGGCTGTCTTCGGAACAACCTCCCCTAGCACTCATAGTTGGTGATATCCGGATCTTAAGTTGATTTTTTAAAAGAAGTTCGCCCCTTGAAGTTGATCGAATAAATCGTCAATCCGAGGCAAAGGATAACGATTTTTTATGGTCATTTTGTTGAGCTCCCTGTAGTCGATGCACATACGAAACGATCCGTCTTTCCTCTTGACGAACAAGACTGGAGCTCCGCAGGGTGAGAAGCTTGGTCTTATAAAGCCCTTGCTGAGCAGTTCGTTAAGTTGACCGGATAGTTCTTGCATCTCTGTAGGTGCTAGACGATAGGGCGATTTGGCTACGGGGGTAGCCCCTGGAACTAAGTCGATTCTGAACTCAACTTGACGTTGCGGAGGTAATCCTGGGAGTTCTTCTGGAAAGATGTCGGGAAAGTCGCGTACTACTGGAATGTTCTGAATGTCTTTTGTTTCTTGGCTCACATCGACCACATGAGCAAGGAATGCGCGACATTCCTTTCGCAAGAATTTCTGAGCTTGAATGCTCGAAATGATACGAAGGTTCGTGCCGGGTTTGTCGCCATATACTACTAGAGTTTCGCCAGACGACAGATTAAGGCGTACAGCCTTTTCGTAACACATGATGTCGGCACGATGAAGACTCAACCAATCCATGCCGATGATGACGTCGAAACTTTTAATTGAGACCGGCATGAGGTCGATCGAAAATGAATGGCTATCTAGAGTTAGGGTACACCCTATGAATATACTGCTAGTGCTCTCCGTCTTTCCATTAGCCATTTCTACTGTGAACGGTTCCTTAAGTGCTCGTGATTTTTGCTTAAGTAAATGAGCAAATTTTTGGTTCACGAAGCTCCTCTCCGCTCCACTATCAAACAGTATGCATGCATAAGAGTTATCGAGGAGAAACGTACCAGTGACCACTGTGGGGTCGGCAACCGCTTCCTCATGGCCTATGGCCAGAACTCTTCCCACTCCACCGGCATTCCCTGCCTTCTGTCAGTTCCTTTTGTAGTGGCCCACCTCGCCACAACCGTAGCAAGTTTGGCTCACACCAGCGCCGAGGACTTGGGTGATTGGACTCGCCGGAGCTTTGCAGAAACGAGCAGTGTTGCCCTTCCTGTTGCAATTCAAACACTGCATTTCCCGGCAGGCTCCTACGTGGTGGAAGTTGCACTTGTTGCACTTGGGCAAACTTCCAGCGTACTGCTTTACTGGAGCAGTAGCAGTGGCAGGTGCTATCGCACTATGAACTGCCACAATCTGCTGCTTTTTGGCAGCCTTCTTCTTTTTCTTGACATCCCAGAATTTCCGCTTGGAATCAGCGGTTCTGGCAGGTTCTGAGATGGCCAGGGTTGTTGTTGCGGCCGGGGTACGAACCCCATGGTCTATAATCCGTTGTGCCAATCGCTTGGCACTATCGAATGTAGTGGGGTTTGAAGCCAAAACATTTCCATGGAATGGAGGCACCAGCCCCCATATGTATCTTTCAATCTTCTTCCCCTCTATATGAACCATGTTGGGACAGAGGGCCACCAGTTCACAGAACCTGGCGGTGTAGGAGACTATGTTGGAGCCCTTCATATTTGGCTCCACATTTCTTCCTCCAGTTTTTGGATTTCGCCCCTCGGGCAGTACTCTTCAACCATTAGCTCCCTCAGGGCTTCCCAGCCCATAGCATTTGCCACTATAAGGGATAGTGACTTGACATGGCTATTCCACCATGTTAGGGCTTTTGCCTCAAAGGTGCAAGCAGCAAACTTGACCTTGCTCCCTTCTGGACAGGAGCAGATCTCGAAGACCGACTCTGTCTTTTCGAACCATTGCGAGAGGGCAATGACTCCGCCAGTCCCTTTAAAGGACAATGACTTGCAGTTAGTGAAGTCCTTATTGGAGCACTCTCTCAAGCACACAGGGATTTCACCATGAGTAGAGTGAACAGGGGTTCCTCCTCCAGTGGAACCAGATGAATGATAATGAGCCATGGCTGTAGCCACAGTCGCAGCTACAGCAGCATTCAGGGCTGCCGTGTCGAATTGAGGAGCAGGTGGTGTTGCAGTTATCGGGGGATCGCGTCTTGTCGATCGGCGTGGAGGCATCTTTCAACTATAAGTTTACAAAGACGAAGATATTGATAAGAATTTAATAGGAAATATATAAGAATGACTCATGGACTAACTCTCCATAGTCCAACAGCACAAATGAATAACACGATTGATTGTAAACGAAAGAATTTGGATATAATTTCCATGAGATTAGATATCTGTCAATAATACTGGAATTACAGATGTAATGAGTTCGGGAAAAATGACCTAGAAGTAGGCCTTACATCAACCAAGATGGGAAAATTTTGACAGACTACAACCTAATCAAGACCTAACGGGTCTAAAATTTACAAAGATAGGAAATTAGACTAGAGTTTTTACACAAACTAGGTTATATCCAAAAGAGAAGTCGATGAGACTCTATCGGCGACCATAACTACTAGAGTGAGTTCTTGAATCCGACAGAAGGCATTCTATGTCTCTCACGCGCCTATCAGATCTTGCTTGCTGAGCTTGAAGTTCCCTGACTTCAGCTTGGGTTTTAGCAAGTTCCCTTTGCAGAACTGCATTGCAGACCTAAGTCCTTTCATGAGCAGACTCTAGCTGGCGAATGCGGACTGTGTTAACGCCAGAGTTAGCGTCAATCTCTATGACTCGGTCGATAGTCGCTCGACCTTGCTCGGTGTTCCGAGCAATCCTACGGACCATTATGGGTAGGACCATGTCAGCTGAACCTCCCTCAGTGAGGTTGTAGAAACTTCTGTCTCCATTGTAGGGAAAAGGTTGACCCTGTTCCTGACTCCATCTGTTCAAGTTTGTGGCCCATAGAGGTGTGGGTCCTTGAAATGCTGGACAAGGGTTCAGGTTTGGGTCTTGAGCTGCTGGGGGTAGGTTGTTGACTTCAGGCTCTGAGTCAGAACCATCAGAAAAGCCTTCAGCTTCGTGATCATCCAAAGGGATTGGGTGATCATCTTCTGGCTCTTCTCCCAGCCATCCTGCATTGCCGTGGTTGGGATAGTACGGGTCTCCGGGAAGATGGAATCCAGCCATTTAATCTACGCGAGAAAAGGGATATAAGAAATAACTAAATAGACGAACTAATTAGATAATTATAAGATGATCTTTATCAGTTACTTCAACATTTACGTAGTGCATACCAGTCATATGTAACCTAGACAGGATAGACCTTCGAATAAGTGACCCTAACTCAAAGCCCACAACCAAACAAGGAACAGGAAGTAGAGCAAAGATCACAGATTCTAAGTCAATGCCATCCTAGTTACCTATAACCTTATTGTATCCACCTCGCAACTATTGACATACTAATAAAGACCTTTTTAGTTCTCAGATAAGTAATTAATAGTCACACAAAATACTCCTATAGTATTTTAAGTTTATGTTCTGTTCTACTGTTCTCGTTGTAGTAGTGTTGGTAAGTTTTTAGACTTGTTGCAACCTCACAACCATACTTAGGCACATGCTAATCACTCCTCGGATAATGTAGTTGATCAGGCTACATCTTCCCAGGGTTGACCATATGTCTCTAAGTCTACTTGTGTTGTCCAACAATCATAATACTTTTGTTCTGTCCTAGTGACACTAATTTTTGTATGAATGCAGGTATGTATACTTAGTTAAATATTTTATTATTTAAAAGTATAAACTCTTTATCAGAGTATTTTAATCCCGCTGTGTTTATAGTTCGTATATCTTTTATGGGTTGATACACTCGATTCACTATAAACAATGCTCTGATACCAATCTGTCACACCCCAAACCGGAACGGCGGAAACGTTCGGGGGTGGAGGACGTCATGTTCAGTATCACAACAATGCAAAGTAGTAAACAAGCAACAACATCATCCATTGCATTAATAATATAATTTCATACAAGTGTGTTCTGTCAAGTTATATAGACACCAAAAATATACATCAAAATAAAAGATGAGTCTTGAACGAGCTCCATCTTCTCAAAACCTGGCACCGGTACCTATCTACTGGTGACCTGAGAATACAAGTTATTTTGAAAGAGTTTATCAGCTTTAAAGCTGGTGAGATCATAAGTATATTAATGTCTGTGTTTGTATGAGAGTGTTTGTAAGTCTGCAATTGTATAAGTTTGTAAAAGTTTGTAATTGTTTGAACTCTCCTAGAAAACCCTATGTTTCCTACTAAAAGTAGCCTTCTACCAAGGCATCTAGTATCTGTGTGTGTGTCTCTTGTAAGAGTGTGTATTTTCCCAATTCCTACTATCATTAACCAAAAATATAGTTTTTACATTATTGTTTATTGTGTGAAGATCACAAAGTAAATGTAATGGGAAAATGAAATAGTACTGTAGTGTTGTATTAAGTAACTACTGATGTACTAACTACCTTAAACCAATTGTTATTTAAAGTACCATGTGATCGGCCTGTATCCTGCTACCGACTCTATAGAAAAATGACGATGTAAGACGTCATAAGAAATGACGATTGGCACCCGTAGACTTGCAAGTCCCACTGTAGCGAGCAACAAGGTGTAGGATAGTCAATCCAGTATTGATCTATACACAAACTCATACGCTCCCCACTTAAGGAGATTATGGATACAAAACGGTCACGACAGGTAGTGCCATGCCCCGTTACGTGGCTCACATAAATGTAATAATGTATATGTATATGTATATATATGTGCTAGCTGTATTGTGTGTTCTTTCTCTGTCTAGCTTGTATGTTTTGTTTCTCATCACTGTGTATTATGTTTGTTTCTCATCACTATGTATTATGTTTGTTTCTCATCACTATGTATTATGTTTGTTTCTCATCACTATGTATTATTCATGAATGAACTAACTCATTGTATGTTTCATTGTTCTAGTAATAGTATTTTCCTAAACTATACCTATTATAGTTTACTAGTAATGTTGTTTGTGTATATGAACATGTTTGTATACCTTTGCTACCCAAAGGCATTGAACTGAATGAAAGAAGTAACCTTTTATATCTACACACATATACATGATATATAACTAGGATTCAAACGACCTTCGGACAAATAATCTGAATACCCTAAGTCCACAACCAAACAAGGAACAGGAAGTAAGGTGAGCTATCAGTCCTAAGTCCTTTCAATCCTACTTATATAACTATATCTATATAGATACATAGAATATAAATTAAAAGATTTTAAGTAAAAGTATTTAATATGTAAAAGAGTTTTATAAAAGCATTTGGTATGTAAAAGAGTTTGTAAGACAGTTTGAAGTAAAACAGTTTGGTAACACAGTTGGAAAAGTAAGAAATCCACTTGTTTGGTAGTTATTAATCACATGTGATTGATATAATAACTATAATAGTTCAACTTGTATTCCCCCCATAAAAGCATTTAAAAACATTTAAAAGGTTAATTAAGGGGTATAAACTCACCTGTAGTGAGTGGTTTGGATGAACAGAATGTATAGGATGCTAAGTGTCAAGTGAAGACTTGAACACACACAAGGATCCTAGTTAACATATAATAACACATATATGTATCCAATTAGTCATAAAACAACTAATTAACCAAGTTTAAGACATCCTAAGACATGTAAAACACTTGATTTAAGTGCTATAAGTCCTAAGGATTGCATCTAAGGGTGGTAGGACCTTGCATTTGAGTTTAGGGTTCAAGGGTGAACTCCCTTGGAGTTTACGGTTTTGTGACCATAACACCTTGCGTTTACGGTCGTAAACCCATGAGTTTACGGCCGTAAACTCATGGTACTTTGACCATTTTGAGTTTTGAAGCTTTAAAGATCATAAGAAGCATTCCTACTTCATGTTTAAGCCTTAGGAAGTGATTAGGGCACCATTTCACTCCTTTATGGAGTTTACGGTCCTTGGACCATTTGTCTTTGGGTTTACGGCCGTAAACCCAAATGGTTTATGGTCTTTTGATGTTTTCAAGTACCAAGCACATCAAGGAAGGGTCTAGGCTAGTTTCCAAGGCTTGGTAAGGGACTAGGGTACACTTTGGCACCCTTTTTAGGGTTTACGGTCCAAGAACATCTTGGACCGTAAACACCTTTGATCTTGTGTTTCTTGGGTGTTTTCTTGATGATTAGAAGTGTAACACGTCTTATAATACTCTAGGGTAAGAGTACTTACTAGGTAGAAGCTTGAAGAGGTGCTAAAAGTCCAAGAACACTAGTGTGTGTTCTTGGTGTTCTTGGTGAAACTTGAAGATCTACACTTTTGGAATGATTTCACGGATGGAATCATGTAAGATCACTAGATTAAGTAAGATATCAACTTTTTAGGGCTAGAAACACTTACAAAGTTGAAGATCAAGAAGAAAAGTCGGATGATACTTGAGAGGATTTGAGTTTGGATCTTGAAAATGTGAAAAGTGATAAATAATGACTAAGTGTCATATTTATACCCTCTTTTAGGGTTTACGGCCATAAACACCTTTGTTTAGGCCGTAAACTCCAAACTCTTGGAGTTTTGGGACATTATTGTTGCACAATAAACCCTAGGGCATCCTCTCTCCTGTTATCTCCTGAAGTACTAATTTTAAAATACTCAAACTTATTCCAAAAAGCTTGAAAATTAGCAGAAACAGTTTTGACTCCTATTGAAGTGAATGGTTGTACATAATAGAAATTTCGGGTTGTCACAACTTTATTCATGGATCTAATGAATAGGGTGTGCCGTCCTTACTTGGATCAGTTTGTTATCGTCTTCATCGATGACATACTTATCTACTCCCGAAGTAAGGAGGAACATAGTCAACATCTACGGAAAGTTTTAGAAACATTACGATCAGCGAGGCTCTATGAGAAGTTCTCTAAGTGCGAGTTTTGGATTCGAAGAGTCGAATTCTTAGGCCACGTTGTTAGCGAGAAGGGAATACACGTGGACCCTTTCCAAAATCAAAGCGATTGACAACTGGTCAACATCGAAGACACCTACAGAAATTCGTCAATTTCTAGGTCTCGCTGGCTACTATCGCAGGTTCATACGGAACTTCTCAAGCATCGCAAAACCTCTTACTTCATTGACCCAGAAAGGCGTGGCCTTTGACTGGGTAGAGAAACAAGAGAAGGCGTTCCAAGCACTGAAACAAGCCTTGTGCACCGCACCGATATTATCTCTCCCAGAAGGGATAGAAGATTTCGTGGTGTATTGCGATGCATCCACTTGGTTGTGTTCTTATGCAAAGAGGAAAGGTTATTGCCTATGCCTCCCGTCAGCTTAAGACACACGAATTCAACTATACAACACACGATCTTGAGTTAGGAGCAGTGGTATTTGCTCTGAAGATCTGGAGACACTACCTGTGTGGTACAAATAGCACTATCTTCACAGACCACAAGAGCCTTCAACACATATTCGATCAGAAGGAACTCAACATGAGACAAAGACGGTGGGTCAAGCTACTCAATGACTATGAATGCGAAATTCGTTGTCACCCCGGCAAGGCCAATGTAGTAGCTGACGCCCTGAGTCGGAAAGAATACTCTGGTTAGAGAGTCAAATCTCTGACTATAACTATACATTCACACTTGTCCACATAAATTAAAGAGGCTCAACTCGAAGCCTTGAAACCCGAAAACGTGGCGGGTGAATCCCTAAGAGGGATGGATAAGAGCTTGGAAGTCAAGGGTGGCGGAGCCTTATATCTCATGGACCGAATCTGGACACTGAAACACGGTGGCTTCAGAGACTTGGTCATGACCGAATCGGACAACACTCAATATTCCGTCCACCCAGGTTCGGATAAGATGTATCTGGATCTTAAAAAGTTATACTGGTGGCCTAACATGAAAGCAGAGATTGCTACCTTCGTAAGTAAATGTCTTACTTGCGCAAAGGTCAAGGTTGAATACCAGAAACCATCAGGTCTACTTCAACAACCGGAGATACCGGAATGGAAGTGGGAGCGGATCACAATGGACTTCATAACCAAGTTGCCCAAGACAACGGGTGGACTTGATACCATTTGGGTCATCGTCAATAGATTGACCAAGTCCGCACACTTCCTGCCCATCAAAGAAACTGACAAGATGGAGAAGCTCAAAAGAACATACATTAGGGAGATAGTACGACTGCATGGTGTTCCTATATCTATTATCTCCGATAGAGATAGTAGATTCACTTCGAGGTTCTAGAAGTCGCTACAAAGTTCCTTAGGAACGAGGTTGGACATGAGTACAGCCTACCATCTACAGACCGACGGACAAAGTGAGAGAACTATCCAAACCTTGGAAGATATGTTGCGAGCCTATGTGATCGACTTTGGGAAGGCATGGGATACTCATTTACCCCTTGTTGAATTTTCCTACAACAATAGTTATCACACGAGCATAAAGGCTGCTCCATTCGAGGCCCTCTATGGCTGGAAGTGCAGATCCCCTCTGTGCTGGGCTGAGGTGGGTGACACCCAGTTAGCTAAAGGACTAGTTCCTGACAGCACTCTTACAGGTCCGGAGATCATTCGGGAAACGACATAGAAAATCGTTCAGATTCGTGAACGATTGAAAGCCTCAAGAGACCGACAGAAAAGCTACGCAGACAAACGAAGGAAACCTTTTGAATTCCAGGTGGGAGACCGAGTCCTTTTGAAAGTCTCACCCTGGAAGGGCTTGATATGCTTCGGAAAGCGTGGAAAGCTAAATCCAAGATACGTAGGGCCTTTCGAGATTCTCGCTCAAATCGTCCATGTAGCTTACAAACTCAATCTACCTTGCGAACTCAGTAACGTACATTCTACTTTCCACGTCTCGAACTTGAAAAAGTGTCTGTCCGACGAGACTCTTGTAATCCCACTCGATAAGATTGAGATCAACAAGAACCTCAACTTCGTGGAAGAACCTGTAGAGATCATGGACCGAGAGGTCAAGTAAATGAAGCAAAGCCGTATCCCGATAGTGAAGGTTCGCTGGAACGCCAAGCGAGGACCAGAATTCACTTGGGAGCGCGAGGATCAGATGAAACTGAAATATCCTCATCTTTTCGCTTAGTTATTTGTAACTTAATTGCTTAAATTCTAATTTTGGGACGAAATTCTCTCTAACGTGGGGATGATGTGTGACAACCCGAAACTTTTATCATGTACAATCGATCTTTATATCTATATTAAATTCGATTTTCGTCACCATTTTACGCCATTTAAGGGTCCGTTTAAGTGTTTTGAGCTTGAGTACAGTTGGAAACGAGATTAGGAATGAGTCAACATGTCGTTTGGAAGCAAAAATCGGGCCATACACCCTCATGAGAGGTGTGTACGGCCACACACATGGGTGTGCGGCCGCACACCCACCCTCCATGTAACATCCGGATTCCCAGGTATCCTATTTTAAGTATTTTATATTGAGTTTTAGAGGGGGGGACTCGGCGAGCAGGCGCCCAGACTCGCCGAGTTGGATCGCGATGTGTTGGCCTGATTTAATGAAGGACTCGGCGAGTCCATTCGTGAACTCGGCGAGTCCATGCTGTTTAATGAAACCCTACTTCCTCGGGTTTGGGACCTATTTAAGGACCCTTATAGCCACCATTTGCGGCTACCAGACCCTTGAGAGAAACCCTAATAGTGCTTGAGCGTTTCAGAGAGAGAAGAAGCCATTATTGGACCTTTGTAGGTTGATTTTTGCAAGAAGAAGTTGATTCCAGCTTAGAGGAGGCCAAGGAGGTTGCACATCTGTGGTTTTCAAGCAAAGGGCTTCATCTTTGAGGTAGCATATCGATCCTCTTTCTGTTTTGTTAAAGAATCCATGGATCTACGGTTTTCTATACCCTTTATTGGGATGATTTGTTGGAGATATGGTCCCTTATCATGTTTAGGCTTCAGATCTGGACCCATAGTGGTCCAGACAACCTTATCCATCTTGCTTTATGATGAGATATGAAAGAAATGGACTTAGGATGTTGTATTTGGGGCCAAATCATCAAGTAGAGTCATTTGGACGTTGCATGAGTATCAAGTTCGAACCTTTACGTTTTTATTGAGCTTGGTAAGGTTAGATCTATGGATTAGAGGAACAGATCTGACCTCAGAAGGTCATTTGAGTGTGAGCATGGAATGAACTCGCCGAGTCCATGAGCAGACTCGACGAGTCGAGTCGGGTTGCCCCGCGACTCGCGACCTGTGACGTCCCGTGGAGTATAAGGTTGACTCTGCGAGTCAAGGGAGGACCAGGCGCGTAGAGGGCAGGCGTGTACTCGCCGAGTCATCCTAGTGCACTCGGCGAGTCGGGTCAATGTTGACGGTTGACTTTCGTTGACCTTAGGGTTCTGGTCAAGGCTGATTCAGGAGAATCCAGGGAAGGGTAGAATGGCCTTCTACCCAGTCTGTAGAGATGAGATCATGAGAGAGTATTGATCGGGAATGTTATTTGAATAATAGGAGGAGGCTAAGTCGGGACGTTGAGCACGAGAGGTTATCCGACTTCATTGAGGTGAGTCTTCTCACTATACTATACCTGGAAGGGTACCTATGTGTGACCGGAAGGTCTTGTATGCTATGATGTATGTGCTATATGCGGTTATGTGATATGTATGTGTTATGTATGCTATGAATGATAAGGACCGGAAGGTCAAGATGATATGTATGTATGTGCTATGTATGTTACGTATGGTAAGGACCGGAAGGTCGAGATGATATGGACCGGAAGGTCAAGAGGGTACGGACCGGAAGGTCTATCGGGATTTGGGACGGAAGTCCCCTAAGACACATGGATTGGAAGATCCTAGAGAGTTGTGGCCTGGAAAGGTGTATGTGGGGTATGTGTTATTTTGGGGAAATCACTAAGCGTTTATGCTTACAGTTGTTGTGTGATGTGTTTCAGGTACTAGTGTGGATCGCGGGAAGGCGCCGGCATGATCCGTACACACTTATGGAATTTATGATATCGAGATCTTAGGACATGATTTGTTATGTTACAGTGGACACATTATGTTTTTATGATTATCGTGTGAATGAATGTATGTTTTTAAATGAAAAATTGTTTTGAAAAATTACGTTGTTAGAAGTTGGTATCAAAGCCTTGGTTTGAGGGATTCGGGTGCATCTTCGGATGAATCTGAACTCAAACTGTGGAATTAAGGAAGTTTTTCATAAAATAAACAATTTTTCTAAAAGAGTAAAAGATTTTGAGAAAGGCACAAGGAAGCAGTGTGTACGATCAGCCAGCGCCCGAACGGTGATTTCCCAAAATACCCTTACATTATGTGTTATGAGACATGTTATGATATGATATGCATGCTAGAGTTCGCTAGGTATTCATATTAGGACTAGAGTGGCCTGATTTTGTGATGCCTTAGCCTAGGAAGGATTTTGCTGCTATGTGATGCTTGAGAGCGAGTAGGTAGCAATGAGGAGCTGATGAGAGGTCTACTGAAGGGTAGCCTATGCCAGTGAGATATAGAGTACTTGTGATTTGGGATCCAAGGAGGAGGGCTTAGGGTGAATACTGATGTGGTGTGGACGGTAGTATAGGGCCCGTACTACTGAAGACACTGGAGCAGTGCGCACTCTAAGTAAGAATCCATTGGGTACCAAGGAACAAGTAGGGTTGAGTTATCGAGTGCGAGTATGCTCGAGCGAGTCTTTGATATTCTTATGTTGTATTTCAGAGACATCATGGTTGGGACACGCCACAGACCTGAGTCGAGCGGCGTGAGTGACGAGGAGCTTCGTCAGATGATCCACGATGAGGTGGCGGTGGCGATCAGGGCCGAGATTCCGGAGATGTTTGGGTCTATCAAGACCACACTGATTGAGACTTTCGATGAGCGGTACGCCGCGGTGACTGAGGCTGCTGCTGCTGCAGCTACTGCAGCTGTGGCTGCTGCCAGACCTCAGGGAGGTGACTCGTTGTTGCTTCAAGAGTTCAGCAACACGAAGCCACCAGAATTTGATGGGACGCAGGATCTGATCGCTGCGATGAGATGGATTGCTGATATCGAGGGATGCTTCTACACGTGTTCATGTCCGGAGCATCTGAGGGTACGGTTCGCGTTGAACCAGCTTCGCTTGGGAGCGAAGGATTGGTGGAAGTTCGTGACGGCGAGCTTCACTCTTGCAGAGATTTCAGCGGTAACCTGGGAGAGGTTCACCACCATGTTCAGAGACGAGTATGTTCCCCAGGTGGAGAGGGAACGGTTGGTACAGGAGTTCTTGACCCTCAAGCAGGGTACTGATTCGGTTACTGTGGTTACGAGGAAGTTCCATGAGAGGGCGGTGTTCTGCCCTGAGCAGGTGTCTTCTGAGCAGGCACGTATGAGCCGGTATTTGGGCGTTTTGAGGAGGGATATACGGGAGTTCGTGTCGAACTCAACTTACCGGACATTTGCTGAGCTCCAGGCAAATGCCCGGAAGAGGGAGATTGAGTTGGAGACTCAGGCCAGGGAGGAGGCCGAGTCTCAGAGGATAGATCGGCAGCCGGCACAGTCTCAGCCGGCAGCCAAGCGGGCCAAGTCCGCTGATACGAGATCTGGAGGCCAGAAGGGCTGCACTTGCGGAAAGTGCGGCAAGGGACATGATGGGGTCTGTCGATCGGGTGCTTGCTACAAATGTGGCAAGGAGGGGCATATCGCCAAGGATTGCCCCAAGGGATTTATGGTTTGCTTTCATTGCAACCAGACTGGCCATCGGAAGGTCGAGTGCCCGCAGTTACATCAGGGATCAGCACAGGGATCTGCCCCTGCTGCTAGGGTTACCGAGGTTCGGCCAGTGAAGGCCGAGGCACCGAAGGCTCGTGGGAGAGCTTTCCAGTTGACAGCGGAGGAGGTCCGTGCAGCGCCCGATGTTGTGGCTGGTATGTATTCCTTATTTATTTATGTTACGTTGAGATATTGTGCTTATATGATGATATGTGTAGGTACTTTTCTTGTGAGTTCTGTACCTTCCTTAGTGTTATTTGACTCGGGTGCGAGTCGATCGTTTGTGTCGATAGCGTTTAGTCGGCACATCAGTAGCAGGCGAGAGGCGTTGAGTCGACCTCTGCGAGTTTCCATAGCTGACGAGCGAGCGGTGTATGCTACGGAGGTGATACGAGGATGTGTTCTCGAGATCTTCGGTGTTGAGTTCCCGATAGATCTGGTCCCGATAGCGATGGGGGACGTGTGTGTCATAGTGGGCATGGATTGGTTGAGCCGATTTGGGGCTGTGATAGACTGCGGGCGAGAGTTGGTGACGATACGAGACCCTAGTGGGGGAGTACTTACGGTGTACGGCGAGGGTACCCGATGTGGGTCAGCGTTCTGTTTGGCTGCCAGAGCGAGACAGAGTTTACAGCAGGGCTGCAGCGGGTTTGTAGCCTATGTGATGGACACACGGGAGGCCGCTGGGAGGCCGATTTCGATGGATGACGTTCCGATAGTGCGCGAATTCCCAGATGTTTTTCCCGAGGAGTTGTCGGGTGTGCCTCCCGAGAGGCAGGTAGAGTTCCGCATTGATTTGGTTCCGGGGGCAGCCCCTATCGCCAAGGCGCCGTATCGCCTTGCGCCGCCAGAGATGCATGAGTTATCCTCGGAGCTTCAGGAGCTGCTGGGGAAGGGGTTTATTCGACCGAGTAGCTCGCCATGGGGAGCGTCGATCCTTTTTGTCAAGAAAAAGGATGGTTCACACCGGATGTGTATTGATTACCGGGAGTTGAACAAGTTGACGGTCAAGAACCGTTATCCATTACCGAGGATCGACGATTTGTTCAATCAGTTGTAGGGAGCATCTTGGTTCTCCAAGATCGATCTGAGGTCTGGATATCATCAGATGAGAGTGCATGATGAGGATATCCAGAAGACAGCGTTCAGGACTCGTTATGGGCATTACGAGTTCGTGGTGATGCCTTTCGGGCTCACCAATGCACCAGCAACGTTCATGGATCTCATGAATAGGGTGTGTAGACCAATGTTGGATCGTTCGGTGATCGTGTTCATCGACGATATACTGGTGTATTCGAGATCTAGAGAACAGCACGAGGAGCATCTGAGAGAGATTCTCGGGGTATTGAGGATGGAGAGGCTTTATGCCAAATTCTCCAAGTGCGAGTTTTGGTTACGGGAGGTCCAGTTCTTGGGGCATCTCGTCAACCAGGATGGGATTGTGGTCGATCCGGCCAAGATTGAGGCGGTTATGAGTTGGGAGGTGCCGAGATCTCCCGCCGAGATCAGGAGTTTTCTGGGATTGGCCGGCTACTATCGGAGATTTATCCGAGATTTCTTCAAGATTGTCGTGCCTCTCACCAGGTTGACCCGGAAGGGTGTTGCTTTTTCATGGGGTCCGGAGCAGCAGACCTCGTTTGAGACACTTCGCCAGAAGTTATGCGAAGCCCCTGTGTTAGCCCTCCCGAAAGGGATGGAGGATTTTGTGGTGTATTGTGACGCATCGATATCGGGGTTGGGTGTTGTGCTTATGCAGACAGGGCATGTGATAGCGTATGCATCGAGGCAGCTGAAGCCTCATGAGACGAGGTATCCCACCCACGATCTGGAGTTGGGGGCAGTGGTGTTCGCCCTCAAGATCTGGCGTCACTATTTGTATGGGGTTCAGTGTACCATATACACGGACTACAAGAGCTTGAAGTATTTGATGGATCAGCCCAATCTGAACATGCGTCAGAGAAGATGGTTGGATGTGGTAAAGGATTATGATTGTGAGATCCTGTACCACCAAGGCAAAGCTAATGCGGTATCCGATACGCTGAGCCGTAGGGCGGAGAGTGCCCCGATTCGAGGCACTTATATGAGGTTGACAGTGATGATCCCGGTGTTGGACACCATTCGGGAGGCCCAGGCAGAGGCCGTGATACCGGAGAACCGCAAGAGGGAGCGGGTGATCGGGCAGGTGCCCGAGGTCGTTACCGATAGTCGAAGGCTGATGACCTTCCAGGGTCGGATTTGGGTGCCGCATGCAGGCGGGGCACGTACCATTCTGATAGAGGAGGCGCATAGATCGAGGTTCTCGATCCATCCCGGGGCCACGAAGATGTATTTAGACCTTAAGAAAGATTATTGGTGGCCCTGTATGAAGAGGGATCTCGCGTGGTTTGTTGAGAGGTGCTTGACCTGTCGCAGGGTTAAGGCCGAGCACCAGTGTCCGCATGGCAAGTTGCAGCCGCTTGAGGTTCACCAGTGGAAATGGGAACAGATTTCCATGGATTTCATCACCAAATTGCCAAGGACCGCAAGGGGTGTCGATGCAATTTGGGTGATCGTCGACCGACTGACGAAGAGCGTGAATTTTCTTGCTATCAGTGAGAGCTCTTCTGCTGAGAGGTTGGCAGAGTTGTATGTGAGAGAGGTGGTATCGCGTCATGGAGTACCGATCTCGATTGTGTCTGATCGAGATGTACGTTTCAATTCCAGGTTCTGGAAGAAGTTCCACGAGGAGTTGGGTACGAGATTGCATTTCAGTACCGCCTACCACCCACAGACGGATGGGCAGAGTGAGCGGACGATTCAGATGCTCGAGGACATGCTTCGAGCATGTGTGTTGGACTTCGGGGGAAGTTGGGACACATACTTGCCGTTGGTTGAGTTCTCCTACAACAACAGCCACCATTCTAGTATTGGCATGCCTCCCTTCGAATCGTTGTATTGGAGGAGGTGTCGGACTCCCATTTGCTGGGGAGAGGTAGGACAGCGCGTGATGGGTAGCACTGAGATAGTGCTTCAGACGACAGAGCAGATACAGCAGGTTAGACAGAGGTTACTAACGGCTCAGAGTCGTCAGAAGAGTTATGCGGATCGGCGACGATCCGAGCTGGAGTTCCAGGTGGCAGACTTCGTACTCCTGAAAGTATCTCCTTGGAAAGGAGTGATCCGATTCAGGAAGAGGGGCAAGCTGGGGCCCCGGTACATCGGTCCATTCAGGGTGACCGCGAGGGTGGGCAAGGTAGCATATCGGTTAGAGCTACCTGCGGAGTTGAGCCAGATTCATGATACCTTCCACGTGTCCCAGTTAAGGAAGTGTATAGCCGACGAGTCGGTGATGGTACCACTGGGGGATATTCAGGTGGATGTGAGCCTAAATTATGCGGAGAGGCCAATCACGATCCGAGATCGGAAGATCAAAGTTCTAAGGAACAAGGAGGTGTCACTGGTGCAGGTCCAGTGGCAACATCGGAAAGGGTCCGAGCTGACCTGGGAGCCGGAGTTGGAGATGCGGAAGCAGCATCCGGAGTTGTTTGTTGAGCAGGACTTCGAGGGCAAAGTCTGATCCTAGTGGGGGAGAATTGTAACATCCGGATTCCCAGGTATCCTATTTTAAGTATTTTATATTGAGTTTTAGAGGGGGGGACTCGGGGAGTAGGCGCCTAGACTCGCCGAGTTGGATCGCGATGTGTTGGCCTGATTTAATGAAGGACTCGGCGAGTCCATTCGTGGACTCGGCGAGTCCACGCTATTTAATGAAACCCTAATTCCTCGGGTTTGGGACCTATTTAAGGACCCTTATACCCACCATTTGCGGCTACCAGACCCTTGAGAGAAACCCTAATAGTGCTTGAGCGTTTTAGAGAGAGAATAAGCCATTATTGGACCTTTGTGGGTTGATTTTTGCAAGAAGAAGTTGATTCCAGCTTAGAGGAGGCCAAGGAGGTTGCACATCTGTGGTTTTCAAGCAAAGGGCTTCATCTTTGAGGTAGCATATCGATCCACTTTCTGTTTTGTTAAAGAATCCATGGATCTAGGGTTTTCTATACCCTTTATTGGGATGATTTGTTGGAGATATGGTCCCTTATCATGTTTAGGCTTCAGATCTGGACCCATAGTGGTCCAGAGAACCTTATCCATCTTGCTTTATGATGAGATATGAAAAAATTAACTTAGGATGTTGTATTTGGGGACAAATCGTCAAGTAGAGTCATTTGGACGTTGCATGAGTATCAAGTTCGAACCTTTACGTGTTTATTGAGCTTGGGAAGGTTAGATCTATGGATTAGAGTAACATATATGACCTCAAAAGGTCATTTGAGTGTGAGCATGGAATGAACTCGTCGAGTCCATGAGCAGACTCGACGAGTCGAGTCGGGTTGCCCCGCGACTCGCGACCTGTGACGACCCGTGGAGTATAAGGTTGACTCTGCGAGTCAAGGGAGGACCAGGGGTGTAGAGGGAAGGCGTGTACTCGCCGAGTCACCCTAGTGCACTCGGCGAGTCGGGTCAATGTTGACCGTTGACTTTCGTTGACCTTAGGGTTCTGGTCAAGGCTGATTCAGGAGAATCCAGGAAAGGGTGAGTCTTGATCGGGAATGTTATTTGAATAATAGGAGAGTATTGATCGGGAACGTTATTTGAATAATAGGAGGAGGCTAAGTCGGGACGTTGAGCACGAGATTTTATCCGACTTCATTGAGGTGAGTCTTCTCACTATACTGTACCTGGAAGGGTACCTATGTGTGACCGGAAGGTCTTGTATGCTATGATGTATGTGCTATATGCGGTTATGTGATATGTATGTGTTATGTATGCTATGAATGATAAGGACCGGAAGGTCAAGATGATATATATGTATGTGCTATGTATGTTACGTATGGTAAGGACCGGAAGGTCGAGATGATATGGACCGGAAGGTCAAGAGGGTACGGACCGGAAGGTCTACCGGGATTTGGGACGGAAGTCCCCTGAGACACATGGATCGGAATATCCTACAGAGTTGTGGCCTGGAAAGGCGTATGTGGGGTATGTGGTATTTTGGGGAACTCACTAAGAGTTTATGCTTACAGTTGTTGTGTGATGTGTTTCAGGTACTAGTGAGGATCGCGGGAAGGCGCCGGCATGATCCGTACACACTTATGGAATTTATGATATCGATATCTTGGGACATGTTTTGTTATGTTACAGTGGACACATTATGTTTTTATGATTATCGTGTGAATGAATGTATGTTTTTAAATGAAAAATTGTTTTGAAAAATTACGTTGTTAGACTCCAGCCGCACTCACCCTTATATATATATATATAAGGGAACCCCCTTCACTCATTCCTTTCCTTTCGTTGCACTCTACTTTCTCTCACTACTTTCTCTCTCTAAAAACTTCATCCAAGAACACTCTAAAGGCCTCAAAAACGTGAACCACTTCATCATTCAGCTTGTTATCTTGGTAAGAACCCTGAATCTAAGCTTAAAACTCATAGTGTTCTTCGTGTTCTTCATCCTTTGAAGGTGTACGACTGCACACCTTCATAAGGTGGCCGCACACACACTAAACTATCCAAAGTGAAGAGTTTGGCCCCCATTTGCTAGTTGGACTTGGTATTAACACTAGAACGCCTCAAAAACACCTCAAAATCAACGTTTCAGACGCAAAAGAGGAATGTACAGCCGCACACTCCTGTGTACGGCCGCACACACCCTCTGTACGGCCGCACACTCCTGTGTGCAACCGCACACATAGCCTGGCCGGACACCCTGGCGGCACACCTGGTCGCACACACATAAAAGTTGAGATTGGTGGCCTTACACTCAAATCTAAAGCCCTACACTCATTGGGGACTTCAATAGGTGTTTGTAACACCTAATTCTAAGTGTTTTCATGTCCCTAAGATGTGTCCATGTGTCTAATAGTGGCTATATAACCTAAGTGTAATCATATATGTGTTATTATATGTTACTAGGATCCACTTGAGTGTGAAACCTCATATGACACTCAACAACTCTTAACCGATCATCCGCTCGAATCATCCATCAAACAGTGAGTTCATACCCCCTATACTTTTCCGAGTTTTCATGTTTTCAGGGGGGGAATACAAGCAAAAGTACAAGGAAACTTGTGCTGAAATATATTATTTTGTTTAAAATAATTTCATGTTCAGTATGCTTTCAAACACAGAAAACCATTTTACCACTCGATGTGACAACCGTCAAAATTCGAGTCGGTTCTAGATTTGACGAAGCTTAGTTGCACGTACAGGCACGACACATACTATACTTAGTAACTAGAAGCTAAGTTATAACCTACTAGGAACTTGGAAACAATTAGAAACAATCGATAATGTACTTAGATTTCATATTGATATGTGAATTCTACAACTACTTAACTGTAGAGGCTATCCATATTCGGGTCACTCTTTGACTTGAACACCTTTTCATGAATCATATACACACATTATGCACTTGACCTAGTGGTAAAAATTAGGTCGGAGTCTCGTGAAACTTAAGTCAAAGTTGAAACTATGACTAGTATACTTGGTTCTTCAAGTTCACTTGAATCTCGGAACCACTACATATAAATGCCAATAAACCGACAAAAAGGAATTAAAAACATTATTTTTAACTATAAAAGAGTTATAAGACTCAAAAATAATTTGATGCCTCCAAAATTCAATCTACCTTTATATCTAAAGTTTAGCAAAATCCGAAAAACCCTAAAAACCCTAAAAGCCCTAAAAACTCATATTTATAAACTTTAACCTTAAAAATCCTATAAAAACAATTATGAACCTTATAATATTATCTTATCATAATAATTATTATGAAATACAATCAATGAAAAATAAAGATTTAGTTATTAACATTTACCCTTGATTTATAAGTCAAAAATCAAGAGTTTTATACATAAAAACTAGGTTAAGGTGCACATTTTATAAAAAGTTGGATATTTTTATAAAAGATTTGAATTTTTATAAACGAAACAAGAGAGAGGGAGCCTCTCTTCCCCTAAAATTCGTTCTCTCCCTCCCCATATCTCTCTCTCACACTCTCATTCTCCAACATACACACATCTCTCTTCTTTCTCTCTCTAGTAAACTCTCTCTACCTTCTCTCTAATTTTTTTTCTCCAAACACCACAACCACAGCCTCTTAACCACGAAATTATGGAGATTCATAAGGGGTTTTCAAGCCACAAATAAATTTAAGGTAAAGAACATACATCTCTTGAAGATCCACAACAATGATTTAAGCCATGCATGTGCATTTTACTTCAAAAACCGACTTCTACTTCTTCATCTTCTTCAAACTTGTTTTCTTTTTGTTAAAATGGTTTTTAGAACATCATGGATGTGTTCTAACACCATGCATGTATGATAAACAAGGTTGTATGTGCATGATCTTAGTGCAAAAATCGATTTTAAGGACTAAAACATCAAACTCAAGTTAAGAGTTTTTTAGAAACAAAATTTTGTTCATAAATGCATGTATACATTTTGATAAGTTTTAATATTTTGATCTCTGGAAACATGACTAAAATATGAGTTTATCATGATATATTTAAAATATTTCAAAAGATTTACTCAAGGAAATGATGAAAACTCACTTTTCTAACCAATCATCATGCATGCAATCTGCAAGATTTCTTTACCTGAATTTAAACTGCCATATCTCACTCATTTCTTAACCAAAATTAGTGATTCTTTTTCTGAAATGTAATATTTTCAGTTAGATTTCAAACCCATCTGACCTCACTGGAAAATTCCAATATTTCGATTTTTACCAATTTTTACAAAACTGTTGCTCAAACAGCACTTTCCTTATGAACATTTGTTTTGTGTTGCATGTTCAAAGGACTTATGCATCACTAAAAATCATTCAAAAACTATTTTGAACTCTTAATATCATGTATTAATAGGTACAAAAAGATCTTGATTCAAAAGTCTTTGTAACATGTTGCAAAAATTCTCAAAGTAACATCAATAATCTTTACATAAATCACAAGAACCAAGTTTTCTCTATAATTTATTGAGCCTTTAGGCATGGTTTTCAACATCAAGAATAAGAAAACAATTTTTCATTGTTATTAAATTGTATGAAGATGCATTCTGAAAATTTTCAGCTCAATATATATTTTCTTTATTTTTATATGAAAATAATAAGAAAATAGAGTGTTAAATCATATAAAATACTTACACTAGTAAATAAATTCTATAAAAATTCTTGGATGATCCTTTAGGTTAATAAACATCTCCCATGAAGTTTCAATGACTTTTGTTACTGTTTAATATGGTTTTGAATTTTCTTTTTGTTTAGCTCTAATAAATCATAAAACCACATTACGGAATATAAAAAGAGTATCTAATAATTTTTGCAGCTTCTACCCTATGTGAAAGACTTCGGAAAATATTTTGGGAATTTTTAAAAATGTATATCTATTTTTCATGAAGTTTTTGTGTTTATAATGGACTAAAAACCGGAAAAATAGTTTTACTCATCCAAAATTCATGAAAATTTACCAGAACACCTTATAATATTTTAGAATGCTACATAAAAATTATGATAATTTTTCTATTCTGTATGCTATTTTTCATCTATTTTCCCAAGATTAAATACACTTAAATCCATTTTTATTAGTATAAATGCTCAAAAATCATAAAATTGGGTTAAACAGTTTAGAAATCCATTTTTATATTTTTCCCAACTTAATAATGTTTAATAACAGTAATAGAAAAAGTTTGGGTAATTTTGGAAACAACTTTCTATTTATTTCATTTTTTATTAGAATAAATGCATAAAAATCATAAAATTGGGTTAAACAGTTTAGAAATCCATTTTTATATTTTTCCCAGCTTACTAATGTTTAATAACAGTAATAGAAAAAGTTTGGGTATTTTTGGAAACTGGTTTTTATTTATTTCAATTTTTATTAGAATAAATGCTCAAAAATCGTAAAATTGGGTTTAATAGTTTGGAAATCCATTTTTATATTTTTCCCAAATTAAGTATGTCTAATGGCAGTATTTTAAAAAGTTTGGGAATTTTTATCATCTGGATCCTATTTTTCACGAATTTATATTGTTATGAAGGCTTAAAAATTGGGAAAAATAGTTAATCACATCAAAAATTCAAGGGAAAATTTCTGGAAGACCTCTACTGTGTTTAGAATGAAAATCCAAAGTTTGAGAATTTTTGGAAATTGTTTGATAATATTTTGGCTTTTTAAGAGCTTAAAACACATTTAAATGTGTTGAAATACCCTCAATTAATATTACAAAAATCTGGAAATTAATATCCAAAATTGTCTTAATCACATGAGCTATAAAATTTCACCATTTCAGAAAAATGTTTGTAACTTAACAATATTAAATTTTGACACATTATTGGCATAATTCTATTGTAGTAGTAAGTATACTAGTATTGGATTTCAATTAGAGACTCATTAGTGTGTAACATCGTTGTAGGAAAACGATAGTGGTACGAGTGGAGCGTAGTTCAAGACACCATTTGCATCATCTCAATGCATATTATGAGTATTCACGCACTCCCCTATTTTCAGTTTTTATGTTTTGGGGTGGAAAAGCATGTCCCGGAAAACTATTATTTGTTTGTTGTATTTAAATTGATTTGTATCAAACATGATTGCTATTTTATTGCTATATCTCTCTATGTATGTCTATGCAACACGGAACATGAGAACTTATCGTCTTAAGGCCCTTCCCTTACACTTTTCTCTAACCATTAACTCTTTGAGCCAATGGTCATTGTGGATAGCGCTATTAGGAATTGACAACTCCTCACTCGCCCGATTGCTGGAGGCATGATACCATATAATCTATGGAACGATAAGCATAGATCTTGATGGGGCTTCAGTCATAGGCTTGGTTGAGAACTCATTGTTTGCTCATACACATACAAACTTGTTACTTATTATAGTAACACACTTGTTTATTAATTATAGCAATGAACTTTGTTTCTCATTATAGCAACGAAATTTTATTACTGGAAACTTATTTACTTGTCTTAACAATAAATTTGTTTGCTCCTTGTAGTAAAAAAACTTGATTGCTCATTATAGCAATGAAACTTGTTTACTCGTTTTAGCAACGAACTTTATTTCCATGAGGATATGAATGTCGCATCTCATTTGGGCAACATAACTTTATTTCTCACGATGGCAACAAACTTTGTTTATACAAACTTATTTACTCATTTTTGCAATATATTTTTATTTATGGAAAACTCTATCAAAACTTTGATTTCGATTCATGAAACTTATATTATTTTTAATCTGTGAGTACTCACCAACTATTTTTATAGTTGACGCTCGTTTTACATGCTTTTTCAGGAATCATCGAGTAAGTGGCACTTAGGGACACTTCACTTTTACGAGCATTCGCATGTGTTGTATTTCAATTTACATTGTAATTTCTTTTAAAAGTTGTTCAAACCCATTGTAAATTTGTAATGATTGTTAATACTATGGTTGGTGTTGTCTTTTAACTTTTGCTATGAAACCCTTTATACTGCCACGCCTCGTGTTTCCGCTTTAGCGGGGTGTGACACTCGATTTAGAAATCAACTCGTAGAAATAGTTTTCAAATCTAAAGCACGGAACTTGTGAACCTTATCATAATATGTATTATTTCATAAAGGTTTCATGCAAATCATAAACAGGATTTTCAACATTGTTACTTGTAAGTTCGTTAGGCTAAGTTTGAGACATGTCCTCGGTAACACTCCCCCGGATTCGTAAGTGGAGGACTACGACTTATAACCATAATCTCTTGGAGGGAGAGCATGACTATTGTGTATAGATCTATATGAGATTGACTATCCCACACCCTCGCTGCTAGCTACAGCGGAATCATTTGGTTCAGGGGTGAGAAAGTCACAAAAGATACTGGCCCATTTACGTGCTTCTAATATACTCCTCTAGGTGTAACCAGAGCCTCTAATATACTCCTCTAGGTGTAACCAGAGCTTCTAATATACTCCTCTGGGTGTAAGCAGAGCTTCTAATATACTCCTCTGGGTGTAACCAGAGCTTCTAATATACTCCTCTGGGTGTAACCAAAGCTTCTAATATACTCCTCTGGGTGTAACCAGAGCTTCGAAAAGAAAACTGCTGTCCGAGTATGGTAGATACTCGCGTATGGTTAATCAACTATCAACCTTTAAGAAAATATGGGATTTTCTGGGATAACTTAATCTTTCATAAATAGTCTGTTTAATGTGTAACTAATGGATAATCAAACCTCTTTCATAAGGAAATATGGGATTTTCTTGGAAAACAACTTTTCAAAGAATCAAGGAAACATTTCTTTCACCAGAATTAACCGCTTATGTGTTGGATTAATATCTAAGTCCATAACTATATTTGGTATGTACTTGACCCGACCCGGCATGGTCCATTTGGGTTGCACTTCACCGGCACAATTTATATGGATAGTCTTTTGAGAATAGTATATTTACGATTTATATTAATATATTATAAGTTCTAATATATTAATATGGAATCATATTATTTAATTAGTATTGATCAAGAATTAATTTAGAATTAATTAAGTGATTGAAAAGAACTAATTAAATATGGACTCTTATATATATGGAATGGGCCAAGTTCATTTAGGTTGGGCTAAGCTTTCATGGATGGTCCATGGAGCTTTTAACCCATGGATCCTATGTAAATGAAAGGTCATGGGTATTAGGGTTTACATGGATGTAACCCTAATCCTCCATAATATATAAAGGGGTCCTTGGCTCACAAAATTGGCACAAGTGTGTGAAAAAAAGTGTGGGCCGATTTTAGTGAGCATACATATTCTCTCAAGTTCTTCCAAGGTGTTTTGGTGATTTGTGATTCCACTTGAGGCTTCCACACTATTGGGGCTAAGCTCTTAAAGTTCAAGACTTCAAGCAACATCAAAGGTATGTCATCTAACTAGAACTTTGTAGTATAGTTGCTTCATAATATGCTACTGATGGGTTTTTGAGCATTCTAACACTTCCTAAGTGTACATGCAACCCTGATAACCTTGAATCTATGTTTTCTCTATATACATGCAAATTTCTTTTTCAAGGTTATTTCCTAACTAGCATGGCATGGGGATTACATAGAACATAAAACTAGTAGAAATACATACCTTGTTGTTGCTTGGATTCCTTCAAGACTTTGTGAGCCTAGCACCCCAAATGTTGTGCCTCAAATGCTTCACACAACACCACAAGACTTGGAATAACTTGAGAGAATACTTCTTGCACTCAAAATCGGTTATGCCCTCTCTAGTAACACTAGGTCACGATTTTGCTAGCCATAGGGTTCCTTTTATAGTGTTGTCACAATTAGGGTTTACACATGAATGCCCTTAATTGTCATGACTCTTGATTTCTCATGACCCATGGGTTTGTAACTCCCATGGACTATCCATGGAGCTCCATATGGTTATAACCAAACCCATAAACCATGGATCATTAATCCACCATAAAAGAATTGATGATTGTCATAATCAACCCTATATATTTAATTAGTCTCACTTTGATCACCAAATTAATACTAGATTAATACTTGATCAATACTAATTAAATAATACTATTATTAATATATTAGAACTTATAATATATTAATAATCATAAGTGCCTTATTCTCTCATTTAGTCTATCCAAGTATTGCAATGCCATGCAACCCAAATGGACCATGCCGGGTCGGGTCAAGTACATACCAAATAAAGTTATGGACTTAGACACTATATCCAACAGTCTCCCACTTGGATAAGTCTAATAACTATATTTGCAAATATGACTTCAAAATCCGACTAGCAATCGTAGCTCTTTCAAAGTCTCTCGGAACTGAGATGATGATGATACGCCATTTAAGATAAGTGATCATATAATCCTCTGTTCTCATGATATCAGCCGGACAAACACATGGAACATGGTCTTACTTATTGTCCAGCATTTGTTTCTCGATCTCTGATTTGTTTCGACATAGAACTAAATTGAACACATCAATTAGGTTCTGGCCGGGCCCGGTACATAGGTCGAAACCAAATCATCGAGGGGCCCAGATATCGCTTCTATTTCTAGAAGGAACAGATAAACTTCGACTGATATGCTTGTACTAACTACTTGTTGAATTATTCACAAAGGCACGTTTTAGAACATCGAGTTACCAATGCGTTTTCGTACAATCAATGAATAACCAACTCATAGTCAACAACTCATATCTCTAGGTTTGAAGATTCATATGATATTACCGTCTCACGATCACTCGAGATAAATTCCATGAAGTGATGCAAGTGAGCGTGGGTTGAATCCAATACTCAGCCCTTATGAGTACTCATGAATGTTGTAGCAACCATTGCATTGTCTAAAGCACTTTAGACAAATCATACAAGCCAAATTCATGACAGTCTTGATTCATATCTACTTCCAACATATGACTGACTGTGGATGGTTTGAATAATATGATATATACCATAACATAATTATTCTGGAAGTCAAAACATGCAAAGTGAAACACAAGAATAATACTAATCTTATATGGCCCCAACACTTTGAGTGTAAATAAAAACACCTTTTATTTAAGCACCATATTGATTACTCATTATTTATGTTTCGATTAATTAACTTTATGCTTGAATTAAAACATTAGTTGTCCCATGCTCCAAGCATGTACACTATGTTTTTCCAAACAACAATTATGCCATACTCCAAGTATGCATACTATGTTTACATATGGTCCTCTCTTTGTGAAATAGATCAATTGACAATATTCCAATGATGCTAATTTCACAATTCCAATCCTCGTTGTAAATGAAAGAATACCAAACTCTTGCCATCTACTGTAATCTGTTAGATTCTAAACTTATATGCAATGATCCCCTTGTAATGACTATGCACAGAAGTCACAAAGACTTGGCAATAGAAATTACAAAGTATTCCAATGGAAAACAATTCCATGGAAATGAAGTCTCAAATTCAAAGTACATTCCTTTGAACATCCTTCTTAGCATTAAGTTCTTTAATCTTACACAGATTCAAAGAATAACTTCCACCTATGGAGACAATTCCATATTACCATTTTGACCATCACTTCTGAACAAGAGTTGCCTCTTTTCAAAATATGTCAATATGGTCCTTACTCTATACTTCTAATTGTCCATGAGCAACCAATCTTTGGTAAACCTCAGATTGTCCTCGACAACTTTGCTTAATCATTTTAGTCATTTCCAGTTCTATTCCTTTTTCCATCTTAATGCCCTAGGCATTTGGAAAATTTAGAATGGATGAATATTATAGCACATGTAATCAAACCTATACCCAAAGCATATGGGACATGATTTATGCTATAAATTTTTTTATTTGCCATGTTTTCATAATTCGAACTATGAAGAGGGATGCCGTAATCATAATCGAATTTTGAGAACGCAACATATATAGAATTTCCTTATGTTAAACCATTCCAACATAACATTCATATATATTCTTGACTAAAGTAGATTAAATTCTCAATCTAAGCTTGTAGAATTGGAGTGAAGTATAAAATCCTCTCCCTTAATTATAGCAAAACAACTTTTTTAAGGCGAATTGAAACTTTTGTTTTCTATAATTAACATTGCTAACCTGCAATATTTAACATAATCGTCATGCTCCCACTAGCATAATGATTACCAACATAACACTTTATGCTCCCACTAGCTTTGACATGTACTCAGAAATCTACTGGACTTCTAGAAATCAATACTTTATTGACTTTCTTACCAAAGTTCATATTTCTGATACTAGATTGCTTTGATAAGACTTTATCAAAAAACATACACCTTTCCTTAGATAGCTCACATGTTTGTCTAGACCTTTTGCAATTCTCACTAGTTAGTGTGCCGGTTAACCACACACGCTCCACTAACTATATGAGAATGCAAATATCACAACCGCTATCTACTTAAAATCTTCTTAGTGGAAGCGTTTCCTCACCATCATTTTCATGAATCGAAGAGAAACCTTATGACACTTAGATTTTATGGTGTATGTGTTCCTATCCATGTGAATTTGTCATAACCATAATCACAGGACTAGGTTAGTGACACTTCCAAATTCATAGGGACTGAACTTGTGCAATCTTAATTTCTTGCCACCTGGTAGCACAATGCCCACCATTGCTTCCGGGTTGTTATGCAAACAATTGAGAACTCATAGAACTCACAAGCAGAATCAACTTTCAACTGGAACAGACACAGAAACAAGAATATGTCAACACGATAGGTTACAAACCTCAAGTCGTGGGCTAGTGATTAACAAAACTCTTGATTTAGTTCTTGAAACTATTTCAGAATCATTTAGACTCCCACTATCCTCTTGACATATAAGACTTCTCTTTGTCAAGAACCATTCCTTGACAAAACAAATATTCAAGATCTAGTGCGGATTCTTATCAAGTTAAACACTTCTCACTATTGGTCTTAGCTGGTCTTTGTTTTGTCCAAAACATCACAACTTACCAATCTCAAATGTACAAGAATAGGAAACATCTTACTCTACATTTGACAAGTGTTATGAACTTTCTAAAGACTATGTCACTCAAGTTACAATCTTGGAGTATAACTCCAGGATTTGTTTTTGGCACAAAGTATGAATTATCTTTTGATTTAACCATTTCAACAATTCACGATTCCTCTCCTCAGGCAACAAACACACTAAGGTGTCCTTAGAGGATCAATTGTGATATGGTTCCATAATCACTAAGATAATCATAAAACAAAATAAAGTTATGGACTTAGACACTATATCCAACAGCTACTTAGGATGAAACCTTGGAATATTGATTATTTGCATGTATAATAGAGAAAACATAGATCCAAGGTTTATAGGGTTGCATGTACACCATAGGAGTGTTAGAATGCTCAAAACCCAACAGTGGTATCAGAGACATGGGTTGTTTTCTGTTATATTGATGCAAATGTTTTATTTTCAAAGTTGGAAAAAAAAGAAAAAAAAAACATGACGTTTGTCAAATTTTAAGATAATTACTTGTTTTTGTGAAAAACTAATTATTTGTAAAATTTGAATCATTTGCTATATGAGTTGAATTAGGTAAAATTTAGTAAAAGATAAAATGATATGATTATTTTATTAGTTTTAAAAGTTTGATCTAAAGAGTTTTTTGAAACCTTCATAAGTTATGGATATGAAAAGGTTTTTAAAAAAATTGATTCAAAGTTTTTTATGGAGTTACAAAACATGGTCTTAATGTTTTAAAGAATTCCATAACGTGTTCTTAAGTTATGGAACATGAAAAGTTTCATCATAAAACAAGTATTTAACTCCATACGTTATGGAATCCAAAAGTTTTCAAGAGTTACAAAACTTGCCCTCAAGTTTTGGAATTTGGAAAAAGTTTTTTTATGTTAAAAAAAAAAGATTTGAATTCTAAAACTCTTGGGTTCATAACTTAAACAATTAATTAAATGGTTTTAATTTTGAATTTAATAATTGGAATTATGATGTTTTTATTGAATAATTCAATTAACTCTTATGGACTTTATTAATAGATAATTAAAGTGTTTAATTAAAAGAGAATTAATAATTCCATCATGACATGGTTTAAATTTAATTAAATTAAGAGTATAGTTTAATTAATAGATTAAACCACCAAGTATTTTAAATGTCTAAAATACACCCTCATACTATTATAATATTAAAAGTTTAATATATTATATGTATAAGAGCAAGTCGTCTTACCATTAGTAGGCCTCATTCACGAAGCCGGTCTATAAGGGGGGTATAAGGTTGCTCCCTATAAAATGGCAGTTTAATGGGTGTCCACTCTCACTCACCGCTTCCTTGACAGGTGGAGGGTCGTTAGCCGAACAGGTAGGACAAGGACTATAATTCTCCCTTCATTAAAAGTATTAATGATAAATACTAAGTAACTAAACTTTTTATAAATTCACAATCTTAGTTACTTAGGAAAATGTGAATAAGGTGCTAATCCATGAAATTACACTTTGCACTTTGTTTAAGCTGTTAGTGGAGCGTGTGTGGTTAACCGGCACACTAACCTGGACTTAACAAGGTAGGCAAAGGGTAACTTAATGTTTATCATAGTATCGTTGGAGCATGTGTGGTTAACCGGCACATCGATTGAGGGGTAAATATTAAGGGTACCAAGTATATTTGCATGGTTACTTCACACCTTGTTTTGTGATCCTCGGCATCCCAGTCACAAAACCTGAAGAGCACACTCAAGATTGAAACATGCCATTGAAAAGTTCAATGAATCTCAAAAGAATCTAGGAGTTTCAAAACCAATTAAAACCTAATAATACATTTCGTTTATCTTGGTGGAAATTGGTGAATCGTCATTCACCTACCTTCAAATATTTTATAGCTTGGATTACGGCATCCCTCTTCCAAGTTATAAAATAGTTTGTTGGGTCCTAGCCTTAATATATCATATTGGGTGTTATATTAAGGACTTAAATCAACTTTACGTGAATTTCTCCCATTGTTGATGTCTGGTTTATACAACAATGATCTTCCCAAACCAAGCTTTCCTAATGAATATGACTTCCCGAGTTTGGCTCATGGAAGTCATACTTCTCTTCCTCCACCTTCTCCAATTATTCTCCCTAACCCACACGTTCAAGGTCACTCAAGCCCTAATGGCAAGCAAGGTCTATGTGTGATCACATCTTAGAGATGAAGTCACATATTGACAAGCCGGGAGAGTTGGGTGTCAAAGTCTTGAGAAAGTTGGATGTTCAATCACTTTCTAAGTCACATAGTGAGTTCCTTTGGGACTACTATGAAACAGACTATGTCATGAACCTTAATGATCATATCTATTTGCTTGGTGCTGCTGAATCAGCAATGATTTGGAACGATAGTAAAGCAAATTTGATTAGAAGATCAACTTCCCAAAAACTTTATGGACAGTGACAATGGTGACACTGGAAATCCAGAAAAACCATTCTCTTCCCAATGGAAAGGGATTGGCCATAGTCAACCCGGTTGACCAAATGGTAAAGAGAAAGGCTAAGTCTGAGATAGTCCCATTACCAAAGGGTCCATATGTTTATTTTGCCAAAGGAAGGGGCGTTGATTGCAAAGCTGTCAAATTTACCTAAGGATGTTAAAGTCAATAAGTTTGACTCTACATTAGGTAGAGCCCATTATCTAACTCTGTTAAGTTCTATTCTGAGATCCTCATTACATGATGTGACTGGGTCACATGTTGATGTTTTAATAATCGAAGAATAGAGAGAAATCTTAAGGGAAGTATATGCTGATTCTGATCACGAAGGTGGATTTCGATCGCATCAGAATTTTGAGCAGTTGCTTAAGAAGTTATGATATATTGCTAAGGAATAGATAACAACAATTTTCCATGTGGATTGTAAGGATAAGTTTTTCCGCAAAGTTTTAAAATAAAAGAAAATTGTTTAATTTTATTTATTTGAAGTATCCTTACAATGGCATTTGTGGAAAATTGTTGCTTATATGATTCCACTGACAGCAATATTGGAAAATGGATTCGATTCTTTCATTTGTGGTAGTGTCTAAATTTACCAAATCAGGAAACTTCCTCATCGCCCAAGTTTCAATTGGACCGAAACTTGGAATCATGCAAGTTGAATAGTATGATGAATGAGAACTTTCAAGCATTGGAAAATCAAGACTAATTACTTGTTCACATGGATGTGTGAGTCAAGTGACGGACTAAAGGGATCGAGTACACATTCTTGTGCACAGGTCATGTCCACCACAAAGCTCGTTAAGACTATTTGATTTACTAAAGTTTAGTAAATATGGTTATACTTACAAGTTTAAGTATAATTCTGAAACATTGGAAAAGTCTCAATGTATGGCAGAACGAATGGGAAGAATCAAATTAGGTAGAAAGATAAAAGTTTCTCAAATCTGAAAAGATGGGAGAGTACTTTAGTATCATGTTTGTGATCATCTTAATGATTTAGACATCATATCACAATTAGTCCTCTAAAGGTCATCTTAGTGCATTCTTATGACTAAGAAGAGGAGTCATGAATTGTTGAAATGGTTAGATCAGGAAGATGAGTCATACTTCGTTCCAAAACAATTCTTAGAGTCATACTCCAAGATTGTAACTTGAGTGACATATCTTAAAGAAAGTTTTAAAACACTTGTCAAATGTAAGAGTAAAAGTGTCCTACTCTTGTACATTTGAAATTGGTAAGTTGTGATGTTTTCGATAAAACAAAGACCAACTAAGGCCAATTGTGTGAAGTGTTTGTCTTGATAAAGAATCCGCACTATCTCTTGAATATTTGGCAAGATAGTCTTATATGTCAAGAGGATAGTGGGAGTCTTAAAGATCCTAAAAAGAATTTCAAGAACTAATCAAGAATAAAACCTGAGGTTCTTCACTAGCATACGACTTTAGGTATATAACCTATCGTGTTGACATATTCTGTGCCCATTCCAGTTAAAGTTGGCTTTGCATAGGAGTTCTGAAAGTTCTCAATTGGTTGCATAACAACTTGGAAGCAATGGCAGGCCCTGTACTGCCAGATGGCAAGAAGTTAAGATTGCATAAGTTCAGTCCATATGAGTTTGGATTTGTCATTATCCTTGTCTTATGACTATGGTTTTGATGATTCACATGGATAAGAACACATACACCATAAAATCTAAGGGTCATAAGGTTTCTCTCCGATTCATGAAAATGATGGTGAGGAAACACTTCCACCAAGTAGATTTGAAGCAGATGGCAAAAGGTCTAAACAATTGAGACTATGATTACGACATCCCTTTTCATAGTTCTGAAATTGTTTAGACACACATGCATGCTATCTAAGTAAAGGTGTATGATTTTGATAAAGTTTTATCAAAGCATCTCGTATCAGAAATCTGAACTTTGGTAAGAAAGTCAATAAAGTATTGATTCTAGAAGTCCAGCTGATTTCTGAGTACATGTCAAAGCTAGTGGGAGCATAAGTGTTATGCTAATAATCATCATGTTAGTGGGAGCATGATAATTATTGTTAGTGTTGTAAGTTAGCAATGTTAATTATAGAAAACAAAAGTTTCAATTCGTGAGGCTGCAGGGATTGAAAAAGTTGTTTTGCTATAATTAAGGGAGAGGATATACTTCATTTCAGTTCTAAAGGCTTAGATTGAGACCTTAATCATCGTTAGTCAAGAATATATATATGAATTTCATGTTGGATTGGTTCAACTTAAGGAAATTCTATATATTACGTTCTCAAAATTCGATTATGATTACGGCATCCCTCTTCATAGTCAAATTTTGAAAACATGGCAAATAAAAATATTGTAGCAAAAGACTGGTCTAGAATCATGTCTTTATGTGAGACATCATGAATCGTGTACCATTTGCTTTGGGTACAGGATCGATTGCATGTGCTATAATATTTGTCATTTCTAAATTTTTCCAAATGCCCAGAGGCATTAAGAAGGGAAAAGGTCTAGAATAGGATATGACTAAAATGATTAAGCAATTGTCGAGGACAATCTGAGGTTTACCAAAGATTGGTTGCTCAGGGACAGTTGGAAGTATAGTGCTAATTTTGGAAGGACCATATTGACATATTCTGAAAAGAGGCATCTCTTATTCAGAAGTGATAGTCAAAATGAGAATATGGAGTTGTCTCCATAGGTGGAAGTTATCTGTGTAAGATTAGAAAACTTAATGCAAGAATCATGTCCAAAGCAATGTACTTTGAATATGAGACTTAGTTTCCATGGAGTTGATCTCCATTGGAATACCTTATAATGACTGTTGGCAAGTCTTTGTGACTTTGTACATATTCATTACAGGAGGGTCAGTGCATATAAGTTTAAAATCTAAACAGATTTCGATAAATGATAGGAATTTGAAATTCTCACATTTTTCGATAAGGATTTGGGAGTGTGAAATTAGAATCATTGAAATTGTGTTCAATTGGTTTATTTCACAAAGTAAGGATCATAGACAAACATAGAGTGCATACTTGGTGTATGGCAAAGCTATTGTTTAAGAAAAACATAGTGTACATGCTTGGAGCATGGGACAACTAGTGTTTTTAATTCAAGTATAAAGTTGATAAAACCGAAACAATGAATAATGAGTAATCAGTATGGTGATAAATAAAAGTGTTTATTTATATTCATAGGGTGTTTCACTTTGCATGTTTTGACTTCCAGAATAACTAAGTCGCTCTTCCTAAATGATTAAGTTATTCAAACCATCCACAGTCGGTCATATGTTGGAAGTAGATATGAATCAAGACTGTCATGGGTTGGTTTGTAGAGGTCCAAGTTGGTGGACAAAGTGGTGCTACAACACTCATGAGTGCTCATAAGTTCTGAGTATTGGATTCAACCCACGCTCATTTGAATCACTTCATGGATTTTATCACGAGTGATCATGAGACGATAATATCTTATATTCTTAAAACCTAGAGATATGAGTTGTTACTATGAGTTGGTTATACATTGATTGCACGAAAACGCATTGGTAACTCGATGTTATAAAACGTGCCTTTGTGTATGATTCAACAAGTAGTAGAACAAGCCATATGAGTCGAAGTTTATCCATTCCTTTTACCTTCGGGATAAAAGCGATATATGTGGGCCCCTCGATGATTTAGCGATGACACATGTGAGTGCTTGGCCAAGCCAGGACTGATTTGATTTGTTCAATCAGTCAGTGATCATAAATTGAAAATCGGGAAACAACAAATGGACAGAGAGAATGATTATAATCCATGTCTCAGTCCATATGATATCTAGAATGGAGGAATATATGATCCCTTATCTAATGGACAAGTCATTGACAAGGTCAGAGTTCGACAGCGGTTTTAAGAGCTATGATTGCCAGTTAGGTTTTGAAGTCATACTCAATAATAGTTTTAGATTTATCCAAGTGGGAGACTATTGGATTAATGTCTAAGTCCATAACTATATTTGGTATGTACTTGACCCGACCCGGCATGGTCCATTTGGGTTGCACTTCACCGACACAATTTATATGGATAGTCTTTTGAGAATAGTATATTTACGATTTATATTAATATATTATAAGTTCTAATATATTAATATGGAATCATATTATTTAATTAGTATTGATCAAGAATTAATTAAGTGATCAAAAAGAACTAATTAAATATGGACTCTTATATATATGGAATGGGCCAAGTTCATTTAGGTTGGGCTAAGCTTTCATGGATGGTCCATGGAGCTTTTAACCCATGGATCCTATGTAAATGAAAGGTCATGGGTATTAGGGTTTACATTGATGTAACCATAATCCTCCATAATATATAAAGGGGTCCTTGGCTCACAAAATTGGCACAAGTGTGTGAAAAAAAGTGTGGGCCGATTTTAGTGAGCATACATTTTCTCTCAAGTTCTTCCAAGGTGTTTTGGTGATTTGTGATTCCACTTGAGGCTTCCACACTATTGGGGCTAAGCTCTTAAAGTTCAAGACTTCAAGCAACATCAAAGGTATGTCATCTAACTAGAACTTTGTAGTATAGTTGCTTCATAATATGCTAGTTAGGATGAAACCTTGGAATATTGATTATTTGCATGTATAATAGAGAAAACATAGATCCAAGGTTTGTACACCATAGGAGTGTTAGAATGCTCAAAACCCAACATTATGAACTCACCAGCTTTATGCTGATATTTTAAAACTGCTTGTATTCTCAGGACATCAATAGACAGGTACTCCTGCCAACTTTTGGAGAAGACGGAGCGTTTTGGAGTCACGTCTTTTACTTTTTCTAAATAAGTATATGTATAAACTATGCATAAAGACAAATGTAAATCTTTTTCATATATGTATTCAATGTTTGGTTGTGTTTACTATGCTTGCTATGATACAACTGTTGTGATACTACACATGACGTCCTCCACCCCGGAACGTTTCCGCCATCGGTTTCGGGGTGTGACAGATTGGTATCAGAGCTATTGTTTATAGTGAACTAAGTATACCGAACTTTGCCTGGTATACAACTATAAACACTAAGGGGCCTAAGTGCTCTAAACTAAAAGTATACTTTCAAAATATAAGTATTTTTACAAAAAGTATACAAGTATATCATAGTACCAGAATCAGTATCCTAAGTAGAACAAAATAAAAGTATTTGGATGTTGAACACTGCGGTTAAACTTGGGCAGTTATGTAATCATGTCTAGGGTCAATATAGCCTGATCAACTATATTCATTCGAGACATGACCAACATGTGCTTGGGAGTGACTTTGGTGTTGCAACAGGCCTAAATCTTACCCAGTATCCATACAACTTAAAATACTATGGGAGTATTTTAGTCAGAGCCGAATACCTCGTAGAGATTCATTCCAAGTGTTGCGACTCATTCCTTTTAGCGATAACTTATTTTGCATTGGTAGCGTTTCTTTGTTTATCGCTTAGTAGAACACTCTAACAATCATTATGAGATATATCCTTGCTTCATATCTCTTGATTCGATTCAGAGGACTTACCATCCTCTTCTTCCTGGTTGTTTCTAAAACAAGATGCCTCCTCGAAGACGACCCATCAGAAGGAATGACGACGCTCCACCACCACCGCCCCCTCAGTTCGATCCCGTTATGTTTCAAGCAGCGGTTACCGCTGCTGTGGTTGCCGCGATGACACAAGTTAATTCTGGCGGATCTGGTGGGCAGGGAGGTGGTACTCAACCACAAAATCATGAAGGTGGTCAGGGACACCAAAAGGAGTGCTCTTATAAGGACTTCATGAATGCAAAGCCAACACCCTTCGACGGCAAAGGAGGAGTTATTTCCCTAACTCAATGGATCGAGAAAATCGAATCCATTTTCGAAATCTGTTCCTGTTCTGAGACCAACAAAGTAAAGTTTGCCGCTTGCACTTTCGCCAACAGGGCACTGACCTGGTGGAATGGTCGGGTCAAATCCCTAACCCTACCAGTGGCGAACGCTATGGGTTGGGAAAGCTTAAGGGAACTCATGATAGCTGAATACTACCCACGGGGCGAAATGCAAAAGCTAGAGCACGAACTCTGGAATCTAAAGATGAAGGAATCCGACATTGCTACCTACACTTCTAGGTTTGAAGACCTAGCACTTCTCTGTCCGGGGATGATCACTCCGGAAAGCAAAAAGATCGAAAGATACATATAGGGACTGACACAACCCACCAAAGAAAATGTTTTGGCAGCTAGGCCAAACACCTTTGACCGTGCTAAGTGTTTGGCGCAACCTCTCATAGATGACGGAGTTGATCTTGACGTTGTGACAACCACTCCTGAGCCCACGAAAGGGAGTGGTGAGAAAAGAAAGTCCTGGAAACAGAAAAAGGGTCAGTCTTTGCAGGAACCCTCAAAGAAGCAACATACGATAGTAGTCCACGCTGCTACTACTCCTGTTGCTGCTCCTGCAACTCAAGCACCTACCAGTAGGTATACTGGTAATCTTCCTTGGTGCGGTAAGTGCAGTTATCATCATCGCATCCCTGGCCCATGTCGTGAAATGCTCTGCAACAACTGTGGCAAGAAGGGTCACCTGACTCGAGACTGCAGAACACCAGTTCAACCAACCCATCAGGCCCCTAGAGCAGGTGTTGGCCAAGCCTGTTATAACTGTGGAGAGGTCGGGCATTACAAGAGAAACTACCCCAAGGCAGCAATAACTGGCAACAACGGGAGAGTTCTATCTATGGGACGAGAGGAGGCCGTCGTTGATCCCATGGTTGTTTCAGGTACGTTCCTTCTCGACAACTCTTATGCATGCATTCTTTTCGATTCTGGTGCGGAGAGAAGTTTTGTTAGCCATTCATTCAAACATCTTCTTAGGCATAAACCTCAACCATTAACTGAATTATTTACTATCGAGATGGCAAACGGTGAGAAACAGAGCACTAATGATATATATATAGGTTGTACTCTTACCCTGAATGATCATTCATTTCCTATCGACCTTATGCCCGTCTCCAAAAAAAGCTTCGATGTCATTATCGGCATGGATTGGTTGAGCCCCAATCATGCTGATATCCTTTGTTATGAAAAATCTATCCACCTCAATCTCTCCTCTGATGAAACTCTCATGAGTTACGGCGATAAACTCAGTTCGAACCTCCGTATCATTTCGTGCATCAAAGCCCAGAAATGATGGGTTTTGCGCATTCTAACACTCCTAAGTGTACATGCAACCCTAAATACCTTGGATCTATGTTTTCTCTATTATACATGCAATTATGAACTTTCCAAGGTATTACCCTATCTAGCATACAATACTTGATACTTGGGTAATCAAATGGATAGAATACATACCTTTGTTTGATGTAGCTTGTCTCCATGAAGCTTGAGTGCCTAGTGCCCCAAGTGTGACACCTCAAATGGTTCACACAATACCAAATGCACATGGAATGACTTGAGAGAAATGGAACACTCCTTGAAATCGTCTAGCCCTCATATTCACACATTAGTGCACGATTTCTTGAGCCATGGGATTCTTTTATATGGTGGCTATTAGGGTTACACCATGTAACTCATAACTTTACCCATTCCTTATGCTCCATGGATTTTAACCTCCATGGAGTATCCATGGGTCACCCCATGGTCTTAGTCCAACATAAGAAATCTTGGATCACAAGCCCACATATATAAGAATGAATGATTTACACAATCAACCCATATATTTAATTAGTCTCCTTTTGATCACTTAATTAATTCCAAATTAATTTTTGATCAATGCTAATTAAATAACCTTATTAATATATTAGAACTTATAATATATTAACCAACCTTAAGTGTTATTTCTCTCATTATAGTCTATCCAAATGCATGATGCCATGCAACCCAAATGGACCATGCCGGGTCGGGTCAAGTCTTACCAATTATAGTTATGGACTTAGACATTAATCCAACAGTCTCCCACTTGGATAAGTCTAAAACGATTATTGCGTATGACTTCAGGAACCGATCAGCAATCATAGCTCTCAAAAGCTTCTGTCGAACTCTGACCTTGTCGATGAACTCTGACCTTTGTCAATGACTTGTCCATTAGATAAAGGATCATATATTCCTCCATTCTAGATATCATACGGACTGAGACATGGATTATCAATCATTCTCTCTGTCCATTTGTTGTTTCCCGATTTCCGATTCATGATGACTGAGTGATTGAACAAATCAAATCAGTCCTGGCTTGGCCAAACACTCACATGTGTCATATTTAAATCATCGAGGGGCCCACATATATCGCTTTTATCCCGAAGGTAAAAGGAATGGATAAACTTCGACTCATATGGCTTGTTCTACTACTTGTTGAATCATACACAAAGGCACGTTTTATAACATCGAGTTACCGAATGCGTTTTCGTGCAATCAATGTACAACCAACTCATAGTAACAACTCATATCTCTAGGTTTGAAGAATATAAGATATTATCGTCTCATGATCACTCGTGATAAAATCCATGAAGTGATTCAAATGAGCGCGGGTTGAATCCAATACTCAGAACTTATGAGCACTCATGAGTGTTGTAGCACCACTTTGTCCACCAACTTGGACCTCTACAAACCAACCCATGACAGTCTTGATTCATATCTACTTCCAACATATGACCGACTGTGGATGGTTTGAATAACTTAATCATTCAGGAAGAGCGACTTAGTTATTCTGGAAGTCAAAACATGCAAAGTGAAACACAAGAATAAATGAATCAAATATGGTATCAAACCCTATGAATATAAATAAACACTTTTATTTATCACCATACTGATTACTCATTATTCATTGTTTCGGTTTTATCAACTTTATACTTGAATTAAAAACACTAGTTGTCCCATGCTCCAAGCATGTACACTATGTTTTTCTTAAACAATAGCTTTGCCATACACCAAGTATGCACTCTATGTTTGTCTATGATCCTTACTTTGTGAAATAAACCAATTGAACATAATTTCAATGATTCTAATTTCACACTCCCAAATCCTTATCGAAAAATGTGAGAATTTCAAATTCCTATCATTTATCGAAATCTGTTTAGATTTTAAACTTATATGCACTGACCCTCCTGTAATGAATATGTACAAAGTCACAAAGACTTGTCAACAGTCATTATAAGGTATTCCAATGGAGATCAACTCCATGGAAACTAAGTCTCATATTCAAAGTACATTGCTTTGGACATGCTTCTTGCATTAAGTTTTCTAATCTTACACAGATAACTTCCACCTATGGAGACAACTCCATATTCTCATTTTGACTATCACTTCTGAATAAGAGATGCCTCTTTTCAGAATATGTCAATATGGTCCTTCCAAAATTAGCACTATACTTCCAACTGTCCCTGAGCAACCAATCTTTGGTAAACCTCAGATTGTCCTCGACAATTGCTTAATCATTTTAGTCATATCCAATTCTAGAACTTTTCCCTTCTTAATGCCTCTGGGCATTTGGAAAAATTAAGAAATGAAAAATATTATAGCACATGCAATCGATCCTGTACACAAAGCAAATGGTACATGATTCATGATGTCTCACATAAAGACATGATTCTAGACCAGTCTTTTGCTACAATATTTTTATTTGCCATGTTTTCAAAATTTGACTATGAAGAGGGATGCCGTAATCATAATCGAATTTTGAAAACGCAATATATAGAATTTCCTTAAGTTGAACCAATCCAACATGAAATTCATATATATATTCTTGACTAAAGATGATTAAGGTCTCAATCTAAGCCTCTAGAACTGAAATGAAGTATATCCTCTCCCTTAATTATAGCAAAACAACTTTTTCAATCCCTGCAGCCTCACGAATTGAAACTTTTTTTTTTCTATAATTAACATTGCTAACTTGCAACACTAACAATAATTATCATGCTCCCACTAACATGATGATTATTAGCATAACACTTATGCTCCCACTAGCTTTGACATGTACTCAGAAATCAGCTGGACTTCTAGAAATCAATACTTTATTGACTTCCTTACCAAAGTTCAGATTTCTGATACGAGATGCTTTGATAAAACTTTATCAAAATCATACACCTTTCCTTAGATAGCATGCATGTGTGTCTAAACAATTTCAGAACTATGAACAGGGATGCCGTAATCATAGTCTCAATTGTTTGGACCTTTTGCCATCTGCTTCAAATCTACTTGGTGGAAGTGTTTCCTCACCATCATTTTCATGAATCGGAGAGAAACCTTATGACCCTTAGATTTTATGGTGTATGTGTTCTTATCCATGTGAATCGTCAAAACCATAGTCACAAGACAAGGATAATGACAAATCCAAACTCATATGGACTGAACTTATGCAATCTTAACTTCTTGCCACCTGGCAGTACAGGGCCTGCCATTGCTTCCAAGTTGTTATGCAACCAATTGAGAACTTTCAGAACTCCTATGCAAAGCCAACTTTAACTGGAATGGGCACAAAATATGTCAACATGATAGGTTATAAACCTCAAGTCGTGTGCTAGTGAAGAACCTCAGGTTTTATTCTTGATTAGTTCTTGAAATTCTTTTTAGGATCTTTAAGACTCCCACTGTCCTCTTGACATATAAGACTATCTTGCCAAATATTCAAGAGATAGTGCAGATTCTTTATCAAGACAAACACTTCACACAATTGGCCTTAGTTGGTCTTCGTTTAATCCAAAACATCACAGCTTACCAACTTCAAATGTACAAGAGTAGGACACTTTTACTCTTACATTTGACAAGTGTTATAAACCTTTCTTTAAGATATGTCACTCAACTTATAGTCTTGGAGTATGACTCTAAGACTTGTTTTGAAACGAAGTATGACTCATCTTCTTGATTTAACCATTTCAACAATTCATGACTCCTCTTCTTAGTCATAAGAATGCACTAAGATGTCCTTAGAAGACCAATTGTGATGTGGTTCTTTAATCATTAAGATGATCACAAAACATGATACTAAAGTACTCTCCCATCTTTTCAGATTTGAGAAACTTTTATCTGTCTGCCTAATTTGATTCTTCCCATTTGTTCTGCCATACATTGAGACTTTTCCAATGTTTCAGAATTATACTTAAACTTGTAAGTATAACCATATTTACTAAAATTTAGTAAATCATGACGAATAGTCTTAACGAGCTTTGTGGTGGACTTGACCAGTGCACAAGAATGTGTACTCGATCCCTTTAGTCCTTAACTTGACTCACACATCCATGTGAACAAGTCTTAATTTTCCAATGCTTGAAAGTTCTCATTCATCATACTATTCAACTTGCATGATTCCAAGTTTCTATCCAACTGAAGCCTTGGGAATGAAAATCTTTCCTTATTTGGTAAATTATTACACTACCACAAATGAAAGAATCAAATCCATTTTCCAATATTGCTATCAATGGAAACATGTAAACAACAATTTTTCACAAATGCCATTGTAAGGATACTTAAAATAAATAAATCAAAACTGTTTTTTATTTTAAAACTTCCGGAAAAACTTATCCTTACAATGCAAATGCATATGAAAAACTTGTTGTTATCTATTCCTAAGCAATATATCATAACTCCTAAGTAACAGCTTCAAAAATTCTGATCACCAAACCATGCGATCGAAATCCATCTTCGTGATCAGAATCAGCATGTACTTCCTTTAAGTTTCTTCACTTTTCTTTGATTCTTAAAGCGTCAACATGTGACCCAGTCACATCATGTAATGAGAATCTCATAATAGAAACTTAACAGAGTTAGATAATGGACTTTTACCTGAAGAAGAGTCAAACTTCTTGAATTGATCAACCTTATGATCTTTCAGGTAAATAGGCAACTTCGCAATCAATGCCCCTTCCTTTGGAAAGAGAAACATATGGACTCTTTGGGAATGGTGTACTGGACTATCACAGACTTGCCTTTCTCTTTACCATTTGGTCAACTGAGTTGACTACGGCCAATCCCTTTCAATTGGGAAGCGAAAGATTTTCTGGATATCCAATGTTACCATTTTCAAAGTCCATAGAAGTTTGGGAAGTTGATCTTCTAATCAAATTTGCTTTACTAGTCCTCCAAATCATTGCTGATTCAGTAGCACCAAGCAAATAGATATGATCATTAAGGTTCATGTCATAGTCTGTTTCATAGTAGTCCCAAAGGAACTCACTATGTGACTTAGAAAGTGATTGAACATCCAACTTTCTGAAGACTTTGACACCCAACTCTCCCGACTTGTCAATATGTGACTTCATCTCCAAGATGTGATCACACATAGACCTTGCTTTCCAATAGGGATTGAGTGACCTTTGAACTTGTGGGTTAGGGAGAATAATAGGAGGAGGTGGAGGAAGTAAAGTTCCAAGAGATTTGGGAAGATCATAGATGTCTGAACTAGACATCTTTTTGGAGATATTCAAGATAGTTGATCTAAAGTCCTTAATATAACACCCAATATGAAATATTAAGGCTAGGATCCAAAAACCTATTTATAACTGGAAGAGGGATGTCGTAATCCGAGTTATAAAATAGTTGAAGGTAGGTAAATGACGATTTACCAATTTCCACCATGAAAAACGAAATAATGTAATTAGGTTTTTAATTGGATTTGAAACTCCTAGATCTTTTGAGATTCATTGAACTTTTCAATGGCATGTTTCAATCTCGAGTGTGCCCTTCAGGTTTTGTGACTGGGATGCCGAGGATCCAAAACAAGGTGTGAAGTAACCATGCAAATATACTTGGTACCCTTAATATTTACCCCTCAATCGATGTGTCGGTTAACCACACGAGCTCCACCGATACTATGATAAATATTAAGTTACCCTTTGCCTACTTTGTTAAATCCAGGTTAGTGTGACGGTTAACCACACACGCTCCACTAACTGTTTAAACAAAGTGTAAAGTGTAATTTCATGGATTAGCACCTTATTCACATTTTCCTAAGTAACTAAGATTGGGAATTTATAAAAAGTTTAGTTACTTAGTATTTATCATTAATACTCTTAATGAAGGGAGAATTATAGTCCTTGTCCTACCCGTTCGGCTAACGACCCTCCACCAGTCAAGGAAGCGGTGGGTGAGAGTGGACACCCATTAAACTACCATTTTATAGGCAGTAACCTTATACCCCCTTATAGACCGGCTTCGTGAATGAGGCCTACTAACGGTAAGACTGACTTTCTCTTATACATATATTTATTATTAACTTATAATACTATAAAGTATAAGGGTTGAATTTTAACTTTTAAAATTCTAAGGGCTAACTTGGAATTAAAGTATTCATGGGGAAAACTTTACAAATTCCAAAACTTGAGGGCAAGTTTTGAAAATATTCAAAACTAATTAATTCCATAACTTATGTGTTTAAAGTAGTTTTAATTAAAAAAAAAATCTTCAAGTTCCATAACTTGAGGACAAGTTATGGAAGACTTTAAACTAATAAAAGAATGTAACTTTTCTTTATTTTTGTAACTTATGGAACTAATTAAGGTTACACATTTTATCATTTAATGAAGTGACTCTTGAACCTCCATAACTTGAGGACAAGTTATGGAGTCATAAAACCATTTAATGAGGACAAGACTCTTCATTTTTGTAACCATTGCCAACTTTTTATGACTTTAATGAGGACAACTTTTTATGAAACTTAAATGTGACTTTTCATATAACTTGAGGACAAGTTACAAAAACACATTTTAGAATCAACTCTTAGATTAAAATGGATGGAAAACACATAATCAATTAACTTTTCTATTATTCTAATAAACTCATATGAACAAAGATAATTCACATCAAATTTTTTTTTCAAGTAATTAGCATAACTTTTAAACTAATACAATTCGATTTTTCAGCTAATTTTGCAAGTATAACAAGAAAACAAGCCTTGGCTCTGATACCACTGATGGGTTTTGCGCATTCTAACACTCCTAAGTGTACATGCAACCCTAAATACCTTGGATCTATGTTTTCTCTATTATACATGCAATTATGAACTTTCCAAGGTATTACCCTATCTAGCATACAATACTTGATACTTGGCTAATCAAATGGATAGAATACATACCTTTGTTTGATGTAGCTTGTCTCCATGAAGCTTGAGTGCCTAGTGCCCCAAGTCTAACACCTCAAATGGTTCACACAACACCAAATGCACATGGAATGACTTGAGAGAAATGGAACACTCCTTGAAATCGTCTAGCCCTCATATTCACACATTAGTGCACGATTTCTTGAGCCATGGGATTCTTTTATATGGTGGCTATTAGGGTTACACCATGTAACTCATAACTTTACCCATTCCTTATGCTCCATGGATTTTAACCTCCATGGAGTATCCATGGGTCACCCCATGGACTTAGTCCAACATAAGAAATCTTGGATCACAAGCCCATATATATAAGAATGAATGATTTACACAATCAACCCATATATTTAATTAGTCTCCTTTTGATCACTTAATTAATTCCAAATTAATTCTTGATCAATACTAATTAAATAACCTTATTAATATATTAGAACTTATAATATATTAACCAACCTTAAGCGTTATTTCTCTCATTATAGTTTATCCAAATGCATGATGCCATGCAACCCAAATGGACCATGCCGGGTCGGGTCAAGTCTTACCAATTATAGTTATCGACTTAGACATTAATCCAACAAGAAACTCCTGCAAAAGGAGTGTTACGCATTCTTAGCACACGTCATTAACGAGAGACAGGAAGTTAAAGACCTCGAGAGCATCCCTGAAGTCTGCAACTTTCCCGATGTTTTTCCCGAAGATCTCCCGGGAATCCCTCCCGAACGCCAAGTCGAGTTTCGCATCGACTTAGTCCCCGGAGCTACCCTCGTAGCCAAAATCTCCGTATCGCCTAGCACCAGCAGAAATGCAGGAGCTATCAAGTCAGCTCAATGAGCTGCTTAGCAAAGGGTTCATCAGACCGAGTTCCTCACCCTGGGCAGCCCCGATCTTGTTCGTAAAAAAGAAGGATGGATCCTTTCGGATGTGTATCGATTATCGAGAGCTGAGCAAGCTCACTGTCAAAAACCGTTATCCTCTTCCTCGAATCGATGATCTTTTCGACCAACTTCAGGGAGCCAGCTACTTCTAGAAAATAGATCTAAGATCAAGGTACCATCAGCTGCGAGTCCATGAGAGTGATGTTCCTAAGACAGCATTTCGGACTCGATATGGTCACTACGAGTTCGTAGTAATGCCCTTCGGTCTAACCAACACACCGACAGTGTTCATGGACCTAATGAACCGGGTGTACCGTCCTTTCCTGGACAAGTTCGTCATCGTGTTCATCGACGATATACTTGTCTATTCTAGAAACGAGGAAGATCACAAACAGCACTTGAGATTGGTGCTGGAAACTCTAAGGACGGAGAAGCTTTACGCAAAATTCTCCAAGTGCGAATTCTGGATTCGAAAAGTAACCTTCCTAGGTCACGTGGTAAGCGAGGAAGGCATACACGTGTGTTGGGTTTTGAGCATTCTAACACTCCTATGGTGTACATGCAACCCTAAATACCTTGGATCTATGTTTTCTCTATTATACATGCAAATATCAGATTTTCCAAGGTATTGTTCTAACTAGCATAATATAAAGTACATATAATATAAAATCTAGTAGAATTACATACCTCTTGTTTGGTGCTTGATTCCATGGAGCTCAAGAGCCTAGTGCCCCAAGTGTGACACCTCAAATGGTTCACACAACACATGAACATTTGGAATAACCATGAGAGAAGATATTAGTCTTATATGTCGATGAAATCGGCTTGCCCTCTATGTAATACCCTAGTACCGATTTCACCAACAATGGGGTCTTTATATAGTGTGCACATTAGGGTTACACCATGTAACCCATGACTTAACCCATTCCTTATGCTCCATGGGTTTTAACCTCCATGGAGTATCCATGGGTCACCACATGGGTTAAACTCAACATAAGGAATCATGGATCCTGAGCCCACATATATAAGAATCTATGATTTACACCATCAATCCCCATATATTTATTTAGTCTCTTTTGATCACTAAATTAATTCCAAATTAATTCTAGATCAATACTAATTAAATAATATGATTTCATATTAATATATTAGAACTTATAATATATTAATATGTCACAAATATCTTCTTCTCATTAAAAGGTCTATCCAATTGTTCTGATGCCATGCAACCCAAATGGACCATGCCGGGTCGGTTCAAGTATATATTAATTATAGTTATGGACTTAGACACTAATCCAACAGTCTCCCACTTGGATAAGTCTAATAACTATTATTGCAAGTACGCCTTCATAACCTGACCAACAATCGTAGCTCTTAAAAGCTGTCGCCGAACTCTGAACAAATCAATGACGCGTCCATTAGATAAGTGATCATATATTCCTCCATTCTAGATATCATATGGACTGAGACATGGATTATAATCATTCTCTCTGTCTATTTGTTGTTTCCCGATTTCCGATTTATGACGACTGACTAATTGAACAAATCAAATCAGTCCAGGCCCGGCCGAGCACTTACATTTTGTCATCACTAAATCATCGAGGGGCCCACATATATCGCTTTTATCCCGAAGGTAAAAGGAATGGATAAACTTCGACTCATATGCTTGTACTGACTACTTGTTGAATCATACACAAAGGCACGTTTTATAACATCGAGTTACCAATGATCACTCGTGATAAAATCCATGAAGTGATTCAAATGAGCGTGAGTTGAATCCAATACTCAGAACTTATGAGCACTCATGAATGTTGCAGCAACCACTGCTTTATCTAATGCACATTAGACAAATCATACAAGCCAAATTCATGACAGTCTTGATTCATATCTACTTCCAACATATGACTGATTGTGGATGGTTTAAGTAACTTAGTCATTCGGGAAGAATGACCTAGTTATTCTGGAAGTCAAAACATGCAAAGTGAAACACAAAAATAATACTAATCCTGTATGGCCCCAACACTTTGAGTGTAAATAAAAACACCTTTTTATCTAAGCACCATATTGATTACTCATTATTCATGTTTCGATTAATCAACTTAATACTTGAATTGAAACAATAGTCATGCCATGCTCCAAGCATGCACACTATGTTCGTCCAAACAATAGCTATGCCATAATCAAAGTATGCACACTATGTTTACATGTGGTCCTGTATTTGTGAAACAGATCGATTGACATCATTTCAATGATGCTCATTTCACAATCCCAAATTCTTTACAATAAATGTAAGAACACCAAATTCTTGTCATTTACCGTAATCTTGTTAGATTCTAAACTTATGTGCAATGATCCTCTTGTAATGAATATGCACACAAGTCACAAAGACTTGGCAACAAACATTACAAAGAATTCCAATGGAAAGCAATTCCATGGAAATGAAGTCTCAAATTCAAAGTACATTCCTTTGAACATCCTTCTTGCATTAAGTTCTCTAATCTTACACAGATTCAAAGAATAACTTCCACCTATGGAAACAATTCCATATTACCATTTTGACCATCACTTCATTACAAGAGTTGCCTCTTTTCAAAATATGTCAACATGGTCCTTCTAATTGTCCATGAGCAACGAATCTTTGGTAAACCTCAGATTGTCCTCGACAATTTGCTTAATCATTTTAGTCATTTCCAGTTCTATTCCTTTTCCCCTCTTAATGCCCTAAGCATTAGGAAAATTTAGAATGGACAAATATTATAGCACATGCAATCGATCCTATATCCAAAGCATATGGGACACGATTCATGCTATAAAATTTTTTATTTGCCATGTTCTCATAATTTGAACTATGAAGAGGTATGCCGTAATCATAATAGAATTTTGAGAACGCAACATATATAGAATTTCCTTATGTTGAACCATTCCAACATAACATTCTTATATATCCTTGACTAAAGTAGATTAAAATCTCAATCTAAGCTTATAGAATTGGAATGAAGTATAAAATCCTCTCCCTTAATTATAGGGAAACAACTTTTCAAAGCGAATTGAAACTTTTGTTTTCTATAATTAACATTGCTAACTTGCAACATAATCATCATGCTCCCACTAGCATAATGATTATTATCTTACTAGCATAACACTTATGCTCCCACTAGCTTTGACATGTACTCAGAAATCAGCTGGACTTCTAGGAAAAAACAATACTCTATTGACTTTCTTACCAAAGTTCAGATTTCTGATACGATATGCTTTGATAAGACTTTATCAAAATCATACACCTTTCCTTAGATAGTTCACTTGTGTGTCTAAACAATTATGAAGAGGGATGTCGTAATCATAATGTTTAGACCTTTTGTCATTCTCACAATTGCTATCTACTTAAAATCTACTTAGTGAAAGAGTTTCCACACCATCATTTTCATGAATCGGAGAGAAACCTTATGACACTTAGATTTTATGGTGTATGTGTTCCTATCCATGTGAATCTGTCATAACCATAATCATAAGACAAGGTTAGTGGTAAATCCAAACACATATGGACTGAACTTGTCAATCTTAATTTCTTGCCACCCGGCAGCACAAGGGCCTACCATTGCTTCCAGGTTGTTATGCAAACAATTGAGAACTCATAGAACACATAAGCATAGTCAACTTTTAACTGGAATAGACACAGAAATAAGAATATGTCAACACGATAGGTTACAAACCTCAAGTCGTGGGCTAGTGATTAACAAAACTCTTGATTAGTTCTTGAAACTATTTTAGGATCTTTTAAACTCCCACTGTCCTCTTGAGATATAAGACTCTCTTGCCCAATATTCAAGAGATAGTGCGGATTCTTTTACAAACGCTTCACACAATTGGGCTTAGTTGGTCTTTGTTTTATCCAAAACATCACAACTTACCAATTTCAAATGTACAAGAGTAAGAAAACATTTTACTCTACATTTGACAAGTGTTTTAAATCTTTCTTAAGATTATGTCACTAAAGGCTCAATCTTGGAGTATGACTCTAAGATTTTATTTTGAAATGAAGTATGATTTATCTTTTGATTTAACCATTTCCACAATTCATGATTCCTCTCCTTAGCCAACAAATGCACTAAGGTGTCCTTAGAGGATCAATTGTGATATGGTTCCATAATCACTAAGATAATCATAAAACAAGATACACAAGTACTCTCCCATCTCTTCTGATTGGAGAAACTTTTATCTTTCTGCCTTATTTGATTCTTCATATTCATTCTGCCATATATTGAAACTTTTCCAATGTTTCAGAATTACACTTAAACTTGTAAGCATAATCATATTTACTAAACTTTAGTAAATCATAACGAATAATCTTACCAACCTTTATGGTGGACCTGACTAGTGCACAACCTAATGTACCCGATCCTTTAGTCCTTCGCTTGACTCACATGCGAATGTGAATAAGGAATTAGTCTTAATTTACCAAAAAATCTCATTCATCACACAATACAACTTGCATGATTCCAAGTTTCTATCCAACTGAAACTTGGGTGATGAGAATCTTTCCTTATTTGATAAATTATGACACTACCACAAACGAAAGAATCAAATACATTTTCCAATATTGCTTATCAATAAAAACATATAAACAACAATTTTTCACAAATGCCTTTGTAAGGATACTTAAAATAAATAAAATCAAAAATTTTCTTTTATTTTAAAAACTTGCGGAAAAACTTATCCTTACAATGCAAATTCATATGAAAACTTTGTTGTTATCTATTCCTAAGCAATATCTCATAACTCTTATGCAGTGGCTCAAAATTCTGGTCATCGAACCATACGATCAGAATCAACACACTTTTCCTTTAAGCTTCCTTTGATTCTTCAAAAACATCAAAATGTAATTACATTACTGTTGGGTTTTGAGCATTCTAACACTTCCTAAGTGTACATGCAACCCTATTAAACCTTGGATCTATGTTTGTCTAAGATACATGCAAAATATTATTTTCCAAGGTTTATAACCTATCTAGCATGGCATGGGGTACTTTTAACCATAAAAGAACTAGATGAATTACATACCTTTTGTTGATTGTTGATTCCTTGGAATTTGAGAGCCAAGCACCAATAATGTGAATGCCTCAAATGGAAATCACAAATCACCACAAACTTGGAAAATGTATGAGAGAGTATACTAACTCTTGATTTTGGCCACCACACTTACACACACATAAGGGTGTTTTTCATGCAACATAAGCTTGTTTATATAGTGTACATGGTTAGGGTGAAACCCTAATAACCCATGTCTTTTCCTCTTCGAAGGTGTCACACCCCGCTAAAGCGGAAACGCAAGGTATGACAGCGACAAAGGTTTCATTGCAAAAGATAAAGATACATCACCATAGCAATATTTAAAAGTTTACAACCCATAGCTTAAACAAAACAAAGTACAAATTTTCCAAAATGACATTGTTCAAAATATAACTTCATAAAATAACTTCCACACGATGCAGCATGCTCTATGATGATGAATCTCTATATCCACTTACTAATTATTTCCTGAAAAAGCATGTAAAACGAGCGTCAACTATGAAAATAGTTGGTGAGTTCACAGGTTTATAAAATCAAGATTTGGTATAAGACTTTTCATAAATACAAGTACATTGCTTTAATGAGAACAAAGTTCATTGCTATAATGAGAAACAAAGTTGATTGCTAAAATTGATAAACGAGTTTATTGTCATAATAGATAACAAGTTTATTGCTATAATGTGTAACGAGTTTGTATGTGTATGAGCAAACAATAAGTCTCAACCAAACCTATGACTGAAGCCCTATCAAGATCTATACTTATCGTTCCATAGATGAATATGGTATCATGCACTCCAGCAATAGGGCGAGTGAGGAGTTGTCAATTCCTAATAGCGCTATCCATAATGACCATTGGCTCAAAGAGTTAATGGTTAGAGATAAGGGAAGGACCTTAGTACGATAAGTTCTCATGTTCCGTGTTGCATAGACATACATAGAGAGACATAGCAATAAAATAGCAATCATGTTTGATACAAATCAATTTAAATACAACATTAAAATAATAGTTTTTCGGGACATGCTTTTCCACCCCAAAACATAAAAACTGAAAATAGGGGAGTGCGTGAATACTCACAACGTTTCGAGTAGGTACAAGTGGTACTTCGGAATGCACCAACGTCTTACTACCGGGATCCTACGACATCAAACACACACTAGTGAGTTTCCATGTCGAAATCTAATGCTAATATACTAAATTCTACATATAGTGAAATGCCAATTTATGTTTTAGTATTTGATTTTATATTAATTGGTTACACTTTTTCTGAAATAATGAAATTCTACAAATCGTGCGATTAATTACAACATTGGAATATAAATTTTCCAAATTTTTAAGTCCTTATTACAACATAAATTCACGGAAATAGCATTCAAAGGATAAAAATTCTCAAACTTTTTATTTAACTGTTATTACACAATACTAAGCTGGGAAAATTATAAAAATGGATTTCCAAGCTGTTTAATTATATTTTATGATTTTTGAGCATTTATTCCAATAAAAATTGAAATAAATAGAAAACAGTTTCCAAAATTACCCAAACTTTTTATTTAATTGTTATTATACATAAATAGGCTGGGAAAAGTACAAAAGATATTTTTCAGTGGGTATTTCTATTTTCCTTGTTTTATTCCTTTAAATAATCTTTAATTGAAGAAATAATATTAAACAATTAAAATAAATTACCAAAAATTTTTGTAACATCATTTACAGTATAAATAACCTGAGAAAAATATCAAAAGTGGTCTTCATATTATATAGTACGCTTTTGGGTATTTATGTGTATTTAAGTGTAATTAACTTTAGAAATTAAGAGAAAAATAGTTTACAGTGGAGAAAAATCCTTAAAATTTTTATGTGACCTACTGTAAAACATAATGTTCTGGTAAATTTTCATGAATTTTGGATAATCAGAACTATTTTTCCTATTTTTAAACCATTATAATTACCAAAATTTGGGAAAAATAGCAAGGCATGATAAAAAATGTTGAAATTATTTTTCTGAGTCATCCATCACAGGGAAGGTATGCGAAATATGTTAGATAAAGTTTTCACACTCTCCAAAGTGGTTTTGTGATTTATTATATCCTAACAAAAAGAAAATTGGAAATCATACCAAACAGCAACAAAAATTGATGAAATTTAGTGAGGGGTAATTATCCATCATAAGGGTCATTCATGAATTTGTTCCGGATTTATTGACCTCTGGAAGTATTTTATGTGATTTATACCCTTGGTTTCTAGCAATAATTTTAATAAATCAAAGAAATAATAAAAGCTTTTGGTATTTTACAGATTATCACATGCATGTGAGGGCTTTCAAAAGGAAAAATGTTTGAAATTTATTCAGAAGGGAAATAGGGGTATTGAACCCAAACAAGATAAGAAATGTTGCATGCAATGGTGCATGAGATGTAAATGTGGCTGAAGTTCATGAATTTGTGAAGCACATTCTGTGGGGTTTTAAGCCACGAAATTTCAGCCATCATTCACTGGATATGTTAAGTTTCTAAAGTATTTTTCCCCAGATTTATGGTTGGGTTTAAGGCCATTGATCATGCAAGGCAAAAATGGTGATCATAGAAAAAGAGCTGTTTGCGCAACCATTTTGTAAAAATTTCCAAAAATCGGATATTTAATATTTTACAGTAAGACCAGTTGGGTTTGAAAGTTAACTCATGGAGCTATCCAATTCAAAAAGAATATCATGATTTGGTTAAGGAATGACCGAGATATGGTCGTTCAAAGCTGAATAAAGTAATCTGGCAGATTGCATGTTTGCTTTGAGTGCATCCTTAGGACATTTTTTACAAGAACATCATGCATGCCTTTGATAAGGTCCGATTTCTAGCACATGCATGGAGTGAATGAGCATCCAAGATGTACTAGAAATGGTTTAAATGCTTTTGACCATGCAAGAACACAAAAGAAATGGAGAAGAAGATGTAATACTTGTTTTTGAAGTCACATGAACATATATGCATCATTTTCACTCCTTGCATGGGTTTGATCCCGGATTTTCACCATTTCAAACACATGCATTGTGTTATGGTGAGAATCTACAAACCACAAGGGGAAAATAAAGATTTCTAGCCATGGAAAGGCATAGAATCCGAAAAGAAGAGAAAACTAAGAAGAAAAGGAAGTAGAATCATGAAACTATGGAAGAAGATGTTGTTGTTTACCTTGGTTTTGATCTTGAGGGAAGTAAGAACACTTCAAGGTCTTCTAAATCTCGAAATTTGGCAGAGGAATGGGGAGAATTTCGTGAGTTAGAGAGAGAGAGGAAAAGAGTTTGTGTGTGTTAGGAGGGTGGAGTGTGAGAGAGTGAAGAGAGAAGAGGTAGAGTGAGGGAGAAGTTCTAATGATTGAGTTTTGGGAAGAGGGAGCATGGGGAGAGGGGAGATGGCCGGTTTTTGAGTGGGTTAGGAGCCCTCTCTCTCCAAAAATTCAAATTAATAATTTCCCTCTTCATTTTTTATAAAACTCTAATTTTTATAAAAGTGATTCTTTAAGCAATTTGATTTATTTAAAAGTCTTGTTTTTAACTAATTAATTATGATTAATGCATGATAAATTATATTTCTATTTCATTGGTATAATCCATAATTTGATTAATAAAAATTTGATATTAGGAAGTTTATAGCCAAATTTTATAAAGTTTTTAAGCTTTAAGATTTATAACTTTGGATTTTGGGCTCTTTAGGGTTTTTGGAATATTGTTTGATATTCATCATCATAATGAAGTATAATTAGAATATTTTAATTTATTTTTAGGGTTTTATACCCTTTTTCAATTATAACAAAGCTTGAAAGTTTCATTCAAATTATAGCATTGGCATTTCCTATTGTAGTTAAGCAACTTACTAGAATCGCAAGTGTCAAGTATATTAGTCCTAGGTCTTAGATGGATCCTAGTTTATGTAAGATTTTGACCTAATTTATACTACTAGGCCATGGCATGATGTGCATGAATGGTTATTATAAAGATGCATGAGTCCGAGAATGACCTGAATTGACAGTTGTCACAGTATCCCCCACTTAAAAAGAATTTCGTCCCGAAATTCATTCTATGTCATCGCTTGTCATCGTATGGGAAAAGTTGTGGATACTTTTCCTTCATGAAGTCCTCACGCTCCCAGGTGTACTCCGATCCGCGTTTTGAGTTCCATCGAACTTTCACAATCGGGATCTTACTCCGCTTAAGTTGTTTTACCTCCCTGCCAAGGATTTCTATCGGTTCCTCAACGAAGTTTAGCTTATCATTGATCTTAATTTCCTCCAGGGGTACTATCAATGTTTCGTTGGCTAGACATTTCTTAAGATTGGAGACGTAGAATGTGTCTTGAATGGCGCTTAACTCTTAGGGCAACTGGAGTTTATAAGCTACCGGACCAATCCTTTCAATGACTTCAAAGGGTCCAACATATATCGGGCTTAGTTTTCCTTTCTTACCAAAACGCACAAGCCCTTTCCAAGGCGACACTTTTAAAAGTACCTTGTCTCCTACTTGGAATTCTAATGCTTTTCGACGATTATCCGCATAACTTTTCTGACGATCTCTAGCAGCTTTAAGCCTATCCTTGATGATAGCAATCTTGTCAGATGTTTCCTGGATAAGTTCGACTTTAGTCAACTGTCTGTCTCCGATTTCTGTCCAACATAAGGGCGAACGACACTTGCGTCCATACAATGCTTCATATGGAGCACATTGGATACTCGTGTGGTAACTGTTATTGTAGGAAAACTCAATTAGAGGCAAATGAGTATCCCAATTTCCTTTGAACTCAATGACACACGCCCGTAGCATGTATTTTAGAAGAAAGTTTCTAAATTGATTTATTTCCTTCACAGAGTTCCTTTTTTTCACACTTCATGTGCTTTGGAGTTTCTAAACTTCCAAGATCTTAGACATGATTCAAGCCAAAACTCCTATTCGATAACTTTTAACTTTTAAGTAATCACGATTTGTTTTCTTCGTTTAAAGGCAATTAATTAATTATACACACTTTAATAGCGTGTAGCATAAAAAGCATTGCAATTAGAAGACCAAACAATTCACCAGCTATTCTTGTGAATCTATTGATAATAGAACCTGCACCAAGAATAGACAGCAAAACCAATATAAAAGCCGTCCACACGCAGACCCTGTTTTCAAAATAAAAACTTTATATATTCCCTAAGCTAAGAACAAATGAACAGACAAAACAGAATAAAATAAAAATCGAAATGGCACCTTGTTAAGTTGTGTTTCCACCATGTGGGCGGGGTTGTCCTCATAAATGCTAGCCAAGGAACGAGCCATGTCTTTATGCTTCCTTCATTTTGACTTGATTCTATTTCTCCATTTACTCGCCTCCCACCCTTATTATCCACAGGTGAATAATCATGTTCATAATAAGAAATCAATTGAGCTTGGGAATTAGGAGAAAGAACAAAAGAACACAAACCTTCGCATAACAGTTAAGCTACATAACATCTGGAATATTCCCTAAGCATGAAAGGTTGCACTTGTAACTTGTAAGTTTGAAATATATTTCGACTTCAAAGGATATCTAATTAGGTTTGCAAAGTTTACTAATCTTTTCCTATAATCTCCAGTTGATAATCGAACCAAAAATAGAAAACCCCCAAAAATTATCATACCCACAAAGCATATATAGACTAATTAATTCCAAACAGCTCAACTTCTAGCAACGATTAACACAATAAAGGATTACGTACTTGGTAAGAAGCTCTGCTCACAGGGACTGTTCATCTGGATCCCATTCAACCGATAGAAACTTGTAAGATCTTCCTTCCAAAACGAAAAAATCCTAGAGAGTGAGACTAAAAGACTGTGGGATCGAACTAATCACTTATACTGAGAGACGTTGTGTATTCACCTTCAAATGGAAGAAAAGAGCATAAATATAAGACTTCAACATATATGCAGAGAAACAAAACGCTAGAAGATGAATTTAGGTGAAAACGGGTGAAAATTGAAGCTCTAAAACAAACTACAACCAAAATCTAACCATACCTCATGAACTGGAATCCAAATTGAAATTTAATCTTATAATTTTGGTTGAAAAGACCCAAGAATCAAATGAAGGGGAACATATAATCGTCGTTCTTTCAAAGCCTGTAAAAGAAATGATAATAAGGATGAATCATGTGGTGTTCAAGAGCAAAATGGAAACAAAACCCTAGAACGGAACCACGAGCTGGTCGGACCGATTAAAAAGTAAGGAGGTTGAGGAGAACCCTAAGATAAATAGTAAAACCCACCTCCAAGTCTTTTTGTGGCGGTGGCTGGAGCTCTTGATAGAGGGTGACTCACCAAAGGGAATGGCGCTTCAAACCAAGCAGGATGTGGCCAGTGGCAAATAGCTTTGGGGAAACGCTTGGAATTTTTTTACTTATCCATATCGATAGAGACGTTGGAATGTGCGAAGAATGAGGTGAAGTTAAGAAAGGCCGCCCACCATTTATTAGTGGATGAGGAAGGAGCTCATCGACGTGTTCCCTTTTGAAAAATACAAAGCAATCAATCCGTAGCACCAATTTTACCTTGAACCTCCGATTTCTGATCTTCAACATGTGAATGGTTCAAAAGCGCTAGTTAGAAATTATGAGGATATGGCAGAAATTGAACTCCGACATGGGAATGAGGGAGAAAACGAACTCCCATATGTGTTTCATTTTGAAAAACAGGTTCGTTGGAATGTTGGAGAAATCAAACCAGGTTTTAGGGAGAATTTTTTGAGCCGATAACCTAAATAGTGAAGAGTGAATTTAGAATTAGGAGAAGTCGTACCAGGTTTTAGGGGAGAAATCAAACTAGTTTCTTCCTTATTTTGGGAGGACGGACATGAAGAGATCGAGAAAAAAAAATCCCTAGTTGGATGATTTTATGACGAGGAGGATGGAAGCGGGGAGGTGATCCTATGCTCATCGGAGAAGAAGTAAGCCTGAAGTGAGATCGTCGATTGTTACAGAGGCCTGGGAGAATCGAATGAGAATCGGAGAGCGTTTTGAATTTCCTTGAAAAAGCCTAGGTAGAATGGTTCTTGAAAACGACCTAGGAATTAGTGAATGAAGGGAGACACAGAGTAGAGATTGAAGAAGCGGGCACTTCAAAATTTTAGAATTTTAGAGAATTTCATTTTTGCCCTTTAAAAACGCGCGTTTGATAAAAAAAAATATCAAGCGACATTTCTAGAGGACACGCATTTCAAACAAGTGCCCTCCGTGTTTGTATTTTTTTTGTTGGACATTAATTTTAAGGCACGCAAATATGCGTGTCCTCTATCCTTCAAATTTTGGAAGGCTGACATTACTTTTTAAGGAAACACAAAAATGTGTATCGTAAATCAGCGAGTGTCATTGTTCGCGCGTCATTAAACGGTATTTTTCTTGTAGTGTTCATTGTGATGATTGAGAATCAAACCAATGAAAGGGTGAACGCACTTCGAACTGACAATGGAACAGAATTCAAAAATGTTGTTCTGGACCACTTTTGTGCTGAGAAGGGTATCTTGCATCAGTACAGCGCTGTTTGGACACCACAACAAAACGGTGTTGTGGAACGGCGAAATCGTACTTTGATTGATGCTGCAAGGACAATTCTTTGTGATTCCAAGTTATCGGTCTTCTTATGGGCTGAACCCATCAATACAGCATGCTATGTTCAGAACCGTGTTCTGTTCAACAAATCTCAGATGAAGACCCCGTACGAGATTCTATACAATCAAAAGCCATCAGTTGCTCACTTCAGAATCTTTGGATGTCCTTGCACTCTTCTTCACCTCGAATCCACTCCCAAGTTCAACTCAAAGGCCGATGACGGCTATTTTGTGGGATATGTCGCACGCACAGCTTACCGAGTATACAACAAAACCACTAAGAAGATTGTGGAATCTTTTGACGTGCGTTGGCTGGAAGAGAATGAGACGGATGCACAAGTTGGACCTGATTGGATATTTGAATATGCATCATTATTTAAATCCTTTAATGTATATTCGGAAAATGTTTCAAGTTCCAGCTCGGGTACATGCGTCGTTGTTTAAGATGAAGAGGAAGATGTTCTATACAGACCACCCCTGGTGACTCTCATGTCTCCTTTAGTGGATAAAGCTGCTCCAAGTACTTCCTCGGTCTCATCAAGTCACAGAATCAGTTCTGATGCTGAAGCTACTCCACTTTCCCCTATAGAAAGAGAATTCATGACAAGAGATTCTTCCGCTGCCACTCCATTGTTTATGGAGCTTCTCTTTCCTGAACCTATTTCAAATGAGTATCTGGAAAGTACCTCTGACGGTCCTAGATCATCTGAGGAGAGTGATTCAGCTGATGCCAGATTCATCAATATCAACAACCTTCCAGTCTCAATCAATGACATCAGCCATGAAATCCCTACCAGAGTCCAACGCGATCATCCGATCGACAATGTCATCGGTCTATTAGTCGACGGAGTCAAAATGAGAAGTCAAAATGGAGATGCCAATTCATGTCTCTACTCTTGCTTCATATCTCAGATCGAGCCCAAGATTGTCGCCATGGCTTTAAACGAACCAAGTTGGGTAGATGCGATGCATGAAGAACTAAATCAATTTGAAAAATTAGGAGTGTGGAAGCTGGTTGAATTACCGAAAAGCAAGAAGTCTTTGGACACGCGCTGGGTTTTCAGAAATAAGCAAGATGATTGCGGGGTGATTGTGCTCAATAAAGCTCGATTGGTCGTTCGTGGATTCAGGAAAATAGAGGGTCTTGACTACACAGAAGTATATGCTCTGGTAGCATGTTTGGAAGCCATTTGTATATTCCTAGCATATGCTTCATACATGGGCTTTACATTTTATCAAATGGATGTCAAGACAACCTTCTTGTACGGCGCTGTGAAGGAGGAAATTTATGTTAATCAACCTCCAGGGTTTGTCAATTCAAAGTTTCCAAATCATGTTTACAAGTTGGACAAGGCTCTATATGGGTTACATCAGGCTCCCAGAGCTTGGTATGCAACCCTCACGGAACATTTTCGTGAGCACGGATATACACGGGGAACAATCGATCAGACATTATTCATCAAGAATGTGGATGCAGATTTGATCCTTGTACAGATCTACATTGACGATATCATTTTCGGGTCGACGAGCACAGAGTTATGCAAAGAGTTCGAGGATGTTATGAAGAAAAGGTTTGAGATGAGCTCGCTGGGTGAGATGACCATGTTCTTAGGGCTACAAGTTCGACAGGATTCGGCTGGAATCTTATTACATCAAGGCAAATATATCGAAGACATGCACGAGAATTTTGGTTTTAAAGACTCAAAAATTGCTTTGACTCCAATGGCTGAAAGACCTCTTTTGACTCCAGATCCATATGTGGAATCCGTTGATCAAACAGAATATCGCTCGATGATTGGTTCTCTGATGTATCTGACTGCAAGCAGACCAGATATCATGTTTGTTGTGTGTCAATGCGCTCGTTATCAGGCTAATCCTAAACTTTCTCATTTAATTGCTGTTAAAAGGATTTTCAGATATCTTAAAGGCAGCCCTAAACTAGGTCTTTGGTATCCCAAAAATCCTGATTTTGATTTATATGCATTTTCTGACAGCAATTATGGAGGATGTGATCTTGACAGGAAATCAACATCGGGTGGCTGCAAGTTTTTAGGAGAACGGTTGGTGTCATGTGTCACACCCCAAAACCGGAACGGCGGAAACGTTCTGGGGTGGAGGACGCCATGTCAAGTATCACAACACATGCAGTATAGTAATCAAAGTACAACAACCATTGCATTAATAGTATAAGTTTTTACATAGGTTACATTTAGCAACAACATCAAAATAGATATAGAGAATAACATAAGATGCAGCTCGGTACAAGGCTGACTTCGCAAAAGCTCCCGGAGTGTACCTGTCTACTGACGACCTGAGAATACAAGTTATTTTGAAAGAGAGGATCAGCATTTTAATGTTGGTGAGTTCATAAGTATTTTAATGACATTGATATAAATACATGTTTTTCCTCAAAATAATCTCACAAAAGTTTATAGAGTATTTGAATTCCTTCCAGAAAATCCTATATTTTCTATTAAAAGTAGTCTTCTACCAAGACTCGACTGTTTCATGTTTAAAAGGATGAGTTTCTCTACTAAAAGCAGTCTTCTACCAAGACTCGACTGTTTCATGTTTAAAAGAATGAGTTTCTCTACTAAAAGCAGTCTTCTACCAAGACTCGACTGTTTCATGTTTAAAAGAATGAGTTTCTCTACTAAAAGCTGTCTTCTACCAAGACCCGACTGTTTCATGTTTAAAGAGCATTTTTCCCAAATGTTACTATCATTATCAAAATATAGTTTTACATTATCGTTTTATGTCAAAAACGTTTCAAGTTTAATGTATTAAGGAAAAATATTATAGTACCGTAGTTTTATATGTAGAAACTACCGTGGTACTAATTACCTTAAGGCCATGAATTATAAGGTAAATGTGAAGATACTCGTAACCATACTGATTGACGGATGTAAACACGACGATCTGCTAGCGTCGAAATAAATGTGACATTTGTCACCCCTTGGCTTGGTCGGCCGGGACTATAGCTAGCAGTCAGGATGTGGGATGGTCTGTCCCGTATAGATCTATACACACAATGCCCGCTCTCCCTCCAGGAGACTCTGGTTACCAACTCGACAACGGTGAAATCCGCGTCATGAGGATGTATCTCATGCTCGATTTGCTATATACGTTTCTTTTTACTAAAAGTACATGTTTTAGAATATTGATATAGCTAGTTTCTCTTCATAAAAGTTATTGTTGGTTTCTAAACTATACCTACTATAGTTTACTTGAGAGGTTATCTAGGTACCTTTGCTACTCAAAAGCGTTGAACTGGAGTAAGAGTTTTAATATCTAAACAGATATACATAATATATAACTAGGACTTCAACGACACTCGGACAAATAACCGGATACTCTAAGTCCACAACCAAACAAGGAACAGGAAATAAAGCGGGCTATCAGTCCTAAGTCCTTCAAACCCTACTTATATCACTATATCTATATAGACATGAATCTAACAAGATTATAAATTTAAAGGACTTTGATAAAAGTTTAGTAATTTAAAAAGAGATTTGAAAACCTTTAGCTTGATAAAACAGTTTAACATGTAAAAAAACCCTATTTGATTGATAGTTATTAATCACATGCGATTGATATAATAACTTAATAGTTCAACTTGTATTCCCCCCTATAAAAGCATTTAAAATCATTTCAAAGGTTGATTAAGGGGAATGAACTCACCTGAAGTGAGTAACTCGAAAGAAAGATTGATATAGGATTGCCGGATGTCGAATGAATTCGTGAGCACAAACGGATCCTAGTTTAACATGTAATGACACATTTATGAATACACTTAGGGTATATAACCACTAATAGACACATGGACACACCTTAGGGACATGAAAACACTTAGAATTAAGTGTTACAAACACCTATTGAGGTCCCTAAATGAGTGTAGGGCCTTAGATTTGAGTGTAAGGCCACCAAACTCGACTTTTATGTGTGTGCGGCCAAGTGTACGGACAGGGTGTGCGGCCAGGCCCGTGTGCGGTCGTACATGGGAGTGTGCGGTTGTACATAGGAGTGTGCGGCCGTACATAGGAGTGTGCGGCCGTACACTCTTCATTCATGCACAAAATGTCGATTTCCGGGTGTTTCAAAGCCAATACCAAGTCCAACTAGCAAATGAAGGCCAAACTCTTTACCTTGGAGAGTCTTTGAGGTGTGTACGGCCACCTTATGAAGGTGTGCGTCCGTACACCTTCAAGTGACGAAGAACACGAAGAACGTGATGAGTTTTAAGCTTAGATCAAGGTGTCTTACCACTATAACAAGCTGAATGATGGAGTAATTCACGTTCTTGAGGCCTTTAGAGTGTTCTTGGATGAAGTTTTTAGAGAGAGAAAGTAGAGAGAGAAAGTAAAGTGCAGCCAAATGAAAGGAATGAGTGAAGGGGGTCACCTTATATATATAAGGGTGAGTGTGCGGCTGGAGGGTGGGTGTGCGGCTGGCTGGCCGCACACGCGGGTGTGCGGCCGCACACACCTTCTTTGGTGTGTTTGGCCCGATTTTGTGATGCTACACACTTTCTGACCCTTCTCAAGACTCATATCTAGGTTATACTAAACCTAGAACACTCATATAGACCCACAATTTCGTTAAAAGATAGCAAAACGAAGGCTGACTCTCGGCTGAGTTGAATAGCTGAACTTTACAAGACAAGGATTTTCGGGTTGTCACATCATCCCCCCGTTAGAGGGAATTTCGTCCTGAAATTAGAATCTTTCGAACACTCAAGGATGGATATGAAAGATGTGGACACTTCATGCTCTAGCTGATCCGCCCGTTCCTTAGGGAAATCAGGTCCATACTGAGTTTTGGCGAATTTTCGTTACGAGGTATAGTTTCTTTTTCGATCTCTTGGCCACACGGGATAAGGTTTCATCGGTTCCCTTTTTACTGAGCTAGATTTCTCCCGTTTCCTTTAACAAATGTGGCTCTAGTTTTCTTGGATCAAATCGAGAAAATGGTGAGAGTTTTGTCGGGTACTACCGGTTCATTCGCTGAGACGTGGACAGGTTAGGGTGGAATTTATGGAATCCCTAAAGCAGTCTGGGTCTGACGGATACTGGACCAATTCTATCAAGAATCTCTGATGGTCCTCAATTCTTTGGAATATGGAACGTTTTTAGTACCCAAAACATAATGTACTTCCATGGTGAGATCATCACTTGGCGTGATCACCATTCTGAGGTTCCAAAAGTTTTCCCTTACTGGAGGTGTAGTCCTCATGATTGGTTCCTAGGAGTCTCAGGTCGTATTCAGATTCGTATTTCCTACTGGTTGGCTTTCGGAGATTTTCTGGATCATTGAAGGTGCTGACTATATGCTGGCATCTATTGGTTGTGTGGCATCTACCTCAGCCCAGTGCAGAAAGGACCTGGACTTTCGACCCATTAGGTGTTTCTAACGGAATATCTCAACGTCAGGATGATAGAGGGTTTTACCAGATGATGCTTAGATAACTCCAATTTTCATCATAGTCTAATAGATGCTTTCACAGCATAATCCCTAATCGGAAGGAATCGTTCTCTCATTCGGTTCGCTGTTTCATGGATAGCAGTCTCTGATCAGGGCTAGCTTCGCCCTTAGAGATTTTCTGAAGTGATTGACTATCTCGGGAGGTGGTTCTACTATCTCTTAGAGATAATGTTCCTTGGAACACCTAGTAGTCTAACAAATCTCTAAGACATGCTCCATTAGTTTCTCCATTGTGTCTGTTTCCCCTAGTTTGTAGGAAGCGTGTGATCTTGTATAGCCCGTCAACTAACACTTAGACTGGTATCGAGTCCATAATCTCTTTATGACCTGGGTTATAAAGCTTAACGCAACTTGCTGCCTACTTTACTCCAGTATTCGTGGTCGCAGAGGTAATCATGCGGTTCTTAGCATCCTAGTATTAACTTTGGTGAATGCAGACTATCATCTATAGGGCGATAGTAACTTTCTCACATGACGAGGCACTATCACAACTCTTTCCGACCTAGGCACTTCTCGTCTGTATCTGGATGAACGAAGTGCTTGAGTAGTGCGAGCATCCCTTGCAACTACTCTTCCGATGTTACCGAGTTTCTCTACCTAGATTAAATCTAGATGGCACAAGAATCTGCCACTCAGAACCTCTAACTTCCTCATCCATTCTTCTCAGAGTTTAACCTGTCACAGCTTTCCAGGTTTCTTGGCTCACTAATGAGATGCTTAATTTGTGGGATCAGGCGTGGATGGATGGTCGTAGTCAATGTTTTTGACTCTCACGACTTGAGTCACTTTTCCTAACTGAGGGTGTCAGCTACTACGTTGGCTTAACCGGGATGACAACAAATTTCGAATTTGTAGTCATTTTAGTAGCTTAACCCACCATTGTTCTCTTGACTTCAGCTCCTTTCCTATAGTTATATGATGAAGGGTTTTATTTTAAGGTTCATGGTAGACCTCATACTCGGCTCAATTACTATTACTCAGTGTATATAAGTCGTATATAATTGAGATTGACAGGATGTTCAGATGTGTGGCCCCACCCCAAACCCACAACCAAACAAGGAACAGGGAGTAGGGCGGAAGCACACATCTTAAATCCTATCGACCTAAATTATATACCACTCTAATGCATATACTCAGTAGTAGTAAGTTAATCCCATGAGTTCTTTCTCTTGATTCATGAACTAGATCGTGCGGTGCAAGTGGTCTTTCTGGAGGATCTATTGAGTAGGCCTCGGGCGGTTATTGCCTTCCGGAATATCTGCAGTGCCCTCCGCTTCTGGTTTTAATGTCTAATGGGATTGGTTAACAACGCGCGGTACCCCTCTCCTGGGTACTTCTGAAGGTTGGATGAGAGAGACGACAGATTGTTCACATTAGGTTTTCTTATTAGGTTCGAAAGAACCTTTATTTGACACCTATGATAAGGTGAAAGTTCTTTTTACACAGCACTAGGATTTCTCGCATGGTCGAACCAAGTCGAACCATGACTGACGGTAGTGTCGAAATTAATAAACATCGACATGACATAGAATGAAGATTGATAGGACCATGTGTTGAATAGGGCACACAAGTTCTTAGCGTTTCAGGTTCGTCCATGGTATTACTATCGCGAATACTTGGACCGACATGATTGACGTTGAACGCTAGGGGTCCTGATGTTTTGGAATAATGTACTTTTCATGAATGGATTTCTCACGAGGCCTCTCTATAACCGCCTAGTATACACTAGTCATGTATAATTAAGATTAAAAGGACTGTTGACTGAGCGACTCCGCCCTAAATCCACAACCAAACAAGGAACAGGAGATAAGGCCGCATCACTCACTCGAGGTCTATCAATCTTAATCTTAAATGGCCTTAACGTATATACTAAGCCATCATAGCTTTACCTGATGGGTTTTTAAGTTTTACAATAGTTCTGCGACTTTTACCTTAACGAGGGAGTAATTACAATTAGAATTGATTATTTAAAGTTTTCGATTAGCTACTTAAGGTTGAGAAGCGTACCAAAATTCTACCGGGTTCCTTGTTGTTCCTCTAGGTATTAGGGTTAAACTCCTCCTGCGTCTTTGTCATTTCTTTCAGTCGGGCATTCCCTCTTGAAATGCCCAATTTCACCACATAGGTGGCATATTGGACTGGTCCCAATATTGGCGGTTGATGTAATGAACTCAACCGGAGTTCTGCAGTTGCGAGCGGTATGCCCCTTCATGTTGCACCTAAGGCAAAAGGGTTCTCGACAGACTCCACAGTGATGGTAGTCACACTTGCTGCAGTGGGGGAAGTTTCCTAGGTATGGTCTTCTTGGTGTCGAGACAGGCGGGTTGACAAGGGTATTGTCTACCTCAGCTTGCTGCCCTTCGGAAGGTCCTTGAGCCGAGGTACTCCTTTTCTCGTTCTCAAACTTTCTTTTCAGGGGATTAGATTGGAGTTCTTGGGTGGCTTTACACACCGGTGCTGGTTGCTGCTGTCCATTGCTATGATCGGGATTCCCGATAGTGCTCCTACTAACATTTGCGTTGTTAGCATTCAGGTGAGCCATGACAGCTGCTACGGCTGCTGAAACTGCAGCTTGGAACGTAGCTTCATCGATCTGAAGAGTCGGTGTTTTGCTAGCGGGTTGGTTACGTTTCTTCGGAGGCATGGTTTTTCCTACACGATGAGGAACACAAGCGGATGAGAGACAATAGTTACCCTTAGACGTATCTTTCTTTATTATAATAGGCATAAATGTTTCCCGCGCTTTGAGTTATGGTTATCTAAGTGTCGACCTACATCCCTATGATGCAGTCCTGGCAATAGGGTAGAGTAAATGTATCGGAAAGCCATAAAATGGGTGTCGTTCCAACTAAGTTATCTTTATATTGGAGAGGTTCACTCTCCGGATTTGAAAAGATTTGAAAGAACTTCGGACCGAAGATTACACAAGGAAAGATTCATGAATGCTAAGGGCTCATCACTCTCAATTGAGACTTTGTGATCCGATCTATTTATATTAATCGCGACAGGAAAGACGATTTGCCTAACACATAGTGTGAGTAGTGTAATCACTAGCTCACTAAGTTGTATTATTTTTATGGGTTATTAGTGTGACGTTAAAGAGGTAGAAACATTTCTCGGGTTTCATGCATTGGCTCCTTCTGTTCACTGCTTATTCTTGGCTGAAATGAACTTTGGTTTTCTCCGGGTATTTTTATGGGGTTCTCTTCTCCTGTAGACATATTAAATTTCCGCTCCGTCTTACTTCTGATTCTGACTCCGATCGTCGTCACTTCATAATGGATGACTGGAATCTCGGAAGTTCAGGCGAATTTCCCACCGATGTCCCTAAAAGGGTATAGGCACATGGCGATTTCAATAGTCTCATCAATGTTCCTTTATTTCCTACTTGGAAATCTTCTCAATGAACCTCTTATGGGTCTTTATCGACTCCTCTGCCGATTACTGAAGTGGTTAAGGTTTTCTAAAAGAGTTTATGCGAGAATGGGAATGTCTAAAGAATCTTAAGGGATTATTAAAACATTTTACTTTGTGATCCTTATTGGGTCCTTCTACAATTACATAGTGTACACAAATCATATATAACTTAGATCTAATAGACCTTCGAATATGTGATACTACTCTATATCCACATCCAAACAACGAAAAGGAGGTAGAGCGAAACCACACATTCTTAGTCTATGAGATCCTCACTATATATAACCTTGAGAGCATATACTCTGTAATCATAGATCTATCAATAAGAGTCTTTTTAGTTTTCACGCAAGGTTATTTATGGTTCCTAAAATACCCCTATAGTATTTTAATTACATGTTTGATTCTAGAACTTCTGAACATGCTTTTAGATTTATCGTTAGTCTTTTAGTATCATAAAATACACCTATAGTATTTTAAACTTTATGTTTGGCTCTAGCATTCCTACATGGTAAGTTTCAGATTCATTGCAACACCACCATCACTCCCAAACACATGTTAGTCGCATCTCGAATAAATATAGTTGATCAGGCTATATTTATTCCAGCTACGATTACATAAATGCCCAGGTTTGACGGTAATGCCCAACATCCAAAGACTTTTATTTTTGTTCTTCTTGTGATACTTGTTCGGGTTTTTATATTCTGGATGTACTTATGCTTCTGTAAAATATGGTTATATTTTAAAGTATAACTCTTGGTCAGAGTGTTTTTTTATCCCATTGTATTTATAGTTGTATATCTTTTATGATTTGATATACTGAGTTCACTATAAACAATGCTCTAATACCAATCTGTCACACCCCAAAACCGGAACGGCGGAAACGTTCTGGGGTGGAGGACGTCATGTCAAGTATCACAACACATGCAGTATAGTAATCAAAGTACAACAACCATTGCATTAATAGTATAAGTTTTTACATAGCTTACATTTAGCAACAACATCAAAACAGATATAGAGAATAACATAAGATGCAGCTCGGTACAAGGCTGACTTCGCAAAAGCTCCCGGAGTGTACCTGTCTACTGATGACCTGAGAATACAAGTTATTTTGAAAGAGAGGATCAACATTTTAATGTTGGTGAGTTCATAAGTATTTTAATGACATTGATATAAATACATGTTTTTCCTCAAAATAATCTCACAAAAGTTTATAGAGTATTTGAATTCCTTCCAGAAAATCCTATATTTTCTATTAAAAGTAGTCTTCTACCAAAACTCGACCGTTTCATGTTTAAAAGGATGAGTTTCTCTACTAAAAGCAGTCTTCTACCAAGACTCGACTGTTTCATGTTTAAAAGAATGAGTTTCTCTACTAAAAGTAGTCTTCTACCAAGACTCGACTGTTTCATGTTTAAAAGAATGAGTTTCTCTACTAAAAGCAGTCTTCTACCAAGACCCGACTGTTTCATGTTTAAAGAGCATTTTTCCCAAATGTTACTATCATTATCAAAATATAGTTTTACATTATCGTTTTATGTCAAAAACGTTTCAAGTTTAATGTATTAAGGAAAAATATTATAGTACCGTAGTTTTATATGTAGAAACTACTGTGGTACTAATTACCTTAAGGCCATGAATTATAAGGTAAATGTGAAGATACTCGTAACCATACTGATTGACGGATGTAAACACGACGATCTGCTAGCGTCGAAATAAATGTGACATTTGTCACCCCTTGGCTTGGTCGGCCGGGACTGTAGCTAGCAGTCAGGATGTGGAATGGTCTGTCCCGTATAGATCTATACACAATGCCCGCTCTCCCTCCAGGAGACTCTGGTTACCAACTCGACAACGGTGAAATCCGCGTCATGAGGATGTATCTCATGCTCGATTTGCTATATACGTTTCTTTTTACTAAAAGTACATGTTTTAGAATATTGATATAGCTAGTTTCTCTTCATAAAAGTTATTGTTGGTTTCTAAACTATACCTACTATAGTTTACTTGAGAGGTTATCTAGTTACCTTTGCTACTCAAAAGCGTTGAACTGGAGTAAGAGTTTTAATATCTAAACAGATATACATAATATATAACTAGGACTTCAACGACACTCGGACAAATAACCGGATACTCTAAGTCCACAACCAAACAAGGAACAGGAAATAAAGCGGGCTATCAGTCCTAAGTCCTTCAAACCCTACTTATATCACTATATCTATATAGACATGAATCTAACAAGATTATAAATTTAAAGGACTTTGATAAAAGTTTAGTAATTTAAAAAGAGATTTGAAAACCTTTAGCTTGATAAAACAATTTAACATGTAAAAAAAACCTATTTGATTGATAGTTATTAATCACATGCAATTGATATAATAACTTAATAGTTCAACTTGTATTCCCCCCTATAAAAGCATTTAAAATCATTTCAAAGGTTGATTAAGGGGTATGAACTCACCTGAAGTGAGTAACTCGAAAGAAAGATTGATATAGGATCGCCGGGTGTCGAATGAAGTCGTGAGCACAAACGGATCCTAGTTTAACATGTAATGACACATATATGAATACACTTAGGGTATATAACCACTAATAGACACATGGACACACCTTAGGGACATGAAAACACTTAGAATTAAGTGTTACAAACACCTATTGAGGTCTCTAAATGAGTGTAGGGCCTTAAATTTGAGTGTAAGGCCACCAAACTCGACTTTTATGTGTGTGCGGCCAGGTGTACGACCAGGGTGTGCGGCCAGGCCTGTGTGCGGTCGTACATGGGAGTGTGCGGCCGCACATAGGAGTGTGCGGCCGTACACTCTTCATTCATGCATAAAATGTCGATTTCCGGGTGTTTCAAAGCCAATACCAAGTCCAACTAGAAAATGAAGGCCAAACTCTTCACCTTGGAGAGTCTTTTAGGTGTGTACGACCACCTTATGAAGGTGTGCGGCCATACACCTTCAAGTGACGAAGAACACGAAGAACATGATGAGTTTTAAGCTTAGATCAAGGTGTCTTACCACTATAACAAGCTGAATGATGGAGTAATTCACGTTCTTGAGGCCTTTAGAGTGTTCTTGGATGAAGTTTTTAGAGAGAGAAAGTAGAGAGAGAACGTAAAGTGCAGCCAAATGAAAGGAATGAGTGAAGGGGGTCACCTTATATATATAAGGGTGAGTGTGCGGCTGGAGGGTGGGTGTGCGGCTGGGTGTGCGGCTGGCTGGCCGCACACGCGGGTGTGCGGCCGCACACACCTTCTTTGGTGTGTTTGGCCCGATTTTGTGATGCTACACACTTTCTAACCCTTCTCAAGACTCATATCTAGGTTATACTAAACCTAGAACACTCATATAGACCCACAATTTCGTTAAAAGATAGCAAAACGAAGGCTGACTCTCGGCTGAGTTGAATAGCTGAACTTTACAAGACAAGGATTTTCGGGTTGTCACATCATGGAAATGTAAGAAACAACAAACTGTGTCAACCTCAACGGCTGAGGCTGAATACGTTGCTGCCTCCGCTTGTTGTTCTCAAGTTATCTGGATTCAACATCAACTTCACGATTATGGTTTGAATTTTCTTGACACTCCCATCTTTTGTGATAATGATGTTGCCATCTAAATTGCTAATAATCCAGTCCATCATTCCAAAACCAAGCACATCGATATCAAAGTTCATTTTATCTGAGATTGTTATGAGCGCTCACTCATTCGTTTGGAGCAGATCCACACTGATAATAATGTGGCGAATTTGTTTACCAAACCTTTCAATAAAGCTCGATTCGATGTGCTTGTGAGCTTTCTTAAAATGATCTGTTTTGAAGACTATTTTTTTTAGTTTACTTTAAATTTGCGCATTTCATTGTTCATTTTTCTTTCTTTTCTCTCCTATGCACAAATTTAGGGGGAGAAATCAAAATACAAAAAAAATATAAAACAAAAAATTCAAAAATATGTTTTTATGGTTTTCTTTTGTAGGTGATCTTTTGGGAAGTGATATCAAGATTAAGTGATAACTGGCATTTTAAACAAGTGTAAGGCACTGAATCTGAACTGTTTAGACTATGTGTTCAATGTGCTGGTAGGCACGAAGGGTTCAAAAGAACTAGACTTAGTTTGACAAATGAAAGGACTTGACAGTATGGATTTAGATAGTTCTATTTGGACTGACAATACGACGCTTGGGTAGATTGAGCAGTGAGATAAACATGGGAACTTGCGGGATACACTAAAAATCATATGTATCTAGAATTGTGGCTTAACATTTCCTTGATGTATGGTCTCTTGACCTTAATTCGGGTACTGATAGGATAACTATAAAGTAGGTCTGTAGGAAATCATTTTCTTGCTTTCTATCTGTCAGTCATATGTTGCCTCCTTTGCGCGATTGGAACAGATCTGACCTTGAATGCAACATATGCAACTATATCTCTATGCATCTCCTTCCCATCTATGCAATTCTTTATGTCTGTTATTCATATGTTGTCTCCTCTGCTTGATTGAAATAATCTGACCCGGAACACAGCATATGCAACATTCTGTTTCTCAATCCCTCTATCTGTGTTAGTCACATGTTTTCCCCTCTATGTGATTGGAAGAGATCCGACCTGGGGCACAACATATGCATTTCTAAATCTGACTTCTCTCTTAATGGTTGTCTACTCATCTAAAGTAAAGAGTTCTTTGGAAGCTCTTGATTGTCGGGGTATATCGGGAAGTGGGAAACACATTCTAGTACATCTAAATTGAACCATTTAATAGGTTGTCTGTAGATCTTACTGCTGAATTTAAGTGGACAACAATATCCTTGGTCGTCGTCAGCTAAATGGTCCATTTAGGAATTTAGGTGCAATGTCTTGTCTCTTATTTTTTGTCAAAATTGTCAAAAAGTCTTTCGTGTTTAAGTGGACCACAATACCGACAATTGACCAGATCTATTCATGAATGTGAAGGTGCTGAAAAACAAGTTAAGACTGTGTCAGAACTTATGATCCCAAAAATGTTAAAAATTCTTAATTTTGAAGAGTAGTTAGTGTTATTTTATTTTATTTTATTTTATTTTTATTCTTAACTTCTAAAAATTTAAAATTCGTTTTGCTTTTTAAATTTTAGATTTTATTTTATTTTATTTTATTTTTAATTTTTATGTCTTCAAAATGTTTCTATTTTTAATTAATTAAAAAAGGGGATTTTTGGTTTAGGAATTAGGGTTTTCGATGAGGCCCCACTGGTTGTGATACGGGCCGAAAATGTGGTTTGGGTATAAAAGGTAAATTTTAGCGGATTTCAAGTTCATCATCTCAAACGTTTTCGGCCACAAACTCTTTTTCTCTCTATTCTCTCCTGTTCTTCCTGTTTTCTGTTCATCTTCTCATCAGATTCATCACGTATTGAATTTTTAATCGAAATTGAGCACTGATTCGACATTGTAAGTTGATTGCGACCTCCATATACTTGTTTTTTACTCGATTTTATCAAGATTTTGCAGGTTTTGGAGGCAAAATCACGATTCTGACGAAGTTTTACGTCAAAATGATATAGAAAACCATTTTCGGCCGAAAACCCGTTTGAGGCTAAAAACTCATATTAAACTGATTCTTTTGGTTTTTGGTGTAGCTTTTTCAACCGAAAACTTTTAATCAATTTAGTTTTTGACTTGGATCAAATCAAATTGGGGACTAATTGACTTTGGTTGACTAAAATCGACCTAGTTAATTAAATTTAAATTGTTTAATTTTTTTTCCTCACTTGGCTTGGTTTATGCAGACAAATAGCTGGAATGATGTTTGCTGACAACCACAACACCGCTTCATGTCTGTATGATCCACCTGCAAGTCATCAAGAGTTCAAGTCTATGGTCCATGGGTTAAACAACTGCAGGATCACTCACGCAATTCAATCAAATCCTGTCATCTACAAAAGCTTAGTTAGTGGATTTTGGGAGAAAGCCTTTTTTAATCAAGAAGGAGCAAATGGAGCAGGCTCGATAGAATTAATTGTAAAGGGGGAGAATGTTATTGTGACTGAACAAATCATCCGAGAAGTTCTTCGCTTCAAAGATCAGCCTAGCTCCCCAACTGAAATTCAAAATGATCTGATCTTGGAGGTTCTAGAAAAGATGGGATATGAAGGAACCTTCCCTCCAACAATAAAGAAATTGTTCCCTCCTTATCGACGCTTACTTGCCCACACTTTTGTTATTTGCGTCTCAGGAAGAAAGGGGGGAGCAAATGAGTTATCTCTTTCATCCATCAGTGTCATTGTTGCTTCTTATTATGGATCTGGACTTCAACTTCTCAAGACTTGTATTCCATGAGATGAAGAGAAATTTGCAATTGAAGAAGAAGGATGTATTTATGATGTATCCAAGGTTTCTTCAGATGATCTTTAATGATCAATATCCAGAGTTTGAAAGGAAAGGTGAAACCTTGGATTTGAAATCCTTAGGTCCAAACACATTTGGACTGATGAAGCAAAACCGTAAGATTTCAAAGTTTGTGTTTAAGGGATCGAATCTATTGGTAAAGTTTGGTCGTTTTGCTGAGATAGAAGAAGCTTCTGAACCAGAGAATGCTTCAGATGATGAAGATGATGATGTTACTGTCTTTGAGACTGAAGATGACATTGTTCCTCCTATAGCAATTGTTGCAGAGGAACATGTGCATGTGATTGATGATGATGATGATGATGATGATGATGATGACGACGATGATGATGTTGATGAAGGAGTTGAAATGAATCAAGGGGTTGATGCACTAGGTGTTGATGATGAAGATTTCTTCTTTGATTTCGAGCCGAGTAATGATGACCTCCGTTCGTTCTCTGATGATGTCAATGTGGTTGTGAATTCTACAACTGAGACAGAGGGAGACACTAATATTCTCAAGCTACCACTTCAAACACCTGATCAAATGGCGGACATCATTGCTAAATTGGATTCAACTGCGAGGATTCCTCCCCGAGCAGTTGCTACTCCAACCATCATTCCATCTAAAAGTGATCTGGAAAAGTCTCAAGCCTCCCAGCCACCACTTAAAAGAAGACGAGCAGATCCAAGGTCGGGAGTGCTCATTAGGGAACAAGAGAATGTGGGTTGGCGCCATGGGGAAATCTGATGTGATGATAGTGTTGGGTTTTAGTATACTACAACATCCTATGGTGGACATACAACCCTAAAAGCTTTGGATCTATGTTTTCTCTAATTATACATGCAGTATTGTTTCCAAAGCTTTAAGCCTACAACTAGCATACAAATGATATAAACTACATAAAATACTAGTTAGAAGTTTACCTCTTTGTGTAGCTTGTAGAACTTGATGAATTTGGCCTTTTAAAAGCTTAGCCCCAATAGTGTGGAAGCCTCAAATGGAATCACAACACATCATGGACAAAGGTGGAACTTGAGAGAGAATTCCATGCACCCAAAAACACCCATGAACTCCAAGAACATGCATGTAGGCGGTTTTTAGGTTAAGAACATGTATTTATATGTTGGATTTCAAGGGTCATGGGTATAACCCAAATCCATACCCATGGGTCTTACGATCCATGGTTCATGTGGCCCAACTCTTTATGTATCCATAAATAAACTTAGTCCAACATGGATCATAAGCCCAACCCATATAAATATAACTAATTAGTCCCCATAGATTTAATTAGTCTTTTATTATCACAAAATTAATTCCAAATTAATTCTTGATCAATACTAACTTATAATATATTAACAAACCATATATAACCTTCTCTCAAGAATCCATCCTAAGAAATTGTCCTGATGATATGCAACCGAAATGGACCATGCTACTCCCGGGCCAAGTACATACCAATAATAGTTATGGGCTTAGACATCTAATCCAACAGCCTCCCACTTGGATAAGTCTAAAACTATTATTGCAAGTACGACTCCAAAACCCGACTAGCAATCGTAGCTCTTAAAAGCCGCTGTCGAACTCTTACCTAGTCAATGACGTGTCCATTAGATAAGGGATCATATATTCCTCCATTCTAGATATCATATGGACTAAGACATGGATTATAATCATTCTCTCTTTCCATCTGTTGTTTCTCGATTTCTGATTTATAACGACCGACTAATTGAACAAATCAAATCAGTCCAGGCCTGGCTGAGCACTTACGTTGTCATCACTAAATCATCGAGGGGCCCACAGATATCGCTTTTATCCACATGGGGTAAAAGGAACGGATAAACTTCGACCAAAATCATCGCTTGTACTCACTCATCAAATTACACACAACGATATGTTTTATAACATCCAAGTTACTGGTGCGTTTACATATGTCAACGTGCAACCGACTCGCAACTACAACTCACACGTCTCCATTTTAAGAATATAAGATATTATCGTATCATGATCACTCGTGATAAAATCCATGAAGTGATTCAAATGAGCGTGGGTTTAATCCAATACTCGAATCTTATTCCAAGATCACTCATGAATACTGCAGCTATGTCTAGGCCACCTAGACAAACTACAGACCCATTCATGACAGTCTTGCCTCAATACCTACTTCCAAAGTATGATCGACTGTGGACGGTTTGAATAACCTAGTTATTCAAAGTCAAAACATGCAAAGTGAAACACAAGTATAATACTAATCCTATATGGCCGTAAAACTTTTGAGTCATATTGATTACTTATTATTCATTGTATAATGTCTCAAATAATCAACTTAATACTTGAACTAAAACAATAGTTTTCCCATGATACAAGCATGCACACTATATTTACCTATGGTCCTTTCTTTATGGAATAGATCAATTGAAAACATTTCAGTGATGCTCATTTCACAATTCCAAATCCATATGATAAATGTAAGAATCCAAGATTCTTTGCCATTTACTAAAATCTGTTAGATTCTAAACTTATATGCAATGATCCTCTTGTAATGACTATGCACAAAAGTCACAAAGACTTGGCAACAGACATTACAAAGTATTCTAATGGAGAGCAATTCCATGGAAACGGAGTCTCACATTCAAAGTACATTCCTTTGAACATCCTTCTTGCATTAAGTTTTCTAATCTTACGCAGATTTAATGAATAACTTCCACCTACGGAAACATTTCCAAATTCCCATTTTGACTATCACTTCTGAACAAGAGTTGCCTCTTTTCAGAATTTGTCAATATGGTCCTCCCAAAAATTAACACTATACTTTCAACTGTCCATGAGCAACCAATCTTTGGTAAGCCTCAGATTGTCCTCGACAATTGCTTAATCATTTTAGTCATATCCAGTTCTATTGCTTTTTTCCTTCTTAATGCCCTAGGCATTCGGAAAAATTAGAACACATAGAAATATTATAGCATATGCAATCGATCCTATACTCGAAGGATATGGGATACGATTCATAATGTCTCACATAAATACATGATCCTAGACCAGTCTTCTGCTATAACTTTTCTATTTGCCATGTTCTCATAATTCGAGTTATGAAAAGGGATGTCGTAATCATAATCGAAGTTTAGAACGCAAATAATGTTTCCACATACAGAATTTCCTTATGTTGAACCATTCCAACATAACATTCATGTATATACTTGACTAAATTTGATTAAAATCTCAATCTAAGCTTTTAGAATTAGAATGAAGTATAATTTCCTCTCCCTTAATTATAGCAAAACAACTTTTCAAACCCTGCAACTTTGCAAATTGAAACTTTTTGTTTTCTATAATTAACATTGCTAACTTGCAACATAATAATCATGCTCCCACTAACATGATAATTCTACTCTTATCAACATAACACTTATGCTCCCACTAGCTTTGACATGTACCTAGAAATCAGTTGGACTTCTAGAAATCAATACTTTATTGACTTTCTTACCAAAGTTCAGAGTTCTGATACGAAATGCTTTGATAAGACTTTATCAAAATCATACACCTTTCCTTAGATAGCTCACATGTGTGTCTAAACAATTATGAAGAGGGATGTCGTAATCATAATGTTAATACCTTTTTCCATTCTCACTAGTCCATGTTAGTGTGCCGTTTAATCACACATGCTCCACTAACGACTTTGAGAATGCAAATATTAGAATCGTTATCTACTTAAAATCTACTTAGTGAAAGTGTTTCCTCACCATCATTTTCATGAATCGGAGAGAAACCTTATGATACTTAGATTTTTATGGTGTATGTGTTCCTATCCATGTAAATTTGTCATAACCATAATCACAAGACAAGGTTAGTGACAAATCCAAACTCATATGGGCTGTACTTGCTTAATCTTAGTTTTCTTGCCACCCGGCAGCACAAGGGCCTACCATTGCATCCAGATTGTTACGCAAACAATTGAGAACTCATAGAACCCATATGTATATTCAACTTTAACTGGAATGGACACAGAAACAAGAATATGTCAACACGAAAGGTTACAAACCTCAAGTCACGTGCTAGTGATAAGCAACAGGTTTTATTCTTGATTAGTTCTTGAAATTTTTTTCAAGATCTTTAAAACTCCCACTGACCTCTTGACATATATGTTTCTCATTTCAAGAACCATTCCTTGACAAAAAAAAATTCAAGAGTTAGTGTTGATTCTTATCAAGAGAAAACACTTCACACAATTGGTCTTAGTTGGTCTTTGTCTTATCCAAGACATCACAACTTACCAATTTCAAATGTACAAGAGTAGAAAACATTTTACTCTACATTTGACAAGTGTTTTAAACCTTTCTTAAGATTAAGTCACTCGAGTTACAATCTTGGAGTATTACTCTAAGACTTAATTTTGGAACGAAGTATGATTCATCTTTTGATTTAACCATTTCAACAATTCACGATTCCTCTTCATAGTCAAACAAATGCACTAAGATGTCCTTAGAGGATCAATTGTGAAATGGTTTTTCATAATCATTAGGATGATCATACAACATGATACTGAAGTACTCTCCCATCTTTTCATATTGGAGAAATTTTTATCTTTCTGCCTAATTTGATTCTTCTCATTCGCCCTGCCATACATTGAAACTTTTCCAATGTTTCAGAATTATACTTAAACTTGTAAGCACAACCGTATTTACTAAACTTTAGTAAACCATGACGAATAGCCTTATCGTGCTTTGTGGTGGACCTGATCAGCGGACAACCAAGTGTACCCGATCTCCTAGTCTTTCACTTGACTCACATATACATGTGAACAAGGAATTAGTCTTAATTTCCTAAAGATTAAAATTCTCATTCATCATACAATACAAGTTGCATGATTCCAAGTTTCTATCCAACTGAAACTTGGGTGATGAGAATCTTTCCTTATTTGGTAAATCATGACACTACCACAAACAAAAGAATCAAATCCATTTTCCAATATTGCTATCAATGGAATCATATAAACAACAATTTTCACAAATCCCATTGTAAGGATACTTAAAATAAATAAAATCAAAAATTTTCCTTTTATTTTAAAATTGCCAAAAAACTTATCCTTACAATACAAATACTAGTGAAAATATGTTGTTATCTATTCCCAAGAAATCTATCATAACTTTTAAGCAGCAGCTCAAGATTCTGATCTTCGAATCATGCGATCGAAATCCATCTTCGCGATCACATTCAGCATACTCTTCTTCTAAGCTTCCTCTCCTCTTTCGATTCTACAAAACATCAAAATGCGACCTAGATAGTGGACTTTACCTGAAGCATAGTCAAATTTATTGACTTTTACAATCCTAGTGAACTTTCAGGTAAATAGGGCAGCTTCGCAACCAATGCCCCTTCTTTTGGCAATAGAAACATATGGACTCTTTAGTAATGGTACATGGGACTATCTCATACTTAGCCTTTCTCTTTTCCATTTGGTCAACCGGGTTGAATATGGTCGATCCCTTTCCATTGGGAAGAGAAGACTTTTCTGGACTTCCAATGTTTCCATTGTCAATGTCCATGAAAGTTAGGGAAGTAGATCTTCCATTCAAATTTGCTTTACCAGTGCTCCAAATCATTGCTGATTCAGCAGCAACAAGCAAATAGGTAAGATCGATAAGGGTCATGCCATGGTCTGCCACATAGTAGTCCTTTAAAGAACTCGCTTATTTGACTTAGGAAGTGATTGAAGAACCCAGTCAACAACCAACTTCCTTGAGACTTCGACACCCAACTCTCCCAACTTGTCAATATGTGACTTCATCTCCAAGATGTGAGCACATATAGACATTGCTTTCCAATAGGGATTGAGTGACCTTGCACTTTTCAAGAACTTATGGGTTATGGAGAATAATTGGAGGAGGTGGAGGAAGTGAAGTATGATTTCCAGTCCCATTAATGCACAACAAAGGGATTAATCTTTCACCTTGATCGCCATTTGGGATATCATCTTCGTTAGGAAAGCTTTATCCAAAAGGATAAGGAAGACCATAGTTGTCATAACTAGACATCTATGAGGAAGAAATTCAAGTTTAGTTGATTTAATTCCTTAATATAACACCCAATATGAAATTCAAGGCTAGGACCCAACACAATATTTTATAACTTGGAAGAGGGATGCCGTAATCCAAGCTACAAAATAATTGAAGGTAGGTGAAAGACGATTTACCAATTTCCACCATGAAAAACGAAATTTAACATTAGGTTTTAAATGAATTGAAACTCCTAGATCTTTTAAGATTCATTGAACTATTCAATGGCATGTTTAAATCTCGATTGTGCCCTTCAAGTTTGTGACTGGGATGCTGAGGATCACAAACAAGGAGTGAATAACCATGCAAATTAACTTGGTACGCTTAATGTTACAACTACCTAATCAATGTGCCGGTTAACTACACACGCTCCATTGATCTATGATTAACATCAAGCTACCCTTTGCCACACATTGTCAATCCCAGTTAGTGTGACGGTTAACCACACACGCTCCACTAACGACTTAACAAGGTGCAAAGTGCAATTTCATGGGTTAGCACCAAATTCACATTTTCCTCAGTAACTAAGATTGGGAATTTATAAGAGTTTGGTTACTGAGTATTTATCATTATACTTTTAATGAAGGGGGAATTAATGTCCTGTCCTACCCGTTCGTCTAACGACCCTCCACCACTCAAGGAAGCGGTGGGTGAGAGTGGACACCCATTAAACTGCCATTTTATAGGCAACAACCTTATACCCCACTTATAGACCGACTTCGTGAATGAGGCCTACTAACGGTTGGAATTAAAGTATTCATCGGGGGAAACTTTACAAATTCCAAAACTTGAGGGCAAGTTTTGAACAATTCAAGAACTTTTGGTTTCCATAACTTATGAGTTTAATATGGTTTTTATGAAAGACTTTTCAAGTTTCATAACTTCAGGACAAGTTATGGAAGACATAAAATCATTTTATGAAAACATTAAAATTAAGAGACTCTTCCAATTTCATAACCTATGAAACTTAATGTGCTTTTAAATGAAAAACTCTTCATTTTCCATAAGTTGAGGACAAGTTATGGAGTTCATAAAAACCATTAAGATCAAATTACCAATTAACACAATAATCATGTAATTTTTCTATGAACAAGATCAAACTCATAAGCAAAGATAATTCACATCAACAATTTTCAAGAACTTAGCTAATCACATACACTAAAACAAGTCTTGAAACTTTGACAATTATCCTTTATTTGGATGAGAATAAACATTACCATAACATCAAAATCAAATTTTATGAACAAAAACACTTTGTGGTAATGATTCTAATCCAAAACAGGCCAAAAAAACTCGAATATATGTTGTCAGGGGCTCCAACTCGTCGAGTGCAAGAACCAACTCGACGAGTTGGATGAATTTACACATGGACTCGTTGAGTCCCTCAAGGGACTCGTCGAGTCCCCTGTCCAGACAACAAAAAATTCATTTTTTTCGGCTTTTTTTCAGCAAGTAGCATCAAGTATAATTTGAAAACAACCCATGGCTCTGATACCACTGTTGGGTTTTAGTATACTACAACATCCTATGGTGCACATACAACCCTAAAAGCTTTGGATCTATGTTTTCTCTAATTATACATGCAATATTGTTTCCAAAGCTTTAAGCCTACAACTAGCATACAAATGATATAAACTACATAAAATACTAGTTAGAAGTTTACCTCTTTGTGTAGCTTGTAGAACTTGATGAATTTGGCCTTTTAAAAGCTTAGCCCCAATGGTGTGGAAGCCTCAAATTGAATCACAACACATCATGGACAAAGGTGGAACTTGAGAGAGAATTCCATGCACCCAAAAACACCCATGAACTCCAAGAACATGCATGTAGGCGTTTTTTAGGTTAAGAACATGTATTTATATGTTGGATTTCAAGGGTCTGGGTATAACCCAAATCCATACCCATGGGTCTTATGATCCATGGTTCATGTGGCCCAACTCTTTATGTATCCATACATAAACTCAGTCCAACATGGATCATAAGCCCAACCCATACAAATATAACTAATTAGTCCCCATAGATTTAATTAGTCTCTTTTGATCACAAAATTAATTCCAAATTAATTCTTGATCAATACTAATTAAAACATATGATTTCATATTAATATATTATAACTTATAATATATTAACAAACCATATATAACCTTCTCTCAAGAATCCATCCTAACAAATTGTCCTGATGATATGCAACCCAAATGGACCATGCTACTCTCGGGTCAAGTACATACCAATAATAGTTATGGGCTTAGACATCTAATCCAACAGTTAGTTGATAAGCCTTGAACTCATGCTAGCAACAAACCAAGGGGGAGACTGTTAGGACATAATTTGTTGGTTTGTGTTATGCATATATGTTTTATAGGCATTTCTTGTTTTTTAGGGCTTGTTTTGAGCTTTCGGTTGGTTGGACCTAAAACGTTCCGTTTTCGGTCCTGTGGTGTTTGCGGTTGTAATCTAGTTTGTTGTTTTGTGTTCCCTATAAATAGGGACTTAGATGACCAGTTTTAGCTTAACAGTTTTCGGTCATTACTGTGTTTTAGATCATTTGTACCTGACGATTTCGGTTGATATAAAATCGTGTGCATTTGATCGATATTGCTTCTTCTTCTTCTTTTTGATTCAATCTGATTTGATTCATTGGTGTTGTTTGATAACTATTTGGTTCATTATTTGGGGACTTATAGTTATCTTTAATTATTCAAATACTTTATCATGGGATTATATTTTGGTTGGTCACTAAGAGCTCTCTCTCTCTCTCTCTCTCTTCTCTCTCTCTCTCATAAACATTGGCCAATTTCTCGGCCGAGGAGCTCTCCCAAATGTCTAGAAAGTGGGCACTCTTGGTCAGAAGGTCAACTATAACCCATATACCATAAAATCCCTTAACCGTCCGAGGTAACTTGGTGATGAAATTTGTATTGATTTGTTCCCATTTCCACAAGGGAACCTCTGAAGGCTGAATCTTGTCATGCGGACTCTGGTGCTCGGCCTTGACCAGTTGACAAGTCAAGCACCTCTCAATATACTAGGTTATCTCCCTCTTCATACATGGCCACCAGTAACTGAGTCTCAAATCCCGATACATCTTGGAGGCTCCAGGATGCATCTAAAATCTGGACTTATGTGCCTCCTCCAATACACTCTGTCTAATCCCGCCAAAATATGGTACCTAAACCTGACCGCATCGAATCAAAAAATAAGGATTCGCTAAGGAACTGGTGATAAACAATGATGACTTTTCTAACAAATCAAAATCCTACCAAAAACCGACCCATATCTGTTAGCTACTGAGCCATCAACAGTATCCCCACACTGCTGAAAATACCCAATTATGCCAAAAATCAAATGAATTACACCATGCGGATCTCCATAACATAACTACCATCCCACTACATAAGTAAAATCCATGAGGGTCCACGACCCATCGTGACACCATCCAACCATTGGAATGAGAAGCTCACGGTTCCTCACCGTTCTTGCCATCATCCAATCTCAGCCATGATGATTCCCGATCAGTGCCCGGTGGGCCTACAGACATACAGACATCATCCCACCGACCCGTAGGAATCCAGTCAACATCCCAATTTCCAAAACCACAGGATCCATACCATACTACAATATACAACCCTTCCACAGTCTCATAAATATTCCTGGAACGACCTAACTCATCCTATAGAATGCTACGATCCAATTCGTAGACTTACCGCTCTACCTAAACTTTTTACGAACCTAGTGAACACTACGGCTACCCCGCAGTGTTACAACACTTCCACAACTGCCATTGGCCCAGCCCATGGTATTGCCAACTACCTACAAAAATACCCAACCAAGATCAATATGAGATGAACCCCCATCCTATTGAACCCTATCAGGCATTCAGGTCGTGCTTCGAACTCAAAGCCTTCATCAGACAAGAACATGCATAGAGGTTCTAAAACAACCCTCAACCTAAGCCTAGCTACAAATCCAAGAGGCATCCTTACCTCTGCTTCACGTCCCCGAACGAGATAACGTGAATCCTCAACCTTTGATTCCCTGATTACAACAGACCAATGAACACTATTCCTTGTGTAATCCTTTGCTCATACCACAACCAGAAACCAGCTATCCTCTTGTCCTTAGATACTAAAATCCAAGTTAATTCACACTTGAAAACATTCCCTATACTCTCTAGCGGTTCTCCCCCACTTAGAATCAGCCACTCCCTAACGACTTCAGGAATTCCACTATGTTTCCACAATCCATAACGTTCAAACCCCAACTTGTGATCACAATCCATATCAATAAACATTACAACCATGAAACCTTCTCAAAGTAATATACCAATCTTAAATAATCGAATAGATCCTAAAATCTCTCAACTTTTCGAACCAAACTTCATTTTTTTGAACGAAAACTCCATAATTAACCTGAATGCTATCGGAACCGAGATCAACTTGAATCATTTACAACCATGCTAGCGCAACCCGTCGAAATTAGATTCCGCATAGATTTGAAACCCTTCCAGAAGACTGGTCAACATTTCTCTGACACTCTAACCATGGTTCCAAAATATCCATTGCTTCACACTTGAAGAAATACTGATGAACCATAGCACCGTCAACTGATACAACTCAACAATTCTCGAACAATCTCAACCATTTAACAAAACCCGTGAAAAAATGCATACACCACACCCTGAAGTAGGTTGATAAATCAATAATAGATCTGCCCTTACTAATGATCACGGTCGGTTAAATGAACTAACCAGGCCTTCAATTAATATACAACCTAAGCGACACGCGTTTCTCTTAACTCTATTTCGTTGTCCAAGAATGGACAACCGGCTATAACGAGATCCCTTGTCTAGAAGCTTCTGATGCAAGGACCAAGTGTACAACCTTGAAAACATGAATCTGATAGTAGCTCACCCTACACCCGCTTTTGATCAATCCTTTAATGCTCTCCACCATAAAAGATCTCAACAATCTCAAATACCAGAAATCCAACGAACTTACACTACAACTTCCTCCGACCTATTGTGTTGGAACCAACCAAAATCAATCTGGTTGGTGATCCTTCAAGCAAAACACTCAGTCCTCCCCCACTCAGGGCTTACTCACTCATTACTCGACGTCTTCCACGTCGAAGCCTAAAACCAGTCCCTCAAAGTAACCTCTAACTACGACTATTTGGTATGCAAAAAGGCATATAACTATTATTGAATAATAACTAGCAATCGCAAAGAAATCCTGATCCTTAGATGGAGACGTCAGAAATTTCCCAACATTACAGCTTCCAACCCTTCACAAACGATCCCCATACCTTTTGATTTTTGAAGCACCCTGAAGGTTGAATCCCTGATCCAGTAAAAACCTATAGATGCTAACATCATAGCTCTAACATGATAACTATACAAATGACTATCCATTATTGGCACCACACTAGTCAAGTACATATCCAATCCAGATAAAACTACAGATAAAAAATTCACACCTGTGATTTCTTGCGATCCAACCTTAACCTCCTGTCGTACGTTAGGTGTTGGGGCTTTCACTCCCTCTATTACCCATGCAGGACAGTCAGGTTTAAAATGACCTGACAGGTGACAGTGAAAACACATCCGAACCTTCTTGCAAACGTAGGCGACATGCCCTTTATCTCGACACTTGTAGCAAGCAAAGTCGTGGGTCCCACCACACTTTCTACAAATGTCAAAGTCCCCCTGACTTCCAGTACCCAGGTTAGCAACCTCGAGCTCTCTGTCCGTTGTTGAAAATGTTGAATCATGAGCCATCTTTCTCTTTCCGTGATGTACTCCCACAACAATACCCCCCCCCCTCCAACGCCTCAACACTCTTCCACAATCTGAAAGGTTGAAACTTGCTTGATAATCAGTCTGTCAGTGAGGCAACCAATGATACCAGGCAACTCTTCCAGTAAAATATGTGAAACCTCAGTGGAAATCCAATTACATAGCCATGCGTCATCTATGTAAACCTTGGAGGACTCTACTTCCCACCCAGACATCGACATCCTATTAAACAAGATCAAACTGTCATCTCATAACCAAAATGTCATCGTTAATCCATCACACTTTACCCACTATATAGAAATCCACACATAAATCCTCTATTGTCTTCTTAGAATCCTCGTGACTTTCCTCGATTCGATTATGAATCATGTGCTTCCAGTAGTACGGGCCCAATACTACCTTCCAAACCTGTCCATACTTTCCTTAAGAATCTTCGCGAATCTTCTAAGTCACCTCTTCATGATGATACTCCAAAAACCCATTAAACAGAGCACCAATGGTACTAAGCACTTTCTAGGCTCTCCTAGGATTCCCATGAAGGATCTTCTAAGCTCAAGAATCGTATTAAAATGATATTGCTAATTAACATATCATACTAATGGGCCACACTAACAACAACTTGATACAATTGATTATTTATTAGAAATTGATTTTAATATATATCCAACAAACTCTTATAATTGAATTGGAAATTATTTATGTCTAGGAAATAAATAACTTTCATTAGCAAAGAACATAATATATCATATGGTTTGATTTATTAAATCATGTACATCATTTTGGACCATAGGGACTCTTTGTCTTTTACCAAAAGGTTAAGTTTATATTTTATAAAAGAGTTTATAAAAGAATTAAAAAGGTTGACTTCTTTTTATGTATAAAAATTGTAGCATGCTTCTAGGAAGCATGTTATGGGCTTTTGATTATTTAAATGAAAATAATTACATGTCTTCAGAATCATGGAAGACACTTAGCTGTAGGTGCATGGATGGCAAAAAGAGTTAAGGACTTAAGGGTAAAGAAAGTGCTTTATGAAGGCTTGAACTCTTCCCTTTTCTCTTCCCTAGAAACCGTAACATGCATGCACTCTCTCACTCTCTCTTCTTTTGATTTCAAATTTGAAGAACACTTGCTTATCTTATTCTCTCTTGAAGTTCATATTTGTTATGAACTTCAAGCTTAAGAGATTAAGAGTTTTATACAAAAGAACTAGCATTCTACATCAAGTTGAGTCATTGTTGGTGTCTCTTAAGTTCATCATTCTTCATCAACTTCCAAGCCTCCCAAGAGGACCCAAATAACCACAAAGGTTGTTATTTCTTCACCTCTTATTTGGTTGGTGATTTTTGTCTTTCTACAACTTGCAAGATGATCCTTGCTGGGTTGTAACTAGCTTATTAAGTTTGAAATTTAAAGTCTTCCGTTTGCCATATTTATGAGTTTTTGAAACTAATTATGAATAAAAACCCAACAATTGGTATCAGAGGCACCTTGCAAGTTTGGTTAGATTTTTTGATTTTTGGAAATCTTAGTTTTTGGAGAATATGGATAATTTGGTCTTGTATAAAAACAAATTCATACATATTTTCTATGACAACTTTATAATTGTTATTTTTTTATGTGACAAAACTTTCATGCATCTTTTCTCATTTAAAGTTGTCTTAGAAAAACAAAGATTGTTTAATGTGTTTGTTGATATGTATGATGTGCATAAACTATCCAAGGACCATTGTGTTTGTCGTTTTTATTATAAAAATGGTTGTAATAATTTATTTATTTATATGGTATGTAATAAATTAAATAGATTAGTTTTGTTGGTTTTTTTGTAAGTAATAGATTAGTTTTTCGAAATAAGTTATTTGTACAAAAATGTAACAAGAAATGAAGTTGGAGCCATTTTTTGAAGACCAAAGAGCAATTTTCAAGATTAAAAACATGCTGAAATTTAGTGGCGGTTTCTAAAAAGTGTCACTAATGTTGTTTCTTAAGGGCTATTGGAGTTTTAGCTACAAATGCTAAAATATTGCTTTCAAGAAACTTTTCCAATCATTTGCAATTAAATGTTATTTATAATTAAATCAAAGAGGTTTGACATTCATTGTATTTAACTAGTACATATAAAACTTAATAAGATTAAAATATTAAAATTATGTTTACTTAATTAAATGAATAACATAGTTCAAATATTGTCCCTTAAAATGTCCCTTTAGGAATGGACTTGGCATTTTTTATGTTGGCTCACAAAACATATCATTAGTTGGTTATGTTTATGTCATATATTTTATGCATGTTTGTGTTGTTTATTTTATGCAATAATTATGTGTGGTTGATAAATTAGTTTTTCACATGCTAAAATAGCTCTGGACAAAATAAACATCACATGGAGTTTAGTTTTCAAAATTTTCAATGTGGACATAAGATGTAACAAATTATTTTTTTAAAAATAAAATCTGGTTTTAAAAAAACGTTAATAATGTCAAATTTTGAAATAATCAATTATAAGTTTTAAAATTATGATTTTTGTAACTTATACAAACTTCAAATATATAAGTAATACAATGAAGTTTTATTAAAGATATAAAAGGTTCAAATGCACTCAAACTTAATAGCGGTTATTAAAATTGAATCGCATTACATTATATAAAAACTAGCTTTTTATATAGAACATTTAAAAATGATTTTCTTTTTGAAAACTGGTATCATGGTTTATTATATGCATGTAATAACCATGATATCATATGCTTTTAAAACTAGAATATAAAACATATAAAAGACCTTTTTTTACAAACCTCAAGTCTATGCAATCCTTTTGAAGAACACTCACACATCTCTTCTATACACTAGTGGGATAAATGATACCTAACCGCTTAGTATTATCTTTTGATGGTCGGGGTGTCTGCGCGATTTCTATAACCAAGTTATAGGCCGATTACATGTGTTTTTCAAATTGGATGATTTGATCGGAAATCTTTTCTTATAAAGGTCACCTAAACAAGAGAGTTTTGAGGCATAGATGGGATCAAACATGTCTAATTAAATTTATTTTTATCGATCCTATAAATTTAGGAATTTTATAGTAAGATGTAATTTATAATTGATATCTACCGGGTTGGATTCAAATAAATGGGATAAAGGTCACGTAACCATTTACTGGTTTTGGAACTTGGATCCTAGACTTTGATAATTAATGTTTTTGGAAACTAAAAGAGTATTAATTATTAAAGAGTCTGAATAATGAAAATACTAAATGAATTTTATTAAAATTCTATAGTTAAATAATCCTTTCTCATTACCATGAATTGTCATTTTTCTTTAATGACTTAATGAAACAATAACATTAACTAGATACAACTTCAATGAATGAGTTCATGTATTAAGAGACAATCTCGTGAAAGATACAAAATTGTATACACTTAAACGTCCTAGTCCTAAACTATTTGCTTTGAGCAATAAACCTGAACATGATACCTAGTAAAGGCATCATTGTGATGCTAAAGATGTCTCTAACATTACACTAGGAAAGGTACAAGGCCAAAAATAGTCACCTTGTGTGATCTAGGAGGCCCATGTTTCATGGACTAATCACCTTTAAGCCCAAGAAATCCAATAAGGCCCATATAGATGGATATTGTTCCTTTTTTATAGAAACTGTATACTGGAAGAGGATCTGCTCCTCTTATATGGAAAGAAAGTCTGGAAGAGACTAGTATTTCTGGTATCTACTAAATAGAACTCATACTTTTCATATAACACTTAGGTACTTGGTACTTAAATGTTAATCCAATATTCGTAATTGGCTTACAGATATTTACAGAAGAGTAACCAGTTGAGCACAATCAAGTTATAACTACACTCTCGGAGTTTAGTTTATTAATTATGCTAGGAACATAATGTACTTGTAATATAAAACAGTGTTTGTTTTAGAACAATGTAAGTTTTAATTTAGCTTGTCTAAATATATGTCTCAGTTATTTTAATTTATGAATGATGGACTATTTGCTTAAATCGTTTTTCATAACGATTACCTTGATATTCGAAAATGATTAAAATTCTTTTTATGAGACTAGATCTCTTAATAAGAATTATAAAGTAAATATCAATGTTTTATAAATAACAAGTTATGTGTGCAAAATACTTTTGACTTAAACTTGTTTTAAATCAAACTCATCTTTGATATTGTTATCTTTTTTATATAAATAATATTCACATATTCCAACTTCAAGAAAGAGATATTTGAAGGCAAATAATATAGTTTATTTGGCATATGTAAATCTAACTTATATATAAAGGCATTTTGATAATATTTTCACTAAGTAGTAGAGAAAATAAATTATTAAGGAATTATACATTGTTATGTATAAGATTTAGTGCAAGATACCAAATCAACTTTATTAACAACTATAGTAGTTTTAATTATATTTTACATGGTAAAACATAATTGTGAAACCTTTGTTTAAGTTTTCAAATATAAAGTTGAGATACAAACCGGTAGAACTAGCTAAGGACTTAATGATAATAAAGAATGAATTAAATATTACTTGATATGATTTACTTTCTAATTTGTAGAAATGTCATCTTTTTATTTTCTTGGGATAACATATACTCCACTATCAATTGTACCTTGACTATAAATACCAACTAATAAGTAGATAAAAACATTTTCTTTATAAGATTTTGTTTGGAAAGGTCTCATCCCTATCTTATTAAATGTTTTGTGGATTTAAAACCTATGTTGGACTAAAGCTTTTAAACCCAAAATCTACTATATACATATTTGTATGACACTCTAAATATGGCTTAGATTATTTTTTTTCAATGATCTATATGTGCATATTTGTATTCGTATATATGTGCATATACACATATGTTATATGACGTTATATGCATATGAAAAAAATCGTTTTTCCCCTATTTTTTCTAGTGAATCTCTTATGGCTTGTTTCTCTTGATATTATGTTATATATTTGCAAGTATAATTTATTGTCAAAATGTGAAGTTGTGCATGATTTTTATAAGGATTAGAAGGATTCAATGATTAATTGTTTTTATAACTTTTTACGTAATAACGTAATACACGGTTAATTTGTAACTATAAATTGTAAACTATTGTTGTAGATATACTTGTCTCCTTGTTAGAATAATGCACACGATATGTTTATGTTAAAACCTTTATACCAAGAATTGCTATAATTTTTTGGGTGTACTTTTACGTATATACAACTGCATTATTTTGTTCCAGCATGCTTATTCTAGCATTAAAGATGTAAAATTCCATAACCGATATTCAAATTCAACTGAATGTACAACTTTATACATAAATTTTTTTATAGAAAACTCAAATACAAAATGACAAAGCTAACAAACAAACAACTTGATGAATCATTTCTATAATTACATCCATATATCAACAAATATGTATCTTTAGGAACATATAGTTCATCACAAAAATACAATCACTTTAATGTGTTTAATTACATACAACCACATTTTAATTCATCTAGTTAATGAACACAACTGCAAGGAATAAGAGCAATCCCAAAATCACTCGAGAGCTACATGGATAATGTGACGAAGATAAATCTCTAGCAAAGACTTCATACACATTCCCAGACTCTTCATCTTTCACTTTGATGCTTGAAGAGCCTAAAATGACACAAAATCGGATGTTTAAAGTTTGGGATAATTCGGTAATTTACATTATCTCAGTAATTAGTTTTCTTGTAGGTACTCTTGATCTGATTATCGAATTTTGACTATAAATAATCAAAATACCAATTTAATATTCATTTTACCCGAAAACTTAAAAATAGTAATGGACAATTAATTAGGTAATTTTAATTTTTTCTCAATTTCTAGTTTTATTTTAGCTACTCTTTACTTGAATATCGAATTTTGATCCTAGACAATTAGAAAACCAACACTCAAACAATATTTTGATGTATCTTCTAACTATCATAATCATATGTTTAAAGCTGGGGACAACTTGGTAATTTTACATATATCTCAATTATCAGTTTTCTTATAGACATTCTTCACCTAATTATTGAATTTTAACCTTAGATAATAAAAAAAAGTTTATCAGTTTAGCCAAACATTTAAAACGTTATTGCAACTCCTTCCAATGAGAATAGTTAAACACTTCAATTTAGGGACAATTACGTAATTTTACATTTGGCAACAAAATAAATACATTAAGAGAAGTGTACTTACAATTATAATCGGTCCATCCAATGACCTGATTATCTATATCATACGTAACCAGCTTATCTGATAGAACAAGATCTGCGTAAAGACAAAAATTGGAAATTTTCAATTTAGTCCCATTATGTCAAAAGAGAAAGTGCTAAATGCAAGAAACAGAAACATAATTCCATTTATTTATTTATTATAGCAACAATTTTTCTATTAAAACATTGTACTTTTAATTTTTTTATTATTAAGGCATTGTTTTTTGAATTATCTACCTAATTCTAGAATTGTATTTCTAATTTTTTTTCTTATAATTAGGTAGATATTTTGAAAGTACAATGTTGTAATACGAAAAAATTGAAAGTATAATGTTGTAATAAACAAATAATTGAAAGTATGTCGTTGTTTCTTGCATTTAACACAAATAAAAAACATTTTAGTTCCACAGCCATGCCTGTAAATCTACCAAAAGGGTTTAGAAATTGATAACAATATTCTTTTGTGGAACAAAATATATTAATTTATGATTTTATACAAACCTCTATCAAATACAAAAATTTAAGGGGCGAAAATAATTTAATTTATTATTTTATACTGAAATTTTATTGTAAACTACCTCCCAACAAAGTTAGATCTCCTCCATCCTTCCCTTGAACGTTACTGTTCATAAAACCGATGCACCATTCATCCTGAAGAGTGAAGATAATACAAATTGTTAATAAATTTTAAAATTCAAGGAATAAACAAGATTAGGTTTTTGTATAATATAATAGAATTTATACCTCAACTGTAAAGAAGTATTGATGTGGCACAACTTTCAATGGAAGTTTGTTCGCAAAGTGAAAAGTGATAACGGGAAATCCTTCATCGATGCTGCATTATGGGACAATAAGACGAGATAATAAGTCATTTTAGTCAAATTTGAAGTTAGGAAAATCTCTGATAAAGTCCCAATATTTTGGGTCGATTTAAAATTTAATCCCAACATTTAATTTTTGAACGAAAAAATCCCGATTTTCTAATTTTATACAATAATATGTCATTTTCTGTTGAAAAAAAAATAAAAATTGTTTCCTTAATTTGGGCAAAATATAGAATAATCGAGACTTTTCTATTCAAAAAATAAAATTTGGGATTAAACTATAAACTTATCCAAAATATTAGGACTTGATCGGAGATTTTCCTTGAAGTTAAAGTAAAAAGATAATTGTTAGAAATAACAATGTACTTTCAATTATTTGTTTATTTTCAGTTCTTTTTATTACAACATTGTACTTTGAAGAATCTCTCTATTATAACAATGTCTTCTACATACTAAACAAATATTTACTACTATTATTTGGATAGACTTTTTCAAGATATAATGTCCTAATAAGAAAAATATTCAAAGTAGAATGATACAAATGGGTAGAGTTTTCAAGGTACAAATGCATTAATAAGAAGAAATTGAAAGTGTAATGTTGCAATACAAGGGAATTAAAGAAAAATGTTATAACGACAAAATGAAACTACGTTGCTATTTCTTGAATATAGACATAAAATAAACAACTACTCTACCATTCAAAAGTCAAATGTGAATCTGTTGAGGAAGGATATGAAAGATAGTATGCATACATGATAACTAAACATTATATAGAATATATTCTTCAAGATTTGTGATATTTCATTTAAATTTAATGAACTATATATGATTTTTTGAGCTAGTGCAGAAAGACGGACTTAATATAGAAATTCAGGAAAACACTGTTAACCCTAAAATATTTATAAAATTTCCATCAATTATTTTTTCTTTCCATTTCCACAAGTGTGATGTCATGTATCATGGTCCTTGTTTCTTATTTGAGAAATTAAATATCCTCCTAGTTTTCTTCTTACTTATCTTCCTATTCGTTTTGAAATGATGACAAATGTATTCAAATATAATTAATATTATCCAAATATGGCACTTGTAGGAATATAAATAGAAAGAAAATGTAGTATGATATTTAATTTCTCTTCTTATTTCTTTCCATACGTGTTTTTCGCATAAACTGTTGTGTGGATATATGATGCTTAAAATTTTGAGAAAATCCCAACAAATTTAAGTGGATATATGATGCTTAAAAATTTGAGAAAATCCCAACAAATTTAAGGAGATGAAAGGAAAAAATATTAGAGGGAAAATTTTGCAGAACACTAAGACTTAATAGGCTATTAAATGGTTATTTCTATATTAAGTTAGAAAAACACCTACTATGTCATATATATATATATATATATATATATATATATATATATATATATATATATATATATTTTAGTATTTCCTTTTTTACTTAATGCAAATAGAATAACGACGTTAGCAAGAAAGTAAGACTTTCTATATCAAGTCCTAACTTTTTAAAGATTTTGCCACATTTTCCTTACTAAATTTAATTAAATGAAAAAAAAGAAGCAAATGAAAAAAATCCATACTTTCCGGAGTACTTGTAACATTTAAACAACTCCTCAACCGTGTGCGGCTTGTTGTCGGGTTGTGCGGCCATGATCTAGGTTAGAAGGATAACATCAATAATTATAAAGTAAAAGAAAAATATATAAATATAAGAAAACTGAAATGAACTTAAAAGTGGAAGAAAATGTGGCATACCTTTTCCATTAATTGTTTGTAAACATCATCTGGAAAATAAGCTAAAGTTGTACCACTATCGACAACAGCTCCTTCGTTCTTCATAAAGTCAAATATACTTGTTGGGAGTTTTACATTCTCACCGTTTACATCAATTGACTTCAATTCAATGTTATAATGGGTTCTACAAAGTATATATATGTAACAACGTCAAACTAGGAGAAAACAATACAAAATAGGTTGCAGTTGCAGATGCAGATGCAATGACAGTGATAGTGATAGTGACAGTGATTGAGACAGAATTTTGTGACGCCCAAAAAGATACAACAATATGGGACATGGAATCATTTTTTATCTCCTATATATATGTACAAAAGACGTGATGCCCTATCCTCACTCTCTTCATTAAAAATATAACCAAGAAGAATATACTTTACCCCTAAAAGCATGTTTTCCAAAACATATTTAGTCACATTTGATTAACGTAGTTTCAAAGGATTGTAACATCTGTAATTTTGAAGGTCATTTCTGTAATTTCACTCCAATCACATCGATTCTTGTTCAATAAAACACAGATGATGAAGAAAGATAACTTACTTGTCATCTAGAATTGGTGTCGTTTTTACTTTTGGCTCCACCACTTCTCCAATAGCAAAGATGCCACCACCTTTATTACCATCCAAGCAATGTGAAAAAGTTTTTTTTATCTTTTTAGATGAAGCAAGTTGGGAAAGCACCGAAGTTTTTGCCTGCCCAAATCCTATAATGCCATCTAAAGCTTGTTCTGTTGAGCTTAGCTCCCCGGATTGTTTAGCTCCACACCTATCTTGTATCATAAAGTTATGCTTTTCGATTAAATGTTGTTTCAATAAATATTTAAAAAAGATTTGACATAAATAAATGAGTGGCAAAACATAGAATTGAACTTAATTGGAAAAATCTTATTTTCGTGACTTTCTGGTATTAAGTAAAAGAACTCATATATATTTTATTTCACAGATTAAATCTTATCCCCGTTAAGTCGTTTTAACTCAAAAAAGAAATATCATTTTGTGGTAAGTAGATGCATTTGAATACTTTATTATAAAATCATAAATCAAATATTTTGGGTCCAATAAAAATATTGTAATCAATTTGTAAATTTTGCATCTACTTATTAGATTTTTTGGTTCCATTAGCAATTCATTTAGGTATTGTTTTTACAAATTTGGCAAAATATGGAGAAACATTTTTACTTTTACAATTTTACCGATTTACACAATTTAATTATTTATAACAGTGAGTAAATCATTGTGTTTTTTAACCGTTTAAAAGAAAGCATTTTTCCTTGTTATCGTGTTTCGATAATAGGGAAAAAAACAAAAAATAACACAATGTATTATTTGTCTATCACTTCAACCACTAATCTATTACTATAATAATCATTAAAAAAAGAGATGATTGGCTAAATCAATGAAATGGTAAAATTACATTGTACTTTTATGCACTTTGACACTTTCTGAACCAGTTAACAGCAAAAAATGGTATTTTTAGTGTGTCAAAAAAAATATAATGATTTAATCACTTAGTCGATAAAATGATGAAAATAATTTGTTGTGATTTTCTTTTCCCTTTAAAACTTTATGTTTTATAATGCTTAAAGAAAACATAAAAACTCACCCAAATGTTACATTCCCATTCAAAATAGTCGTTTGACCATTTCCAGACACTTTGGCAAGATGTATATTATCACTAACAAAATATCCAGAAGTTGAGCTCCCATCACCATATTTACATGCATATTGACAAGGCATTCCAGCCTTACAATCACTATTCTCAGGGGCATCAAAGGTTTTTGTGCAAAATTCATCATCACAAGAAATCTTTTTGGAAGTACAGGAGCCCTCTGGATCATAAAGTAATAGGGGTACCTATTGATAATAACATGGTGACAATTTTTAATTGAACAAGAATTTGTAATACAAATGTAAACAATTACTATGTTGTTTAGTTTTAGTTAATCTGGTAAGTTATATATGGATGTTTCTTTTTCATTTAAAGTAGAAAGAACGATTTAATAGAGAAAAACGGGGAAATGAGGCTCTCCCTATTAAGTCTTGACTTTTTACTAATTTAATTTCGGGTTAAATGAAATTAATAGCAACATGCTTTGATTTATTTGTATATTATAGCATCCTACTTTCAATACCTTTATATTACAAAGTTGCACCAATTTTTTTTATTAAGGCATTGTACATTGAAAAATCTATCTCATTATAGCATTATATTTTTTTTTTATTAGGACATTATACTTTGAAAAATCTACCCGATTACGGAAGTAAAATGTGTTTTGTATTTGGATGCTCTTGCTATAATTTGGATAGATTAGAAATGAAAGTCACGTGCTATAATAAACAAATCAATGAAAGTAAAATACGTTGCTATTTTTTTACTTTAGCACTTTACTTTTTCCTTCCATTTCCCTAAGTGTGTCTTCATTTTCTCAAATATATTTCTTTTGAAAATCATTTATTTATCCGTCCAATACTTTCAAAAAAAAAATGTTGCCTTAAATTGTTACATACACCAAGGTCACTTCTTGTTGGGCATGTTTCACATTCTATACAATTCACCCATAGGAGGTCACTCCCAGTATCGACTTGCACGTGATAAGGATTTGGTGGTTCACCGAGTGTAATCTTAGTGTAATACAGACTGCAATTGCAAAACATACAACATAATCAACAATATGAATTGAATTATATAAAATGATGGATGCAAGAAATAACAAAGTGTTTTCATTGATTTGTTTATTATAGCATCATACTTTTATTTAAATACAAAACAATGTTCACTATTATAATAAACAAGCAATTCAAAGTGCAATGCCATATAACTGGATAGATTTTTCAAAATACGATGTATTAATAAGAAAATAAATAAAAGTAAGTGCTATAATAGAGAATATGAAAGTAGGATGGTCTAATACACTAATATATGAAAGTACATTGTTGTTTTGTTGAAAAATGAATTGACTAAAGAGTGGTAAATTTGGTAGGATTCGTATATATGCCTCGATTAAACAAACAGATATACTAATAACTAATAAGCAACATACTCAAGGATGCATATTAAACAAACATATATTTATATCTATTTTCCATATGTGAGAATAATGTTATAAATTATATCATCACATTCAATACAATATGCATTATGACAATCGGCAATTCACAATTATGAATTGAACTTTGAGAGGAAAACGAACAATTCAAATAATAAATTAGTTCAACATAAATTCGATAGAATTATTAAATAACCAGAAAATTGCATTTATTGTATGAGAGAGAGAGAGAGAGAGAGAGAGAGAGAGAGAGAGAGAGAGAGAGAGAGAGAGAACTAACGCGGCGGAGGTGGGGCTGCGGTCGCCACCTATAGGGAGGTCAGCAGCGGCAAGTAATCTCCCATGGCGTTGGGTGTCGTGAGATTTGAGTTGATTCAAAGAAATTTTTTTGTTAAATTTATGCTGAACCTGGAAAACCATATTGGCTGATGCCAAATTACATAATTGAAGAAGAACAACAAATCCAATCACCAAAACAACTCCTCTTCTATTGAGATCCATATCTCAATACCAAAATCAAAATCAAAATATATGTAATCTTCAAATGGGTTTTATTGAAATCGAAAAACTTAGCCTATTCGTGTGTGTGTTTTTTTATTTGAATGTTTTATATTCTCTCCTATTATTCAAAGCATATAATCAGAACGAAGGAAAGAATGAAGAAAAAGAAACCCACCTCGGTTTTGACCGGCTTTGAAGAAGAGAAGAGAGAAAGGGCGCGCGGCTTTAACGGCAAAAGACGATCCCAACATTTTAGCTTTGCTGGCAAGTGGCAAGGTGGTGGAGATCAATAAACATTTTTGGTTCACCTTTGACTTTGCTTTAGTTTTTTAATTTGTCTCATATGATCCTTATACTTCTGCATTATCATAAATTCAGTCCTTTTAGTTGTTTCTCATTGGGGATTTTTTTTAAAGAAGCTTCTATATATTTTCTATGGTCAGCTTTTTGGGTCGTCGAAAAATGAAAAGGAACTTATAAGGCCGAAGGGAGTGGCTTTGGTTAGGTCTCGATCCGAGTTGGACTCGGAAAACACCACGTCACCAACTAAGCATGTCGAGTTCAGTGACCTACTTAGTAGATGTGTACCGATGAGAGTGTGTATTGAGTATTTTTTTTTACCACTTTAAAAAAAATACACTATTTTTTAAAATATAATCATTTTTTTTCTTTTTAAAATTTCAAATTTTAAACCATTCGTCAACAGATATAAATACTAATATCCTTCTTTTCTTTCGACCACATTCAAATCTTCTTAATTCATCTCTCCAATCTTCTTTATTTTCACCATCTTCTAATCTTCTTCATCTCTCAAAATGATCCGTATGTGGAACAAGGATGAAAATATGATTTTGGCTCGTGCATAGGTCGATGTAAATGAAGATCCAAATTACATCCACTGCTTACATGAAAATACTTTCTAGAATAGAATCACCCAGCAGTACAACCGCAAAGCAAGTGAAGGGAGCCAACGAAGTAAAGAGCAAATTTTCGCCAAATGGAGAGCAACAAACGCAATGGCAATATAGTTTCACATTGTGTTTTGTATGGTGGTGCGTAATTCAAAAAATGGTTAAAATGGAATGTTGTTAGCCAATGTTCTTCGAACTTTTCATACAGAAAGTAAAAAAGTAACAAACTTTTTCAATTTGTAGAGTTTTAGTAAATTGTGAAGAGATCCAACGAATGATGTCAATATTTTGAATGAAGTTGTCTTGTGCGTTATTTTAATTTGTTACTTGTTTTAATTTGAAGTGTCTTGTGTTTTATTATAATTTCAAGTTTGTTGTGTTTTATTTAATTTCAGATGTACTTGTCTTTTTAATTTTAAAGAAAAAATTAGTTTTATGTAAAACAATAATTTTTATATAAATTAATTTCAGTTTTAAATAAAAGAAAAAACTATTGTGGAAAGGTGGCAACCCACCCTTAATTGGCAATTTTTTAAGAGAATAGATAAGTGTGATGTGATATGACATGCAAAATTGTGTGATAAAAATGATCACTCCTATATCGCATATATGAAATTTGTTTGATCTATCAAATAGTTCAAATCAATAGACTTGCATTCGCTAGTTTTTATGATATTTCCGCCGTTCTAAAAAAATGACTTGCATTTGTGCTAATATGTTTTTTTAATATCCATATATAATATATAGATTAAATCACTATAATCCAACATAGTTATACATCTTGACTATATTAATTTAACTAGGTGTGAGACCCGTGTGTTACACGGGTTTATTAAAAAATATATAAACTTATAAACGTTAGACAATTTGAAAAGTAATAATTTTATATATATAGAAAGCTTTGATGAATAAGTATGTAAATGAATTCAAAGTAATACAAATTTATGTAAAAATAAGATTAAATTGAAAAAGTTACTTTGAAGTAAATACTGAAAATAAAAAAGGAAAACAAAACCATGTTTGTAGAAGCAAGTAACGAATTCATAAATGGAATTTATTATAATTTATTTTAAGAATGAATTGAATTAATTAAATCAATGATTTTCACTAAAAATAAAATGGAACCAATAAGCAAATTACATTTGGAAAACAAATAAATCAAAAATTATGAAAAAATTACATGTGTCAAATTAAAGGAGAAGAAGGCATATGGCAATAAGATCTTTATTTATTAGAAAGGATTATTTTTAATAATTAAAAAAACCAAAATTTCATCAAACCGATTCAAAAACCAAAATCATTGGTTCATGAAATGTTTAAACAAGTTTCATTACCAACCATGATATATTATGTTTTTTCAATATCCATATATAATATATAGATTAAATCACTATAATCCAAGATAGTTATACATCTTTACTATATTAGTTTAATTATTTTTAATAATTAAAAAAACCAAAGTTTCATAAAACCGATTCAAAAACCAAAATCATTGGTTCATGAAATGTTTAAACAAGTTTCATAACCAACCATAATGGTTCTTTGGATTTTGAACTAATATCTAATTAAACTTGCTAAGGAGAGGGATTACGGTGAATTCGAATTTATATCCGTTTTGTCACTCCATGGTGAAAGATACGGATCACACTTTCGTTTCCTGTTACATTATATCCGAAGTGTGGAAATGGATGTTAGAATATGATCTTCTATTCTTTCTCGTATGCTTTTGTCTTGTTTGGAGTTGATTTATATGGTAGAAGCGTGCACAGGTGAAGTCAAGATGAAGAAATTAAGGCTCTTGTGTACATAACTTTATGGTTTATATGGAAGGCCCGAAATGACATTGTCTTCAAAAATATACTTAGATTAACAACAAATCCAAGCTTAGTATAATTGACTAGTTTAATTGGTGTATATCTTCTATTTTGAACTCTTTTTTTAATTGTTTGAGCTTCTCGCTTAGGCCATTTGTTAATATTATTGCTCGCCGTTAAAAAATCTAGTTAAACATTGAAAATAAACACAAGAAATTATTATTTGCTATATCTTGAAGGTTCTTTTACTTTATTGGAAATATCTAGTAGGTTTATCTTCTTTATGAAACGGTGTAGGATGAACTAATTTTGAGACTTGGATTTTTTTTCAGACGTCTCATATCATCGAATGAGAGTTGGAAAGAAATGGATCAACAAAATTTATAAAATAGAAGGACAAGGCTTTCAAAAAAAACATTTTAACACTTCACATAAAGACAAAGAAGTGGGTTGAATATATGGTTGAAAAGTATAAAACTTTAAGTTATAATTAATGGGTATAGGTTCTATAGATATCACAAGTTTTATAAGAGTTTGATTTTTTTTTGGAACCTGCAGATATATTATAAAGACGGGCCACCTCCAAGAAAGAAACTAGATGGGTCCAAAAAGGAAAAAGTTACAAATATTTACAAACAAAGGAAATGGTTAACACACCATTCAATCCATCTAAATGAACAATTCATCATCTTATGCTTTATCCAAGTAACAACTAGGGATTTAACATTACCATCCACCTATGTTAGGGATATCCAAATTTTCCTGAAAAGCTAGTCACATCTCGCCTTCCATATCAGCCAAGTCACATCATAACATGTGCCAATGATATTTTTTCTCTGCTTCAAACAATTCCCTACTTTGTAATGAACACCACCAAATCACCAAAGTTGTCAAATTGAGGCATTGGAATATCATACCATCAAAAAACCCATTCCCACACCGCAGTTTCCTGCCATCGGACATCGGATTAGTACATGTCTAGCGTCTTCATCATCCTTTGAATAGTAGCCAGTAACCACATACCGATGAAGCAAAATCATTACCCTTTTTAGAAGAGCACAATTTGTGGGGATGCAATCGATATTTTACCTCCAAATAAAACATATCACTTTGATGGGGACCTCATGCAACCACTATACAGTTACATCTCTTGATATTACACTTGTCTGATCCATTTTTATTCTAAGCATGTCAACATAAAAGATTTCGTCATTGGCCATATTACAAAACTAATAATCCTTTCGAGTGCTTGGTTGAAAGGGGATGCTAATGGAGGATAGAAGATTCAATTCGCAAGCCAGCTCCATTAATGTTGGGGAACCATAACCTGGCTCGCCGAGTCCTAACCTGGCTCGCCGAGTCCTATAAGCGACTCGCGAAGTCCCCCAAAGTCCAAGTCTACCAAGTCGATTTCAGTCGGGCTTAATGCATCCAGAACATAGATCTAACTTCCTAGGGTCGATATCACACGTAAAGTCATGAACTTTACGTCCATGCATGGGTCTTCAAGCTCAAAAGACCCAAAAATGAAGTCTACAAGATGCATGGGGCTCTCATGGCCATAAAGTTGGCACCTTTATGCCATGAGAACCCTCCAAGGTTCAAGATCTGAAGTCAACACTTTACTATACACTCTACACTCGAATGTGACTTAGAAATGCCCCAAAATGACAATATTCAAGCCCTAAAGAAGATCTAACAAATGGGAAGTCAAGGTTGAAGCTTTTTACCTCAAACAAGCTGGAAATGCAACCAAGACTGTGGATCTACTGCCTTCTTCTCGAACCTCCAAGCCTTTCCTTCCTTCTCCAAGCTTCAACTCACAAAAATGGCACCAAAATAGCTCAAGAACACTCACAACTGATTAGGGTTTCGAGAATGCTGAGGGTGGCGGAGGCTGGAGAGGAGGCCAGTTAAAGTGTTTAAATAGTGTGCAAACCCTCAGTTTTAGGGTTTCCTCCAGACAAGTCTACTCGTCGAGTCGGGGCTTCCGACTCGGCGAGTAGATACTTCCACCCGCGTCCAATCACTCGCACCAAATCGACGAGTTGGGCCTCCAACTCGTCGAGTCCCTGTGTAAATATGAAAAAGCTTGTAATAAAAATACATACCGGGAACCGGGTGTTACAATAATTATTATCTATGGTATTCAAATCATTCTGGAATATTACGTATTCCTTTATTTACTATTAACTAATTAAACTATTAATTATTTAACAAAATAAGTCCTTCAAATAAATATCTTTTCAGTTCTGCTTTATTTTGTTCTTGCGTGTAACCCAAAAGGACACTTCTATTTATAGTAATATTATTGGGGTTGTTATGGCTATGGGCACTATTCTTCATCAGTTATCCCCCTCACCAGTCTGTTTCTTGATCACTCGTTTGTATTAATTCCCATTTTAGAGAGATCATCCTTCACATCTGCCATTTTATTCCAGACACTTGTGAGTGTCTTTTTTACCATATAATTTGATGGTTTATTACTATAGTTATGTACACCCTTGATAGTCCTACTCCACAAAGTATTCCCATCTACCCTCAATCGCCACCACCACTTGACTATCAGAGAGAAATTTAATGATCGTAACGATCCCAATCTAAGGTATCCTGCATCTTTTGGGGTTATCACCTTATCCCATGAGACCCAATTGATTTTATAATTTGAATCTGATCCACCCCATAAAAATTGTCTTTTGATTTTCTGCAATGTGTTAACAATCCCAATTGGAGCAACAAACAGTGAAAAGTAGTACGTGGGAAGGCTGCCAAGGACGACTTGGGTAAGAGCTAACCAGCCACCAAAGGATAGGGTATTTTTTCCTTCCAAGACCTAATTTTGGATTGGAATCTTTCAATTACCGGTTTCTAATGTTTCTTTAGGTTCATGTTTTCCCCTACCGAGACACCAGGATAAGTAAATGGGAGTTTGGTCGGTTCACGCCCAAGAGGTATTACACATCTTGTAACCTCTTGTATATCTACCTTGATACCAAAGACTCATGATTTGTATAGGTTAACTTTAAGCCCCAATGATATGTGGAAGTATCTTAGGATGCTTACGAGTTTTTTATGTTCTCCTTGTTCCATTCGCCCATAAATGGGCGTCATCCGCATAGAATATTAGAAGATAGTTAGATCTGTTGGGTTTTAGTATACTACAACATCCTATGGTGCACATACAACCCTAAATACATTGGATCTATGTTTTCTCTATTATACATGCAAATATGAAGTTTCCAAGATATTGCCCTATACTAGCATACAAATATCATATACTTGGGTAATAAAATAGATAGAATACATACTTTTTTTTATGTAACTTGTCTTCATGAAGCTTGAGTGCCTAGTGTCCCAAGTGTGACACCTCAAATGGTTCACACAACACCATGAACACTTGGAATAACCTTGAGAATAAGGATACTTTGGTTCTCTCTAGTGAAATCGGTCTTGCCCTTTTGTGTACACACACTAGTTCACATTTCACCAACCAAGGACATCTTTATATAGTGTGGAGATTAGGGTTAAACCCTAATACCCATGACCTTTCATTTCATATGATACATGGGTTAAACACTCCATGGACTATCCATGAAAGCTTAGCCCAACCTAAATGAACTTGGCCCATCACACACATATATCTTAGAGTCCATATTTAATTAGTTCCTTTTGATCACTTAATTAATTATAAATTAATTCTTGATCAATACTAATTAAATAATATGATTATATATTAATATATTAGAACTTATAATATATTAATATAAATCACTAGTATCCTTTTTCCTCATCTTGTCTATCCAATTGTCCCGATGCCATGAAACCCAAATGGACCATGCCGGGTCGGGTCAAGTCTTACCAATTATAGTTATGGACTTAGACATTAATCCAACAGTCTCCCACTTGGATAAGTCTAAAACTATTATTGGGTATGACTTCAAACCCCGACTAGCAATCGTAACTCTCAAAAGCTTCTGTCGAACTCTGACCTTGCCGATGAACTCTGACCTTTGTCAATGACTTGTCCATTAGATAAGGGATCATATATTCCTCCATTCTAGATATCATATGGACTGAGACATGGATTATAAATCATTCTCTCTGTCCATTTGTTGTTTCCCGATTTCCGATTCATGATGACTGAGTGATTGAACAAATCAAATCAGTCCTGGCTTGGCCAAGCACTCATATGTGTCATCGCTAAATCATCGAGGGGCCCACATATATCGCTTTTATCCCGAAGGTAAAAGGAATGGATAAACTTCGACTCATATGGCTTGTTCTACTACTTGTTGAATCATACACAAAGGCACATTTTATAACATCGAGTTACCAAATGCGTTTTCGTGCAATCAATGTATAACCAACTCATAGTAACAACTCATATCTCTAGGTTTGAAGAATATAAGATATTATCGTCTCATGATCACTCGTGATAAAATCCATGAAGTGATTCAAATGAGCGCGGGTTGAATCCAATACTCAGAACTTATGAGCACTCATGAGTGTTGTAGCACCACTTTGTCCACCAACTTGGACCTCTACAAACCAACCCATGACAGTCTTGATTCATATCTACTTCCAACATATGACCGACTGTGGATGGTTTGAATAACTTAATCATTCAGGAAGAGCGACTTAGTTATTCTGGAAGTCAAAACATGCAAAGTGAAACACAAGAATAAATGAATCAAATATGGTATCAAACCCTATGAATATAAATAAACACTTTTATTTATCACCATACTGATTACTCATTATTCATTGTTTCGGTTTTATCAACTTTATACTTGAATTAAAAACACTAGTTGTCCCATGCTCCAAGCATGTACACTATGTTTTTCTTAAACAATAGTTTTGCCATACACCAAGTATGCACTCTATGTTTGTCTATGATCCTTACTTTGTGAAATAAACCAATTGAACATAATTTCAATGATTCTAATTTCACACTCCCAAATCCTTATCGAAAAATGTGAGAATTTCAAATTCCTATCATTTATCGAAATCTGTTTAGATTTTAAACTTATATGCACTGACCCTCCTGTAATGAATATGTACAAAGTCACAAGGACTTGTCAACAGTCATTATAAGGTATTCCAATGGAGATCAACTCCATGGAAACTAAGTCTCATATTCAAAGTACATTGCTTTGGACATGCTTCTTGCATTAAGTTTTCTAATGTTACACAGATAACTTCCACCTATGGAGACAACTCCATATTCTCATTTTGACTATCACTTCTAAATAAGAGATGCCTCTTTTCAGAATATGTCAATATGGTCCTTCCAAAATTAGCACTATACTTCCAACTGTCCCTGAGCAACCAATCTTTGGTAAACCTCAGATTGTCCTCGACAATTGCTTAATCATTTTAGTCATATCCAATTCTAGACCTTTTCCCTTCTTAATGCCTCTGGGCATTTGGAAAAATTTAGAAATGACAAATATTATAGCACATGCAATCGATCCTGTACGCAAAGCAAATGGTACACGATTCATGATGTCTCACATAAAGACATGATTCTAGACCAGTCTTTTGCTACAATATTTTTATTTGCCATGTTTTCAAAATTTGACTATGAAGAGGGATGTCGTAATCATAATCGAATTTTGAGAACGCAATATATATAATTTCCTTAAGTTGAACCAATCCAACATGAAATTCATATATATATTCTTGACTAAAGATGATTAAGGTCTCAATCTAAGCATTTAGAACTGAAATGAAGTATATCCTCTCCCTTAATTATAGCAAAACAACTTTTTCAATCCCTGCAGCCTCACGAATTGAAACTTTTGTTTTCTATAATTAACATTGCTAACTTGCAACACTAACAATAATTATCATGCTCCCACTAACATGATGATTATTAGCATAACACTTATGCTTCCACTAGCTTTGACATGTACTCAGAAATCAGCTGGACTTCTAGAAATCAATACTTTATTGACTTCCTTACCAAAGTTCGGATTTCTGATACGAGATGCTTTGATAAAACTTTATCAAAATCATACACCTTTCCTTAGATAGCATGCATGTGTGTCTAAACAATTTCAGAACTATGAAAAGGGATGCCGTAATCATAGTCTCAATTGTTTAGACCTTTTTCCATCTGCTTCAAATCTACTTGGTGGAAGTGTTTCCTCACCATCATTTTCATGAATCGGAGAGAAACCTTATGACCCTTAGATTTTATGGTGTATGTGTTCTTATCCATGTGAATCATCAAAACCATAGTCATAAGACAAGGATAATGACAAATCCAAACTCATATGGACTGAACTTATGCAATCTTAACTTCTTGCCATCTGGCAGTACAGGGCCTGCCATTGCTTCCAAGTTGTTATGCAACCAATTGAGAACTTTCAGAACTCCTATGCAAAGCCAACTTTAACTGGAATGGGCACAGAATATGTCAACACGATAGGTTATATACCTAAAGTCGTGTGTTAGTGAAGAACCTCAGGTTTTATTCTTGATTAGTTCTTGAAATTCTTTTTAGGATCTTTAAGACTCCCACTATCCTCTTGACATATAAGACTATCTTGCCAAATATTCAAGAGATAGTGCGGATTCTTTATCAAGACAAACACTTCACACAATTGGCCTTAGTTGGTCTTTGTTTTATCGAAAACATCACAACTTACCAATTTCAAATGTACAAGAGTAGGACACTTTTACTCTTACATTTGACAAGTGTTTTAAAACTTTCTTTAAGATATGTCACTCAAATTACAATCTTGGAGTATGACTCTAAGAATTGTTTTGGAACGAAGTATGACTCATCTTGCTGAATCTGTCAAAACCATAATCACAAGACAAGGTTAGTGACAAATCCAAACTCATATGGACTGAACTTATGCAATCTTAACTTCTTGCCACCTGGCAGTACAGGGCCTGCCATTGCTTCCAAGTTGTTATGCAGCCAATTGAGAACTCTAAGAACTCATATGCAAAACCAACTTTAACTGGAATGAGCACATAAATAGAAGTATGTCAACACGATAGGTTATAAACCTCAAGTCGTGTGCTAGTGAAGAACCTCAGGTTTTACTCTTGATTAGTTCTTGAGACTTTCAAGACCTTTAAGACTCCCACTGTCCTCTTGACATATAAGACTCTTTTGTCAAATATTCAAGGGATAGTGCGGATTCTTTATCAAGACAAACACTTCACACAATTGGCCTTAGTTGGTCTTTGTTTAATCCAAAACATCACAACTTACCAACTTCAAATGTACAAGAGTATGACACTTTTACTCTTACATTTGACAAGTGTTATAAACCTTTCTTTAAGATATGTCACTCAACTTATAGTCTTGGAGTATGACTCTAAGACTTGTTTTGAAACGAAGTATGACTCATCTTCTTGATTTAACCATTTCAACAATTCATGACTCCTCTTCTTAGTCATAAGAATGCACTAAGATGTCCTTAGAAGACCAATTGTGATGTGGTTTTTAAATCATTAAGATGATCACAAAACATGATACTAAAGTACTCTCCCATCTTTTCAGATTTGAGAAACTTTTATCTTTCTGCCTAATTTGATTCTTCTCATTCGTTCTGCCATACATCGAGACTTTTCCAATGCTTCAGAATTATACTTAAACTTGTAAGTATAACCATATTTACTAAACTTTAGTAAATCAAATAGTCTTAACGAGCTTTGTGGTGGACATGACCAGTGCACAAGAATGTGTACTCGATCCCTTTAGTCCTTCACTTGACTCACACATCCATGTGAACAAGTAATTAGTCTTGATTTTCTAATGCTTGAAAGTTCTCATTCATCATACTATTCAACTTGCATGATTCCAAGTTTCGGTCCAATTGAAACTTGGGCGATGAGGAACTTTCCTGATTTGGTAAATTTAAACACTACCACAAATGAAAGAATCAAATCCATTTTCCAATATTGCTGTCAGTGGAATCATATAAGCAACAATTTTCCACAAATGCCATTGTAAGGATACTTCAAATAAATAAAATTAAACAATTTTCTTTTATTTTAAAACTTTGCGGAAAAACTTATCCTTACAATCCACATGGAAAATTGTTGTTATCTATTCCTTAGCAATATATCATAACTTCTTAAGCAACTGCTCAAAATTCTGATGCGATCGAAATCTACCTTCGCGATCAGAATCAACATATACTTCCTTTAAGATTTCTCTCTATTCTTTGATTCTTAAAACATCAACATGTGACCCAGTCACATCATGTAATGAGGATCTCAGAATAGAACTTAACAGAGTTAGATAATGGGCTCTACCTGATGTAGAGTCAAACTTATTGACTTTAACATCCTTAGGTAAATTTGGCAGCTTTGCAATCAACGCCCCTTCCTTTGGCAAAATAAACATATGGACCCTTTGGTAATGGGACTATCTCAGACTTAGCCTTTCTCTTTACCATTTGGTCAACCGGGTTGACTATGGCCAATCCCTTTCCATTGGGAAGAGAATGCTTTTTTCTGGATTTCCAGTGTCACCATTGTCACCGTCCATAAAGTTTTTGGGAAGTTGATCTTCTAATCAAATTTGCTTTACTATCGTTCCAAATCATTGCTGATTCAGCAGCACCAAGCAAATAGATAGGATCATTAAGGTTCATGTCATAGTCTGTTTCATAGTAGTCCCAAAGGAACTCACTATGTGACTTAGAAAGTGATTGAACATCCAACTTTCTCAAGACTTTGACACCCAACTCTCTCGGATTGTCAATATGTGACTTCATCTCTAAGATGTGATCACACATAGACCTTGCTTGCCATTAGGGCTTGAGTGACCTTGACCTTGTGGGTTAGGGAGAATAATTGGAGGAGGTGGAGGAAGAGAAGTATGACTTCCATGAGCCAAACTCGGGAAGTCATATTCATTAGGAAAGCTTGGTTTGGGAAGATCATTGTTGTCTAAACCAGACATCAACAATGGGAGAAATTCACGTAAAGTTGATTTAAGTCCTTAATATAACATCCAATATGATATATTAAGGCTAGGACCCAACAAACTATTTTATAACTTGGAAGAGGGATGCCGTAATCCAAGCTATAAAATATTTGAAGGTAGGTGAATGACGATTCACCAATTTCCACCAAGATAAACGAAATGTATTATTAGGTTTTAATTGGTTTTGAAACTCCTAGATTCTTTTGAGATTCATTGAACTTTTCAAAGACATGTTTCAATCTCGAGTGTGCCCTTCAGGTTTTGTGACTGGGATGCCGAGGATCACAAAACAAGGTGTGAAGTAACCATGCAAATATACTTGGTACCCTTAATATTTACCCCTCAATCGATGTGCCGGTTAACCACACACGCTCCAACGATACTATGATAAACATTAAGTTACCCTTTGCCTACCTTGTTAAGTCCAGGTTAGTGTGCCGGTTAACCACACACGCTCCAGTAATAGCTTAAACAAAGTGCAAAGTGTAATTTCATGGATTAGCACCTTATTCACATTTTCCTAAGTAACTAAGATTGAGAATTTATAAGTGTTTAGTTACTTAGTATTTATCATTATACTTATAATGAAGGGAGAATTATAGTCCTTGTCCTACCTGTTCGGCTAACGACCCTCCACCGGTCAAGGAAGCAGTGAGTGAGAGTGGACACCCATTAAACTGCCATTTTATAGGCAGTAACCTTATACCCCCCTTATAGACCGGCTTCGTGAATGAGGCCTACTAATGGTAAGACGACTTGCTCTTATACATATAATATATTAAACTTTTAATATTATAATAGTATAAGGGAGTATTTTAGACATTTAAAATACTTGGTGGTTTAATCTATTAATTAAACTAGACTTTTAATTTAATTAAACTCAAACCATATATTTATGGATTAATAATACTCTTTTAATTAAACGCTTTAATTAACTATTAATAAAGTCCATAAGAGTTAATTTGAACTATTCAACAAAACATCATAATTCCAATTATTAAACTCAAAATTAAAACCATTTAATTAATTGTTTAAGTTATGAACTCAAGAGTTTTAGAATTCAATTCTTTTTTTTTTCATAAAAAACTTTTCTCAAATTCCAAAACTTGAGGGCAAGTTTTGTAATTCTTGAAAACTTTTGGATTCCATAACTTATGGAATTAATGGTGTTTTATGGAGTTACAAAACTTTGAATCAAATTTTTTAAAACCTTTTCATATCCATAACTTATGGAGGTTTCAAAAAACTCTTTAGATCAATCTTTTAAAACTAATAAAATAATCATATCATTTTATCTTTTACTAAATTTGACATAATTCAACTCATATAGCAAATGATTCAAATTTTAAAAATAATTAGTTTTTCACAAAAACAAGTAATTATCTTAAAATTTGACAAACGTCATGTTTTTTTTTCTTTTTTTTTTTCAACTTTGAAAATAAAACATTTGCATCAATATAACAGAAAACAACCCATGGCTCTGATACCACTATTGGGTTTTAGTATACTACAACATCCTATGGTGCACATACAACCCTAAATACATTGGATCTATGTTTTCTCTATTATACATGCAAATATGAAGTTTCCAAGATATTACCCTATACTAGCATACAAATATCATATACTTGGGTAATAAAATAGATAGAATACATACCTTTTTTTTATGTAACTTGTCTTCATGAAGCTTGAGTGCCTAGTGCCCCAAGTGTGACACCACAAATGGTTCACACAACACCATGAACACTTGGAATAACCTTGAGAATAAGGATACTTTCGTTCTCTCTAGTGAAATCGGCCTTGCCCTTTTGTGTACACACACTAGTTCACATTTCACCAACCAAGGACATCTTTATATAGTGTGGAGATTAGGGTTAAACCCTAATACCCATGACCTTTCATTTCATATGATCCATGGGTTAAACACTCCATGGACTATCCATGAAAGCTTAGCCCAACCTAAATGAACTTGGCCCATCACACACATATATCTTAGAGTCCATATTTAATTAGTTCCTTTTGATCACTTAATTAATTATAAATTAATTCTTGATCAATACTAATTAAATAATATGATTATATATTAATATATTAGAACTTATAATATATTAATATAAATCACTAGTATCCTTTTTCCTCATCTTGTCTATCCAATTGTCCCGATGCCATGCAACCCAAATGGACCATGCCGGGTCGGGTCAAGTCTTACCAATTATAGTTATGGACTTAGACATTAATCCAACAAGATCTTCATATGGTATTTTAACCCCCAAGAATATACCCTTCTCGCAAGCCGTTTTCATAGCGATATTAACCCCCTCCATGGCAATAATGAATAAAAAAAAGGAGAGAGTGGTTCCCTTTATCTTACCTCCTTCCCATTTCGAATTCTTTCGTGGATGATCCCTTTATGAGAACTTATGCTCCAGCCGATTTGAGACATCCTTGTATCCATTCCTTCCATCCATCGCCATACCTCATTTGTATTAGGAAGGATTCAAGGTATTCCTAATTTATCGAGCCAAAGGCTTTATCAAAGTCCACTTTGAAGAGAAACATTCTCTTCTTATCCTTTTTAGCCTATGTACTACTTTGCTTTAACCGATGGAAAGTTCATTCCTAAAGGAATACTAAGTTATCCCTTTGATTACTGTTAATTTACATTCTTTATGCAAAAGAGGATTTTTTTTTCATTTATGTAGTTTTAATTTACAGTAATATATTTTGTTTAAAAATTTTAGTATTTTATTTGAAGTAAAACTAAAATATATTATTTATGTTTTTAACTAGATTTTGTTATCTTTTTTTATTTTTTATTTTTTTAAGCATATAATTTGTTAATTATCATTATTATATATTAAATTTCATAGGGTTAAAATTATTCATTATATTTACATATAACAGAAAAGATTTACAAAAAAAAATCATTTCATCCCTACAAGCCAACTAAACATTATTATCGTAGAATATAATGGGCTTATCTTACTCGTTTTTATATTTTTTTATCCCACCAAAAAGGTAAGCAAGATAGATATGTGTGTAAAAGACATGAATACCATTTTCATCCTATTTATGAAGCATAATCATAAAAATTTTGTCTAGTAAATCCACGTCCAATGTAACAAATACAACCTTAGAAAAAAGACAATAAGATTTTTTTTTCAAGGATTTACCACGTCGATTGACTGAGGCTCGTGTTTGACACGATTTCCTTAAATAGATTCGTCGTCCGTTCCCAGGGTACAACATTCGAAGCATTATGTATTGTCGGATCTAACCACTTTCCTGAAACGTTCGCCATAATTTGTATGTAGAGAAAAGGACAAGAGCGTATTCGATCAGGTTATGTTAGAATGAAAAGGCAAGGTCTCTTTATATCAAAATTTGTAACTACACTCATTAATTCGAAATTAAATGAATTAACTCACATTAAATGCACCAGTTACCAAAATTATATCAGGGACCAAAACTATAAAGTTCTGGAAAAAATGTGGCTTGCGTTGGCCTTGAGTTTCGGAGTTACATTTGTGTCCGCAGGTCGCGCCGATATACAAGTTTATTAAATTTTGTCTTCAAAATCCATGATTCGCACCCCCCATGCGCGTGCATAAGTGTTAGAGTAAAACTATGCATAGAAGCTTGTAAACCCATTACACATGTATGTTTATAAACCCACTAAGAGTTTTTCACCTTTTTCTATGTGGGACTCATTTCACAGCCACTTTATTTGTTACCTTTATTTTTAAATACTCATCTTTGAGCATCGATATCTCATTCATATATTTTCCGTTTTGGACACAACATGTATCGTTTTGAAGCTCTCAAAGAGGAGAACATAACCCACTAAGGATTAATAAAATATATAATATATATTTATATTTAAATGTGTCCAAATTTTAATAAAAATACATAAATTTTATTAAAATTTCAACCAATCCCCCACATGAATAGATATCGATCATTGCACAAAAATTTCCATACGAAATCTCCAGTAGTTGAATCATGCATACGATAGGTAGGTGTTACCCTTTGAACCCTCCCTTAAGAACTATACTTAGTCTCCTAACTGTCAGTAGACACAATGTCCTTGAACCGAGTTGCCATTTATGTAGACGACATCATAACTCATACAAGATTCTTCCTAACAAGGTCATCTCCTAATAGTCGTGTTCGTTATGGTCATGAAACACTAACCTGGTTCTGCAGGAGTTTTTAGAAATTGCGCTCCCCACAATTCCCTTCGAAGCGACCCCACTTTTCTCTCTCACATAGGTGATTTAAATAATCATTAAAAACCATATTCTTAGCCTAACTTGTCATTGATTATGGGAATGTACTAGGAAGTTTATCAACCCCCCATAGTGATTGATAGGATTTAGGTAAAACAAAGAAACTCAAAACCATTAAGTTCACATGCAACCTAAGGATCTATGTTTTCACTATTGAACCTATAACTAAGAACAGCAAATCAAAAACCCTAGAAACCCTAAGCATATTTAGAAAATCATAAAAGGGTTTAGGTTTACATACCTTGTTGTTATTATAGTAAATAACAAGAATCCTTCACTTATAGATCTCTTGGAAGCAAGCACCACAATTGGCGTGCCTCTAATAACTCACACCCAAGCTAGCAAGTAGGAATCTTAAGAGAGAGGAGAGGGGAGAGTAAGAATTTTGTCTATCCCCTCAGGAGATGGAGTGGCCGAAAAATCTAAGGCCTAGGCCTTTATATAGTGATACAAGGAACCCCTAGATAAGCCTGATTTGAATATTAAATTAATATTTTAAATCTAGTATTTATCTCATTCCTTATTTATCCACATGGGATATTCAAGAAACCCTAGAATATCCTTCTTGAAAGCGTCCAACCCTAGGGTTGGAAAGTTCTGGTGCCTTTTTCTCAACTACTAAACAATTGCACTTTAGACCTTGCACTTTTGATTAATTCCATTAATCCTAAAATTAATTCTAATTAATTTCTGATCAATTATTAATTAAATAATAGCTTTGCTAATTAATATATTATTTTCATAATACATTAATAAACTTTTTATTTCAATTTATTAATCACATACTAAATTAATCTCTCTCTCTCTCTCTCTCTCTAAAAGTCATCATGTGCAATTGCTAGGTTTGAGGGAAACCTAAAAGGAATGTGCTACTATCAATTCAAGTATATACCAATTATAGTTATGGGCTTAAACACCTAATCCAACTGTCTCCCACTTGGATAAGTTTGTAACTATAACTGCCAGTATAACTTCTGATTTGTTCAGCAAATTGTAGCTTCCAAAAGTCGCTGTCGACACCAAAACCGAGGGGACCAAAGATATCACTTTTCCCGTTAGCGAAAAAGGAAGAAATAAACTTTGACTGACATTCTTGCATCTGTTACTCATCAAATCATGCATGACAATACGTTTTATAACATCAAGTTAATGACGCGTTTACGCATTACCAATGTACAACCGACTTGTAAATTACAACTCATATATATCCGTTTCAAGATCATAAGATATTATCGTCTCAGAATTACTCGTGATAGAATCCATGAAGTAATTCTCTTAGCGTGGGTTTATCCAATACTTAAATCTCCATTTCTAAGTACTCATGAACATTGCAACAATACTATTGATATGTCTAACTCCCTTAGACAATCTACTATCCAATTCGTTACAGTCTTAATTCACAACTTACTTCCAAAAGTACGACCCACTGTGGAATTTTGAATAATCATATTATTCGGGAAGTAAAACATGCAAAACGAAACACAAGAATAAACAATTGACAAAAGGCAGTAAACAAACTTATAAATAATTCTCCATTATTTAATCACCAAAAATCAATTACATTTATTTTGTTACAAGTTTTAAACTAACTATCCAACTACTAAAACTAATAGCATCTCTCATACCAATGCTCCTAGCATGCTGACTATGCTTGACCCTACTCAGAGGCTTCGTCAAAGGATCTGCAGGATTCTATTCTAATGATACCCTCTTCAAGATAGGTGACCTTCTTCTAATCTATGTATGATGTATTGGTACTTCTATCGATATGTCTATACTTTCCATGATCTATTGGTTCCTTAGTTAAGGCAACCGCTCCTTCATTATCGTAGAAAAGTTGCATTGGCTCCTGAATGGTCGGGATAACTCTGAGGTCACTGATGAAATTCTTCAGCCAAACTGCCTCCTTTGATGCTTCACTTTCAGCTATGTACTCTGATTCATAGGTTGAATCAGCCACCGTGTCATGTTTGGAACTCTTCCATGTTACTGCTCCACCATTTAGAATGAACACCCAGCCCGACTGAGAACGAAAGTTGTCTCTATCTGTCTAAAAGTTGGCGTCATTATATCCATTCACTCTCAACGTATCACTGCCACCAAGGACTAGAAACATGTCCTTCTTCCTCCGCAGATACTTGATAATGTTCTTAAACGTTGTCCAATGATCTTTACTGGGATTTCCCTGATAGCGACTGACCATGCTAGAGGAAAAGGGCACAACGGGGCAAGTACATGTCATAGCGTACATGATCGACCCTACAACCGAAGCGTAAGGTACCCAACTCATATCAGCTATATCTTCATCTATACTAGGGCTTTGAGTTTTACTCAATTTGGTATTGCTCTAGATAGGTATGTAACAATTGGTTCATTATACTTTTCAGTTTAGACCCTTGGGGTGTAATGGTTTGAAGAATTAGTCCTAGAGGGGGGGGCAGATTTGTCAACTTCGGGAAAGTTTGAGTACGTTCGGCGTACTCCTTGTACGTTGGGCGTACTAGTGCTTGCTGGCCGCGGAGCTCATCCACGTACGTTAGGCGTATGTGGAGTATGTTGGACGTACGTAAAGAGTTTTAAAACCCTAATTTTAGGGTTTGTACCCTACATAAGCCATAAGATAGTCTGATTTGGCCTTGTTTAACCAGCCTACATACCTTTGAAAAGCCTAATTCATCCCTTAGCCTTTGTGTGGTGCTTTTGAGCTCTTGTGTAGATTTTGTGGTGTATTTTGTGCATCTTGAAGGGGAAGGATGTCACACCCCAAAACTGGAACGGCGGAATCGTTCGGGGGTGGACGACGTCATGTACAGTATCACAACAATACAAAGTAGTAAACAAGCAAAAACATCATCCATTGCATTAATAATATAATTTTAATACAAGTGTGTTCTGTCAAGTTAAATAGACACCAAAATATGAATCAAAATAAAAGATGAGTCTTGAACGAGCTCCATCTTCTCAAAACCTGGCATCGGTACCTGTCTACTGGCGACCTGAGGATACAAGTTATTTTGAAAGAGAGTATCAGCTTTAAAGCTGGTGAGATCATAAGTATATTAGTGTCTGTATTTGTATGAAAGTGTTTGTAAGATGTTTTGTAAGATATTTTGAACTCTCCTAGAAAACCCTATGTTTCCTACTAAAAGTAGCCTTCTACCAAGGCATCTAGTGGTCGTGTGTGTGTCTCTTGTAAGAGTATGTATTTTCCCAAATCTGACTATCATTATCCAAAAATATAGTTTTTACATTACTGTACATTGTGTGAAAATCACAAAGTGAATGCAATGGGGAAATGAAATAGTATTGTAGTGTTGTATTAAGTAACTACTGCTGTACTAACTACCTTAAACCAATTGTAATTTAAAGTACCATGTGATCGGCCTGTATCCTACTACCGACTCTATAGAAAAACGACGATGTAAGACGTCGTAAGAAATGACGTTTGGCACCCGTAGACTTGCAAGTCCCACTGTAGCGAGCAGCAAGGTGTAGGATAGTCAATCCAGTATAGATCTATACACAAACTCATACGCTCCCCACTTAAGGAGATTCTGGATACAAAACGTTCATGACAGGTAGTGCCATGCCCCGTTACGTGGCTCACATAACTGTAGTAATGTTCTAGTATATGTATGTGCTAGCTGTATTGTGTGTTCTCTCCCTGTCTAGCATGTATGTATGTTCTCTCTGTATAGTATTGTTTGTTTCTCATCATAGTATTTTCTATCTGTATGTTATGTTCTCTCTGTATAGTATTGTATGTTCTCTCTCTGTCTAGCATGTATGTTTTCTTGTAAAATGTATAGTATGTACTAGCTGTATTATAATGTATAGACTCATGTATGAACTGACTCATTGTATGTTCCATTGTTCTAGTAATAGTATTAGTAACTTCCTAAACTACGCCTATTGTAGCTTACTAGTAATGTGATTTGTATGTATGAACATATCTATATACCTTTGCTACCCAAAGGTATTGAATAGAAGGAAGGAACTTTTATATCTATATACATATACATGATATATAACTAGGATTCAAACGACCTTCGGACAAATAACCGATACCCTAAGTCCACAACCAAACGAGGAACAGGAGGTTAAGGTGAGTTATCAGTCCTAAGTCCTTTCAATCCTACTTATATAACTATATCTATAAAGATATACATTTAACAGAATATAAGTTAAAAAGATTTTAAGTAAAAGTATTTGACATGTAAAAGAGTTTGGTATGTAAAAGAGTTTACTAAAAGTAATTGACATGTAAAAGAGTTTGTAAAATAGTTTGAAAAGTAAGAAATCCACTTGTTTGGTAGTTATTAATCATATGTGATTGATATAATAACTATAAAAGATCAACTTGTATCCCCCCCATAAAAGCATTTAAAATCATTTAAAAGATTGATTAAGGGGTATGAACTCACCTGTAGTGAGTGATTTGGATGAACGGATTGTATAGGATGCTAAGTGTCAAGTGAAGACTTGAGCACACACAAGGATCCTAGTTAACATATAATGACACATATATGTATCCAATTAGTTATAAAACAACTAATTAACCAAGTTAAGACATCCTAAGACATGTAAAACACTTGATTTAAGTTCTATAAGTCCTAAGGATTGCATCTAAGGGTTGTAGGACTTGGCTATTGAGTTTAGGGTTCAAGGGGACCCTCTATTGGAGTTTACGGTTTTGTGACCAACTCCTTTGGAGTTTACGGTCGTAAACCCATGAGTTTACGGCCGTAAACTCATGGAACTTCTACCATTTTGTGTTTTGAAGCTTTTCGAGTCATAAGGAAGCACCCTACTTCAAGTATAAGCCTTAGGAAGTGTTTGTGGCATCATTTCACTCCTAAATGGAGTTTACGGCCCATGGACCATTTCTCCATGTGTTTACGGGCGTAAACCCATATGGTTTATGGTCTTTTTGATGTTTTAAGTCCTAAGCACATCAAGGATGGGATCTAGACTAGTTTACTAGGCTTGGTAAGGGACTAGGGCACACTTTGGCCCCTTCCTTAGGGTTTACGGTCCAAGAACATCTTGGACCGTAAACACCTTTGATCTTGTGTTTCCTTGGTGTTTTCTTGATGATTAGAAGTGTAACAAGTCTTATAACAAGCCTAGGTAAGAGTACTTACTATGTAGAAGCTTGAAAAGGTGCTAAAAGTCCAAGAACACTAGTCTGTGTTCTTGGTGAAACTAAGAACACTTGAAGATCTACACAAATGGAATGATTTCATGGATGAAATCATGTAAGATCACTTGATTAGGGTAGATATCAACTAAACAAGGAGGAAAACACTTACTTTCTTGAAGATTTTTGAAGAAATTTGGATGATACTTGAGAGAGAATCGGTTCTAGACTTGGAAGTGTGAAAAAAGTTAAAAATAAACTAAGTGTCACTTATATAGTCATTAGGGTTTACGGCTCTAATACCATTTGGGCCGTAAACTCCAAACTCTTGGAGTTTTTGGAACTTTATTGATGCACAATAAACCCTAGGGCATCCTCTCTCCTGTTGTCTCTTGAAGTACTATCTTTAAAACACTCAAACTTATTCCCAAAAAGCTTGAAAGTTAGCAGAAACAGTTCTGGCTCCTATTGAAGTGAATTGTTGTACATAATAGAAATTTCGGGTTGTCACATCATCCCCCTGTTAGAAGGAATTTCGTCCCGAAATTAGAATTTAAGCAAAAAGTAGTTACAAGAAACTAAGTAGAAGACGAGGATATTTCAGTTTCATCTGATCCTCTCGCTCCCAAGTGAATTCTGGTCCTCGCTTGGCGTTCCAGCGAACCTTCACTATCAGGATACGGCTTTGTTTCGTTTGCTTGACCTCTCGGTCCATGATCTCTACAGATTCTTCCACGAAGTTGAGGCTCTCGTTGATCTCGATCTCGTCGAGTGGGATTACAAGAGTCTCATCGGACAGACACTTCTTCAAGTCCGAGACGTGGAAAGTAGAATGTACGTTACTGAGTTCGCGAGGTAAGTTAAGTTTGTAAACTACAGGGCCGATTCTTACGAGAGTCTCAAAAGGCCCTATGTATCTTGGATTTAGCTTTCCACGCTTTCCAAAGCGTATTAAGCCCTTCCAGGGTGAGACCTTCAATAAAACACGGTCGCCCACTTGGAATTCCAACGGTTTCCTTCGTTTAGCAGCGTAGCTTTTCTGTTGGTCTCTAGAGGCTTTCAATCGTTCACGAATCTGAACGATCTTCTCTGTCATTTCCCGAATGATCTCCGGACCCGTGAGAGTGCTTTCAGGAACTCGTCCTTTAGCTAACTGGGTATCACCCACCTCAGCCCAGCACAGAGGGGATCTGCACTTTCGGCCATAGAGGGCCTTGAATGGAGTAGCCTTTACACTCGTGTGACAACTGTTGTTGTAGGAAAATTCGACAAGGGGTAAATGAGTATCCCATGCTTTCTCAAAGTCGATCATACAGGCTCGCAACCTATCTTCCAAGGTTTGGATAGTCCTCTCACTTTGCCCGTCGGTCTGTGGATGGTAGGTCGTACTCATGTCCAGTCTAGATCCTAGGGAACTTTGTAGCGACTGCCAGAACCTCGAAGTCAACCTACTATCTCTGTCCGAGATAATGGATATGGGAACACCGTGCAGTCGTACAATCTCCCGTATGTAAGTTCTCGTAAGCTTCTCCATCTTGTCTGTTTGTTTAATAGGCAGGAAGTGTGCGGACTTGGTCAATCTGTCGATGATGACCCATATGGTATCAAGTCCACCCGTTGTATTGGGCAACTTGGTTATGAAATCCATAGTGATCCGCTCTCACTTCCATTTCGGTATCTCCGGCTATTGTAGTAGTCCTGAGGGTTTCTGGTATTCGACCTCGACCTTGGCGCAAGTAAGGCATTTACTCACGAAGGTAGCATCTCTGCTTTTATGATAGGCCACCAGTATAGCTTTTTAAGACCTAGATACATCTTATCTGATCCTGACGTAGATGCTTACTATGCTCTTCCTTACTACGAGAGTAGATAAGTGTGTCATCTAAGAAGACGATGACTACTGATCCAAGTAAGGATGGCATACCCTATTCATTAATTTCATGAATACTTCGGGCACATTAGTCAATCTGAATGGTACTACTACAAACCCGTTGCGTCCGTAACGAGTTCGGAAGGCTGTCTTCTTGACGAACAAGACTGGAGCTCCCCAGGGTGAGAAGCTTGGTCTTATAAAGCCCTTGCTGAGCAGTTCGTTAAGTTTACAGGACAGTCCTTGCATCTCTGCAGGTTTTAGGCGATAGGGCGATTTGGCTACTGGGGTAGCCCCTGGAACTAAGTCGATTCTGAACTCAACTTGACGTTGCGGAGGTAATCCTGGGAGTTTTCTGTTCTATGTGAATCTATTGCCTCGATTGGTGGGAAAAGCATCCGATTGGATTCTAAGTTTCTTTGCATGGCGGTAGGATCACTCGTAGTCTTGGGCAGTCTCCGTCCTAAAGTTCATATCAGAAGTCATATTTGGTTCATCAATCACCGCTTCGTGTATACGAGTCGTATATAATTAAGACTAAAAAGGTAGTCGAATAAATGATTCTTCCTTAAGCTCACATCCAAACTAGGAAAAGAAGTTAAAGCGGAATCATCAATTCTAAGCCTTTAGAAACTTGATTATATACCACCCTTGCGTATACCTTCTCCAGTGATAGATCAATCGTATGGGTCTTCAGGTTGAACTTGACGTACTGTACGAGTGGTACTCCGGGGAGTTTTGCTGAAGTGTATTTGGGAAGGATACGAGACATAAGGTACTCTCTGCATGAGTACCTCGGATTTCTGGAATGACGGCTTCGCTAGAAAGGCGATTTCGGAGGAAAGAATTTACACATGAAACTGGCATTGTGAGGATCGCATTTACTCAAGTTAAACGATAATGTCGGACTACTCGGAATAAAAGGCGTTAGACTAGATCATAAAGGTGTTACAAAACATCACAGTGCAAATTCTACAGAGTTTAAGTACTTTAGGTTTATCTATAAGACTACTGCTGCGAACAGGGTATACCACAAAAGCAAGTATACGCAGCACGAGAGTCCCTTGACTGACGGGATCTCGCCAAAAAGATAAGACTCGATTTACACTAGTTTTTAATAGTTTATAAGTCTAATAAAATGAAACGCCCTAATATTTCAACGTGGGTCCGGAGTAGTTTCTCCTGCGGCTGTGATCCTTAGTATCTTCCCGTCTGCGCCAGAGTTCTTCGTTATTGGACAATCCTTCTTGAGATATCCTATCTCACCACATAAATGACACATCTGGCTAGCACCCGCATCGGTGGTGGAAATGATGTGTCGGGTCAGAGTTATGTGGACACGGTTGCTTTCGCTGCTCCTCCTTTTCGAATAAGTCCTCTTAAAGTGTCCGATTTCACCGCCACCATAGCAAGCCTGGCTGACTCCGATGTCAGGGACTAGAGTAATGGGTCGTGCCGATGCTCCACAGCTACGAGTATGGTGCCCTATTTTGTGGCAATTGCAGCATTGCATTTCATGGCAAGCCCCATTATGATGAAAGCTACACTTGTCACACTTTGGAAGTTTTCCCTCGTATGGTCAGATCGGTACTGGGATGGTAGGGGTTGCCACTTGTTGCTGTTGCATGGCAAGTCTTTGGGATCGCTTTCGCTCCTTTTGGGCTTGGCGCTTTCGTTTTCTTTTCTCGGTTTTACGGCTTTGCAAGTCTGTGACTGTTATCATTTGTTGGTTTCCCGGATTGATACAACGATCAGAATCGTCAACCCCCTTGTCAGACTTGCTTGTGTTGTTAGTGTTACGGTTTGCAAGGACAGCTGCCATGGCAGCTGATACCGCGGCTTGGAAAGTAGCGGCGTCGATATGAAGGATAGTGGTTTCGTTGCTCGGCTGGTTATTTTTGGGTGACGACATGATTCTGTTATGGAAAAGAGAAATGAGTTCGTGAGTGATTATGGTTGAACTTAGGAGTATTTCGACCATTTAGGAAAAGAGTAGGAGTAAGTTCTCGAGGGTTTGACCTACATCCCTATGATGCAGTCCTAGTAACGAGTAGAAGTAAGTTCATAGAATGGTTATAAGACGATTGCTATCCAACCTTTGACAAGGATTGGAAGTGATCTCTGAGCTAACTTACCATAGCTCAATAACTTGAGTAGCGTACGTTTCAGATAGAATTCTAATGATAGCAAAACGGAAGTATTTGAACAATGATTGGCCTAAAAATTCGCCGACTTTCAATATCATTGATATTTAAGATGTAATATGTTTGGGAAAAATGACCTTGGAGTAGGTCTTACATCATATCCGAAGTAACAAAAGTTTTGACGGCAAACTGGTCTAACTAGAAGGTACTTACAGTACAAAGTTAGTTACTTAGAAAGGTACTACTTAGAGCATAGTTAGGGAGATTACTCTTTCAACCAGGGAAAGAAAGGTAGGATATCTCCTACTGGGGACGGTTATCCCTTGGGTGAACCCTTAGTTCAGCCAGTTGACGCTCCATATCAATTAGGTGCCTTTCGTACACCCTTTGGCGTACCTGGAGCTCTATGACTTCAGCTCGAGTTTCAGCTAGCTCTTGCTGCAGGGTCTCATGGTCTACTCTAGATCTGTCACGAGCATCTTCCAGACGAATGGTGCGGATTGTATGCATTCTCGCATTGGCGTCAACTTCCGTGATTCGATGGAGAGCTGTCCTGCCTTGAATCTCATTTCTGGCCACTCCGCGGACCAGGATTGGCAAGACTTTGTCTGCCGAGCCCCCTTCGCTTGGGTCATAAAAGCTTCGGTCTCCATTGAATGGCATGGGCTGATCCTGCCCTTGGCTCCATGTTTCCAAGCTTTCCACCCACGGAGGCGTCGGGCCTTGAAAAGCCGGATGAGGGTTAGGATTTGGAACAAGAGCCATCGGGGGTAGGTTCTCAACTTCAGGCTCGGAGTCAGAACCATCTGCAAAGCCTTCAGCCTGGTGACCATCCATAGGGATTGGGTGATCATTTTCTGGCTCGGCTTCAAACCCTCCATCATTACCTTGGTTAGGGAAGTACAAGTTGTTGTGGGGATGGAATCCAGCCATGTTATCTACGCGAGAAAGGGATATAAGAATCTAGCACATAAGTAGTTTATAGTAACCAAAATACCCCTATAGTATTTTAGGTTTATGTTCTGTTCTATTGTTTTCATTGTGGTATTGTTGGTAAGTTTTTAGACTTGTTGCAACCTCACAACGACACTTAAGCACATGCTAGTCACTCGTCGGATAATATAGTTGATCAGGCTATATCTTCCCAGTTTTGACTATATGTCTCTAAGTCTACTTGTGCTGCCCAACAATCGTAATACTTTTGTTCTGTCCTAGTGACACTGATTTTAGTATGAATGCAGGCATGTATACTTATTTAAATATTTTATTATTTAAGAGTATAAACTCTTGGTCAGAGTATTTTAATCCCATTGTATTTATAGTCTGTATATCTTTTATGGGTTGATATACTCAATTCACTATAAACAATGCTCTGATACCAATCTGTCACACCCCAAAACCGGAACGGCGGAATCGTTCGGGGGTGGAGGACGTCATGTACAGTATCACAACAATACAAAGTAGTAAACAAGCAACAACATCATCCATTGCATTAATAATATAATTTTAATACAAGTGTGTTATGTCAAGTTAAATAGACACCAAAATATGAATCAAAATAAAATATGAGTCTTGAACAAGCTCCATCTTCTCAAAACCTGGCATCGGTACCTGTCTACTGGCGACCTGAGGATACAAGTTATTTTGAAAGAAAGTATCAGCTTTAAAGCTGGTGAGATCATAAGTATATTAGTGTCTGTATTTGTATGAAATTGTTTGTAAGATGTTTTGTAAGATGTTTTGAACTCTCCTAGAAAACCCTATGTTTCCTACTAAAAGTAGCCTTCTACCAAGGCATCTAGTGGTCGTATGTGTGTCTCTTGTAAGAGTATGTCTTTTCCCAAATCTGACTATCATTATCCAAAAATATAGTTTTTACATTACTGTACATTGTGTGAAAATCACAAAGTGAATGCAATGGGGAAATGAAATAGTATTGTAGTGTTGTATTAAGTAACTACTGTTGTACTAACTACCTTAAACCAATTGTAATTTAAAGTACCATGTGATCGGCCTGTATCCTGCTACCGACTCTATAGAAAAACGACGATGTAAGACGTCGTAAGAAATGACGTTTGGCACCCGTAGACTTGCAAGTCCCACTGTAGCGAGCAGCAAGGTGTAGGATAGTCAATCCAGTATAGATCTATACACAAACTCATACGCTCCCCACTTAAGGAGATTCTGGATACAAAACGGTCATGACAGGTAGTGCCATGCCCCGTTACGTGGCTCACATAACTGTAGTAATGTTCTAGTATATGTATGTGCTAGCTGTATTGTGTGTTCTCTCCCTGTCTAGCATGTATGTATGTTCTTTCTATATAGTATTGTTTGTTTCTCATCATAGTATTTTCTATCTGTATGTTATGTTCTCTCTGTATAGTATTGTATGTTCTCTCTCTGTCTAGCATGTATGTTTTCTTGTAAAATGTATAGTATGTACTAGCTGTATTGTAATGTATAGACTCATGTATGAACTGACTCATTGTATGTTCCATTGTTCTAGTAATAGTATTAGTAACTTCCTAAACTACGCCTATTGTAGCTTACTAGTAATGTGATTTGTATGTATGAACATATCTGTATACCTTTGCTACCCAAAGGTATTGAATAGAAGGAAGGAACTTTTATATCTATATACATATACATGATATATAACTAGGATTCAAACGACCTTCGGACAAATAACCGATACCCTAAGTCCACAACCAAACGAGGAACAGGAGGTTAAGGTGAGTTATCAGTCCTAAGTCCTTTCAATCCTACTTATATAACTATATCTATAAAGATATACATTTAACAGAATATAAGTTAAAAAGAGTTTAAGTAAAAGTATTTGACATGTAAAAGAGTTTGGTATGTAAAAGAGTTTACTAAAAGTAATTGACATGTAAAAGAGTTTGTAAAACAGTTTGAAAAGTAAGAAATCCACTTGTTTGGTAGTTATTAATCACATGTGATTGATATAATAACTATAAAAGATCAACTTGTATCCCCCCCATAAAAGCATTTAAAATCATTTAAAAGATTGATTAAGGGGTATGAACTCACCTGTAGTGAGTGATTTGGATGAACGGATTGTATAGGATGCTAAGTGTCAAGTGAAGACTTGAGCACACACAAGGATCCTAGTTAACATATAATGACACATATATGTATCCAATTAGTTATAAAACAACTAATTAACCAAGTTAAGACATCCTAAGACATGTAAAACACTTGATTTAAGTGCTATAAGTCCTAAGGATTGCATCTAAGGGTTGTAGGACTTGGCTATTGAGTTTAGGGTTCAAGGGGACCCTCTATTGGAGTTTACGGTTTTGTGACCAACTCCTTTGGAGTTTACGGTCGTAATCCCATGAGTTTACGGCCGTAAACTCATGGCACTTCTACCATTTTGTGTTTTGAAGCTTTTCGAGTCATAAGGAAGCATCCTACTTCAAGTATAAGCCTTAGGAAGTGTTTGTGGCATCATTTCACTCCTAAATGGAGTTTACGGCCCATGGACCATTTCTCCATGTGTTTACGGCCGTAAACCCGTATGGTTTATGGTCTTTTTGATGTTTTAAGTCCTAAGAACATCAAGGATGGGATCTAGACTAGTTTACAAGGCTTGGTAAGGGACTAGGGCATACTTTGGCCCCTTCCTTAGGGTTTACGGTCCAAGAACATCTTGGACCGTAAACACCTTTGATCTTGTGTTTCCTTGGTGTTTTCTTGATGATTAGAAGTGTAACAAGTCTTATAACAAGCCTAGGTAAGAGTACTTACTATGTAGAAGCTTGAAAAGGTGCTAAAAGTCCAAGAACACTAGTGTGTGTTCTTGGTGAAACTAAGAACACTTGAAGATCTACACAAATGGAATGATTTCATGGATGAAATCATGTAAGATCACTTGATTAGGGTAGATATCAACTAAACAAGGAAGAAAACACTTACTTTCTTGAAGATTTTTGAAGAAATTTGGATGATACTTGAGAGAGAATTGGTTCTAGACTTGGAAGTGTGAAAAAAGTTAAAAATAAACTAAGTGTCACTTATATAGTCATTAGGGTTTACGGCCCTAATACCATTTGGGCCGTAAACTCCAAACTATTGGAGTTTTTGGAACGTTATTGATGCACAATAAACCCTAGGGCATCCTCTCTCCTGTTATCTCTTGAAGTACTATCTTTAAAACACTCAAACTTATTCCCAAAAAGCTTGAAAGTTAGCAGAAACAGTTCTGGCTCCTATTGAAGTGAATTGTTGTACAGAATAGAAATTTCGGGTTGTCACAAAGGAGAAGGTTGAAGACTCATTCTTTGAAGGGGAGCTTAGAGATCCAGCTTTAGCACCTTCATTTCGAGGCTTTTGAGGTATAAAGTTCAAAGCTTGTCATCTCATTTCGTAGATCTATGCATTGGCTTGCTTTTAGGCTATTTTGGTCCCTTTTTGGGTTGTTTGGTGAGCTAAGGTCGTATATGGAGCTTATTCTTGTAGATCTGAGCATATTAAGGGTTTCTTAAGCATAAAGGTGCAAACTTTATGGTGGTCTTAGTCTCATGCTTGTGTTAAGTCATTTATTAAGCTCTTTTGAGATCTAGAACCCGATTAAGCCATGCATGCACGTAAAGTAGGTAACTTTACGTGATAAACCACCTTGGGAAAGCCAGATCTAAGTTTTGGGTCGAAGTCTTAATTGAATAAGTGATGAATGAAGAAATTGGCCAAGCTGGGAGTACGTTGGGCGTACAAGCTGGTACGCTACGTGTAACATCCCAAAATATGGTCCCAAAAATTTTATTTTTAGAATAGATAAAATAGGATTTCCAAATATCATCCATACATCTCAAAATATCCAATGTATCGAATATCATAAAAATCAGAGTAAAATATCATATGCGGAATCCCAATGGTGTGTGCGATGCAGTCAACCCGAGCTCTTCCCTTTGTAACCGGAAGTACCTGAAACATAAACTGAAAACAGTAAGCACAAAGCTTAGTGAGTTCCCTAAATTACCCCATACCATACATAATAAAGCACATACTAGGCCCCCGCTCGACATCGGGCCTCGCTCGGTTGACGGATCTGTTATTCTCAGGCCTCGCCCACTATACACATGCAATATATCATATAAACATGTTAACACATATAATGGTCATAAACACTAGCATATGTTCTAGTCATCGGGCCTCACCCGACATCGAGCACCGCCCGTTATACATAGCAGCACATAACACATGCAAGGGTCATGCAGACTCCTAGCATCCTAGCATAATCAAGAAGGGTCGGCATTGGTGCCTTAGACCCACTAAGCCGAGTGAGGGAACTCACCTCAAATGTTGAATCTCACATAAAGAAATCCCTAGATGCTTCCCTGACGACTCCTCAAGCTATCAGTACAAAATAACACCCAATCAATACTTGGGTCTCAATCAATATTCAATACTCCATAGTTGGGGTAAAATGACCATTTTACCCCTGACCTAATTTGATCCATGACTAAGGCCCAAATCCACAATATAAAAGGCCCAACACTAAATGATCTTCCAAAGCCCACTAGTGGCTCACTTACGGCCCACTTTTCCTAATTGGGCCCAAACCCCTCTAATGGGACTTACCCTAAACCCCAATCATATCCTTAGTCTAAAAACCTGATTTCACATAGCCCACTAAGGCCCAAAGCAACAAGTTCCAAGAAATGGACCAAACTGAGGCGCAAATATGTGAATCCCACTCTGACTGAGTACACAGGGCGTACTCAGCCCGTACTCGCTTTCTGGCTTGTACGTTGCGCGTACAGACTTGTACGCCCAGCGTACTCCTCTATTAAACCACCTTTTGACATTAAGCACCTAATGCTTATACCAAAGGTCCAAACCACATATTTGATTCCTACTCAATGTCTAGACCTATAAAGTCATTGACTTGGTGACATTGCATGCCTCCAATGAACCCAAACTCAAAATATAACATTCTACTTCCATGAAAATGGCCCTAACTCATGCATGGATGGATTTCAACCTCAAAAATGACAAGTTTATGACTCAAGGACTCAAATAACACCAAGAGTGGCAACTCTAAGCTTCAAAAATGATGTGGACTCATAAGATCTCATCAATGCGACCAAAAGGGTCCATTAATCCAAACCAAAAGAGATCTAAGCTAATAAGCCTCAAGTTCAAGACTTTATACCTCAAATGAGTGCCAAAAGATGAAAAGGTTATGGATCTATAATCCTTCACTCCTTCAATGAAGCTTCAAGGATGGACACCTTCCTTTAAAGAACCAAAATACTCTTCCAAATGGCCTTCTAAGCTCCGAAATCACACAAGATGGGATTAGGGTTCGAATGTAGGGTAAAAGGGACAAAGAGGCTGGTGAAATGAGGGTTTTAAGTCCATAAGGATGCTTATATAGTGGCCAACCCCAAAAATTTGGGTTTTTATTAATCATTGAGTACACCCCGCGTATGAAGCTGTATGCCCCGCGTACACATCAGGGACCCCGATCACACCCTCACATGAGTACGCTAAGAGTACCACTAGGTACGCCCCGCGTACTCATTTCAACACTTGTACGCTAAGCGTACCGCGTTGTACACCCCGTGTACAACTCAAGGATCAAATAGGACAATTAAATATGCAAGGTCAAAAGAGGAAGTTACCGAGATTCAAGCGTTACACCGCGCGTACAAGCTCCAATGCGATTACGCTTAATGTACGAGCTGAGTACGCCCCGCGTACTCAGCAGATGGGCCTCGGATTGTTTGGGCTCCCGGGGTTGGGCCATGTTTGGACTCTTGATGATTAGGGCCTTGTTGGGCCATCGGAATATTATTTTTTCCTAAGGATATTTTATTGGACCTTTGGTTGAAGGCCCATGAAGGGGTTGGGGCCAAATTTGGAAAATTGGGCCATATTTGGGCCTTGGATGATTATTTTGGAATTTGGGCTTGTTGGAAATTTGGATTGGGCTTTGGCCTTGAGTCAAGTTAGGGAAAGGGTAAAAAGTTCTTTTACCCTGGTTTGGACTCTTAGAGTGAGTCGGGATCCAATTATTAATTGGACGTTAATTTATGGTTGATAGCATGGGGATTTTAGCGGGCCAGCAGCCAGAGATTTATCTGTGGGATTCAGCAGTCCGAGGTGAGTTTCTTCACTGTGTTTAGCGGGTCGAAGGCACCAATTTCGGCCCATGCTTTGATATTCTTGTATGCTAGTTCTATGTGTGACTCTTGCATGTGTTATGTGTATATGCTTACTGAGCGGGGCTCGATGCTGGGCGGGGCCCGATGGTTACTCTGTAGGCTATTATATGTTATGCTTATATGATTTGTATGTGGGCGAGGCCCATTATGCGAGTTTGGGCGGGTCCCGTTCTACTCATTGGGTGGGGCCCATTATAGGAGTTTGGGTGGGGCCCGTTATACTAAGTGGGCGGGGTCCGATACACTCATTGGGCAGGGCCCATTATGTGTTTATTTATGTATGTATGGTATGTGGTATCTTGGGGAAATCACTAAGCTTTGTGCTTACAGTTTTCAGTTTATGTTTCAGGTACTTCTTGTTTCAAAGGAAAGAGCTCGGGATGACTGCAAAGCGCACACCACTCGATTCCGCAATTTGTGATTTACTCTGATAATGATGATGTATTGACAAAATTTGATTACCTTGGTTTTATGAAAATGAATGTAAAAATAAAAGATTTTTGGGTCTTATTTTTGGGACATTACAAGATGGTATCAGAGCCTTGGTTTGAGGGATTCAGACATACTCCCGGGTGTGTCTGAACTCAAACTGAGGGTTTGGTAAAGTTCTTTAAAATGAATGTTTTTTTAAAGAAAAGGGTTTTGTAATACAAAAAGGGTGTGGTGCGTGTGATCGACCGAGCTCGAGTAAGTTTTTCCCAAAGTACCCACACATGTTATCTAGATGTGATTTGATTTATGAATCTGTGAATCACATGCTAGTTAGGGCTAAGGATCTGCTCAGTGTTTGCATGATAGGATGCTAGAAGAGATGCCTTGGATGCCTATTGTATGAGCTTGTAAACTTGCATGCTAGTCTTGATCAGTCAGTGATAAATTAGCTTGATATGTGATGCCTTGTAGCCTAGGAAGCATGGGATGCTAGATTGCGTATAATTTGTATGCGTAAGGCGATCGGCAACGAGAGTGGAAGTTCCTAGTAGGAGTTGTAGTGCGATAGATTGGATGTTCTTGGTTATTCTATGGATTAGAATGCTATTGCACAAATGTTTCTTGCTTTGTGCTTTGTGGAACTCTTAAGTGATGTAAGTTAGTTATTAAGTGAATATGTCAAATCACATGTGACTAGGGTTGGATAATCTCAGAGTGACGGATTTAACCCTGTTGCACAACTCTCGTTTGAGTCTAACCGTTGTAGGGACGAGTCTCTTACTCGAAGGATTATCTAAGCTTGTTGCATGTGATTGTATTCATGAGGTGGGTAATTGACATTATGAGGAGTTCTTCAGCAGTTGATAGCAGGGTGAGGTTGGAAACCTAGGAAAGCCTAGGAAGTGCTTCGGTGGGTTTAGTTGTGCTGTCCAGCGAGCGTTGTAGTATCGGTTGAGAAGGTGACTAAGGGGATTTGGGATGATTCTAGAGGAAAGTATGGATAGGTGTGGAAGGTAGTATTGGGCCCGTACTACTGAAAGCACATGATCCATACTCGAATCAGGGATAGTCTTGGAGAATCTAGGAATCATGTGGGATGAGGATTCTTATATATGTATTGATCAATTGTATGGTAGTTTTTCAAAAAGGTGATGAGCACTTGGGAAGGAGGCTTGGGTTCGGATTCAGGCTCAGATGCAGGTACTAGGCCGATCGATGAGCGTATGCGGGAGTTCATCTCATCGAAGGTTACCCGCGGTATTTTGGAATGGACTCCTGTGATCTTTGGTTCGGTCAAGGAGAAGATTTTGGAGTTCTTGGATGGTCTTCTCGGGGCTTTTCAGACCGGGATTGTAGCGGGCGGTTGGGGGCTCATCTGGAGCCCAAAGCTGGTGGAACGGTAGAATCCTTCAGGAAGGAGGATTCAATTGCTAGGGGATCGGAGGTGGGTTATTCACCATGCTTTCAGGAGGATCGATCCCATGATTGGATTGTCACACCCCCGGACCAGACGACGAAAACGTCCGGAGGCGGGTGATTACATTGCGCAGTATCATAACAATTGACTATAAATGAAACAGAGCAATCCAAACATCATACATTGAGATAACAAACTTACATTGTTTACATATTGTATTTCTCCTTCGAATTACACAAAAGAGACATAAGCAGAAAATTCCAAACTACAGCTAAATAGTCCTGCATCCGCGTCCCTTGTTACCTGCTTACTAGATCCCTGAGAATACAAGTCGTTTTGAAAAGCGTCAACTAAAAATTTGGTGAGTTCATAAGCATTTTTGTATAAAATCGTTTACACTTGTTTAGAATCGTTCTTATTGTACTTTCAGAAAATCCGATATTTTCTATGAAATCATTTGAAGCCTTGCTTTCAAAATCATGGATATATGTGTGCATGTCCTTACTTTTGTTCATCCTTATAAGGAATGATTTCGAAAAGTAGTGAAATTTATAAAGGCGAGCTGTGTTCGAGAATAGTTCTTTTGAATAGTAATAGTCAATCGTTTCCAGAAAATCTCCTATTTTCAAAAAGAGAATATGGTTGAAAATCTTGTTCTTCTTATCGAGTAAAATTGAGTGTGCGTTCTAGTTTATCGTTATCGAAATCGTAGAAAATCGTTTTCTCCAGAAAATCCTATATTTTCTGCTATAAAATATTCGTAAGTTCTATTTCCAACTGTGTATATGTGTGGGTTAGTTTATCATTTTCAAAATCGTTTACAAACGTTTTCCATAAAGTCCTACGCTTTTTAATTTGTAAAATAGCAGTATTTAGACTCTATACTTGTTAAGTGAAAGAATCAACATGGCGATTGTAGACATTCTACGCAATGAAAAAGGACAGTCGACGCAACAAATGCGGACCATCACCTATCATGTGTAGGACAGTCAACACAACGTGCCAAAATTTATTTATGAGGTTTTTCCTTGCATAAATGTCTAGATAACATAACATATTCTAGTGAGTCATTATAACCATACTAATCTGACGGAATGCCTCTTTTGGCATTTCTCAGGCGCCCTCGTTTTGGAAAAGACATTTGTCACCCTAGACTGGCCTGTATAATTGTAGCGAACAGCGAATGTGCGGGGTGTCAACCCCGTATAGATCTATACATAAATTCCCGCTCTCCCACCAGGGGTGTCAACCCCGTATTGACAAAAATGGGCTTTCCTTTCTATAAATTGTCGGCTCAGGCCCAAATTAGTCAAGAGAAAAAGTGTCAAGTTATAATTTGTGTAAATTTATAACTGCATGTTATGACACGCATTTTCTGTTTTATGACATGTGGAACGTTACATATGTTCCTGAAGGTTTTACGACAGCAGTTTATGACATGCAAATTATTTTGTCATGAAAACTCTGTTTTCGTATACTTTTCTTGATAAAATTATTTATAGTAAATATTTATAAATAATAACAAATAGTTTGGTTGATCTGAAAAAAAAGTCATGTGGATGACATAATTTTTCCAAGATAACCCTTGTATTTCTGTTTGGGCAAAAGTGATCCAAAATATTATTATTTCCATAATTTAATCACTTTCCAAATATTTTGTCCCACAACTTGTTTAAGTAAATTTTGAAGCAAAACCTTATAGTTGTTGTTATAAAAATTCGTGACTTATACTTGGTAACATACTAGTTCTTGTTTCCAAACGTGATTTGTGAGATATAACCCAAACTCTTGAGACTTAACCAAAATCTCGAGTTTTTGGACTACTTATAAGGATTTTCATATTTAAGCACATGTAAGATGGCATGCATACACAAAAAGCAAATAGATCATGATTTATACAAGACTTTGACTTGTATTCTCCCCCAAAAACAATAGAAATCTCGAAAAGTAGGGATATGAAGCTCACCTTGAGTTAGTTTTGTGGGTGATTTGAAGAGATGTTGAGGAGTTTCCAAGTTCTAACCCTTGGAGAGTTTGATAAACTCTTTGAACTTGAGGATTTCCTAAGAATATTAACACATAATTTTATGTGTAAATATATTGAAATCTTAGGAATAATGTGGAGAATCACTAGTCAAAGAAGATGAAACACTTACAAAAGAAATTTGGGAATTTTTCCTTGAAGGAATGAGGCTTGAAGCTTGAATGAGTTGAGAGTATTCTTAGGAGTTTACTGAATATGGATATGAGAAGTGCGAGAGTAGTTCATGTTTTCAATAAGGGAAGATAAGGAGTGATTTGACATTTGCTTGGAGTACTGGTGGGTAATGTCTATCACTAAGGGTTAATGCATAGATTACTGGGATTTGCATGGGAAATGAGGAACTTACATCAAGTCAAACTCCTTATCCTCTTCGAATCCCTTCATAAAAACCTTGGGTATAATTTTATATAAATATATTTAAAATAATCAATTTTGGCATAAAATAGGGGTCTAAGGGGTCTAGGATATGAAAAATACGAGTTTGGTGTGATTTCCAACGTCAAAATGCATTAAAATGACGAAAAAGTCCGAAATGGACAAAAATCCGGAGTGTAGCCTTGCTCCTGCGAGGGTCCGAAGTACTTAAAGGAGTTCTGGAGCTTCTTAGCAAAAATTCAGAGTCATCCTCAAAGATCCGGAGTCAACAGGCGAGCTTCCGAAGTCTTTTGCGAAATTCCGGAGCATTCCCTTGGTTCCAGAGTCAGGATGCGGGGTCAGCCGGTCCGGTCCGAGGTGCGAAGCAGGCTAACGATTCCGAAGCAAAACAAGTTCTTCCGGGGCGAGGCTTATTCCGGAGTCACTCTTCCGGACTTGCGAGATTGTTCGAAGTAAGAGGAGTTCCGAAGTGACTAGGGCATTCCGGAACAAGAGGGTTCCGGACCAAGAGGGTCCTTTTGGGTTTTCTCCTTCGGTTTTGGGCTGTTTTTCGACTGAGGAAGGTATATAGAGAGATTTGGGAGAGATTTCACATACTTAGAGAGATTTGGGAGAGATTTCACATACTTGGAGAGATTTGGGAGAGATTTCACATACTTGGAGAGATTTGGGAGAGATTTCACATACTTGGAGAGATTTGGGAGAGATTTCATATACTTGGAGAGATTCGGGAGAGATTTCATATTCTTGGAGAGATTTGGGAGAGATTTCATATACTAGGAGAGATTTGGGAGAGATTTCATATACTTGGAGAGATTTGGGAGAGATTTCATATTCTTGGAGAGATTTGGATTCTATCTTTTCATGGTCCATTAGGAACCATAAAATACACTTTTAATGTGTTAGCACAAGTCTCAGAATAGTTATTGCTTTCATGAGGACGGAATTTCCTAGCCAAAATGCTAGTTGTGACATCATCCCCCCGTTAGAGGGAATTTCGTCCCGAAATTCTTTCGATAGATAGGGTCCTGAATATGGGAATAGGTGAAGGTACTTTTGATTTACCAGGTCTTCGCGTTCCCAAGTGAATTCCGGCTCATGTCTAGCGTTCTCTCGAACCTTCACAATCGGGATGCGGTTTTGTTTTGTGTACTTAACTTTTCCGTTCATTGTCTTGATAGGCTGATCAATGATTAGGAGGTTCTAGTTCACTTTAATTTTGTCTAGTGGAAACGGGGAGTGTGACAACCCGAAATTTCTATTCTGTACAACCATTCACTTCAATAGGAGTCAGAACTGTTTCTGCTAATTTTCAAGCTTTTTGGCATAAGTTTGAGTGTATTAAGATTAGTACTTCAGGAGGTAACAGGAGAGAGGATGCCCTAGGGTTTATTATGTAGCAATAAAGTCCCAAAAACTCCAAGAGTTTGGAGTTTGCGGCCTAAACAAAGTGTTTACGGCCGTAAACCCTAAGGGGAGGGTATAAATATGACACTTAGTCATATTTACCACTTTTTCACCATTTTCAAGTCTAAAACTCAAATCCTCTCAAGTATCATCCTACCTTTCTTCTTGATCTTCAACTATGTAAGTGTTTCTTACCCTAAAAAGTTGATATCTACCTTAATCTAGTGATCTTACATGATTCCATCCGTGAAATCATTCCAAAAATGTAGATCTTCAAGTTTCACCAAGAACACCAAGAACACACACTAGTGTTCTTGGACTTTTAGCACCTTTTCAAGCTTCTATCTAGTAAGTACTCCTACCCTAGTGTATTGTAAGACTTGTTACACTTCTAAACATCAAGAAAACACCCAAGAAACCCAAGATCAAAGGTGTTTACGGTCCAAGATGTTCTTGGACCGTAAACCCTAACAAAGGGGCCAAAGTGGCCCTAGTCCCTTACTAAGCCTTGGAAACTAGTCTAGACCCCTTCCTTAATGTGTTTAGTACTTGAAAACATCAAAAGACCATAAACCATTTGGGTTTACGGCCGTAAACCCAAAGACAAATGGTCCAAGGACCGTAAACTCCATAAAGGAGTGAAATGGTGCCTAATCTCTTGCAAAGGCTTATACTTCAAGTGGAAATGCTTCTTAGGACTTGTAAAGCTTCAAAACTCATCATGGTAAAAGAACCATGAGTGTACGGCCATAACATCCTGGGTTTACGACCGTAAACTCAATGAGTTATGGTCACAAAACCGTAAACTCCAAAGAAGTTTACCCTTGAACCCTAAACTCAAATGCAAGGTCCTACCACCCTTAGATGCAATCCTTACTACTTATAACACTTAAATAAAGTGTTAATCATGTCCTAGGATGTCTTAACATGATTAATTAGTTGTTTAAATGACTAATTTGATACATATATGTGTGATTATATGTTAACTAGGATCCTCGTGTGTGTTCAAGTCTCCACTTGACACTTAGCATCCTATAACATCCGTTCATCCAACCCACTTACTACAGGTGAGTTCGTACCCCCTTAATTAACCTTTTAAATGTCTTTAAATGTTTATAAATGCTTTTATGGGGGGGGGGGGATACAAGTAGAATCATGCTAGTTAGTACATCAATCACATGTGATTAATAACTAGCATACAAATGGATCTACCACACTTTTAACTGTTTACTCAGTATACTACTTCCAAATGACTTACCAAAACGTTTTTACATGTTAAAACTCTTTATCAAACTATCTTACATACTGTATGTTTCCTTTCAAACTCTGTTACAATTGTGTTTCAAACAAAGGTTTTCTTATACTTAAAACTGTTCTTATCAAACAAACTGCTTTCAAATCGTTTTATAAACTGACATCAAGTCATTATTATTTATTGTTCAAAACTCTTATATGTATTACAAAACCTCTTTAAACTTATTGTTAAAAAGCATATCTATACACTCATGTTTCATGTATATATGTATTGATATGAGAGCTTTCATTCATTATTCAGTTCCAACACTCTTGAGTAGCAAGGGTGTATAAACCTACTTGGTCATTCAATTTACATTCCAGTAAACTACTATAGGTATAGTTTAGGAGATACAAATTACTATTCCTATTACAAGGAATTACACAAGAGTCAGTTTATTCATGAGTCTATACTAATACATCAGATACAATATGAAAAGATACTATTACATGGATACTTTTACATAGATACTATTACATAGATACTATATGAAGAGATACTATTACATGGATACTTTTACATAGATACTATTACATAGATACTATATGATGAGATACTATTACATATTATATGAATAGATACTATTATATATATACGGGACTAACCATTCTACACCCAGCTGTTAGCTACAGAAGGAAAATGCACATCGACGGATGTCTACGGTTAATACTATTCGGCAATTACTATGTCGTGTTTATCCTAGTACCAAAGGATAATACTTAAATGATTATATAATTTCCCTTTTACTTTTATTTTGTGACACTTTCACATAAACGATGAGGTAGACTATATTATATAATTTCCCTTTTACTTTTATTTTGTGACATATTCACATAAACGATGAGGTAGACTATATTATATAATTTCCCTTTTACTTTTATTTTGTGACACATTCACATAAACGATGAGGTAGACTATATTATTATAATAATAGTTGTACATGGGAAAAACCTTCATTCTTACAGAGATGCAAACCTTCAAAGCATTCGATTCTTGGTAGAAGACTACCTTTTTATACTAGTAGGAAATATAGGGTTTCCTAGGGTTTTCATACTTATACGAACTTTTCATCAAACATTTTCGAGTCTTTTCTTTACAGCTTTACAAATCAAAGACACTAAAATACTTATGAATTCACCAGCTTTATTGCTGATACTCGCTTTCAAAATAACTTGTATTCTCAGGTCATAAATAGACAGGTACGACGACCAGGTTTTGTGAAGACGGAGCAGTCAAGACTCGTCTTTTAATTTGAGTATTCATTATGTTGTTTTATACTATGAAAGAACACACTTGTAAGTGAAATTATACTATTAATGCAATGGATGATGTTGTTGCTTGTTTACTACTTTACATTGTTGTGATACATTACATGACGTCCTCCGCCCCAGAACGTTTCCGCCGTTCTCGGTTTTGGGGTGTGATAGATTGGTATCAGAGCTTTGTTTATAGTGAATTGAGTATATCAAACCATAAAAGATATACAGACTATAAATACATTGGGATTAAAATACTCTGACCAAGAGTTTATACTTTTAAATAATAAAATATTTAACTAAGTATACATGCCTGCATTCATACTAAAATCAGTGTCACAATGACAAGAACAAAAGTATTACGATTGTTGAATATCACAAGTAAGCTCGGGGATGTATGGTCAGTCCTAGGAGTGGCATAGCCTGATCAACTATGCTGGTCCGAGGAGTGATTAGCACATGCCCAAGAATGGTTGTGATATGGCAACAAGTCTAAAAACTTACCAACACTACCACAATGAAATACCATAGGGGTAGTTGGTGTTATTACAATTACTTATATGAGAATTAAAGGTCTTTATTAGTATGCCAATAGTTGTTTAGTGGATACACTAAGGTTATATGTACTAGGATGTCATAGACTTAGAATCTGTGATCTTTGCTTTACTTCCTGTTCCTTGTTTGGTTGTGGATTTAGAGTTAGGGTCACCTATTCGAAGGTCTATTCTATTTTGAGTACATATAACTGGTATGCACTAAACAAGTATTGGAGTAACCGATAAAGATCATCTTATAATTATCTAGTTAGTACGTCTATTAAATACTTCTTATACCTCCTTTCTCGCGTAGATATTATGGCTGGATTCCATCCCCACGGCGACCCGTACCTTCCGAACAAAGGCAATGCTGGATGGTTTGAAGAAGAACCAGAAAACGATCACCCAATCCCTATGGATGATCACCAAGCTGAAGGCTTTGCGGATGGTTCTGACTCCGAACCTGAAGTGGAGAACCCACCCCCGGTGGCTCTTGTTCCAAATCCTAACCCTCGTCTGGCTTTTCAAGGCCCGAAGCCTCCGTGGGTGGAAAGCTTGGAAACATGGAGCCAAGGGCAGGATCAACCTATGCCATTCAATGGAGACCGAAGCTTCTACAACATAAGCGAAGGAGGCTCAGCAGACAGAATTCTACCAATCCTGATCCGTAGAGTTTCCTGAAACGAAATTCAGGGCAGGACGGCTCTCCATCGTATCGCAGAAGTTGATGCCAATGCAAGAATGCATACCATCCGCACCATTCGCCTGGAAGATACTCGTGAGAGATCTGAGAGAGACCATGAGGCCCTGCTGCAAGCACTAGCTGAAACACGAGCCGAAGTCATAGAACTCCGAGTACGCAAGAGGGTGTACGAAAGACACCTGCTTGATATGGAACGTCAACTGGCTGAGCTGAGAGTTCACCAGAGGAATGACCGTCGCCAGTAGGAAATGCTTTATTTTCCTTCTTTGTTTTAAGGAATCGTTTTTCCTGTCTATGCCCTATGTGGCACTTTTCTATGAAACTACCTTGTACTGTAAGTACTTTTAGTTAGGCCTTTATGCGGCCAAAACTTTCCTACTCCGGATATGATGTAAGACCTTCTACAAGGTCAATTTTCCCAAGCTTATTACATCTTAAACATCAATGATATGGACAGTCGGCTAAATTCTGTGTCACTCTTTGTTCAAATACTTTCATCATACTATTGTTGGAGCCTATCTGAAACCCCATCTAGTCAAGTTATTGGACTAGGGTAATTTAGCTCAGGGATCATTCCCAAGTCTCTTTCAAAGGTTGGATCATGTTATTCACCAACCAATGGTACCCCCGGTTTGGACGACAAACGTCTTGAGACCATATGAACTTACTTCTAATTTGTACTAGGACTGCATCATAGGGATGTAGGTCAAACCTTCGAGAACATACTTCCATTCTTTGCATGAGCGATCGAAATACATCTAGGTTCAACCATATCAGCTCACGAACTCCTTCTCTTTCGTGTTACAGAATCATGTCATCATCCAGAAATAGTCAGCCGAACAACGAAACCCATATCCTTCATATCGATGCCGCTACATTCCAAGCCGCGGTAACAGCTGCCGTGACAGCTGTCCTTGCACACCTCGGCTCTGGCAACGCAAACAAGACTGACAAAGGGGTTGACAATTCCGATCGTGGTAACGATCCGAGAAATCAACAAATAGTAACAGTCGCGAACACCCAAAGTAACAACTCAGAGTTCAAGAAACGGAAGCGTCGAGCCCAAAAAGAACGCAAGCGATATGAGGGAACACTCCCGAAGTGTAACAAGTGTAGCTATCATCATAATGGAGCTTGCCGGGTATTGTAATGTATCAATTGCAACAGACTGGGGCACATTGCCCGTTTCTGTGGAACCACCCCCACCACCAGAGCCAGCCAGGGTTGTTATAATTGTGGTGAGACTGGACACTATAAAAGGAATTGTCCAAAAAGGAAGAAAAATGAAAGCGCCTACGTCCACATAACTCCGACGCAACACATCACTTCCACCACCAATGCTAGTACAAGCCAGATATGTTACCAATGCGGTGAAATTGGACAACTCGAGAAGGATTGTCCAATAATAAAGAACTCCGGCGCAGACGGGAAGATACTAAGGATCACTGCCGCAGGGGAGACTACTCTGGACCCACGTTAAAGTATCTAAGGCGTTCGTTGTAACAGACTCATAAACTGTTTAAAACTAGTGCAACTCGAGTCTTATCTTTTGCGAGATCCCGTCAGTTAAGGGACCCTCGTGCTGCGTATACTTGTCTTTTGTAGTATACCTTGTTCGTAGCAGTAGTCTTGTAGTTAATCTAAAGTACTGTAACTCTGTTAAAAGTTGCACTTTCGTGGTTGCCTGTAACGCCTTTATGATCAAATCTAGTGCCTTTATTTCCGAGTAATTCCGATATTATCATACAACTTGAGTCAATTCAATCCGCACAATACCAGTTTTGTGCGCACATCTCTTTCTCGAAATCGCCTTTCTAGCGAAGCCGTCATTCCAGAACTCTGAAGTACTCATGCATAGAGTGCCTCATGTTTTGTAACTTTCCGAAGAAACCTCAAAAAACCTCCCCGGAGTACCACTCGTACAGTACGTCAAATTCAATACAAGGACCCTTACGGTTGATCTATCTCTGAAGAATGTATACGCAAGGGTAGTATATAATCAAGGTTCTGCAGGTTTAGAATTGATGATTCCGCTTTAACTTCTTTTCCTTGTTTCTTAAAGGAGAATCATTTATTCGACTACCTTTTCAATCTTAATTATACACGACTCGTATACACGAGACTGTGATTGACGAACCATGTATGACTTCGAATATGAACTTCAGGACGGAGACTGCCCAAGATTACGAGTAATCGCATCGTCATGCGAACAAACTTAGAACCCAATATTACTCCTGTAACCAGATCGCCCTACAGTCTAACACCTACGGAGATACAAGAACCGTTCGGACAACTTAGCGAACTACTCGGCAATGGAATTGAGAGACCAAACTCCTCGCCCTGGAGAACTCCTGTCTTATTCTTTAGGAAGATAGACGGATTGTTTCGTAGGAGCATCGACTAACGGAGACCTCGACAAGATTTCCATTAGAAATCATTACCCTCTGCCTCGCATAGGTGAATTGGTCGACCAACGGCAAGGAACGATGTACCTTTCAGAAATGGACCTGAGATCCGAATATCACCAGTTGCGAGTATTAGAGAAGGATGTCCCGAGGACAATCTTCCAAACTCGATGCGGACGCTACGAGTCCGTAGTGATACCCCACGGATAGGACCAATACGCCCGTAGTATTCATGAACTTAATGAATAGGGTACGTCATTCTTACTTGGATCAGTTCGTCATTGTCCTTGTAACTGACTTACTTGTCTACTCACGTAGTAAGAAAGAGCAAAGAAGCATCAACGACTCAACTTACCCCACAAACTCAGCAACGTACATTTTACCTCTCCACGTCTCGAACTTGAAAAAGTACCTTTCCGCCAGGACTCTTGTAATCCCACTCGACGAGATCGAGATCAACGAGAGCCTCAACTTCATGGAAAAACCTGTAGAGATCGTGGACTGAGAGGTCAAGCGAACGAAACAAAGCCGTATCCCGATAGTGAAGGTTCACTGGAACGCCAAGCGAGGACCTGAATTCACTTGGGAACGAGAGGATCAGATGAAACTGAAATATCCTCATCTTTTACTTAATTATTTGTAACTACTTATTTGCTTAAATTCTAATTTCGGGACGAAATTCCTTCTAACGGGGGGCTGATGTGACAACCCGAAATTTCTATTCTGTACAACCATTCACTTCAATAGGAGTCAGAACTGTTTCTGCTAATTTTCAAGCTTTTTGGCATAAGTTTGAGTGTATTAAGATTAGTACTTCAGGAGGTAACAGGAGAGAGGATGCCCTAGGGTTTATTGTGTAGCAATAAAGTCCCAAAAACTCTAAGAGTTTGGAGTTTACGGCCTAAACAAAGTGTTTATGGCCGTAAACCCTAAGGGGAGGGGTATAAATATGACACTTAGTCATATTTACCACTTTTTCACCATTTTCAAGTCTAAAACTCAAATCCTCTCAAGTATCATCCTACCTTTCTTCTTGATCTTCAACTATGTAAGTGTTTCTTACCCTAAAAAGTTGATATCTACCTTAATCTAGTGATCTTACATGATTCCATCCGTGAAATCATTCCAAAAATGTAGATCTTCAAGTTTCACCAAGAACACCAAGAACACACACTAGTGTTCTTGGACTTTTAGCACCTTTTCAAGCTTCTATCTAGTAAGTACTCCTACCCTAGTGTATTGTAAGACTTGTTACACTTCTAAACATCAAGAAAACACCCAAGAAACCCAAGATCAAAGGTGTTTACGGTCCAAGATGTTCTTGGACCGTAAACCCTAACAAAGGGGCCAAAGTGGCCCTAGTCCCTTACTAAGCCTTGGAAACTAGTCTAGACCCCTTCCTTAATGTGTTTAGTACTTGAAAACATCAAAAGACCATAAACCATTTGGGTTTACGGCCGTAAACCCAAAGACAAATGGTCCAAGGACCGTAAACTCCATAAAGGAGTGAAATGGTGCCTAATCTCTTGCAAAGGCTTATACTTCAAGTGGAAATGCTTCTTAGGACTTGTAAAGCTTCAAAACTCATCATGGTAAAAGAACCATGAGTGTACGGCCGTAACATCATGGGTTTACGACCGTAAACTCAATGAGTTATGGTCACAAAACCGTAAACTCCAAAGAAGTTTACCCTTGAACCCTAAACTCAAATGCAAGGTCCTACCACCCTTAGATGCAATCCTTACTACTTATAACACTTAAATAAAGTGTTAATCATGTCCTAGGATGTCTTAACATGATTAATTAGTTGTTTAAATGACTAATTTGATACATATATGTGTGATTATATGTTAACTAGGATCCTCGTGTGTGTTCAAGTCTCCACTTGACACTTAGCATCCTATAACATCCGTTCATCCAACCCACTTACTACAGGTGAGTTCGTACCCCCTTAATTAACCTTTTAAATGTCTTTAAATGTTTATAAATGCTTTTATGGGGGGGGGATACAAGTAGAATCATGCTAGTTAGTACATCAATCACATGTGATTAATAACTAGCATACAAATGGATCTACCACACTTTTAACTGTTTACTCAGTATACTACTTCCAAATGACTTACCAAAACGTTTTTACATGTTAAAACTCTTTATCAAACTATCTTACATACTGTATGTTTCCTTTCAAACTCTGTTACAATTGTGTTTCAAACAAAGGTTTTCTTATACTTAAAACTGTTCTTATCAAACAAACTGCTTTCAAATCGTTTTATAAACTGACATCAAGTCATTATTATTTATTGTTCAAAACTCTTATATGTATTACAAAACCTCTTTAAACTTATTGTTAAAAAGCATATCTATACACTCATGTTTCATGTATATATGTATTGATATGAGAGCTTTCATTCATTATTCAGTTCCAACACTCTTGAGTAGCAAGGGTGTATAAACCTACTTGGTCATTCAATTTACATTCCAGTAAACTACTATAGGTATAGTTTAGGAGATACAAATTACTATTCCTATTACAAGGAATTACACAAGAGTCAGTTTATTCATGAGTCTATACTAATACATCAGATACAATATGAAGAGATACTATTACATGGATACTTTTACATAGATACTATTACATAGATACTATATGAAGAGATACTATTACATGGATACTTTTACATAGATACTATTACATAGATACTATATGATGAGATACTATTACATATTATATGAATAGATACTATTATATATGTACGGGACTAACCATTCTACACCCAGCTGTTAGCTACAGAAGGAAAATGCACATCGATGGATGTCTACGGTTAATACTATTCGGCAATTACTATGCCGTGTTTATCCTAGTACCAAAGGATAATACTTAAATGATTATATAATTTCCCTTTTACTTTTATTTTGTGACACATTCACATAAACGATAAGGTAGACTATATTATATAATTTCCCTTTTACTTTTATTTTGTAACACATTCACATAAACGATGAGGTAGACTATATTATATAATTTCCCTTTTACTTTTATTTTGTGACACATTCACATAAATGATGAGGTAGACTATATTATTATAATAATAGTTGTACATGGGAAAAACCTTCATTCTTACAGAGATGCAAACCTTCAAAGCATTCGGGTCTTTGTAGAAGACTACCTTTTTATACTAGTAGGAAATATAGGGTTTCCTAGGGTTTTCATACTTATACGAACTTTTCATCAAACATTTTCGAGTCTTTTCTTTACAGCTTTACAAATCAAAGACACTAAAATACTTATGAATTCACCAGCTTTATTGTTGATACTCGCTTTCAAAATAACTTGTATTCTCAGGTCACAAATAGACAGGTACGACGACCAGGTTTTGTGAAGACGGAGCAGTCAAGACTCGTCTTTTAATTTGAGTATTCATTATGTTGTTTTATACTATGAAAGAACACACTTGTAAGTGAAATTATACTATTAATGCAATGGATGATGTTGTTGCTTGTTTACTACTTTACATTGTTGTGATACATTACATGACGTCCTCCGTCCCAAAACGTTTCCGCCGTTCTCGGTTTTCGGGTGTGACAGGGAGGGTTTTGTCCGATAGACACTTTCTAGGTCTGACACACGGAATACATGGTGTACGTCACTAAACTCGGAGGGTAGTTGGAGTTTGTAGGCTATCGAACCGATTTGTGCGAGGATCTCGAAGGATTTGCTGCATCGGGAATTTAGTTTACTTTTCCATTCGACTCGTGTCACTCTTCCCCGAGGGGAGTTCTTAAATAATACCCCGATTCCCTACTTGGGATTTCAAGGTTTTAAGATGTTATCTGCATAGCTCTTTTGTCGGTGTTACGATGTTTGGAGTCGTGCTTGGGTTTGGACTATCCTTTCCGTGGTTTCTCGAATAATCTCGAGTCTAGTGAGTGTGCTATTGGGCGTTTGTCATCGTGCTGGCTGGGTATCTCTGTCACACCCCAAAACCGGAATGACGGAAACGTTCGGGGGTGGAGGACGTCATGTTCAGTATCACAACAATGCAAAGTAGTAAACAAGCAACAACGTCATCCATTGCATTAATAATATAATTTCATACAAGTGTGTTCTGTCAAGTTATTTAGACACCAAAAAGATACATCAAAATAAAAGATGAGTCTTGAACGAGCTCCATCTTCTCAAAACCTGGCACCGGTACCTGTCTACTGGTGACCTGAGAATACAAGTTATTTTGAAATTGTAGATCAGCTTTAAAGCTGGTGAGATCATAAGTATATTAATGTCTGTATTTGCATGAAAGTGTTTGTAAGTCTGTAATTGTATAAGTTTGTAAAAGTTTGTAATTGTTTGAACTCCCCTAGAAAACCCTATGTTTCCTACTAAAAGTAGCCTTCTACCAAGGCATCTAGTATATGTGTGTGTCTCTTGTAAGAGTGTGTATTTTCCCAAATCCGACTATCATTATCCAAAAATATAGTTTTTACATTATTGTTTATTGTGTGAAGATCACAAAGTAATTGTAATGGGAAAATGAAATAGTACTGTAGCGTTGTATTAAGTAACTACTGGTGTACTAACTACCTTAAACCTTTGTTATTTAAAGTACCATGTGATCGGCCTGTATCCTGTTACCGACTCTATAGAAAAACGACGATGTAAGACGTCGTAAGAAATGACGTTTGGCACCCGTAGACTTGCAAGTCCCACTGTAGCGAGCAGCAAGGTGTAGGATAGTCAATCCAGTATAGATCTATATACAAACTCATACACTCCCCGCTTAAGGAGATTTTGGATACAAAACGGTCATGACAGGCAGTGCCATGCCCCGTTATGTGGCTCACATAAATGTAGCAATGTTCTAGTATATGTATGTGCTAGCTGTATTGGGTGTTCTCTCCCTGTCTAGCATGTATTGTTTGTTTCTCATCATAGTATCTATTGTTTGTTTCTCATCATAGTATTCTATTGTTTGTTTCTCATCATAGTATCTATTGTTTGTTTGTTATTGACTCATGTATGAACTGACTCATTGTATGTTTCACTGTTCTAGTTATAGCATTAGTATCTCCCTAAACTATACCTATTATAGTTTACTAGTAATGTTGTTTGAATGTATGAGCATGTTTGTATACCTCTACTACGCAAAGGTATTGAACTGAATGAAGTAACCTTTTATATCTATACACATATACATGATATATAAGTAGGATTCAAACGACCTTCGGACAAATAACCTTAATACCCTAAGTCCACAACCAAACAAGGAACAGGAAGTAAGGTGAGCTATCAGTCCTACGTCCTTTCAATCCTACTTATATAACTATATCTACATAGATACACAGAATATAAGTTAAAAGAGTTTAATAAACGTATTTGATATGAAAAAAAGAGTTTATAAGACAGTTTGAAGTAAAACAGTTTGGTAACACAGTTTGAAAGTAAGAAATCCACTTGTTTGGTAGTTATTAATCACATGTGATTGATATAATAACTATAATTGTTCACCTTGTATTCCCCCCATAAAAGCATTTAAATACATTTAAAAGGTTAATTAAGGGGTATGAACTCACCTGTAGTGAGTGGTTTGGATGAACGGATTGATATAGGATGCTAAGTGTCAAGTGAAGACTTGAGCACACACAAGGATCCTAGTTAACATATAATGACACATATATGTATCCAATTAGTTATAAAACAACTAATTAACCAAGTTAAGACATCCTAAGACATGTAAAACACTTGATTTAAGTGCTATAAGTCCTAACGATTGCATTTAAGGGTGGTAGGACCTTGCATTTGAGTTTAAGGTTCAAGGGTGAACTCCCTTGGAGTTTACGATTTTGTGACCATAACCCCTTGAGTTTACGGTCGTAAACCCATGAGTTTACGGCCGTAAACTCATGGTACTTTGACCATTTTGTGTTTTGAAGCCTTAAAGGTCATAAGAAGCATTCCTACTTCATGTTTAAGCCTTAGGAAGTGATTAGGGCACCATTTCACTCCTTTATGGAGTTTACGGTCCTTGGACCACTTCTCTTTGGGTTTACGGCCGTAAACCCAAATGATTTATGGTCTTTTTGTTGTTTTCAAGTACTAAGCACATCAAGGAAGGGGTCTAGGCTAGTTTCCAAGGCTTGGTAACGGACTAGGGCCAGTTTGGCCCCTTTGTTAGGGTTTACGGTCCAAGAACATCTTGGACCGTAAACACCTTTGATCTTGATTCTTGGGTGTTTTCTTGATGATTAGAAGTGTAACAAGTCTTATAATACACTAGGGTAAGAGTACTTACTATGTAGAAGCTTGAAAAGGTGCTAAAAGTCCAAGAACACTAGTGTGTGTTCTTGGTGTTCTTGGTGAAACTTGAAGATCTATACTTTTGGAATGATTTCACGGATGGAATCATGTAAGATCACTAGATTAAGTAAGATATCAACTTTTTAGGGATAGAAACACTTACAAAGTTGAAGATCTTGAAGAAAAGTCGGATGATACTTGAGAGAGAAATGGGTTTTGGATCTTGAAAATGTGAAAAGTGGTAAATAATGACTAAGTGTCATATTTATACCCCCTTTTAGGGTTTACGGCCGTAAACGCCTTTGTTTAGGCCGTAAACTCCAAACTCTTGGAGTTTTGAGATATTATTGTTGCACAATAAACCCTAGGGCATCCTCTCTCCTGTTATCTCCTGAAGTACTAACTTTAAAACACTCAAACTTATTCCAAAAAGGTTGAAAGTTAGTAGAAACTGTTCTGACTTCTATTAAATCGAATGGTTGTACAGAATAGAAATTTCGGGTTGTCACAATCTCCCATCTCATCCTAACAGAGGATGATATGCACCTCTGGCCACTCAGGTCCTCGAGGTGTGCAACTCCTATGCTTGCGTGGTAGTTGTTGTTATATTAATACTCGATTAGAGACAGGTGGGTATCCTAAACTTTGTCAATGTCCATTACACATGCTTCTCTTTGGGGTGTGGGTTCTTGTTTACCTTGACCTCGACAGATGGGATTTCTAGAGTTTTCGGTGCTCTGACACTTATGAGTGCTGAATATATGGAAGGTGAAATGTCCGAACCTAGGTTCTTAGGTAAATCGGAGACTATGAGTTATCGGGTCTATCTTGGCGAGGACTTTTGAATGGTCTTCTAGAGATTAGGATTCTGGTGTCCTAGAAGAAGAGTTTTCTAGGCCTTAAGAGTTGGTACTATGGTCACCAAGGTTGAGTTTGCATGTTGTAGTTGACCTTATGAGTCTTAGATTATCTTGGGAGTTTTCTTTCTATGGTTTTCCGAGCTAATGGTAGGTCGGCCCCTGCCAGTTCCTTGCTGTTGGTTGAACATGTCTCCAATTCAGGGTAGGGAGTATCGATCCTTGAGGATGGGTTTGTTTGGCTTATTCGTAGTCGGTGTATGGTAGTTTCATCTTTCTTCCTTATGAGTTAGATAGGTGCTTCCTGTGGTTAGGGACTGGGTCTGACGTTTCCTTTATCTATTATGTCGATCTTGCGATCAGACACTATTTGTTCTTGTGACCGTGCTAAGTGGTATCGGGTGTTTTGGTTATTGGGATGGTTCTAGGAGTCGGGGTGATTCTATCTCCGCTTAGCACTTGGTTGAGGTTTCCAAAGGGATCCTTGGGAATCTCCGGAGAAAGGTCGGAAGCCTTTCAGATTCCCTTGAGGTCTTTTGCTTCTTGATTTTCCATCTTTATTGGGGCTAGAGAAAGGTGTGATATTTCTTACACCAGGACTTAGGTGTCTGGTTGCTAGGGATTTGTCGTTACCGGCTGAAAGGGTTTCGTTACCCGGTTGGGTAAGACGAAAGTCTATTTGTAGTACTCGGGGTTTGTAAGATGAGGATCAAGCATGTCCGTGCCAATTGATGACATTGGACTTCGTTGTTGTTACGCCGATTTGAGGAGTTTTGGTTGCTAGGAATGACAGGGTGTTCTATGTTCATGTTCTTATCGTTGCTAGTTTCGTTTTCGTTGTCACCATTGGGTCTATCTTGTTTCTGCTTGTTAAGTGTTCTAATGTTCATGTTCTTATCGTTGCTAGTTTTATTTTCGTTGTTACCATTGGGTCTATATTGTTTCTGCTTGTTAAGTGTTTTAATGTTCGTGTTCTTATCGTTGCTAGTTTCATTTTTGTTGTTACCATTGGGTCTATCTTGTTTCTGCTTGTTATGTGTTCTAATGTTCGTGTTCTTATCGTTGCTAGTTTCGTTTTCGTTGTTACCATTGGGTCTATCTCGTTCCTGCTTGCTAGGTGTTCTGGCGACACGAGGGTGCTGTTATAAGGCAAAGGAATTCGTAATCCGAATTCTGCCAGGTTCTTCACTATAGATGGATGTGACCTAACCGTACATACTTAGGATTTTTAGAGATGGTTAGCTGCAGGGTTCTGTCCTAATCGCTATTCAGCCCAGGGACATAAAATAAGGCGGAATCGCACGCTCTTAGTTTGCGGAATCCTAACTATAGATGATACTAACGTTCATATGGGACCATCATGGTCCATTCGTAAGGATCCCTAGCTTCCCGTGATTTACAGGATTTTCTCTAACGAGAAAATATTTTTTGGATTATGTTTTTAATTGACAAAAACGTTTTGTGATAATTCGATGCTTAAAGTTTATCGTGGAACGTACCAAAAGTTGTTGTAGGGTTCCTTGTCGTCTCCTCCTGTCTAGTTGTCGACTCCTTCGTTAGTCATCTCTGTTGGACAATCTCTCTTGAAATGTCTTGTTGCACCACACTTGTGACAAACGAGACTTACTTCTGGGTTGAGGGTTGGAGTGACGCATGGGGCCGGAACCCTACAGTAGCGGGAGGTGTGCCCCATCTTGTTGCACCTTTTACAACAAAATGTCTAGCAGGCTCCCCAACGATGGTATTTGCACTTTTTGCAGGGTGGATTGTTCCCAAGGTATGATTGTCTCGATGGGGGAGGAGTAGGGTTAGTAGGGGTAGGGACTGATCCTGCTTGTTGTCTTTTATTAAGCCTCTTAGTCGAACTGCCTCCTTTTCTGTTTCCAAACTTTTGTTTCTTGAGCTTAGGTTTAGGTTTTACGGTGCACTGACGTGTTGTCCTTCGTTGGCTTCCCTGGTTGTTGTTACGGTTCAATTTATCGATACTGTTTCCATTTTCATCCGTGCTGTTAATATTGAAGTATGTCTTGGCGGCTGCCACGACAGTTGTTACAGTGGCTTGGAAAGTGGCGGAGTCTATTCGTAGGGCCGGTGCACCGTCGGGGTACTGGTTATCTTCATGAGAAGACATGACTCTGCTGAACACGAAAAGTGAGCTTGTAAGTACTCGTAGTTAATTCCAAGTGGATTTACTCGTATAATCTTAAGGTACTGGTGCTAATTGTATCAACCTACATCCCCATGATGCAGTTATGGCATAGAGTGGAAACATATATTGCATGATGTTAAGTCCGTCAAATTAGCACATAGTTAGTAGTATAGTTGGCGGATTTGGTTGTATAGATTCTTGGAGGGCGTACACCTCTTGGTTTACTACTACTAGTTGCGATTAAAGGAATTATGAACCTAAGGCGAGTAGTGAGGTGATCCTCTTTTGGCGCACAAAGTGCTTGGCCATTTCACTTATACTATGGGTGCCCCCCCCCCCTTTTGTTTGTGTGTTCTTTACACTGCTAAGGCCGCCCTAGCCTTGATTACAATGAGTTGTGGTCTCCAAATGACCATTTCCTTGTTCAAAGAGTGTAGATGGTCTGTATAGTTTTATGGTCCTACTTGTGGGTTTCTTAAGGCATCTGGAATGGTGTTCTTGTCACTTGTGGGGGATTGGATTTTACATTGCCGTATACCGAGCCTCGTCTACGGTTTCCATTACTCCAAGACAGAGAGTTGGAAACCGGGAGTCAATTCGAGTTACTTGTGGCCCAAACGGAGGTGATGCTTGATTTGTGAGGGTGTTGGCTATTGGAGTTTGGTGCACGTCGATTGTGGATCGGGGTGTCTTTCGTGAAGGTACGCCCTAAATTGAATAGGAGCCAATTTCTTAACTTGTTTTTGCGTGGGTATCGTTCTGTTTCTAGGTATGTCTATTCCAGGAGTACCGATATGGGGTGTTTATGTATCTGGGAAGAGAAAGGTGAAAGGGTCTTCTTCTAATAGGAATAAGCTTGCTATGAGTTCCCTCGGCGCTTTCCTCCTCGTTTGGCCCTTAGTCGAAATCCTCCCTTTCACAATTCATCTCTTGGTATTCCTTAGGATCCACTTCTGGGTTTTTCCTCATGGACTTCTTCTGGTCTCTCCTTGCCCCATCCGTAATTTACCGTGAGAGGGTAGTAGAAGTCTTGGCGAGGAATTTCAACTACTTGTTTGTGCGAGAATCGAGGTACGAGATATACGGGGAAAATTTAGGTGTGGGAGGGGTTTATAGTATCCTAAAATACTCCTATAGTATTTTAAACATGATGTTCGATTCTAGTATTCTCTTGTACTGATAGTTGGTAGGTTTTAGGTTTGTTGCAACACCACCATCACTCCCAAGCACATGTTGGTCATATCTGAAATAAATATAGTTGATCAGGCTATATTTATCCCAAATATGATTACATAACTGTAGTTACTTTCGTTTTCTTCTCGTTATGATACTGTGTTAGTAGATATGTATACTTTTATAAAATACTTATCTTTTTAAAGTATATTGTTAAGAAAGAGTGTGTTTTAGTCCCATTGTATTTATAGTTGTATATCTTGTATGGCTAAATATAGCAGTTCACTATAAACAATGCTCTGATACCAATCTGTCACACCCCCGGACCAGACGGTGGAAACGTCCGGAGGCGGGTGACTACATTGTGCAGTATCATAACAATTGAATATAAATGAAACAGAGCAATCCAAACATCATACATTGAGATAACAAACTTACATTGTTTACATATTGTATTTGTCCTTCGAATTAGACAAAAGAGACATAAGCAGAAAATTCCAAACTACAGCTAAATAGTCCTGCATCCGTGTCCCTTGTTACCTGTTTACTAGATCCCTGAGAATACAAGTCGTTTTGAAAAGCGCCAACTAAAAAGTTGGTGAGTTCATAAGCATTTTTGTATAAAATCGTTTACACTTGTTTAGAATCGTTCTTATTGTACTTTCAAAAAATCCGATATTTTCTATGAAATCGTTTGAAGCCTTGCTTTGAAAGTAGTGAAATTTATAAAGGCGAGCAGTGTTCGAGAATAGTTCTTTTGAATAGTAATAGTCAACTGTTTCCATAAAATCTCCTATTTTCAAAAAGAGAATATGGTTGAAAATCTTGTTCTTCTTATCGAGTAAAATTGAGTGTGCATTCTAGTTTATCGTTATCGAAATCGTAGAAAATCGTATTCTCCAGAAAATCCTATATTTTTTGCTATAAATATTCGTAAGTTCTATTTCCAACTGTGTATATGTGTGGGTTAGTTTATCGTTTTCAAAATCGTTTACAAACGTTTTCCATAAAGTCCTACGCTTTTTAATTTGTAAAATAGCAGTATTTAGACTCTATACTTGTTAGGTGAAAGAATCAACATGGCGATTGTGGACATTCTACGCAATGAAAAAGGACAGTCGACGCAACAAATGTGGACCATCACCTATCATGTGTAGGACAGTCAACACAACATGCCAAAATTTATTTATGAGGTTTTTCCTTGCATAAATTTCTATATAACATAACATATTCTAGTGAGTCGTTATAACCATACTAATCTGACGGAATGCCTCTTTTGGCGTTTCTCAGGCGCCCTCGTTTTGGAAAAGACATTTGTCACCCTAGACTGGCCTGTCTAGCTGTAGCGAACAACGAAGGTGTGGGGTGTCAACCCCGTATAGATCTATACACAAATTCCCGCTCTCCCTCCAGGAGACTTTGGCTATAACACCTTACAGGACTTTAGACGTACACTAATATTTTTATATTTAGGTACTTTTCAGATTTGTCTGACTAGAATATTAACAACCTTTTGAGCAATCGTTAGAGATCCATTATTTGTTAGATAAATAATGAAATTCGTACTCATTGAATAGAAATGTCGTTCTCGTTCCATATCGTTGATTGTGCTCGTTAACTGGGTGCTCGTGTTCGTTCCGTTTCGTTTATTGAAAAATAAGCCATTTTGAACGTTTAACATAATGACCCAACATTATCGGAATTGACAAAAATGGGCTTTCCTTTCTATAAATTGTCGGCTCAGACCCATATATGTCAAGAGAAAAAGTGTCAAGTTATAATTTGTGTAAATTTATAACTGCAGGTTATGACACGCATTTTCTGTTTTATGACATGTGGAATATTACTTATGTTCCTGAAGGTTTTACGACAGCAGTTTATGACATGCAAATTATTTTGTCATGAAAACTATGTTTTCGTATACTTTTCTTGATAAAATTATTTATAGTAAATATTTATAAATAATCACAAATAGTTTGGTTGATCTGAAAAAAAAAAGTCATGAGGATGACATAATTTTTCCAAGATAACCCTTGTATTTCTGTTTGGGAAAAAGTGATCCAAAATATTATTATTTCCATAATTTAATCACTTTTCAAATATTTTGTCTCACAACTTGTTTAAGTAAATCTTGAAGCAAAACCTTATAGTTGTTGTTATAAAAATTCGTGACTTATACTTGGTAACATACTAGTTCTTGTTTCCAAACGTGATTTATGAGATATTATGACGACCCGGAACTTCTACCTTGTACAATTAGTCAATTCTATCAATGTTAAACTCGATTCTGCTACCTTTTAGCACCGTTTAAGGGTTCGTTTAAGTGTTCGAAGCTTGAGTACAACCAATGTTGAGATTAGGGATGAGTTATCAAGTCGTAAAGTAGCAAAATCGGGCCATACACTCTCTTAGGAGGAGTGTACGGCCGCACACATGGGTGTACGGCCGTACACCCCCTCATGGCCGCACACTCACCCCTATATATATGGGTAGACCCCTTTCCTTCATTCCTTTCTAATCTTGGTTGCAAACAACTGCTTTCTCTCTCAAGTTTCTTCAACCGTGAACTCTTCAAGGCTTCAAAAACGTGAGTATTCCATCCTTTAGCTTGCTATACTTGGAAGACCTCTTGATCTAAGCTTTGATTCATCTAGATTCATCATGTTCTTCATCCTTTAAAGGAGTATGGCCGCACACCTTCATAAGGGTGGTCGTACACTCCTTAAAGGCCCTCCAAAGTGAGAGTTTGACCCCTATCTTCTAGTTGGACATGACCCTAGCCTTGTTTCACCTTAAAGTCGACACGTGGAAGACGGGATGCACGTTGCTAAGTTCTCGGGGTAACTGGAGTTTGTATGCTATGGGACCGATCCTTGGGAGGATCTCGAATGGTCCAATGTACCTTGGATTTATCTTTCCACGCTTTTCGAAGCGTATCATGCCTTTCCAGGGTGAGACCTTCAAAAGGACACGGTCATCAACCTGGAACACCAAAGGTTTTCGTCTTTTGTCGGCATAGCTCTTTTGTCTATCTCTTGATGCTTTCAGTCGTTCTCAGATTTGTACGATCTTTTCAGTCGTTTCTCGGATGATTTCAGGACCCGTGAGAGTGCTGTCGGGGGCTTGACCCTTGACTAGCTGCGTGTCACCCACCTCAGCCCAACATAGAGGGGATCTACACTTACGGCTGTAGAGGGCTTCAAACGATGCAGCCTTGATGCTGGTATGGTAGATGAGTGTCCCACGACATGCCAAAATCGATGACACAGGCTCTCAACATATCTTCTAATGTCAGAATTGTTCTCTCACTCTGTCCATCTGTCTGTGGATGATAAGCCGTGCTCATATCCAGCTTAGTTCCAAGAGCCTTCTGTAGTGATTTCCAGAATCTCGAGGTAAACCTGCTATCTCGATCGTAGATAATGGATACAGGCACCCCATGAAGGTGAACTATTTCTCGAATGTAGATCCGTTTGAGTCTCTCCATTTTGAAGTTTTCTTTGATTGGCAGGAAGTGGGCGGATTTAGTCAGTCGATCGACAATTACCCAGATGGCCTCGTGCCCACTTGGTGATCTGGGTAACTTAGTGATAAAATCCATTGTAATCATTTCCACGGGGGGATGATGTGACAACCCGGAATGTTACACCCCAAAACCGGAACGGCGGAAACGTTTGGGGGTGGAGGACGTCATGTACAGTATCATAACAATGCAAAGTAGTAAATAAGCAACAACATCATCCATTGCATTAATAGTATAATTTCATACAAGTTTGTTCTTTAATAGTAATAAGACACCAAAAATGAATAATCAAAATAAAAGACGAGTCTTGAACATTGCTCCGTCTTCTCAAAATCTGTCATCGGTACCTGTCTACTGGTGACCTGAGAATACAAGTTATTTTGAAAGCGGTATTCAACATTTAAGCTAGTGAGTTCATAAGTATTTAGTGTCAATGTTTGTATAAGTTTGATGAAAATGTTTGTAAATGTTCAATGTAAATGTTTGTATATGTTTGAAAAACTCCTAGAAAATCCTATATTTTCTACTACTATTAAAAAGTAGTCTTCTACCAAGACTCGACTGTTTTGTATGTTTGTTTCTCTGTAAAAGTGGAAGCTTTTCCCAAATATGACTATCGTTACCAGAATATAGTTTTATATTACCCTTTATGTGAGAAGATCACAATTTGAATATAATGGGAAAAATGTATGTGTACTGCAGTATTATTTGTATTAACTACTGAAGTAATAACTACCGTAAAACCAATGGTTTAATTAAGGCAAAATGTGATAAGATTGTTACCATACTAAACCGACTATAACACGACGATGAAAGATGTCGGAAGAAATGACATTTGGCACCCGTAGACTTGCAAGTCCCACTGTAGCGAACAACAAGGTGTAGGATAGTCAATCCAGTATAGATCTATACGCAAACTCACGCTCTCCCTCCAAGAGATTCTGGTTACAAAACGTGACATAACGAAATGGTCGATGTGTCATGAAGTAGTATCTCACATTATGTTATCTCTGAATCTTGTTATAGTATACTTGTTATAGTAATAATATTCTATGTATAGTATTCTCTGTATAGTATCCTTTGTATACTATTCTCTGTCTAGTATTCTCTGTTATAGTATTCTCTATTATTGTATTCTCTGTTATAGTATTCTCTGTTATTGTATTCTCTGTTATAGTGTTATCTGTTATAGTATTCTCTGTTATAGTATTTGTATATGATAGTATTCTCCTAAACTATACCTATTATAGTTTACCAGTAATTTCTGTAGTTGGAATGAAAGAAGGTATGCCTTTGCTACCCAAAGGTACGGAACTGATTGATAGTACTTTTATATCTACATATGTATACATAATATATAATTGATATTTAAACGACCTTCGGACAAATAACCGATACTTTCAGGCCACATCCAAACAAGGAAAAGGAAATTAAGCGAGTTATCAGTCCTAAGTCCTTTAAACATTACTTATATAACTATACATATATAGACATGCATTTGACAATATATAAGTTTAAAAAGAAGTTTTGTAAAACATTTGAAGAGTTTAATAATAAATATTGATGACTTGATGTCAATTTATAAAACGATTTAAAAGTAGTTTGATTGATAATACAGTTTGAAAGTATAAGAAATCCTTTGTTTGAAACACAGTTTGAAGTATATGAAACCCTTTGTTTGAAAGGGTTTGTTTAAGTGTTCTAAGCTTGAGTACAACCAAGGTTGAGATTAGGGATGAGTTATCAAGTCGTAAAGTAGCAAAATCGGGCCATACACTCTCTTAGGAGGAGTGTACGGCCGCACACATGGGTGTACGGCCGTACAACCCCTCATGGCCGCACACTCACCCCTATATATATGGGTAGACCCCTTTCCTTCATTCCTTTCTCCTCTTGGCTGCGCACTACTCCTTTCTCTCTCAAGTTTCTTCAACCGTGAACTCTTCAAGGCTTCAAAAACATGAGTATTCCATCCTTTAGCTTCCTATCCTTGGAAGACCACTTGATCTAAGCTTTGATTCATCAAGATTCATCATGTTCTTCATCCTTTGAAGGAGTACGGTCGCATACCTTCATAAGGGTGGCCGTACACTCCTTAAAGACCCTCCAAAGTGAGAGTTTGACCCCTATCTTCTAGTTGGACATGACCCTAGCCTTGTTTCACCTTAAAGTCGACATTTTGGGCATAAACATGAAGGGTGTACGGCCGCACACCCCTTTGTACGGCCACACACACCTCTTAGGGCCGCAAACCCACCTTGTTGATCATTTTAGGCCTCAAACTTGCATTACATCTTAGCATGGGACATAAAACACTTCCTTGATGCTTCTTAGGGCCTTGAAACACCTCAACATACACACTTTTTCATGAGTGTACAGCGGTACACTCGTGGGCCGCACACCCATGGCCGTACACACCCCTAGGGTGGTCGTACACCTCCTTCACTCAATCCCATATGGTTCTAACACTTAGTTCAAGTGTTTCCAAGTCCTTATGGTGTTTTCCTATCATTTCTAGTCGAGAAATACCCTAATTTGACTCCTATATGTGTTACTACGTGTTAAATAGGATCCATTTGTGTTCAACGCTGCACTTGACACTCAGCATCTTGTATCGATCCTTCATACAAACCACTCACTCGAGGTGAGTTCATACCCCTACGCTTTTACAATTTTTAAACGTTTTCAGGGGGAATACAAGCCAAACACAAATGCTTTTGTGAACTAATACAAAAGAACTTTTAACAAGTATAAAACTTATGCAATTGATACAGACAAACGATTTTCTTAATTGTATAAAATATTTGGATATTTTATCCCTTTTGTACCATGTTGAGCATAAGGGACGTTTTCAACTTACAACCAAAAATTGCATAGTTTTTCAGATTCATTATTCACATCATCTACACTATACATGCAAACTATAATAGATATAGTTTGCGGTTTTCACTACATAAGTTTTACGAATTTAGAGTTATTCACTACTAAACATATAAACTATGGCAGATTTAGTTTATGGTATACATCACTACAAGGGCATGGCATTTCATAATTATTTAAGTATAAATATTACTGTATACAGTATTCAACGGATTCAACTACAAGGGAACACTACATAATTACATGTAAACTAGATTATACAACATTGTGAGGCTCTACTTCAAAACTGTACCCTTAGGTGTACAGAATTAAATCCTATCATGGTATAACCAGAGTCTCCTGGTGGGAGAGCGTGAGATTTGTGAATAGATTTATTCGGGATTGACAATCCCACACCTGAACTGCTAGCTACAGTTAGGCAGGCATGCCTGGGGTGACAAATGTCATTTAACTAACGCCTAAAGAATGTTGTAAAGGTCACTAGGTCATATCAAGTATGGTTATACGACTCACAATAAGTATAAACTAACCTTTGTTTACGGATTTTCATTCTTCAATAGTTTTATTTTAAGTAATAAAACATATTACACATACTGGTGGTAGCCAGGGTTTTTCAAACAGGACATTCAATACGATGATTTTCATTAAGAATACATACATACTATGATTAGCATTAACTAGACATACAAACTAGTATTTTCACATGCTACAACAGACTTCAGTAACGAACATTCAAAACTACAGACAGAACTGATATTACCACACTTTCACTAAAGAAAAATTGGATTTTCTTGGAAACATATTGTCACACCCCCAAACCGAAACAGCGGAAACGTTCTGGGGCGGAGGACGTCATGTCAAGTATCACAACACGTGCATTATAGTAATCAAAGTACAACAACCATTGCATTAATAGTATAAGTTTTTACATAGGTTACATTTAGCAACAACATCAAAAATAGATATAGAGAATAACATAAGATGCAGCTCGGTACAAGGCTGACTTCGCAAAAGCTCCCGAAGTGTACCTGTCTACTGACGACCTGAGAATACAAGTTATTTTGAAAGAGAGGATCAACATTTTAATGCTGGTGAGTTCATAAGTATTTTAATGACATTGATATAAATACATGTTTTTCCTCAAAATAATCTCATTAGATGATGGTGATAAGAGCTTATAAAGTATTTGAATTCCTTACAGAAAATCCTATATTTTCTAATAAAAGTAGTCTTCTACCAAGACTCGACTGTTTCATGTTTAAAAGAATGAGTTCCTCTACTAAAAGCAGTCTTCTACCAAGACCCGACTGTTTTGAGTTTAAAAGAATGAGTTCCTCTACTAAAAGCAGTCTTCTACCAAGACCTGACTGTTTTGTAACATCCGGATTTCCAGGTATTATGTTTGATTATTTATTCTTTTTAGTAAAAGGGAGGGACTCGACGAGTTGAGGCGTAGACTCGTCGAGTAGGATCGCGTGTGCTGACTGGATTAATGAACGGACTCGACGAGTCGGAAAGGATGGACTCAACGAGTCCGCGTTGTGGATTGAAACCCTAATTCTCGCGGTCTGTGCCCTATTTAAAGGCCTTTATGGCCTCCATTTGCGGCCACTTCACCCCTGAGAAACCCTAGAGAGCAGAGAGATCGTTTGTGGTGCAAGAGGAAGGCTAATTCACCATTTCTTGTGTGTTTTAACAAGAAGGAAGGAGGTAGAACAAGCTAAGCGGGTTGAGGAGCTTGGATCCACTTCTATTTGATCAGAGGAAGCTGTTGGAGGTAACAATCTGTGCCATTCTCGTGTTTATAATGATTCTAGTGAAATCTACGGTTTTCTTTATGCCTCTTTTAGTTGAATCTGGAGTATGTGAGGTCCCAAGGCGAGATGGTTCATAGATCTGGACCTTGAGAGGTCTATAGAGTCCTTACCACTCTGTTTTATGCCATACCTTTTGAGTTATGAGCCTAGGAGGTCATTTTAGAGGTTATTTCACCAAAAGAAGCTTTGGGTGTGTTGTTTGTGTACCAAGATTCGACCTTTACGTGATTAGCATGCTTGGGAAGGTCAGATCTATAGACTAGAGAAGCAGATCTGACCTTAGAAGGTCATTTGAGTATGAACATGGAAGCAACTCGCCGAGTTCATAAGTGGACTCGACGAGTCGAGTCGGGGTTGCCCCGCGATTCGTGACAGGAGGAACCCGTCGAGTGGAAGGATGACTCGACGAGCCAAGAGAGGCGAGAAGGATTCAGAGGACCCGCATGGACTCGCCGAGTCGCCCGTGTGCACTCGACGAGTCGGGTCAAAGTTTGATCGTTGACTTTCGTTGACCTTAGGGTTCTGGTCAAGACTGATTCAAGAGAGTTCAGGGAGGGGTAGAATGGAATTCTACCCAATCTTTAGAGATGAGACTATGAGAGAGTATTGATCGGGGATGTTATTTAAATGATAGGAGGAGGCTAGGTCGGGACGTTGATCACGAGAGTTATCCGACTTCATTGAGGTGAGTCTTATCACTATACTGTACCTGGAAGGGTACCTATGTGTGACCGGAAGGTCTTATATGCTATGAGATGTATGTGGTGTATGTTGTTATGTGATATGTATGTGATATGAATGTTATGTATGATAAGGACCGGAAGGTCAAGATGATATGGACCGGAAGGTCGGGAGGTTACGGACCGGAAGTTCGATACGGGTAGGACCGGAAGGTCTACCGGGATTCGGGACGGAAGTCCCCTGAGACACTTGGATCGGAAGATCCTACAGAGTTATGGCCTGGAAAGGCGTATGTGTTGTATGTGGTATATTGGGGAGCTCACTAAGCATTTATGCTTACAGTTGTTGTGTTATGTGTTTCAGGTACTAGCGAGGATCGCGGGAAGGCGTCGGCATGATCCGTACACACTCATAGAGATTATGTTTTGAGATTCTGGGATTTGTTTGTTATGATGACATTGGATACAGTTTGTTTGATATAGTTTTTGATGATTGAAAATATGAATTAAAAATATGAATTAAAAATGAAAAATTGTTTTGAAAATTTACGTTCTTACATGTTTCATGTTTAAAAGAATGAGTTCCTCTACTAAAAGCAGTCTTCTACCAAGACCCGACTGTTTTGAGTTTAAAGAGCATTTTCCCAAATGTTACTATCATTATCAAAATATAGTTTTACATTATCGTTTTATATCAAAAACGTTCTAAGTTTAATGTATTAGGGAAAATATTATAGTACCGTAGTTTTATATGTAGAAACTACCGTGGTACTAATTACCTTAAGGCCATGAATTATAAGGTAAATGTGAAGATATTGGTAACCATACTGATTGATGGATGTAAACACGACGTTCTGCTGGCGTCGAAATAAATGTTACATTTGTCACCCCTTGGCTTGGTCGGTCGGGACTGTAGCTAGCAGTCAGGATGTGGGATGGTCTATCCCGTATAGATCTATACACACAATGCCCGCTCTCCCTCCAGGAGACTCTGGTTACCAACTCGACAACGGTGAAATCCGCGTCATGAGGATGTATCTCGTTCTCGATTTGCTATATACATTTCTTTTTACTAAAAGTACATGTTTTAGAATATTGATATAGCTAGTTTCTCTTCATAAACGTTATTGTTGGTTTCTAAACTATACCTACTATAGTTTACTTAAGAGGTTATCTAGGTACCTTTGCTACTCAAAGGCGCTGAACTGGAGTAAGAGTTTTAATATCTAAACAGATATACATAATATATAACTAGGACTTCAACGACACTCGGACAAATAACCGGATACTCTAAGTCCACAACCAAACAAGGAACAGGAAATAAAGCGGGCTATCAGTCCTAAGTCCTTCAAACCCTACTTATATAACTATATCCATATAGACATGAATCTAACAAGAATATAAATTTAAAAGACTTTGATAAAAGTTTAGTAATTTAAAAAGAGATTTGAAAACCTTTAGCTTGATAAAACAGTTTAACATGTGAAAACCTATTTGATTGACAGTTATTAATCACATGCGATTGATATAATAACTTAATAGTTCAACTTGTATTCCCCCCATAAAAGCATTTAAAATCATTTCAAAGGTTGATTAAGGGGTATGAACTCACCTGAAGTGAGTAACTCGAAAGAAAGATTGATATAGGATCGTCGGGTGTCGAATGAAGTCGTGAGAACAATCGGATCCTAGTTTAACATGTAATAACACATAAATGAATACACTTAGGGTATATAACCACTAATAGACACATGGACACACCTTAGGGACATGGAAACACTTAGAATTAAGTGTTACAAACACCTATTGAGGTCCCTAAATGAGTGTAGGGCCTTAGATTTGAGTGTAAGGCCACCAAACTCGACTTTTATGTGTGTGCGGCCAGGTGTACGGCTAGGGTGTGCGGCCAGGCCTGTGTGCGGCCATACATGGGAGTGTGTGGCCGTACATAGGAGTGTGCGGCCGTACACTCTTCATGCATGCACAAAATGTCGATTTCCGGGTGTTTTCAAAGCTAATACCAAGTCCAACTAGCAAATGAAGGCCAACTCTTCACTTTGGAGAGTCTTTGAGGTGTGTACGGCCACCTTATGAAGGTGTGCGGCCGTACACCATCAAGTGACGAAGAACACGAAGAACATGATGAGTTTTAAGCTTAGATCGAGGTGTCTTACCACTATAACAAGCTGACTGATGGAGTAATTCACGTTCTTTAGGCCTTTAGAGTGTTCTTGGATGAAGTTTTTAGAGAGAGAAAGTAGAGAGAGAAAGTAGAGTGCAGCCAAAATGGGAAAGGAGTGAATGAAGGGGTCTCCTCCAATATATACGGTTGGGTGTGCGGCTGGGATGGTGTACGGCTGGCTGTGTGCGGCTGGCTGGCCGCACACTCGGGTGTGCGGCCGCACACACCTTGCTTGGTGTGTTTGGCCCGATTTTGTGATGCTACACACATTCTAACCCTTCCCAAGACTCATATCTAGGTTATACTAAGCCTATAACACTCATATAGACCCACAATTTCGTTATAAGATAGCCAAAACGAAGGCTGACACTCGGCTGAGTTGAATAGCTGAACTTTACAAGACAAGGATTTTCGGGTTGTCACACATATAAACATTTTACAGATTTATTATCAGGTTTTCACTACAAAACATCGTTTATGAACTCACCATCTTTATGCTGATACTTTTTAAAAACTGCTAGTATTCTCAGGAAATCAGTAGACTGGTATATCCTGAAGTTTTGAGAAGTTGGAGCAACTAAAGTCATGTCTTTATATTCTTACTTACACTTTTGATGTATTCAGACAAAGTTTTAAACAGATGTAAACCTTTTTCATATATATTCGATGTAATGGTTGTGTTTACTATGATTGCTATGATACAATGGTTGTGATACTATACATGACGTCATCCACCCCCGAACGTTTCCGCCGTTCCGGTTTGGGGGTGTGACAGATTGGTAGAGCCATTGTTTATAGTGAACTAAGTATACCGAACCTTAAATGGTATACAACTATAAACACTAAGGGGCTGAAGCGCTCTGAACTAAAAGTATACTTTTTAAAATATAAGTATTTTATAAGAAGTATACGAGTATACATATGCACCAGAAACGGTAACATACGTAGAAACAAAGCAAAAGTATTTGGATGTTGGAGACTGCGGTTAAACCTGGGCAGTTATGTAATCATGTCTAGGGTCGATATAGCCTGATCAACTATATTTATTCGAGACATGACTAACATGTGCTTGGGAGTGACTGTGGTGTTGCAACAAGCCAAAAACTTACCAAGCATACATACATCAGATATCGGTAGAACAAAAACATACAACTTAAAAACACTATAGGAGTATTTTAGCTAGCTCCGAATACAGCATAGAGATTCATTCCAAGTGTTGCTACATATTTCTTCTTAGCGATAGTTACTTGCATTAGTAACCCTTCCCTATATATCGCTTCGTAGAACATTTTATCTATCAGGATGAGATATATCTTGTTTCATATATCTTGATTTAAAATTTATGGGACTTATCATCCTCTTCTTCCTGATTGTTCTAGAACAAGATGCCTCCCCGAAGAAGACCCACCAGAAGGAACAACGACACTCCGCCACCTCCACCTCCTCAGTTTGATCCTGTTATGTTCCAGGCAGCAGTTACAGTCGCCGTGACTGCAGCAATGGCACAAGTAAACTCTGGTGGATCTGGAAGTGGTACTCATTCCCAGAACCTTGGTGATCAGGGACATCAGAAGGAGTGTTCCTACAAACACTTCATGAATGCCAAACCCAAGTCCTTCGACGACAATGGAGGTGTTATTGCCCTGACCCGATGGTTTGAGAAGATCGAATCCATCTTCGAAATTTACGTCTGTTCCAAAGCAAACAAGGTGAAGTTTGCCGCCTGCACCTTCACCGACAGAGCATTGACCTGGTGGAATGGTCAAGTCAAATCTCCAACCCTGCCAGTGGCTAATGCCATGGGTTGGGAAAGTCTGAAGGAACTCATGCTTGCGGAATACTGCCCGAGGGGCGAGGTGCAAAAGTTAGAGCACAAGCTCTGGAACCTGAAGATGAAGGGTTCCGACATTGCTGGCTAAACCGCTAGATTCTGTGATCTGGCTCTCCTCTGTCCGGGAATGGTCACCCCAGAAAGCAAGAAAATTGAGAGGTGCATCTGGCGACTGACGCCCCCAACCAAAGGAAATGTCTTGGCTGCTAGGCCCACTACATTTGATAGCGCCAAGTGTCTGGCGCAGACTCTGATAGATCATGGGGTCGATCTTGATAAGGTAACAACTGTTCCCGAGCCACAAAAGGAGAGTGGTGGGAAGAAGAAGAAATTTTGGAACAAGCGAAAGGGGCAGTCTTCGCAGGAGCCCTCCAAGAAATAGCAAACAATGGCAGTTCATGCTGCTACTACTCCTGCTGCTGCTCCAGCTGCTGTTCCAACCACTCAAGCTCCTACCGGTGGTTATGATGGTACTCTTCCAAAGTGCAACAAGTGTAACTTTCATCATCACGGAACCTGCCGTGATCTGCAATGCAACAGCTCTAATAAGAGGGGACACACAACTCGATTCTGCAAGGCACCAGTCCAACCAACCAATCAGGCTCCTGGGGCGGGTGCTGGTCAAGCCTGTTATGGCTGTGGAGAGGTTGGGCACTTCAAAAGAAACTGCCCCAAGGCAACAACAGCGGGCAACACAGGGAGGGTACTAACTATGGGCCAGGAGGAAGCGGTCGCTGATCCTACCTTTGTTACGGGTACGTTCCTCCTTGACAACTCTTATGCATGCATTCTTTTCAATTCTGGTGAGGAGAGGAGTTTTGTTAGTCATACATTCAAACATCTACTTAAACGTAAATCCCAACCTTTAACCGAAACATTTACCGTCAAAATGGCTAACGGAAAGAAAGAGAGCACTAACGACATATTCATAGGCTATACTCTTACCCTGAACGATCACTCTTTTCCCAGCGATCTGATGCCCATTTCCATAAAGAGCTTCGTTGCTAATATCGGCATGGATTGGTTGAGCCCCAATTGTGCTGATATCCTTTGCTACGAGAAAGCCATCCGTCTCAAACTTCCCTCTGGCAAAGCCCTCACTATTTTCGGTGATAAACTCAGTTCGAACCTTCGTATCATTTCATGCATCAAAGCTCAGAAGTATCTACGGAAGGAGTGTCATGCATTCCTAGCTCATGTTGTTGATGAAACGCAAAAAGTTAAGGACCTCGAGAGCATCCCCGAAGTCTGCAACTTTCCTGATATCTTCCCCGAAGATCTTCCAGGGATTCCTCCCGAACGCCAAGTTGTGTTTCGTATCGACTTAATCCCCGGAGCTACTCCTGTAGCTAAATCTCCCTACCGTCTAGCGCCGACAGAAATGCAAGAGTTATCCAGCCAGCTCAATGAGCTGATCAGCAAAGGATTCATAAGGCCGAGTTCCTCACCTTGGGGAGCCCCGATCTTATTCGTGAAGAAGAAAGATGGATCCTTCCGGATGTGCATTGACTATTGAGAACTGAACAAGCTAACCATCAAGAACCGTTATCCCTTACCCAGAATCGACAACCTCTTTGAGCAACTTCAGGGAGCCAGCTATTTCTCGAAGATAGACCTTAGATCAGGATACCATCAGTTATGAGTTCACGAGAACGATGTTCCCAAAACGGCATTCCAAACTCGTTACGGACACTACGAGTTCGTAGTAATGCCCTTCGGTCTAACCAACGCACCGGTAGTATTCATGGACCTGATGAATCGGGTGTGCCGCCCTTTCCTAGAGAAGTTCGTGATCGTGTTCATTGACGATATACTTGTCTATTCGTGGAGCGAAGATGATCATAAACAGCACTTGAGGCTAGTGTTATAAACATTAAGGGCAGAGAAGTTGTATGCAAAGTTCTCAAAGTGTGAGTTCTGGATCAGGAAGGTAACTTTCCTTGGTCATGTGGTTAGCGAGGAAGGCATACACGTGGACCCATCCAAAATCAAAGCGATTGAGAATTGGTCAACACCAAAGACACCCATAGAAATCCGCTAATTCTTGGGTCTCACGGGCTACTATCGCAGGTTTATCCAAAACTTCTCCAGAATCGCTAAGCCTTTAACCACCATGACACAGAAAGGTGTAACCTTTAGTTGGGGAGACAAGCAAGACACTGCGTTTCAAACATTGAAGCAGAATCTATGCAGCGCACCTATCTTGTCCCTGCCCGAAGGGACGGAAGACTTCGTTGTCTACTGCGATGCATCCAATCAGGGCCTTGGTTGTGTGCTAATGCAGCGAGGAAAGGTTATTACCTATGCCTCGAGGCAGTTGAAAACAAACGAAGTCAATTACACAACTCACGGTCTAGAGTTGGGAGCAGTGGTCTTCGCGCTAAAGATCTGGAGACATTATCTCTACGAAACCAAGTGCACTGTTTTCACCTACCATAAGAGTCTACAGCATATCTTCGATCAGAAAGAGCTAAACATGAGACAGCGGCGATGGGTAGAGCTACTAAGTGACTATGAGCGCGAAATACGCTACCATCCCGGTAAGGCCAATATGGTAGCGGATGACCTCAGCCGAAAAGAGTATTCAGGTCATAAAGTGAAGGCACTAACAATGACCATCCATTCTCATTTATCCGCACAAATTAGAGAGGCTCAGCTGGAAGCCCTAAAGCCAGAAACATGTTGGATGAAGCTCTAAGAGGAATGGAAAAGAACTTAGAGGTCTAGGGAGACGAAGTTTACTACTTCGTGAACCGGATCTAGACCCCAAAGTACGGTGGTTACAGGGAGGTTGTTATGAACGAAGCTCACAACACCAGATACTCTGTTCACCCAGGTTCAGATAAGATGTATCTGGATCTCAAACGACTATATTGGTGGCCGAACATGAATGCAGAGATCGCTACTTTCGTGGGCAAGTGCCTGACTTGCGCCAAGGTGAAGGTAGAATATCAAAAGCCATCAGGTTTACTTCAGCAGCCAGGAATACCTGAGTGGAAGTGGGAAATGATTACAATGGATTTTATCACTAAGTTACCCATATCTCCGAGTGGTCACGACGTCATCTGGGTAATTGTCGATCGACTGACTAAATTCGCCCACTTCCTGCCAATCAAAGAAAACTTCAAAATGGATAGACTCAAACGGATCTACATTCGAGAAATAGTTCGCCTTCATGGGGTGCCTGTATCCATTATCTACGATCGAGATAGCAGGTTTACCTCAAGATTCTGGCAATCACTACAGAAGGCTCTTGGAACTAAGCTGGATATGAGCACGGCTTATCATCCACAGACAGATGGACAGAGTGAGAGAACAATTCAGACATTGGCATGTCGTGGGACACTCATCTACCCTTGGTCGAATTTTCTTACAACAACAGCTACCATACTAGCATCAAGGCTGCGTCGTTTGAAGCCCTCTACGGCTGTAAGTGCAGATCCCATCTATGCTGGGCTGAGGTGGGTGACACGCTGCTAGTCAAGTTTCAAGCCCCCGACAACACTCTCACGGGTCCTGAAATCATCCGATAAACAACTGAAAAGATCATACAAATCCGAGAACGACTGAAAGCATCAAGAGATAGAAAAAAGAGCTACGTCGATAAAAGACGAAAACCTTTGGAGTTCCAGGTTGGTGACCGTGTCCTTTTAAAGGTCTCACCCTGGAAAGGCATGATACGCTTCGGAAAGCGTGGAAAGCTAAATCCAAGGTACATTGGACCATTCGAGATCCTCGCAAGGACCGGTCCCGTAGCATACAAACTCCAGTTACCCCCGAGAACTTAGCAACGTGCATCCCGTCTTCCACGTGTCGAATTTAAAGAAGTGTCTGTCCGATGAGACACTTGTGATTTCCTTCGATGAGATCGAACTAGACAAGAGCTTACACTTCGTGGAGGAACCAGTTGAACTCATGGACCGGGAAGTCAAACGAACGAAACAAAGTCGCAACCCGATAGTGAATATTCGCTGGAATGCCAAGCGATGACTTGAATTCACTTGGGAGCGTGAGGATTCAATGAAACAGAACAACCCGTATCTTTTTCCAAGTCCATGATTTGTATTTCTATCCTTGAATTTCGGGACGAAATTCCCACTAACAGGGGGATGATGTGACAACCCGGAACTTCTACCTTGTACGATTAGTCAATTCTATCAATGTTAAACTCGATTCTGTTACCTTTTAGCACCGTTTAAGGGTTTGTTTAAGTGTTCTAAGCTTGAGTACAACCAAGGTTGAGATTAAGGATGAGTTATCAAGTCGTAAAGTAGCAAAACCGGGCCATGCACTCTCTTAGGAGGAGTGTACGGCCGCACACATGGGTGTACGGACGTACACCCCCTCATGGCCGCGCACTCACCCCTATATATATGGTTAGACCCCTTTCCTTCATTCCTTTCTCCCCTTGGCTGCACACTACTCCTTTCTTTCTCAAGTTTCTTCAACCGTGAACTCTTCAAGGCTTCAAAAACATGAGTATTCCATCCTTTAGCTTGCTATACTTGGAAGACCTCTTGATCTAAGCTTTGATTCAGCAAGATTCATCATGTTCTTCGTCCTTTGAAGGAGTACGGCCGCACACCTTCATAAGGGTGGCCGTACACTCCTTAAAGGCCCTCCAAAGTGAGAGTCTGACCCCTATCTTCTAGTTGGACATGACCCTAGACTTGTTTCACCTTAAAGTCGACACATGGAAGACGGGATGCACGTTGCTAAGTTCTTGGGGTAACTGGAGTTTGTATGCTACGGGACCGATCCTTGCGAGGATCTCGAATGGTCCAATGTACCTTGGATTTAGCTTTCCATGCTTTCCGAAGCGTATCATGCCTTTCCAGGGCGACACCTTCAAAAGGACACGGTCATCAACCTGGAACTCCAAAGGTTTTCGTCTTTTGTCGGCGTAGCTCTTTTGTCTATATCTTGATGCTTTCAGTCGTTCTTGGATTTTTACGATCTTTTCAGTCGTTTCTCAGATGATTTCAGGACCCGTAAGAGTGTTGTCGGGGGCTTGACCCTTGACTAGCTGCGTGTCACCCACCTCAGCCCAGCATAGAGGGGATCTACACTTACGGTCGTAGAGGGCTTCAAACGATGCATCCTTGATGCTGGTATGGTAGCTGTTGTTGTAAGAAAATTCGACCAAGGGTAGATGAGTGTCCCACGACATGCCAAAATCGATGACACAGGCTCTCAACATATCATCCAATGTCTGAATTGTTCTCTCACTCTGTCCATCTGTCTGTGGATGATAAGTCGTGCTCATGTCCAGCTTAGTTCCAAGAGCCTTCTGTAGTGATTTCCAGAATCTCGAGGTAAACCTGCTATCTCGATCGTAGATAATGGATACAGGCACCCCATGAAGGCGAACTATTTCTCGAATGTAGATCCGTTTGAGTCTCTCCATTTTGAAATTTTCTTTGATTGGCAGGAAGTGGGCGGATTTAGTCAGTCGATCGACAATTACCCAGATGGCCTCGTGCCCACTTGGAGATTTGGGTAACTTAGTGATAAAATCCATTGTAATCATTTCCACAGGGGGGGTGATGTGACAACCCGGAATGTCACACCCCAAAACCGGAATGGCGCAAACGTTCGGGGGTGGAGGATGTCATGTACAGTAGCATAACAATGCAAAGTAGTAAATAAGCAACAACATCATCCATTGCATTAATAGTATAATTTCATACAAGTGTGTTCTTTAATAGTAATAAGACACCAAAAATGAATAATAAAAATAAAAGACGAGTCTTGAACATTGCTCCGTCTTCTCAAAACCTGTCATCGGTACCTGTCTACTGGTGACCTGAGAATACAAGTTATTTTGAAAGCGTAGATCAGCATTTAAGCTGGTGAGTTCATAAGTATTTAGTGTCAATGTTTGCATAAGTATGATGAAAATGTTTGTAAATGTTCAATGTAAATGTTTGTATATGTTTGAAAAACTCCTAGAAAATCCTATATTTTCTACTAGTATTAAAAAGTAGTCTTCTACCAAGACCCGACTGTTTTGTATGTTTGTTTCTCTGTAAAAGTGGAAGCTTTTCCCAAATATGACTATCGTTACCAGAATATAGTTTTATATTACCCTTTCTGTGAGAAGATCACAATTTGAATATAATGGGAAAAATGTATGTGTACTGCAGTATTATTTGTATTAACTACTGAAGTAATAACTACCTTAAAACCAATGGTTTAATTAAGGCAAAATGTGATAAGATTGTTACCATACTAAACCGACTATAACACGACGATGAAAGAGGTCAGAAGAAATGACATTTGGCACCCGTAGACTTGCAAGTCCCACTGTAGCGAACAACAAGGTGTAGGATAGTCAATCCAGTATAGATCTATACGCAAACTCACGCTCTCCCTCCAGGAGATTCTGGTTACAAAACGTGACATAACGAAATGGTCGATGTGTCATGAAGTAGTATCTCACATTATGTTATCTCTGAATCTTGTTATAGTATACTTGTTATAGTAATAGTATTCTATGTATAGTATTCTCTGTATTGTATCCTTTGTATAGTATTCTCTGTCTAGTATTCTCTGTTATAGTATTCTCTGTTATTGTATTCTCTGTTATAGTGTTCTCTGTTATAGTATTCTCTGTTATAGTATTTGTATATGATAATATTCTCCTAAACTATACCTATTATAGTTTACTAGTAATTTCTGTAGGTTAAATGAAGGAAGGTATGCCTTTGCTACCCAAAGGTACTGAACTGATTGATAGTACTTTTATATCTACATATGTATACATAATATATAATTGATATTTAAACGACCTTCGGACAAATAACCGATACTTTCAGGCCATATCCAAACAAGGAAAAGGAAATTAAGCGAGTTATCAGTCCTAAGTCCTTTAAACATTACTTATATAACTATACATATATAGACATGCATTTAACAATATATAAGTTTAAAAAGAAGTTTTGTAAAACATTTGAAGAGTTTAATAATAAATATTAATGACTTGATGTCAATTTATAAAACGATTTAAAAGTAGTTTGATTAATAATACAATTTGAAAGTATAAGAAATCCTTTGTCTGAAACACAGTTTGAAGTATATGAAACCCTTTGTTTGAAACATAGTTATAAATCACATGTGATTGATTATATAACTAACATGTTTTCTACTTGTATTCCCCCCCCCCCAATAAAAGCATTTAAAATCATTTAAAAGATAGATTAAGGGGTATGAACTCACCTGTAGTGAGTGATACGGAAGTATGTTTGGAAATATGATGTAGACTGTCAGGTGAAACCTTGAGCACACAAAGATCTTATTAGAAGCTTGTAAGGGTGATTAGGATCCAAGAACGCTAGTGTGTGTTCTTGGTGTTCTTGGTGAAATGAAGAACACTTGAAGATATTTTTGGAAGATCAAGATGAATATCTTATGATACTTGAGAGAGTTTTCGAGATTTTTGGCTTGGAAATGAAAGAAATGATCAAAATGATCATAATTTATGTATATATAGGGAGTTTACGGTCACCATGACCGTAAGCTCTAAGCTTCTTGACCGTAAACTCCTTTTGAGGAGGTTTACAGTTTGCTAGCTGGTTTGGAACCCTAACTGATAAATCCAAACACTGATTCCTTTGATGCACTAGGCTCAGAATGCTCAAACAGACTCTAAACAGTGCTAAAAGTTATCAGAAACAAGTCTGACTTTGATTGAAGTGAATGGTTGTACAAGATAGAAATTTCGGGTTGTCACATCATCCCCCCGTTAGAGAGAATTTTGTCCCGAAATTAGAATTTAAGCAATTAAGTTACAATTAACTAAGCGAAAAGATGAGGATATTTCAGTTTCATTTGATCCTCACGCTCCCAAGTGAATTCAGGTCCTCGCTTGGCGCTCCAGCGAACCTTCACTATCGGGATACGGCTTTGCTTCGTTTGCTTGACCTCTCGGTCCATGATCGCTACAGGTTCTTCCACAAAGCTGAGGCTCTCGTTGATCTCGATTTTGTCGAGTGGGATTACAAGAGTCTCGTCGGACAGATACTTTTTCAAGTTCGAGACGTGGAAAGTAGAATGTACGTTACTGAGTTTGCAAGGTAGATTGAGTTTGTAAGCTACAGGGCCGATTCTAGCGAGAATCTCGAAAGGCCCTACGTATCTTGGATTTAGCTTTCCACTCTTTCCGAAGCGTATCAAGCCCTTCCAGGGTGAGACTTTCAAAAGGACTCGGTCTCCCACCTGGAATTCCAAAGGTTTCCTTCGTTTGTCTGCGTAGCTTTTCTATCGGTCTCTAGAAGCTTTCAATCGTTCATGAATCTGAACGATCTTCTCTGTCGTTTCCCGTATGATTTCCGGACCTGTGAGAGTGCTGTCAGGAATGCGTCCTTTAGCTAACTGTGTGTCGCCCACCTCAGCCCAGCACAGAGGGGATCTGCACTTACGGCCATAGAGGGCCTAGAATGGAGCAGCCTTTATGCTCGTGTGATAACTATTGTTGTAGGAAAATTCGACAAGGGGTAAATGAGTATCCCATGCCTTCCCAAAGTCGATCACACAGGCTCGCAACATATCTTCCAAGGTTTGGATAGTTCTCTCACTTTGTTCGTCAGTCTGTGGATGGTAGGCTATACTCATGTCCAGCCTCGTTCCTAAGGAACTTTGTAGCGACTGCCAGAACCTCGAAGTGAATCTACTATCTCTGTCGGAGATAATAGATATAGGAACACCATGCAGTCGTACGATCTCCCTAATGTATGTTCTTGTGAGCTTCTCCATCTTGTCAGTTTCTTTGATGGGCAGGAAGTGTGCGGACTTGGTCAATCTATCGACGATGACCCAAATGGTATCAAGTCCACCCGTTGTCTTGGGCAACTTGGTTATGAAGTCCATTATGATCCGCTCCCACTTCCATTCTGGTATCTCCGACTGTTGAAGTAAACCTGATGGTTTCTGGTATTCGACCTTAACCTTGGCTCAAGTAAGGCATTTACTCACGAAGGTAGCAATCTCTGCTTTCATGTTAGGCCACCAGTATAACTTTTTAAGATCCAGATACATCTTATATGAACCTGGGTGGACGGAATATCGAGTGCTGTGCGATTCGGTCATGACCAAGTCTCTGAAGCCACCGTGTTTCGGTGTCTAGATCCGGTCCATAAGATATAAGGCTCCGCCACCCTTGACTTCCAAGTTCTTATCCATCCCTCTCAAGGATTCACCCGCCACGTTTTTGGGTTTCAAAGCATCGAACTGAGCCTCCTTACTTTGTGTGGACAAGTGTGAATGGATAGTCATAGTCAATGATATGACTCTACAACCAGAGTATTCTTTCCAACTTAGGGCGTCAGCTACTACGTTGGCCTTGCCGGGATGATAACGAATTTCGCATTCGTAATCACTGAGTAGCTCGACCCACCGTCGTTGTCTCATGTTGAGCTCCTTCTGGTCGAATATATGTTGTAGGCTTTTGTGGTCTGTAAAAATAGTGCTTTTCGTACCATACAGATAGTGTCTCCAGATCTTCAGAGCAAATATCACTGCTCCTAACTCAAGATCGTGTGTTGTATAGTTGACTTCGTGTGTCTTAAGCTGACGGGAGGCATAGGCAATAACATTTCCTCTTTGCATAAGAATACAACCAAGCCCTTGGTTGGATGCATCGCAATACACCACGAAATCTTCTATCCCTTCTAGGAGGGATAATATCGTTGCGGTGCACAAGGCTTGTTTTAGTGCTTGGAACGCCTTCTCTTGTTTCTCTTCCCAGTCAAAGGCCACGCCTTTCTGGGTCAATGAAGTAAGCGGTTTCGCGATGCTTGAGAAGTTCTGTATGAACATGCGATAGTAGCCAGCGAGACCTAGAAATTGACGAATTACCGTAGGTGTCTTCGGTGCTGACCAGTTCTCAATGGCTTTGATTTTGGAAGGGTACACGTGTATTCCCTTCTCGCTAACAACATGGCCCAAGAATTCGACTCTTCGAATCTGAAACTCGCATTTAGAGAACTTCGCATAGAGCTTCGCTGATCGTAATGTTTCTTAAACTTTCCGTAGATGTTGACTATGTTCCTCCTTACTTCGGGAGTAGATAAGTATGTCATCGATGAAGACGATAACAAACTGATCCAAGTAAGGACGGCACACCTTATTCATTAGATCCATGAATACAGCTGGTGCGTTGGTTAATCCGAACGGCATTACTACAAACTCGTAGTGTCCATAACGAGTTAGGAAGGCTGTCTTGGGGACATCCTCCTCTAACACTCGTAATTGGTGATACCCGGATCTTAGATCTATCTTCGAGAAGTAGTTTTCTACTTTAAGTTGATCAAATAAGTTGTCAATGCGCGGTAGAGGATAACGATTCTTGATGGTAAGTTTGTTCAGCTCTCTGTAGTCGATGCACATCCGAAACGATCCGTCTTTCTTCTTTACGAACAAGACCGGTGCTCCCCATGGTGAGAAGCTTGGCCTAATGAATCCCTTTCTGAGAAGTTCGTTAAGCTGACTGGAAATTTCCTTCATCTCTGCTGGTGTCAGACGATAAGGCGATTTGGCTACTGGGGTAGCCCTTGGAACTAAGTCGATTCGGAATTCGACTTGACGTTGTGGTGGTAATCCCAGTAGTTCTTCTGGAAAGATGTCGGGAAAGTCGCGTACTTCGGGGATATTCTGAATGTCTTTCACTTCTTGGTTTGTATCGACGATGTGTGCAAGGAATGCATGATATTCCTTTCGTAAGCACTTCCTAGCTTGAATACACGAAATGATGCGAAGGTTCGTACTTGATTTATCGCCGTAGATAACTAGAGTTTCGTTGTTAGGGAGGTTAAGACGAACTGCTTTATCAAAGCACATGATGTCGGCGCGAAGATGAGTTAACCAATCCATGCCGATTATGACGTCGAAACTTTTAATTGAGACCGGCATGAGGTCATTTTGGAAAGAATGACCATCTAGAGTTACAGTACAACCTATGTATATGCAGTTAGTACTTTCCGTTTTCCCGTTTGCCATTTCTACAGTGAATGATTCCTCTAGTGCACGTGGTTTTTGTTTGAGTAAATGAGCAAATTTTTGGTTCACGAAACTCCTCTCCGCTCCACTATCGAATAGTATGCATGCATATGAATTATCGAGGAGAAACGTACCAGTAACCACCGTAGGATCAGCTACGGCTTCCTCGTGGCCTATCGCCAGAATTCTTCCCACTCCGCCAGCATTTCCTGCCTTCGGGCAGTCTCTCTTGAAATGACCAACCTCGCCACAACCGTAGCAAGCCTGGCCCACAACAATGTCGGGGACTTGGTTAATTGGCCTCGCCGGAGCCTTGCAGAATCGGGCAGTGTGCCCTTTTCTGTTGCAGTTAGTGCACTGCATTTCCCAATAGGCACCATTATGATGGAAGGTGCATTTGTTGCACTTGGGCAGATTTCCAGTATACTGCTTCCTTGGCGCAGTAGCAGCAGGTGCAATCGCGGCATGAACAGCCACAACTTGCTGCTTCTTGGTAGAGTTCTGCGCCGACTTGCCCTTTTTGTTATCCCAGAACTTTCGCTTGTTGTCCGCGGCTTTGGAGGGTTCTGTGATAGCCAGGATTGTTGTCGTTGTCGGGGTAGGGACTCCGTGATCAATGAGTCGTTGTGCCAATCGCTTGGTACTATCGAAAGTAGTGGGGTTTGAAGCTAAGACATTCCCCTGAAATGGAGGCACCAACCCCCAAATGTACTTCTCAATCTTCTTCCCCTCGTTGGGAACCATATTGGGACATAGTGCCACCAGATCGCTAAATCTGGCAGTGTATGCCACTATGTTGGAGCCCTTCATGGTCAGGCTCCAGAGTTCTTGTTCCAGTTTTTGAAGCTCGCCCCTCGGGCAGTATTCTTCTATCATAAGCCTTTTAAGAGCTTCCCAGCCCATTGCATTTGCCACTATTAAAGTTAGTGACTTGACATCGCTATTCCACCACGTCAGGGCTCTATCACTGAAGGTGCATGCAGCAAATTTGATTTTTCTTCCTTCAGTACAGGAACAGATCTCAAAGATCGATTCTGTCTTCTCGAACCATTGCGACAGAGCAATGATTCCACCGATTCCATTGAAGACTCGAGGTTTACAGTTGGTGAAATCTTTATAAGAGCACTCTTGCAATCGCATAATGACATCACCTGGTGTGGAATGAATGACTGTCCCACCTTCACTAGTACCCTGGTTGTTGTGGTATTGTGCCATGGCTGTAGCAACAGCCGCAGCTACCGCAGCATTAAGAGCTGCCGTATCGAATTGTGGAGGAGGTGGTGTTTGAGTTGGAATAATCGGAGGATTACGCCTTGTTGACTTACGAGGAGGCATCTTTCAACTATAAGTTTAAAAGATGAGTACAATGATAAGAATTCAATAGTGAAGTTAATGAATGAGTCCCATGAACTAAATCGCCATAGTTCAACAACTAGATAAGAGTATGAGTTGCATAGAGTTCTAGAATTACAAGAATGAATGTATTTGAACAAAGATTTCTACAAAAGATTACCTGACTGCCAATATCATTGATATTAAGGATGTAATTAGTTTGGGGAAAAATTGACCTAAGATTAGGTCTTACATCATATCAGAAGTAGTAAAATTTTGACAGCTTAGAAGTCTAGTTAAAGTACTTGAATGACAGGAATATTTTACAAAAACGTGCTTCATAGAGCACCGATACGAAAGGCTATTCCTTAAACCAAAAGAAAATATTAGTCAGACATCTTCTACTGGCGACGGGTATTCCTCGGGCGAACCCTCAAATCTGCCAGTTGACGTACTACGTCTTGAAGATGTCGCTCATGAGCTCTCTGACGCACTCGAAGTTCTATGACTTCAGCTCGGGATGCAGCTAGCTGTTGCTGCAGAGCCTCATTGGTTCTCCTAGTCCTTTCCATGGCTTCTTCGAGTTGGCGAATGCGGACCATGTTAACGCCAGAGTTAGCGTCAATTTCCATGACACGGTCGATGGCTGCTCTACCTTGCTTATTATTCCGAGCAATCCCGCGGAGCATAATGGGCAGGACTCGGTCAGCTGATCCTCCTTCGCTGAGATTGTAAAAGCTTCGGTCTCCATTGAAGGGTAATGGTTGACCCTGTTCATCACTCCAACGATTCAAGTTTGTCGCCCACAAGGGTGTGGACCTTGAAATGCAGGTCGGGGGTTGAGATTTGGGTTTTGAACTTCTTGAGGTAGGCTGTTGACTTCTGGTTCGGAGTCAGAACCATCCGAAAAGCCTTCTACGAGGTGATCATCCAAAGGGATTGGATGATCATCTTCTAGCTCTTCATCAAGCCATCCAGCATTGCCCTGATTTGGGAAGTACGGGTCTCCGGGGATATGGAATACAGCCATGTTATTTACGCGAGAAGTAGGGGTAAAAGAAATAGTTAATAGACGTACTAACTAAGATAATTATAAGATGATCCTTATCAGTTACTCCAACATTTGCGTAGTGCATACCAGTCATATGTAACCAAAACAGGATAGACCTTCGAATAAGTGATCCTAACTCTAAGTCCACAACCAAACAAGGAACAGGAAGTAAAGCAAAGATCACAGATTCTAAGTCTATGACACCCTAGTTACATATAACCGTAGTGTATCCACTCAGCAACTATTGACATACTAATAAAGACCTGTTTAGTTCTCATATAAGTAATTATAGTAACACAAAATACTCCTATAGTATTTTTAAGTTTATGTTATGTTCTAATGTTCTCATTGTAGTAGTGTTGGTAAGTTTTTAGACTTGTTGCTACATCACAACCATTCTCGGCATATGCTAATCACTTTTCGGACCAACACAGTTTATCAGGCTATGTCACTCCCAGAACTGACCATACATCCCTGAGCTTACTTGTGATGTTCAACAATCATAATACTTTTGTTATGTTCTAGTATGACAATGTTCTATAGTAAGTATGTAGGTATGTAATTATGTATACTTCTAGTTAAGTATTTTAGTACTTAAAAGTATAAACTCTTGGTCAGAGTATTTTAATCCCTATGTGTTTATAGTTTGTATATCTTTTATGTCACACCCCAAAACCGGAACGGCGGAAACGTTCGGGGGTGGAGGACGTCATGTACAGTATCATAACAATGCAAAGTAGTAAATAAGCAACAACATCATCCATTGCATTAATAGTATAATTTCATACAAGTGTGTTCTTTAATAGTAATAAGACACCAAAAATGAATAATCAAAATAAAAGACGAGTCTTGAACATTTCTCCGTCTTCTCAAAACCTGTCGTCGGTACCTGTCTACTGGTGACCTGAGAATACAAGTTATTTTGAAAGCGTAGATCAGCATTTAAGCTGGTGAGTTCATAAGTATTTAGTGTCAATGTTTGTATAAGTTTGATGAAAATTTTGTAAATGTTCAATGTAAATGTTTGTATATGTTTGAAAAACTCCTAGAAAATCCTATATTTTCTACTAGTATTAAAAAGTAGTCTTCTACCAAGACCCGACTGTTTTGTATGTTTGTTTCTCTGTAAAAGTGGAAGCTTTTCCCAAATATGACTATCGTTACCAGAATATAGTTTTATATTACCCTTTATGTGAGAAGATCACAATTTGAATATAATGGGAAAAATGTATGTGTACTGCAGTATTATTTGTATTAACTACTGAAGTAATAACTACCTTAAAACCAATAGTTTAATTAAGGCAAAATGTGATAAGATTGTTACCATACTAAACCGACTATAACACGACGATGAAAGACGTCGTAAGAAATGACATTTGGCACCCGTAGACTTGCAAGTCCCACTGTAGCGAACAGCAAGGTGTAGGATAGTCAATCTAGTATAGATCTATACGCAAACTCACGCTCTCCCTCCAGGAGATTCTGGTTACAAAACGTGACATAACGAAATGGTCGATGTGTCATGAAGTAGTATCTCACATTATGTTATCTCTGAATCTTGTTATAGTATACTTGTTATAGTAATAGTATTCTATGTATAGTATTCTCTGTATAGTATCCTTTGTATAGTATTCTCTGTCTAGTATTCTCTGTTATAGTATTCTCTGTTATTGTATTCTCTGTTATAGTGTTCTCTATTATAGTATTCTCTGTTATAGTATTTGTATATGATAGTATTCTCCTAAACTATACCTATTATAGTTTACTAGTAATTTCTGTAGTTTGAATGAAGGAAGGTATGCCTTTGCTACCCAAAGGTACTGAACTGATTGATAGTACTTTTATATCTACATATGTATACATAATATATAATTGATATTTAAACGACCTTCGGACAAATAACCGATACTTTCAGGCCATATCCAAACAAGAAAAAGGAAATTAAGCGAGTTATCAGTCCTAAGTCCTTTAAACATTACTTATATAACTATACATATATAGACATGCATTTGAAAATATATAAGTTTAAAAAGAAGTTTTGTAAAACATTTGAAGAGTTTAATAATAAATATTGATGACTTGATGTCAATTTATAAAACGATTTAAAAGTAGTTTGATTGATAATACAGTTTGAAAGTATAAGAAATCCTTTGTTTGAAACACAGTTTGAAGTATATGAAACCCTTTGTTTGAAACATAGTTATAAATCACATGTGATTGATTATATAACTAACATGTTTTCTACTTGTATTCCCCCCCCCCCCCCATAAAAGCATTTAAAATCATTTAAAAGATAGATTAAGGGGTATGAACTCACCTGTAGTGAGTGATACGGAAGTATGTTTGGAAATAGGATGTAGAATGTCAGGTGAAACCTTGAGCACACAAAGATCTTATTAGAAGCTTGTAAGGATGATTAGGATCCAAGAACACTAGTGTGTGTTCTTGGTGTTCTTGGTGAAATGAAGAACACTTGAAGATATTTTTGGAAGATCGAGATGAAGTCCTATGATACTTGAGAGAGTTTTCGAGATTTTTGGCTTAGAAATGAAAGAAATGATAAAAATGATCATAATTTATGTATATATAGGGAGTTTACGATCACCATGACTGTAAGCTCTAAGCTTCTTGACCGTAAACTCCTTTTGAGGAGGTTTACAGTTTGCTAGCTGGTTTGGAACCCTAACTGATAAATCCAAACACTGATTCCTTTGATGCACTAGGCTCAGAATGCTCAAACAGACTCTAAACAGTGCTAAAAGTTAGCAGAAACAAGTCTGACTTTGATTGAAGTGAATGGTTGTACAAGATAGAAATTTCGGGTTGTCACACGGAACTTCTACCTTGTACGATTAGTCAATTCTATCAATGTTAAACTCGATTATGTTACCTTTTAGCACTGTTTAAGGGTTCGTTTAAGTGTTCTAAGCTTGAGTACAACCAAGGTTGAGATTAGGGATGAGTTATCAAGTCGTAAAGTAGCAAAATTTGGCCATACACTCTCTTAGGAGGAGTGTATGGCCGCACACATGGGTGTACGGCTATACACCCCCTCATGGCCGCACACCCACCCCTATATATATATATATATGGGTAAACCCCTTTTCCTTCATTCCTTTCTCCTCTTGGCTGCACACTACTCCTTTCTCTCTTAAGTTTCTTCAACCGTGAACTCTTCAAGGCATCAAAAACATGAGTATTCCATCCTTTAGATTGCTATACTTGGAAGACCTCTTGATCTAAGCTTTGATTCATCAAGATTCATCATGTTCTTCATCCTTTGAAGGAGTACAGCCGCACACCTTCATAAGGGTGGCTGTACACTCCTTAAAGGCCCTCCAAAGTGAGAGTTTGACCCCTATCTTCTAATTGGACATGACCCTAGCCTTGTTTCACTTTAAAGTCGACATTTTGGGCATAAACATGAAGGCTATACGGCCGCACACAGCTCTTAGGGCCACAAACCCACCTTGTTGATCATTTTAGGCCTCAAAATTGCATTACAACTAAGCATGGGACATAGAACACTTCCTTGATGCTTCTTAGGGCCTTGAAACACATCAACATACACACTTTTTCATGAGTGCACGGCTGTACACTGATGGGCTGCACACCCATGGCCGTACACACCCCTAGGGTGGTCGTACACCTCCTTCACTCAAGCCCATATGGTTCCAACACTTAGTTCAAGTGTTTCCAAGTCCTTAGGGTGTTTTCCTATCATGTATAGTCGTGAAATACCCTAATTTGACTCCTATATGTGTTACTACGTGTTAAATAGGATCCAATTGTGTTCAAGGATTCACTTGACACTCAGCATCTCGTATCGATCCTTCATACAAACCACTCACTCGAGGTGAGTTCATACTCTATGCTTTTACGATTTTTAAATGTTTTCAGGGGGGGAATACAAGCCATGTTGAGCATAAGGGACGTTTTCAACTTACAACCAAAAATTGCATAGTTTTTCAGATTCATTATTCACATCATCTACACTATACATGCAAACTATAATAGGTATAGTTTGGGGTTTTCACCACATAACTTTTACGAATTCAGAGTTATTCACTACTTAACATATAAACTATGGCAGATTTAGTTTATGGTATACATCACTACAATGGCATGACATTTCATAATTATTTAAGTATAATTATTACCGTATACAGTATTCAACGGATTCAAATACAAGGGAACACTACAGAATTACATGTAAACTAGATTATACAACATTGTGAGGCTCTACTTCAAAACTGTACCCTTAGGTGTATAGAATTAAATCCTATCATAGTATAACCAGAGTCTCCTGGAGGGAGAGCGTGAGATTTGTGAATAGATCTATTCGGGATTGACAATCACACACCTGAACTGCTAGCTACAGTTAGGCAGGCATGCCTGGGGTGACAAATGTCATTTAACTAACGCCTAAAGAATGTTGTAAAGGTCACTAGGTCATATCAAGTATGGTTATATGACTCACAATAAGTATAAACTAACCTTTGTTTACGGATTTTCATTCTTCAATAGTTTTATTTTAAGTAATAAAACATATTACACATACTGGTGGTAGCCAGGGTTTTTCAAGCAGGACATTCAGTACGATGATTTTCATTCAGAATACATACATACTATGATTAGCATTAACTAGACATACAAACTAGTATTTTCACATGCTACAACAGACTTCAGTAACGAACATTCAAAACTACAGACAGAACTGATATTACCACACTTTCACTAAAGAAAAAATTGGATTTTCTTGGAAATATACAAACATTTTACAGATTTATTATCAGGTTTTCACTACAAAACATCACTTATGAACTCACCAGCTTTATGCTGATACTTTTTCAAAACTGCTTGTATTCTCAGGAAATCAGTAGACAGGTACATCCTGAAGTTTTGAGAAGTTGGAGCAACTAAAGTCATGTCTTTATATTCTTACTTACACTTTTGATGTATTCAGACAAAGTTTTAAACAGATGTAAACCTTTTTCATATATATTCGATGTAATGGTTGTGTTTACTATGATTGCTATGATACAATGGTTGTGATACTATACATGATGTAATCCACCCCCGAACGTTTCCGCCGTTCCGGTTTGGGGGTGCGACAGATTGGTATCAGAGCCCTTGTTTATAGTGAACTAAGTATACTGAACCTTACATGGTATACAACTATAAACACTAAGGGGCTGAAGCGCTCTGAACTAAAAGTATACTTTTTAAAATATAATTATTTTATAAGAAGTATACGAGTATACATGTGCACCAGAAACGGTAACATACGTAGAAACAAAACAAAAGTATTTGGATGTTGGACACTGCGGTTAAACCTGGGCAGTTATGTAATCATGTCTAGGGTCAATATAGCCTGATCAACTATATTTATTCGAGACATGACTAACATGTGCTTGGGAGTGACCGTGGTGTTGCAACAAGCCTAAAACTTACCAAGCATACATACATCAGATATCGGTTGAACAAAAACATACAACTTAAAAACACTATAGGAGTATTTTAGCTAGAGCTGAATACAGCATAGAGATTCATTCCAAGTGTTGCTACATATTTCTTCTTAGTGATAGTTACTTGCATTAGTAACCATTCCCTGTATATCGCTTTGTAGAATACTTTATCTATCAGGATAAGATATATCTTGTTTCATATATCTTGATTTAAAATTTAGGGGACTTATCATCCTCTTCTTCCTGATTGTTCTAAAACAAGATGCCTCCCTAAAGAAGACCCACCAGAAGGAACAACGACACTACGCCACCGCCACCTCCTCAGTTTGATCTTGTTATGTTCCAGACAACAGTTACAGCCGCCGTGACTGCAGCAATGGCACAAGTAAACTCTGGTGGATCTGTAAGTGGTACTCATTCCCAGAACCTCGGTGATCAGGGACATCAGAAGGAGTGTTCCTACAAAGACTTCATGAATGCCAAACCCAAATCCTTCTACGGCAATGGAGGTGTTATTGCCCTGACCCGATGGTTTGAGAAGATCGAATCCATCTTCGAAATTTGTGTCTGTTCCGAAGCAAACAAGGTGAAGTTCGCCGCCTGCACCTTCACCGACAGAGCATTGACCTGGTGGAATGGTCAAGTCAAATCTCTAACCCTGCCAGTGGCTAATGTCATGGGTTGGGAAAGTCTGAAGGAACGCATGCTTGCGGAATACTGCCCGAGGGGCGAGGTGCAAAAGTTAGAGCACGAGCTCTGGAACCTGAAGATGAAGGGTTTCGACATTGCTGGCTACACCGCTAGATTCTGTGATCTGGCTCTCCTCTGTCCGGGAATGGTCACCCCAGAAAGCAAGAAAATTGAGAGGTACATCTGGCGACTGACGCCCCCAACCAAAGTAAATGTTTTGGCTGCTAGGCCCACTACATTTGATAGCGCCAAGTGTCTGGCGCAGACTCTGATAGATCATGGGGTCGATCTTGATAAGGTAACAACTGTTCCCGAGCCACAAAAGGAAAGTGGTGGGAAGAAGAAGAAATTTTGGAACAAGTGAAAGGGGCAGTCTTCGCAGGAGCCCTCCAAGAAACAGCAAACAGTGGCAGTTCATGCTGCTACTACTCCTGTTGCTACTCCGGCTGCTGTTCCAACCACTCAAGCTCCTATCGGTGGTTATGCTGGTACTCTTCCAAAGTGCAACAAGTGTAACTTTCATCATCACAGACCCTTCCGTGATCTGCAATGCAACAGCTGTAATAAGAGGGGACACACAGCTCGATTCTGCAAGGCACCAGTCCAACCAACCAATCAGGCTGCTGGGGCGGGCGCTGGTCAAGCCTGTTATGCCTGTGGGGAGGTTGGGCACTTCAAAAGAAACTGCCCCAAGGCAACAACAGCGGGCAACACATGGAGGGTACTATCTATGGGCCAGGAGGAAGCGGTCGCTGATCCTACCGTTGTTACGGGTACGTTCCTCCTTGACAACTCTTATGCATGCATTCTTTTCGATTCTGGTGCGGAGAGGAGTTTTGTTAGTCATGCATTCAACAATCTACTCAAATGTAAATCCCAACCTTTAACCGAAACATTTACCGTCGAAATGGCTAACGGAAAGAAAGAGAGCACTAACGACATATTCATAGGTTGTACTCTTACCCTGAATGATCACCCTTTTCCCATCGATCTTATGCCCATTTCCATAATGAGATTCGATGCCATTATCGGCATGGATTGGTTGAGCCCCAATCGTGTTGATATCCTTTGCTACGAGAAAGCCATCCGTCTCAAACTTCCCTCTGGCAAATCCCTCACTATTTTCGGTGATAAACTCAGTTCGAACCTTCGTATCATTTCATGCATCAAAGCTCAGAAGTATCTATGGAAGGAGTGCCATGCATTCCTAGCTCATGTTGTTGATGAAACGCAAAAAGTTAAGGACCTCGAGAGCATCCTCAAAGCCTGCAACTTTCCTGATATCTTCCCCGAAGATCTTCCAGGGATTCCTCCCGAACGCCAAGTTGTGTTTCGTATCGACTTAATCCCCGGAGCTACTCATGTAGCTAAATCTCCCTACCGTCTAACGCCGGCAGAAATGCAAGAGTTATCCAGTCAGCTCAATGAGCTGATCAGCAAAGGATTCATAAGGCCGAGTTCCTCACCTTGGGGAGCCCCGATCTTATTCGTAAAGAAGAAAGATGGATCCTTCCGGATGTACATTGACTACCGAGAACTGAACAAGTTGACCATCAAGAAGCGTTATCCCTTACCCAGAATCGACGACCTCTTCGACCAACTTCAGGGAGCCAGTTATTTCTCGAAGATAGACCTTAGATCAGGGTACCATCAGTTACGATTTCACGAAAACGATGTTCCCATAACAGCATTCCAAACTCGTTACGGACATTACGAGTTCGTAGTAATGCCCTTCGGTCTAACCAACGCACCGACAGTATTCATGGACCTGATGAATCGGGTGTGCCGCCCTTTGCTAGAGAAGTTCGTGATCGTGTTCATTGACGATATACTTGTCTATTCGCGGAGCGAAGATGATCATAAACAGCACTTGAGGCTAGTGTTAGAAACATTAAGGGCGGAGAAGTTGTATGCAAAGTTCTCAAAGTGTGAGTTCTGAATGAGGAATGTAACTTTCCTTGGTCATGTGGTTAGCGAGGAAGGCATACACGTGGACCCATCTAAAATCAAAGCGATTGAGAATTGGTCAGCACAAAAGACACCCACAGAGATCTGCCAATTCTTGGGTCTCGCGGGCTACTATCGCAGGTTTATCAAAACCACCCTGCCACAGAAAGGTGTAACCTTTAGTTGGGGAGACAAGCAAGACACTGTGTTTCAAACATTGAAGCACACCCTATGCAGCGCACCTATCTTGTCCCTTCCCGAAGGGATGGAAGACTTCGTTGTCTACTGCGATGCATCCAATCAGGGCCTAGGCTGTGTGCTAATGCAGCGAGGAAAGTTTATCGCATATGCCTCAAGGAAGTTGAAAACACACGAAGTCAATTACACAACTCACGATCTAGAGTTGGGAGCAGTGGTCTTCGCGTTAAAGATCTGGAGACATTATCTCTACGGAACCAAGTGCACTGTTTTCACCGACCATAAGAGTCTACAGCATATCTTCGATAGGAAAGAGCTAAACATGAGACAGCGGGAATGGGTAGAGCTACTCAGTGACTATGAGTGCGAAATACGCTACCATCACGGCAAGGCCAATGTGGTAGCGGATGCCCTCAGCTGAAAAGAGTATTTAGGTCGGAAAGTGAAGGCACTAACAATGACCATCCATTCCCATTTATCCGCACAAATCAGAGAGGCTCAGCAGGAAGCCCTAAAGCGAGAAAACATGTTGGATGAAGCTCTGATAGGAATGGAAAAGAACTTAGAGGTCAAGGGAGACGGAGTTTACTACTTCGTGAACCGGATCTGGACCCCAAAGTACGTTGGTTATAGGGAGGTTGTTATGAACGAAGCTCACAAGACTAGATACTCCGTTCACCCAGGTTCAGATAAGATGTATCTGGATCTCAAACGACTATATTGGTGGCCAAACATGAAAGCAGAGATCGCTACTTTCGTGGGCAAGTGCCTGACTTGCGCCAAGGTGAAGGTAGAATATCAAAAGCCCTCAGGTTTACTTCATTAGCCAAAAATACCTGAGTGGAAGTGGGAAATGATTACAATGGATTTTATCACTAAGTTACCCAGATCTCCGAGTGGGCACGACGCCATCTGGGTAATTGTCGATCGACTGACTAAATCCGCCTACTTCCTGCCAATCAAAGAAAACTTTAAAATGGAGAGACTCAAACGGATCTACATTCGAGAAATAGTTCGCCTTCATGGGGTGCCTGTATCCCTTATCTACGATCGAGATAGCAGGTTTACCTCGAGATTCTGGCAATCACTACAGTAGGCTCTTGGAACTAAGCTGGATATGAGCACGGCTTATCATCCACAGACAGATGGACAGAGTGAGAGAACAATTCAGACATTGGAAGATATGTTGAGAGCATGTGTCATCGATTTTGGCATGTCGTGGGACACTCATCTACCCTTTGTCGAATTTTCTTACAACAACAGCTACCATACCAGCATCAAGGGTGCGTCGTTTGAAGCCTTCTACGGCCGTAAGTGCAGATCCCCTCTGTGCTGGGCTGAGGTGGGTGACACGCAGCTAATCAAGGTTCAAGCCCCCGACAGCACTCTCACGAGTCCTGAAATCATCCGAGAAATGACTGAAAAGATCGTACAAATCCGAGAACGACTGAAAGCATCAAGAGATAGACAAAAGAGCTACGCCGATAAAAGACGAAACCTTTGGAGTTCCAGGTTGGTGATCGTGTCCTTTTGAAGGTCTCACCCCGGAAAGGCATGATACGCTTCGGAAAGCATGGAAAGCTAAGTCTAAGGTACATTGGATCATTCGAGATCCTCGCAAGGATCGGTCTCATAGCATACAAACTCCAGTTACCCCGAGAACTTAGCAACGTGCATCCCGTCTTCCACGTGTAGAATTTAAAGAAGTTTCTGTCCGATGAGACACTTGTGATTTCCCTCGATGAGATCGAACTAGACAAGAGCTTACACTTCATGGAGGAACCAGTTGAAATCATGGACCGGGAAGTCAAACGAACGAAATAAAGTCGCATCCCGATAGTGAAGGTTCAATGGAATGCCAAGCGGGGGCCTGAATTCACTTGGGAGTGTGAGGATTCAATGAAACAGAAGTACCCGCATCTTTTTCCAATTCCATGATTTGTGTTTCTATCCTTGAATTTCGGGACGAAATTCCCTCTAACGGGGGGATGATGTGACAACCCGGAACTTCTACCTTGTACGATTAGTCAATTCTATCAATGTTAAACTCGATTCTGTTACCTTTTAGCACCGTTTAAGGGTTTGTTTAAGTGTATTAAAGCGTGAGTACAACCAAGTTTGAGATTAGGGATGAGTTATCTGTTGGATTAGTGTCTAATTCCATAACTATAATTGGTATGTACTTGACCCGACTCGGCATGGTCCATTTGGGTTGCATGGCATCGGAACATTTGGATAGACCGTTTATGAGGAAAAGACATTTTGTGACATATTAATATATTATAAGTTCTAATATATTAATATGAAATCATGTTATTTAATTAGTATTGATCAAGAATTAATTTGGACTTAATTTTGTGATCAAAAAGAGACTAATTAAATATATGGGGATTGATTGTGTAAATCATTCATTCTTATATATGTGGGCTTATGATCCAAGATTCCTTTATGTTGGGTTTAACCCATGTGGTGATCCATGGATACTCCATGGAGGTTAAAACCCATGGAGCATAAGGAATGGGTAAAGTCATGAGTTACATGGTGTAACCCTAATAGCCACACTATATAAGAACCCCTTTAGTTCAAGAAATTGGCACTAGTGATACATATTTTGAGGGCTAGCCGATTTGTACATGTATGTCTTCTTCTCATGGTTATTCCAAGAGTTCATGATGTTGTGTGAACCATTTGAGGTGTCACACTTGGGGCACTAGGCTCTCAAGCTTCATGGAGTCAAGCAACAACAACAAGGTATGTATTCTATCTATTTTAGTATCCTAGTATCAATGTTTTGGTATGCTAGTTAGGATAATACCTTGGATAATCATATTTGCATGTATAATAGAGAAAACATAGATCCAAGGTATTTAGGGTTGCATGTACACTTAGGAGTGTTAGAATGCTCAAAACCCATCATTATCAAATCGTAAAGTAGCAAAATCGGGCCATACACTCTCTTAGGAGGAGTGTACGGCCGCACACATGGGTATACGGCCGTACACCCCCTCATGGCCGCACACTCACCCTTATATATATGGGTAGACCCATTTCCTTCATTCCTTTCTCCTCTTGACTGCACACTACTCTTTTCTCTCTCAAGTTTCTTCAACCGTGAACTCTTCAAGGCTTCAAAAACGTGAGTATTCCATCCTTTAGCTTGCTATACTTGGAATACCTCTTGATCTAAGCTTTGATTCATCAAGATTCATCATGTTCTTAATCCTTTGAAGGAGTACGGCCGCACACCTTCATAAGGGTGGTCGTACACTCCTTAAAGGCCCTCCAAAGTGAGAGTTTGACCAGTATCTTCTAGTTGGACATGACCCTAGCCTTGTTTCACCTTAAATTCGACACGTGGAAGACGGGATGCACGTTGCTAAGTTTTCGGGGTAACTGGAGTTTGTATGCTACAGGACCGATCCTTACGAGGATCTCAATGGTCCAATGTACCTTGGATTTAGCTTTCCACGCTTTCCGAAACGTATCATGCCTTTTCAGGGTGAGACCTTCAAAAGGACACGGTCATCAACCTGGAACTCCAAATGTTTTCGTCTTTTATCGGCGTAGCCCTTTTGTCTATCTCTTGATGCTTTCAGTCGTTCTCGGATTTGTACGATCTTTTCAATCGTTTCTCGGATGATTTCAGGACCCGTGAGAGTGCAGTCGGGGGCTTGACCCTTGACTAGCTGCGTGTCACCCACCTCAGCCCAGCACAGAGGGGATCTGCACTTATGGCCGTAGAGGGCTTCAAATGGCGCAGCCTTGATGCTGGTATGGTAGTTGTTGTTGTAAGAAAATTCGACCAAGGGTAGATGAGTGTCCCACGACATGCCGAAATCGATGACACAGGCACTCAACATATCTTCCAATGTCTGAATTGTTCTCTCACTCTGTCCATCTGTCTGTGGATGATAAGCCGTGCTCATATCCAGCTTAGTTCCAAGAGCCTTCTGTAGTGATTGCCAGAATCTCGAGGTAAACCTGCTATCTCGATCGGAGATAATGGATACATGCACCCCATGAAGGCGAACTATTTCTCGAATATAGATCCGTGTGAGTCTCTCCATTTTGAAGTTTTCTTTGATTGGTAGGAAGTGGGCGGATTTAGTCAGTCGATCGACAATTACCCAGATGGCGTCGTGCCCACTCGGAGATCTGGGTAACTTAGTGATAAAATCCATTGTAATCATTTCCACGGGGGGATGACGTAACGCTCGTAGATCCGGGCTAGTCAATTTAGATATAATAGGGGTCGAAAACGACTTTTCGATAATATATTATTTAGAATAAATAATCTTAACCAAGTTGTAGAATATGTCTCAAGGGTTCCGTACATATAAAGAACGCCGAAATCCGAGTTATAACGAAGAAGTTATGGCCCGTCGACGTTTTTCGGCAAAACCGGCACGGCACCAGGAGACGTAAATAGTGAATTTACGATAGACGACTTTTTAGCCTTAGTGATCTAAACAAAAGTTGTATAATATGTTAAACCGAGAGCGTCCATAAAAAGAACGCCCAAATCTGACTTCGTATGAGGAAGTTATGAATTTTCTAAGATTTTGCCTAGCAGTGCACGGCCCGAAACCCGAATTTTAGTTCAAGCGGTTTTTGTATTACGCGACTTAAATGAGAGTTGATGATCTCATTAGTTGGAACTCAACGGTAAAAAGACAGACGAAAACGGAGTCCGTATGAAGGAGTTACGAATTATTCGCGGTCATTTAACAGTCTAATCTCCTCCTACTGTTAAATTTAAGATCGGTCGAGAACTAGCCGATGGAGTTAAAATGAAACTTGTAGATCTTATTTTTACCTACTCGTAGATATAAATAACGTCGAAAACGGAGCTCGTATGCGAAAGTTATGAATTTTTGAAAATCGGCTGATTTCCACCATGTGTGCGACGCCACGTGTCAGCACCAGGCTTTGCCTTGGTGCCCAAGTTGGCTCACGACGTGAATATTAAAAATTCTAGACATGAGTGACCCTCCAGCCTCCTATAAATAAGAAGTGAAGCCCTCTTCATTCCTCACACCTCCCATAACTTCCCTCTCTCTCTAGAACTTCTCTCTAGCCTCGAAACCCCCCGAAAACCCTAGGGAACCTCCCTAGCACGAGGCGGAAGCCCCGGAGCGCCCGATGGCTCCGAGAAGAAGAGCCTTTCGGCTCGGGAACGCTGCTCCAGCAAAGCCCGGTTTTGAGAAAAACCCGTTGTAAGTGAGCTAGGCCTACCCTATCTTTAGTATAACTTATGTTTCAATATAGTAACATTATTAGGACCTTAAAATAATTATTTGGGCTATTAAAATGAGTTATATAAGAGTGTTGCTTAACGCTTATATAATAGTAATAATGGCTAGACTATTAATTAGTCTCGGTAAATATTAGACTAAATCCTAGTGGTAATGGTACTAGGTTTTGTCGAAGGAAATTGTTTTAAGAGTAACGAAGTGCTGTCCGAGTGCCGAGTCACCACCATATCAGGTGAGTGCATATTTACTTTCATCTTACACATAGATATGAAGTATTTTATATAAATTACGTGTTATGTGTGCATATTATCTGTATACTTGCTATCTATGCTGGATGAACGATTTTATACAAGTTTTATAGGATTTAAACTCTATATGTATTTATATCTACATAATATGTTGTTTAAAACATGGGTAGATGAAATATGAGTTGGATGATGAGTTGAGAGGTGATATAGACCATGAGGTAAGGGTGAGAGGTTGACGATGTGAGAAGCCTTTTCCCAAATGATGTCCCCGTCATCTAGCAGAGTATGGATGACAACCACGGACTATTCTAGACAGTCCAGTGGAACACTAGCAGGCTCGCAACCTGTAGGTGTTGTGAATGATGTGTTCACCCGATGTACTCTAAACCCTGGCGATCATGTAGACTTGGTGCCTAAACCTTGGCGATCATGCAGACTTGGTGCCAAAACTCTGGCGACTATGTGGACTTAGTGCATGTTGTATAAACCCTGGCGATCATGCAGACTTGGTGCCTAAACCTTGGTGATCATGCAGACTTGGTGCCAAAACCCTGGCGACTATGCAGACTTAGTGCCTGTTGTATAAACCCTGGTGAATATGCAAACTTAGTGCCTGAACCCTAGCGACTATGCGGACTTAGTGCTTGTTATATAAATCCTGGCGACTATGCAGACTTAGTGCCTAAACCCTGGTGACGATGGACTTCATGCCCATTCCTTAGGATGATCCTTAGGAATGAATGAACGAGGAATAGTTGATTCTTAGGGTAGATCCTTAAGAGTAAAGAAGATAATGGGGATGGGTAATTGGGTTGATTGTTTGATGTTTAAACATAATAATTATATTATTGTGGGTTGAAAACCCTATGTACTCACTAGGTTTCCCAACCTGACCCACTCCAGCTTATTTCTATCACAGGTGTCGATATGAAGTTACATTACACTGAGAGATTTAAAGGGATGTAGATCACTAGTGTAAATGAATGTAAGTTCTGTTTATGCTTATGTTTCTGTATTGACGATGACATCCCAAATGTTTAAAATTGAATAAAAATACATTTCTTCGGAAATTCTTTGATAACGTGTTTATCATGTTTTACTGGGAACAAATTCCACAACATTTTTATTAAAAGAAGTACTCTGATTTTTATAAAGCATAAACATAAATCGGTCTTTTCTGGCCGTGAAAATAGGGATGTCACAGTTGGTATAAGAGCATTAGTTTAAGCGAACTAGGAATAAGGATTTATTTCTAGACTTAAACTTAGAATGCTAAGCGATGATCGTGAGGAGTGTGTCTAATATATTTTAGGAAGTACACCTGAATAGACACAAGCACTAGCTTAATTAGGGAAGATGCCTAAAATGCTTTTATGTGCTAAATGATTTGTGATGCTTTATGCTATCGTTTGATTGGATTTACGGTCTGTTGCCGACCGGATCTGGAAATTTTATGTGTTCAGATTTCTAAACGTTTAATTACGATATTATAACTGGCATGTAACTTTTTGAAGAAATAAGGAGGAATACGCGTCTAAATCTTCCTCTATCTATATTCTCGTCTCGATACACCGAACGCCTGCTTTGGTGTATAGAATGTCATGATAAGGACTCATAGCAGACTGAGCAAATGGAGGAAATGAGAAGGCTTACGATCGTGAATGATACCTATCGGAAGATATCATAAGAGTGATATCTTGCCTTTACAATGCGTCTAATAAATAATACGTCTAGTATGGGAGAAGTACACTTTTGATTAGCAGAAAGAAAGATTTTTGGTATAATCCATGAAGTTATCCCATCGTCTGATGTTTCCATCACCAGCCAAGTTGAAGCAGAATTGTTGTTGAAGATATGCATGGAAGAAGTCCTAGTAGAGTCTAGGGAAATATTAATGATTATTTGGACACATTCGTATGTGTTAAATTGTTTTGTGCTTTTAAGATATAAGAACTTGGAAAAACTGCGAGACAATACTTGGGACGAGTATGAGTAGGTGTGAATGGTAGTAGAGGCCTATACTACCGGAAGCACAGGACTCACACTTGGATCTGGGAAAGTCACAAGGTTACCAAGAAGCTAGTAATTGATACCGTTTTATTCAAATATGTCGTTACCATCGTTTCGGTAAAGACTAAGAAGATGATTGTTCTTCCGACCCTAGTGGTCATATCGAATTGAGTCCGGCTACGATAAGTATGTTACGTGGTTCAGAGAACCAAGTTCGATGTAGCATCTGACTTAAGCCAAGAAGATTGAAGTAAAAGATAATCGAAGCAGTATCGCGCTCATAGTTAAAGAAGTTGGTAGCTAGAAATGCTACATGTTGAAATGTGATTATATCACATTAGAACACGAAGAAAAGTATATTCCATTCCGAAATTTGACTCTAAGAGACCTGAGTCTAAGCATTGCAACATACGTTGAGAGGTCATTAGAACGTGACCCATCGGTCTATTATGGAAATCGAATAACTTATCTTAAGTTTTTTAAGAAGAATAAGGAGTCTCCAATAAGGATCGGGAGTGTAAATCAAAGGTCATGATTAAAGGTCTAACAGGAGACAGAGAGCGGGAGCGAGATCGAGCACCGCCTGCAGTCAGGAAGTCTTAGAGTTAGATACTCGTTCGAAGAAACATCAAAGTTACGGTTATTACTTAGGATGAAGAGATAACTTATGGAGTCATCATGTGAGCCATGTTTCGTTGATGATTCCGGGACGAAATCATCCTAAGGGGGAGATAATTGTAACGCCCGTAGATCCGGGCTAGTCAATTTAGAGATAATAGGGGTCGAAAACGACTTTTCGACAAAATATTATTTAGAATAAATAATCTTAACCAAGTTGTAGAATATGTCTCAAGGGTTCCGTACATATAAAGAACGCCGAAATCCGAGTTATAACAAAGAAGTTATGGCCCGTCAAAGTATTTCGGCAAAACCGGCACGGCACCGGGAGACGTAAATAGTGAATTTACGATAGAGGACTTTTTAGCCTTAGTGATCTAAACAAAAGTTGTAGAATATGTTAAACCGAGAGCGTCCATAAAAAGAACGCCCAAATCTGACTTCGTATGAAGAAGTTATGAATTTTCTAAGATTTGGCCTAGCAGTGCACGGTCCGAAACCCGAATTTTAGTTCGAGCGGTTTTTGTGTTACGCGACCTAAATGAGAGTTGAAGATCTCATTAATAGGAACTCAACGGTAAAAAGACAGCCGAAAACGGAGTCTGTATGAAGGAGTTACGAATTCTTCGCGGCCATTTAACAGTCTAATCTCCTCCTACTGTTAAATTTAAGATCGGTCAAGAACTAGCCGATGGAGTCAAAATTAAAGTTGTAGATCTTTTATTTACCTACGCGTGGATATAAATAACGTCGAAAACGGAGCTCGTATGCGAAAGTTATGAATTTTTGAAAATCGGCTGATTTCCACCCTGTGTGCGATACCACGTGTCAGCACCAGGCTTTGCCTTGGTGCCCAAGTTGGCTCACGACGTGAATATTAAAAATTCACGACATGAGTGACCCTCCAGCCTCCTATAAATAAGAAGGGAAGCCCTCTTCATTCCTCACACCTCCCATAACTTCCCTCTCTCTCTAGAACTTCTCTCTAGCCTCGAAACCCCCCGAAAAGCCTAGGGAACCTCCCTAGCACGAGGCGGAAGCCCCGGAGCGCCCGACGACTCCGACAAGAATAGCCTTTCGGCTCGGGAACGCTGCTCCAGCGAAGCCCGGTTTTGAGAAAAACCCGTTGTAAGTGAGCTACGCCTACCCTATCTTTAGTATAACTTATGTTTCAATATAGTAACATTATTAGGACCTTAAAATAATTATTTGGGCTATTATTATGAGTTATATAAGAGTGTTGCTTAACGCTTATATAATAGTAATAATGGCTAGACTATTAATTAGTCTCGGTAAATATTAGACTAAACCCTAGTGGTAATGGTACTAGGTTTTGTCGAAGAAAATTGTTTTAAGAGTAACGAAGTGCTGTCCGAGTGCCGAGTCACCACCATATCAGGTGAGTGCATATTTACTTTCATCTTACACATAGATATGAAGTATTTTATATAAATTACGTGCTATGTGTGCATATTATCTGTATACTTGCTATCTATGCTGGATGAACGATTTTATACAAGTTTTATAGGATTTAAACTCTATATGTATTTATATCTACATAATATGTTGGGTAAAACATGGGTAGATGAAATATGAGTTGGATGATGAGTTGAGAGGTGATATAGACCATGAGGTAAGGGTGAGAGGTTGACGATGTGAGAAGCCTTTTTCCCAAATGATGTCCCCGTCATCTAGCAGAGTATGGATGACAACCACGGACTATTCTAGACAGTCCAGTGGAACACTAGCAGGCTCGCAACCTGTAGGTGTTGTGAACGATGTGTTCACCCGATGTACTCTAAACCCTGGCGATCATGCAGACTTGGTGCCTAAACCTTGGCGATCATGCAGACTTGGTGCCAAAACCCTCGCGACTATGCGGACTTAGTGTCTGTTGTATAAACCCTGGCGATCATGCAGACTTGGTGCCTAAACCTTGGTGATCATGCAGACTTGGTGCCAAAACCCTGGCGACTATGCGGACTTAGTGCCTGTTGTATAAACCCTGGCGACTATGCAGACTTAGTGCCTGAACCCTAGCGACTATGCGGACTTAGTGCTTGTTGTATAAATCATGGCGACTATGCAGACTTAGTGCCTAAACCCTGGTGACGATGGACTTCGTGCCCATTCCTTAGGATGATCCTTAGGAATGAATGAACGAGGAATAGTTGATTCTTAGGGTAGATCCTTAATAGTAAAGAAGATAATGGGGATGGGTAATTGGGTTGATTGTTTGATGTTTAAACATAATAATTATATTATTGTGGGTTGAAAACCCTATGTACTCACCAGGTTTCCCAACCTGACCCACTCCAGCTTATTTCTATCACAGGTGTCGATATGAAGTTACATTACACTGAGAGATTTAAAGGGATGTAGATCACTAGTGTAAATGAATGTAACTTCTGTTTATGCTTATGTTTCTGTATTGACGATGACATCCCAAATGTTTTAAAATGAATAAAAATACATTTCTTCGGAAATGCTTTGATAACGTGTTTATCATGTTTTACTGGGAACAAATTCCGCAACATTTTTATTAAAATAAGTAGTCTGATTTTTATAAAGCATAAACAAAAATCGGTCTTTTCTGGCCGTGAAAATGGGGATGTCACAGATGATGTGACAACCCGAAACTTCTACCTTGTTCGATTAGTCAATTCTATCAATGTTAAACTCGATTCTGTTACCTTTTAGCACCGTTTAAGCGTTCGTTTAAGTGTTCTAAGCTTGAGTTCAACCAAGGTTGAGATTAGCGATGAGTTATCAAGTCGTAAAGTAGCAAAATCTGGCCATACACTTTCTTAGGAGGAGTGTACGGTCGTACACCCCCTCATGGCCGCACACTCACCCCTATATATATGGGTAGACCCCTTTCCTTCATTCCTTTCTCCCCTTGGCTGCACACTACTCCTTTCTCTCTCAAGTTTCTTCAACCGTGAACTCTTCAAGGCTTCAAAAACATGAGTATTCCATCCTTTAGCTTGCTATACTTGGAAGACCTCTTGATCTAAGCTTTGATTCATCAAGATTCATCATGTTCTTCGTCCTTTGAAGGAGTACGGCCGCACACCTTCATAAGGGTGGCCGTACACTCCTTAAAGGCCCTTCAAAGTGAGAGTTTGACCCCTATCTTCTAGTTGGACATGACCCTAGCCTTGTTTCACCTTAAATTCGACATTTTGGGCATAAACATGAAGGGTGTACGGCCGTACACCCCTTTGTACGGCCGCACACACCTCTTAGGGCCGCAAACCCACCTTGTTGATCATTTTAGGCCTCAAACTTGCATTACAACTAAGCGTGGGACATAGAACACTTCCTTGATGCTTCTTAGGGCCTTGAAACACCTCAACATACACACTTTTTCATGAGTGTACGGCCGTACACTCATGGGCCGCACACCCATGGCCGTACACACCCCTAGGGTGGTCGTACACCTCCTTCACTCAATCCCATATGGTTCTAACACTTAGTTCAAGTGTTTCCAAGTCCTTAGGGTGTTTTTCTATCATGTATAGTCGCGAAATACCCTAATTTGACTCCTATATGTGTTACTACGTGTTAAATAGGATCCAATTGTGTTCAAGGCTTCACTTGACACTCAGCATCTCGTATCGATCCTTCATACAAACCACTCACTCGAGGTGAGCTCATACCCCTACGCTTTTACGATTTTTAAACATTTTCAGGGGGGAATACAAGCCAAACACAAATGCTTTTGTGAACTAATACAAAAGAACGTTTAACAAGTATAAAACTTATGCAACTGATACAGACAAACGATTTTCATAATTATATAAAATATTTGGATATTTTATCCCTTTTGTACCATGTTGAGCATAAGGGACGTTTTCAACTTACAACCAAAAATTCCATAGTTTTTCACATTCATTATTCACATCATGTACACTATACATGCAAACTATAATAGGTATAGTTTGGGGTTTTCACTACATAACTTTTATGAATTCAGAGTTATTCACTACTAACCATATAAACTATGGCAGATTTAGTTTATGGTATACATCACTACAAGGGCATGACATTTCATAATTATTTAAGTATAATTATTACCGTATACAGTATTCAACGGATTCAAATACAAGGGAACACTACAGAATTACATGTAAAGTAGATTATACAACATTGTGAGGCTCTACTTCAAAACTGTACCCTTAGGTGTACAGAATTAAATCCTATCATAGTATAACCAGAGTCTCCTGGAGGGAGAGCGTGAGATTTGTGAATAGATCTATTCGGGATTGACAATCCCACACCTGAACTGCTAGCTACAGTTAGGCAGGAATGCCTGGTGTGACAAATGTCATTTAACCAACGTCGAAAGAACGTTGTAAAGGTCACTATGTCATATCAAGTATGGTTATACGACTCACAATAAGTATAAACTAACCTTTGTTTACGGATTTTCATTCTTCAATAGTTTTATTTTAAGTAATAAAACATATTACACATACTGGTGGTAGCCAGGGTTTTTCAAACAGAACATTCAATACGATGATTTTCATTCAGAATACATACATACTATGATTAGCATTAACTAGACATACAAACTAGTATTTTCACATGCTACAACAGACTTCAGTAACGAACATTCAAAACTACAGACAGAACTGATATTACCACACTTTCACTAAAGAAAAAATTGGATTTTCTTGGAAATATACAAACATTTTACAGATTTATTATCAGGTTTTCACTACAAAACATCACTTATGAACTCACCAGCTTTATGCTGATACTTTTTCAAAACTGCTTGTATTCTCAGGAAATCAGTAGACAGGTACATCCTGAAGTTTTGAGAAGTTGGAGCAACTAAAGTCATGTCTTTATATTCTTACTTACACTTTTGATGTATTCAGACAAAGTTTTAAACAGATGTAAACCTTTTTCATATATATTCGATGTAATGGTTGTGTTTACTATGATTGCTATGATACAATGGTTGTGATACTATACATGACGTCATCCACCCCCGAACGTTTCCGCCGTTCCGGTTTGGGGGTGTGATAGATATAATCCAAACTCTTGAGACTTTACCAAAATCTCGACTTTTTGGACTACTTATAAGGATTTTCATATTTAAGCACATGTACGATGGCATGCATTCACAACAAGCAAATAGATCATGAGTTATACAAGACTTTGACTTGTATTCTCCCCCAAAAACAATAGAAATCTCGAAAAGTAGGGGTATGAAGCTCACCTTGAGTTAGTTTTGTGGGTGATTTGAAGAGATGTTGAGGAGTTTCCAAGTTCTAACCCTTGGAGAGTTTGATAAACTCTTTGAACTTGAGGATTTCCTAAGAATATTAACACATAATTTTATGTGTAAATATATTGAAATCTTAGGAATAATGTGGGGAATCACTAGTCAAAGAAGATGAAAAACTTACAAAAGAAATCTGGGAATTTTTCCTTGAAGGAATGAGGCTTGAAGCTTGAATGAGTTGAGAGTATTCTTAGGAGTTTACTTAATATGGATATGAGAAGTGAGAGAGTAGTTCACGTTTTCAATAAGGGAAGATAAGGAGTGATTTGACATTTGCTTGGAGTACTGGTGGGTAATGTCTATCACTAAGGGTTAATGCATAGATTACTGGGATTTGCATGGGAAATGAGAAATTTACATCAAGTCAAACTCCTTATCCTCTTGGAATCCCTTCATAAAAACCTTAGGTGTTATTTTATATAAATATATTTAAAATAATTAATTTTGGCATAAAATGGGGGTCTAAGGGGTCTAGGATATGAAAAATACGAGTTTGGTGTGATTTCCAACGTCAAAATGCCTTAAAATGACGAAAAAGTCTGAAATGGACAAAAATCCGGAGTGTAGCCTTGCTCCTGCGAGGGTCCGAAGTACTTAAAGGAGTTCTGGAGCTTCTTAGCAAAAATCCAGAGTCATCCTCAAAGATCTGGAGTCAACAGGGGAGCTTCCGAAGTCTTTTGCGAAATTCCGGAGCATTCCCTCGGTTCCGGAGTCAGGATGCGGGGTCAGTCGGTCTGGTCCGAGGTGCGAAGCAGGCTAACGATTCCGAAGCAAAACAAGTTCTTCCGGGGCGAGGCTTATTCCGGAGTCACTCTTCCGGACTTGCGAGATTGTCCGAAGCAAGAGGAGCTCCGAAGTGACTAGGCATTCCGGACCAAGAGGATCCTTTTAGGTTTTCTCCTTCGGTTTTGGGCTGTTTTTCGATTGAGGAAGGTACATAGAGAGATTTGGGAGAGATTTCACATACTTGGAGAGATTTGGGAGAGATTTCACATACTTGGAGAGATCTAGGAGAGATTTCACATACTTGAAGAGATTTGGGAGAGATTTCATATACTTGGAGAGATTTGGGAGAGATTTCATATTCTTGGAGAGATTTGGGAGAGATTTCATATACTTGGAGAGATTTGGGAGAGATTTCATATACTTGGAGAGATTTGGGAGAGATTTCATATTCTTGGAGAGATTTGGATTCTATCTTTTCATGGTCCATTAGAAACCATAAAATACACTTTTAATGTGTTAGCACAAGTATTAGAATAGTTATTGCTTTCATGAGAACGGAATTTCCTAGCCAAAATGCTAGTTGTGACATGGATTGCCATAGAGGTTCCGCGAGCCTTACGCGAAGAGTTACCCGACATCATTGGGCGTTTCACTGATAGATTGGTCGCCAGGATCGAGAGTTACCCGACATCATTAGGCGTGTCACTGATACCTTGGGGTAGCTCAGGTTCTTTCGCAGGTACTTTGGTAGGAAGAGGAGATCAGGATTTCTTCAGATGCTATCGTGGGTATGCTTTCTTTGCTTTTCTCTTGATTATTATATGTATTTTTTTATTTATTTGATATATTGTTGGGTATAGGTAAGTATTATCTCCGGTTATTCTCTGTTTTGCCTGGATTATATCATCGAGAATTGTTATATGCCATTTGGCATGCCAAGAGTCATTCATGGGTCGTATCTTGCTGAGAGGGATTATGTTGTTTGGGTGATTGTTCCGGTTCTTTGTTGGGATCAGTTCATGGGTTTTGATTGAGAGATCTTTAGTCGAATCATCAGGGTTAGTTCTTCAGTAAATTCGGAGTGCGGGCGTGATAGCATTGTTCAGGTGGATTTGGCATTCGTCTACGGCAGGACCTTTAGATCCAATCACTACCGGAACGGTAGCAAGATGATGAAGGTGGCAACCACATGAGCTTGTTTGGTCATTGGAAGTGTTAGGGGAATTTTATTATCGGAAGGGTTATGGCCTTTGTCACCAGCAAAAAGGACTTAAGAATTTGGTGTGGTATCATGGGAAGTGAGTGCGGTTATCGTACTTGCTAAGAGTTCGGGGAGTATTCATCTGGATTTCAAGAGTTGGGCGATTATCGAGATTGGCTAGTAATGGAATGCTAGTATTGGTAAGCGCAGGTCATCGTTGGTTCATGTTATATGAAGGTAAAATGGGTTGGGAATCCATCAAATTTTGTGGGATAGGAGAGCTTCGACGAATCTAAGTGGGTTAGAATCGTTCAGAACTTCGGCAGCTGGATCGAGTGTGGAACAAAGGTAAGTTTTACATCCTAGTTAGGAGGAGAGACGACTCAATTGCCCGTCTGGATTGATGTTGTGTAAGTTGGGAGTTCAGGATACTTCGAACATCTAGTCGGTGTCTTCTTTGTGAATTATAACAGGCTTGTAGATGGATCTAGGTTGAGGGTTGTGTTAGAGTCTCTCTGCATGTTCTTGTTTGATGAAGGCTTTGGGGCTAGAAGCATGACCCGAACACCTGATTGGATTTCAATCAAATGCGGGTTCGACTCGGGTTGATTGGGGTTGAGATGATATAGGTGTGGTAAGACCATGGGTGGTAACCACGGTTGGTTAGGCATGTTGTAAGACTGCGGAATGGACGTAGCATTCACTGGATTGGCGGATAGGATAGAAGTGTTATAAGTCTGTGATGGGATCGTAGCATTCACCAGTTTAAGGTACACTATCGTTGAGGTGGTCATGAGGATAAAGGAGGATCAGTTCGTGTCTTGGGCAGGTCGGACAGGATTATCGAAGAGCATTGCTCTGTCTTAGGAGGAGGACCATTAGGGTCTGAGGTGGGGATGGGCTTGTGTAGCTTTAGTAGGAGTGGGACCCGTGAGCCTGGCCCGTTCGTTGGTATAGACTTGCTGAGACCCATGGGCGAGGCCCGTGTGATTATGGCAATACAGGTAGGACCTGGTAGAAACCGTTTGGGTCGAGGTATTGGATCTTGGTTTTTGTAGGAATGGTTATGTAATCAGTGAGTGGCGCAGAGTGATGCGTAGGCTAAGGTAGCCTTGTCAGTTAGACTCTTAGGAACCTAGTGGTTGGACCAGGTGTGAGACTGGCAGTCACAGTGGTGGTTGGAGATCTTTATATCCAGGCTTAGTAAAGGGTTGTCGTGAATCAGAAGATTTCGGAGGAAATGAAAGTGCAAATTCTTGGATCCCCGGTTATGAATTATGTGTCGGATTGGCTTTTGGTGGGAACTCGCATTAGGAATCACGAGTATATAGGTGCAACTTTATCTCAGTAATATAAGAATTAAGGAATCTGTATGCCAAGGGCATTAGTAGAAGGGTTCAGGGAAAAAGGTATGTTTTTGGTTCTGGTGGTAGAAAAAGCCTTTGTGATCGGTTTTGGAATGTTTCTACCTGTGTGTGGGTCGGGCAAGTTATGGGACTTCAGAATTATAGCGTAAGCGTATCGGTTCAGCAGCTAAGCAATCAGTGATTCGTTCAGCACTAGAAGGTTTATCTCGCAGATTGTATCTCGTTGTTCTTTATATTCATAGAATCGTTAACATCAGGATGAGCCTTTTTCTCGGAGGAATATCTTACCCCTTTCTTCAAGTGAAAGTTTTCGGCAGCAGAGAATGGTCTGTGATTCTGTTTTCCAGTGGGAACCTTAGCTTATCAGAAGTTGGGTAGTCATTTTGGAAGACAAGTGGAATGGAATTAGTTGTGGTTTAGTATGGGCGGTCTGTTGGGGAGTCAGACCAATTCGAGATTTCAAGCTTTGGGTAGACTAGAAGTTGTTATTCTGCAGGGGATTAATTTAGGCTGAGAAAATATTTGTTCTTCATCAGGTTTGGAGAGCCCTGTTAAGGTTGCCTTTGGTTGCCTTTGGGAAGGTTGTTGTATGCTCGGGGTTATGGTTGTGTTGCTCAAGCTATCTGGCATGCCTGGAATGGTAATGAATGATTTCAAGGACGAAATCTAATTTAAGTGGGGGAGAGTCGTAACACTTGGTTCATTATACTTTTCATTTTAGACCCTTAGGGTGTAATGGTTTGCAGAATTGGTCCCTAGGGAGGGGGCATATTTTTCAACTTTGGGAATGTTAGAGTATGTTGGGCGTACTCCTTATACGTTGGGCGTACTAGTGCTTGCTGATCACAGATCTCATCCATGTACGTTGGGCGTACGTGGAGTATGATGGACATAAATGAGTAGTTTTAAAACCCTAATTTTAGGGCTTATACCCTATATAAGCCATAAGATAGTCTGATTTGGCATTGTTGAACCAACCTCCATACCTTTGAAAACCCTAATTCATCCCTTAGCCTTTGTGTGGTGCTTTTGGGCTCTTGTGTAGCTTTTGTGGTGTATTTTGTGCATCTTGAAGGGGAAGGAGAAGGTTGAAGACTCATTCTTTGTAGGGGAGCTTAGAGATCCAGCTTTAACACCTTCATTTCGTGGCTTTTGAGGTATAAAGTTCAAAACTTGTCATCTCATTTCATAGATCTATTCCTTGGCTTGCTTTTAGGCTATTTTGGTCCCTTTTTGGTTGGTTTGGTGAGCTAAGGTCGATTATGGAGCTTATCCTTTTAGATATGAGCATATTAAGGGTTTCTTAAGAATAAAGGTGCAAACTTTATGGTGGTCTTTGTCTCATGCATGTGTTAAGTCATTTATTAAGCTCTTTTGAGCTCTAGATCCCCATTGAGCCATGCAGTAACTTTACGTGATAAACAACCTTGCGAAAGTCAAATCTAAGTTTTGGGTTGAAGTCTTAATCAAATCAGTGTTGAATGAAGAAATTAGCCAAGCTGGGAGTACGTTGGGCGTACAAGCTGGTACGATGCGCGTACAAGCTCCAATGCGTATACGCTTAGCGTACGAGCTGAGTACTCCCCGCATACTCAGCAGATGGGCCTCAGATTGTTTCGGCTAACGGGGTTGGTTCATGTTTGGACTTTTGATGAATAGGGCCTTGTTGGGTCATCGGAATATTATTTTAGGCTAAGGATATTTTATTGGACCCTTGGTTGAAGGCCCATGAAGGGGTTGGGGCCCAATTTGGAAAATTGGGCCATATTTGGGCGTTGGATGATTATTTTGGAATTTTGACTTGTTGGAAATTTGGATTGGGCTTTTTCCTTGGGCCGAGTTAGGGAAAGGGTAAAAATGTATTTTACCCTAGTTTGGACTCTTAGAGTGAGTCGGGATCCAATTATTAATTGGATGTTATTTTGTGGTAGATAGCGGGGGGATTTTAGCGGGCCAGCAGCCAGAGATTTATGTGTGGGATTTAGCAGTCTGAGGTGAGTTTCCTCACTGTGTTTAGCGGGTCGAAGGCACCAATGCCAACCCATGGTTTGATATTTTGGTATGCTAGTTGTCTGTGTGACTCTTGCATGTGTTTATGTTTACCGGGTGGGGCTCGATGTTGGGCGGAGCCCGATGGTTACTATGTATGCTATTAATTGTTATGCTTATATGATTTGTATGTGGGCGGGGCCCGTTATGCGAGTTTGGGCGGGGCCCTTTATACTCATTGGGCGAGGCCCGTTATGCGAGTTTGGGCGGGGCCCATTATACTCAGTGGGTGGGGGCCGTTATGCGAGTTTAGGCGGGGCCCATTATACTCAGTGGGCGGGGCCCGATACACTCATTGGGAGGAGTCCATTATTTGTTTATTTCTGTATGTATGGTGTGGTATCTTGGGGAACTCACTAAGCTTTGTGCTTACAGTTTTTAGTTTATGTTTCAGGTACTTCTGGTTTCAAAGGAAAGAGCCCGGGAGGACTGCAAAAGCACACACCACTCCATTCCGCATTTTGTGATTTACTCTGATAATGATGATGTATTGACAAAATTTGATTACCTTGGTTTTATGACAATGATATGGTTTACTGTTTTATGAATGTAAAAATAAAAGATTTTTGGGTCTTATTTTTGGGAGGTTACATGGTAGCTCTCATTTCTTGGAATTTTTCATACTAAACCTCTTTAGTACTTTTTCCTAGTATGTAGTTTGACTAAGTCCAATTAGTCTCTGCTTTCTATCTCTCAAGATTCTTATCCCGAGAATATAGGTTGTTTCTCCAAGCTCTTTCATTGCAAAACACTTTCCAAGCCAAGACATTACTTCTTGCAAAGTTGGAATGTCGTTTGCCATGAGTAGTATGTCATCGACATACAACACCAGAAAAGTCACTATACTCCCACTAGCCTTGATATACACACATGACTCATCTTCACTCCTAGAGAAACCAAACTCTTTGACTTTCTCATGGAAGCAAAGATTCCAGCAGCGTGATGCTTGTTTCAATCCATAGATGGATTTCTCAAGCTTGCACACTCTATTTGGAAACTTTGCATCTACAAACCCTCTGGCTGAATTATGTAAACATCTTCAGCCAACTTCCTATTAAGGAAAGCGATTTTGACATCCATCTACCAAATTTCATAGTCATGAAAGGAAGCAATGAAGAGCATTATCCTAATAGATTTTATCTTGGCTACTAGTGAGAAAGTCTCATCATAGTCAACCCCTAGGGTTTGAGTGAAGCCCTTTGCAACCAGTCGAGCCTTGAAAGTGTGTAACTTTCCATCCATGTCAGTCTTCTTCTTGAAGATATATTTGCACCCATGTAAGAACCATAAAAATCATGCCAAATTTAAACTTTTAAAAATTTCCAAAACCAGTTGATTATTACAAAACTTGTTTTCAAAATATCCAATATCAGAGTTTCCCATAACCAAATCATAAAAATCATAGGAAGTGTACGATCACGCCTTCGCCTTCCCACAATCGTCAGAAGTACCTGAAACCAAATCAACAACTATAAGCCTGAAGCTTAGTGAGTTCCCCTAAAATACCAACGCCATACAGATATCACCATATTATATAACAAACACAGCATACATAATGAGCCATCAGTCTGAATGGACTGCCTCGCATGCCATCAGTCTATCTAGACCGCTCTCCGAGCCATCGGCACGTCTGGACCGCCCTCTCGGGGCCTTCAGCCTATCCGGACCGCTCGCCGGGCCTTCGGCCTGACTATTATGCCATGACCGGGCATGTAGTCTATCCGGTCTACCGTGGGTGTCTTGGCCTACAACACAAACCAGGACCTGCCTCAACCCAATCCCAATCCCAACAAACATGTGCACATAATATCATATGCTAGCATGCAATAAAAAATAGTCATACATACCTAACAGATCACTAACATGGCAACCATCCTATGACCAGGATACCGATCTAACCGATCAATAACATAGCAATCATCCTATAACCAGGATACCGATCTAACCGATCTCTAACATAGCAACCATCCTATAACCAGGATATCAATCTAACAGATTACTAGCATAGCAACCATCCTAAAACCATGATGAAATCTAACAGATCAATAACATAGAAACCATCCTAAAATCAGGATGTAAATCATAAAGGGCCAGCCTTGGTGTCGTAGACCCTGTTGATATAGTGAGGAGAACTCACCTCGCAAGTAGCTCGAAGTGATAAAGTCAAACTCCTCCAAATGCAGCTCCAAATCCAACACCTACAACCAACGTTGACTCCCTTTCATAAGTTCCAAAATTACCAAAATACCCCCAGAGGTCAAACTGGTCAACCCTTGGTCCAACTCAAAGTCAACAGTCCATGTTGACCCAACTCGTCGAGTGCAGCTAGCAACTCGTCGATTTCCTTAAGGGTTCAGAATGTCCTAAAACCCTCACTAACTCGCCGAGTTTACAACCAACTCATCGAGTCTATGTGTGTTCTGAAGTCGGGGAAAACCCTAACTGACTCGTCGAGTACTCTGAACTTTATAGTTATAGAGACCAAGATAAGTTCAGATCTGAAGTTGCAACTTCAAATCCTAGTCCATACCCAAAAATGGTTCACATACATGGTAGAAAGGCCCTAATCTAAAACATGAAGAGATCTAGAAGGAGGAAAGTCAAGGTAACGACTTGTTACCTTCACAATGATGCCAATAAGCAAAAGAGTCAGATCCACCAGCTCCTCTATACTTCAATCCTCCTATACTTCAAGCCTTCTTCTTCCAAATCGCCTTCCAAGCTTGAAAATCACACAAAATGGAGAGAAAACGCGATTTAGGGTTTTTGGGCTCAAAGGGGCTGTGAGGTGAGGCTAATGACCCTTTAAATAGGGTGCAAAACCCTGGAAATTAGGGTTTCATCCAACATCTCCAACTCGTAAATTCGTGTACTCCGACTCGTCGAGTTGGTCATTTAAAACATGCAGCTGATTTCGTTCCTACTCGACGAGTCAGGGCATCCGACTCGTCGAGTAGACCCTTTAAAATGGAAATAAAGTTGTAAAATTCATACCTGAGAGTCATGGTGTTACAACCCAACTGTCTTTCGACCTGGTACATTATCAACCAAATTCCAAACTTGGTTTTCATATATGGACTTGATCTCGTTGTCCATTGCATCTTTCCATTTAGTAGCATCAGGGCCTGCCATTGCTTCCTTTTAGCTAGCCGAGTCATCCAAATTTATTAGTGTTCTATCGCTGACAAACGTGTGGCCATCTTTAGTAATATGGAAGCCATAGAAATCAGGTGGCATGCTAACTCTACTGGAACGCCTAAGAGGTAATGACTTGTCTATCGGTTCAACAGGAATCTCTTCCTCTTGTTGAGTGCTAGTATCATCTAAGGTTCCTTCACTATTTGACTCTTGAATTTTTTCAAAGGTCAATGGTACTCCCACTGTCCTCTTTGAATATGAGCTCTCTCTCTCTCTCTCTCTCTCTCTCTCTCTATCTCTCTCGAAAGACTCCTCTTTGTGCTACAAATATCATGTTCACACTAGGTCTATAGAGAAAATATCCAAATGAATGCTTTGGGTACCCAATGAAAATACACTTCTCACTTGTAGTTGCTAGTTTGTCATGAGTCTCTCATCTCATAAAAGCTTCACAACCCCAGACTTTGATATGTGCTTACGAGGGAACTTTCCCTGTCCACATCTCGTGAGGTGTTTTTGGCAACCTTCTTTGTAGGGACAAGATTCAGGATGTGGGCGGCTGCCACTAAGGCATACCCCCCAGAAGTGAATAGAAAGAGAAGCACGGCTCATCGTGGAATGAACCATGTCTAACAAGGTCCGATTACGCCTCTCAGTCACACCATTCAACTGTGGTGTCCTAGGATGAGTCAATTGTGAAAATATTCCACATTCCTTTAAATAGTCGTTGAACTCGATACTAAGATACTATCCGCCTCTATTGGATCTAAGCTTCTTTATCTTCCGACCCAACTGATTATCGACTTCATGTTTAAACTCTTTGAACTTTTCAAAGGTTGCTGACTTATGCTTGATTAAGTAGATATAACCATATCTGCTATAATCATCTGTAAAAGTCACATAGAATCGATTAGCATCCCTTGTGGATGATTTGAAGGGTCCACACACATATGTATGTATAAGATCTAACAATCCTTCACCTCTTTCACAGAATCCCGTGAAAGGTGATTTTGTCATCTTACCCAAAAGACAAGATTCCCATGTATCATCTGACCTTAGGTCATATGATTCCAACACTACATCCTTTTGGAGTTGGGTGATGCATTTCTTGTTAATGTGTCCAAGGTAAAGCTTCAAATATAAAAACACCATTTTTATAAGCAGAAATAGAACCATTCAAATCGTTAAATGAATATCTAAAACCTTGTCTGAATAATGCATGAAAAGAAATAATGTTACATGTCATTTTTGACGAGTAGCAACAATTTATTAAATCTAAATAAACTCCACTACTAAGCACTAGACTATAAACTCTAATCTTGGTAACATGAGAAGATCGTCTATTTCCCATGATCAGGTTCATCCTTCCGTGCTCCACCTCCTTACGTTTTTTAGCCCCTGCAAATTATAACAAATGTGAAAACCACATCCTGTATCAAGGACCTAAGAAAGAGAAAATGATGAGTTATTAGATGAAATAGTGTATATACATGCAGGAGATGGCTTCACCTTGCCATCCTTGATGTCTTGCAGATACTTTGGGCAGCTTCGCTTCCAATGCCCTTTGTCATTGCAATAAAATCAAGTGGTCTCAAAAGTGTAAGGAATGTCAGAACTATATTTTCCTTTAGTTCCATTGCTTGACGACCCATCATGAGATTTTCCTTTCCAGTTCTGTTTAGGAGGAACTTTCCTCTACTTCCCCTTTCCTTGACCAATGGCCAGAAAGGGAGCACTAGCAGGAGTGAAGGTTGAACATTTTCCCTTCATTCCTGCTTTAGATGTCTGTATTAGGTTGTGCAATTGAGCCAAGGTGGTCTCAGTGTTGTTCAAATGATAGGTCAGAATGAACTGATCATAACAACTTGGTAAGGAATTTAAGACTATATCAATAGCCAACTCCTCATCAAAGTGTGCAGTTAGCCTAACAAGGCGCTCCACTTATCGTTGCATTCTCTGCACATGGCTACAGACAGATTCTCCCTCTTTCATTTTGCATGCCATGAGGGCTTTGACCACTTCATACTTTTCTTGACGAGCTCGCTTGTGGAACTTTTCCACAAGGTCCTTATTCATCTTATAAGGCCAGCAGTCCTCAAAAAATATCTACAACTCAGGGGTCATAATGGCGACCATGATGCAAGCAACTTTTGCCACATCATCGTAGTGTTTCTTCTAGGAGGCTAGTTCTTCAGGAGTGGCCTTCTCTTCGTCGATTTCATTAAGTTACTTCCAAGGACATACTTTTTGTTCTCGAATCGAAGGGCCATCTTTACGTTGTGCATGCAGTCATTATAGTTGGTGCCATCCAATGTCACCTTTGAGCAGATCGACAACAATGAGAAATTATGGTGGTTGGAAGAGGAAGGAGCAGAAGCATCAGCTGGAGTAGACATCTATAAAAAGAAGGTAGTTTTTGTTAGACAATAATAATCCTTAATACAATAACCCAAAATAAAATATTAAGGCTAAGACCCAACTATATAATTCACAACTTAGAAAAGGGATGTCGTAATCTAATTGTAAATTTTATAAAGGTAGGTAAATGACGATTTACCAGTTCCACCATAAAAGAAATGAAATTAAGTGAAATTACTTGGTCTTTTGAGATTCATTGAAACTATTCAATGGCATGTTTAATCTCAGATTATGCTCTTCTATTTGTGACTGGGATACTGTCATACTGAGGATCACAAACAAGATGTGAATAACCATGCAAATGTGCTTGGTAACATCATTGTCATTTATCATCCCAATTGATGTGCTGGTAAACCATACACGCTCCATCAATAATGATAATTTATGAGATAGCCATTACAAATCTTTATTGGTCCCTATTAGTGTGTCGGTTAACCACACACGCTCCACTAACGACTTATAAGTGTAATGTGCAATTTCATGGGTTAGCATAATAATTCACATTTTTCCTAAAGTAACTAGATTTAGGATTTTAAATAAAAGGTTCTCGTACTTTTAATAACATTATACTTTGAATGAGATTTAGTTGTCTTATCAAATCCGTTCTGCTAACGACCCTCCACTAATCAAGGAAGCGGTGGGTGAGAGTGGACACCTATTCAACTACCATTTTATAGGCAGTTTCTTTATACCCCCTTATAGACTAGCTTCGTGAATGAGGCATACTAGCGATTCAACTGACTGATTCTTATACATATAATATATTAACAGCTAATAATAATATATAAGGTGTATTTTAAACTTTTTAAAATATTAGGTTTATATAATTTTAAATTTCGAAAATTAATAATCAATTAATTTAAATTTAAAATAAACCAAAAATTGATTTAATATTTGTCTATTAATTAACAAGTAATTAAATATATTAAATCAAATAAGAATTAACTAATTAAATTAATCAAATAATTTAATCATAACTCTAACCCTCTAATTTTCGAAAATTAGGGTGTAGGAGTTATCCAATTGTATAATTATCCATTTTAATCAAATTAAACTAACAATAATATAAAATAGGAAACCCTAACAGCCTAGCCATTTTCGAAAATATTGGGGAGGAAGGCTAGGGTTTTAAAACCCTAGCCCTAAATTTCGAAATCAAGGAGAATAGGCTAAGGTTTCGAAAAACCCTAACCCTAGTCGAAATTCTTGGCTTTTAGGGTTTAATTTCTATAAACCTTAATTGATCTAATTCTATTATTATAGTTATTCAATTGAAAACAAACCAAACTCTCTGATACCAGTGATAGGATTTAGGTAAAACAAATAAACTCAAAACCCTTAAGTTCACATGCAAACTAAGGATCTATGTTTTCACTATTGAACCTATAACTAAGAACATCAAATTTGAAACCCTAGAAACCCTAAGCATATTTCAAAAATCATAAAAGGGTTTGGTTTACATACCTTGTTGTTATTATAGAAAATAACAAGAATCCTTCCCTTGTAGATCTCTTGGAAGCAAGCACCACAATTGTCGTGCCTCTAATAACTCACACCCAAACTAGCAAGTAGGAGGCTTAAGAGAGAGGAGATGGGAGAGTAAGAATTTCGGCTATCCCTTGAGAAAGTGGAGTGGCCGAAAATCTAAGGCCTAAGGGTTTTTATATAGTGGTACAAGGAAACCCTATATAACCCTAATTTGAATATTAAATTAATATTTTAAATTTGGTATTAATCTCATTCCTTATTTATCCACATAGGATATTCTAGAAACCCTATAATATCCTTCTTGAAATCGTCCACCCCTAGATGTTGACTAATTTCAATAGGAGTTCTAGCTATGCTACCATCTCCTTTATCAAACTTTTCAAGAATCTTGCCTGCATAGTATTTGACTTAATATCAAAACATCATGGGTTCTCGTGATCCTGACTCCAAGAATCACATCAGCTAATCTCAAGTCTTTCATGTCGAACTTAGATCTCAACATATCTTTAGTGGACCTTATCATCTTGTCATCACTACCAATGATGAGCATATCATCAACATATAAACATAAGAGTGTTTTTCACATGCATACACTTGTCACACTCATTTACTCTAAATCTACTTTCCAACATGGATTGATCAAACTTTTGATGTCACTACTTTGGATCTTGCTTTAAGCCATACAATGAATTAACAAGTTTATTCACTTTATTTTATTGTCCCAAGGCAAAAAATCCCTCAAGTTGCTCCATATAGATATCTTCTTCCAAATCTCCATTTAGAAAAGCAGTTTTCACATCCCTTTGGTGAACTTGCGGTTTTCTAATAGTTGCAACGGCAAACACCAATCTAATTGATGTTATTCACATTAGTGGAAAATATGTATCAAAGTAATCTAGACCTTCCTTTTGTTTATACTCTTTGATTACCGACCTTTCCTTGTATTTATCAATACCACCATTAGTTTTCATCTTTTTCTTAAACATCCAATGGTAACTAGGTGGCTTACAACCTGGAGGTAAATCCACTAGTTCCCACATATGGTCTTGTAAGATAGAATCTATCTCACTTTTTATGTCTTATTTCCATTACGGTCCCTCAGAAGAAGTAATCGCCTCATGATAGGTTTTGGGTTCACTTTCCATTACATAAGTGTAAAAATCGGGACCAAATTATTTTTCCACCCTAGCCCTTTTACTTCTTCTAGGTTCTATCTCTTCTTCCTTGGTTTGAACGTGTTCATTCTCTCGAACAACTTCCTTATCAGGTGAAGATGAGCTTTCACCCACCTTGTTCAAACAAGGAAACACATTTTCAAAGAAGGAGGCATTCCTTGATTCCATTATTGTATTATTGTGTATTTCAGGATTCTTAGACTCATACACAAGAAATCGATAAGCACTATTATTTTGCGCATATCCAATGAATACACAATCCACTGTTTAGGACCCAACTTTTGTACCTTAGGTAGTGGTAAAACAACTTTGGCTAGGCACCCCCACACTTGTAAGTATTTATAAGATGGTTTCCTTTCTGTCCAAAGTTCATACGGTGTTTCATCCTTTTCCTTGTGGGGTATCTTATTCAAAAGATATTTAGCCGACAAAATAGCTTCCCCCACATGTTCTGGATTAATCCAGAATAATTAGCATGACATTCACCATCTCTTTCAAGGTATGATTATTTCTCTCAGCAATACCATTTTGTTGAGGTGAATAAGGTTACGTGAACTCATGAGATGAATTCCATTTTTAGACAAAATTCAGCAAATGGAGAGACATATTTTCCACCCCTATCACTTCTAGTCACCTTGATTTTCTTGTTGAGTTGATTCTTAACTTCATTTTTATAAAAGAAAAACTTGTTTATTGCTTCATCTTTACTCTTAAGTAAATATATGTAGAAATATTTCATATTATCATCGATGAACATGATAAAGTATTTATTCCCACCCATAGTAGGAATTGATTTTAAATCAAACATCAATATGAATTAAATCAAGAGGTTCGGTGTTTCATTAAACTGTTTGGAAAGATGATCTAGTAAGTGTGGCTTCAACACATGTGGGACATTTTTGATTTGAGTCAATATCAAATTTTGGTATGTAGTTTAGTTTAACCAAACGACGAATAGAATTGTAATTTACGTGTCCTAAACGGTCATGCCAAACATTTGAAAACTCAAGCATATAAGTAGAACTAGAACTTGCTTTATTCATCTTGTTTGTCACCATTACATTCCATTTGAACATGCCATTTATAGCATATCATTTTCCTATAAACATACCACTTTTGGACAAAACAAATTTGTCTGACCAAAAAACAAGCTTAAAACCAAACTTATGCAACAAACCACCCGACACTAGATTTTTACTAAGTTCTGGAACATACAAAACATCCCTAAGCTTTAACTCTTTCCCCGATGTCATTTTTAGAACAACATCGCCAACACCTTTGACATCTGTGGTGGCTGCATTTCCCATGTAGATCTTCTCACCGTTATCAACATCCTTATATGTGTTTAAATTGCTCTTGTCATGACACACATGATGAGTATGGTGGTAAGATCCACCATTCTCTTGAATTATTATCCAAGATGTTCACCTCCGAGACTATGGTGGTAAGATCCGTAATCATGGACACCAACTGATCCACATCATCGTTTAGTATGTTTGTTTGACGAGGATTATCCTTTTTCAGCTGCGGGCACATCGAATCTTTGTGACATGGTTGGCCGCAATAGCAGCACTTGAACTTATTCTTGAAGTTTCCACCTTTAGGGCCTAGGTTTTTACCATTTCCCTTTCTTTTGTTTTCTTTCTTGCCTCTATTCTTGGAAGCTTGACCAACTTCCACACAAGAACCTTTGAAGATTCCACACCACCACCTTTCTTCATGGCTATTCGACTGTCTTCTTCAATATGAATACACACCACAAGCTCCTCCGCAGCCATCTCCTTTCGCTTATGTATAAGGTAATTCTTGAAGTTTATCCAACCGGGAAGAAGCTTTTCAATGATTAATGCAACTTGTAAAGGCACATTTAGAACCACCCCTTCTACAAGTTTATCATGTATAATCACTTGAAGATCTTGGACTTGACTCATAAAATATTTCAGTCATCTTGAACTTCAAGAATTACGCAACAACATGCTTCTTGGTTCCAACATCTTCAGTCTTATACTTTCTATCTAATGATTCCCACAGTTCCTTAGTCGTTTCAACTTTGCAATAGATATTGTAAAGTTCATCAGCTAACCCATTCAACACATAGTTGTGGCACAGAAACTCGGAGTGCTTCCAAGTCTCCACCATGCTCACAGATTGAGCGTCGGCTTGTCCCTCAACAACTTAGGGAGCATTTTCTATGAGGAACCGAGCCAAGTTTAGAGTGGTTAAGTAGAATATAATCTTATGCTACCACCTCTTGAAGTTAATACCAGAAATCTTATCTGGTGTTTCGACATGATTAGCCATGGTGTTTGGCACAGGTAGGGTAGCATTCTGGTTCACATGTGGAGGATTTAGTGTTTCACTTGGTCCGGCCATTCTGAAAAGTTATAATTCAAACAAATAATCAAAAACACAAATGAATCTGTTTTTACACAAAACAAAATCTGTTTACACAAAACAGATATAAGACGATTAGCAAAAAAAATCGAAAATAGATTTAATCGAAACAAGATCGACTAAAATAATTTTAGCGAGAATCTGTTTAAGATTGTTAGCTCTCGATAATAAATCTACAATATAAATAATTAGTGAATTATAACGTCAATTGACTGAGGCTCGTGGTTGACATGATTTCCTTAAACAAATTCGTCATTTGTTCATGTTCTCAGGGTACAACAACTGAAGCAGTATGTACTGTCGGATCTAACCACTTGCCTAAAAAGTTCTCCAGAATTTATATTCATTAATTCGAAATTAAATGAATAATTATGGATTAACTCACTTTAAATGAATCAGTTGTAAATATTTGCAAAAATGTGGCTTGTGTGAGCTCGAATTTTCGGAGCTGCATTTGTGTCCACATGGCTTGCCCATACACTAGTTCATTGAATTTGGTCTATAAAATCCATGACCTGCACCCCCTCCTCTGGGTGCATAGGTGTTAGAGTAAAACTATGTATAGAAACTTGTAAACCTATTACACATCTATGCTTATAAAACCACTGAGAGTTCGCACTTTTTCCTATGTGGGACACATTCCTACAACCACTTTATTTGCTACCTTTATTTTTTAATACTCATATTTGAGCATCGATATCTCATTCACACATTTTCCCTTTCGGACACAACATATATCATTTCGAAACTCTCAGGGAGGAGAACATAACCCATTAAGGATATATATATATATATATATATATATATATATATATATATATATATATATATCCTTAATGGGTTATGTTCTCCTCCCTGAGAGTTTCGAAATGATATATGTTGTGTCCGAAAGGGAAAATGTGTGAATGAGATATATATATATATATATATATATATATATATATATATATATATATATATATATATATATATATATATATATATATATATATATCCAAAGTTAAATAAAAATACATAATTTTAATTAAAATTTCCAATGGTTGCAAGGTCTTTAGTTTCATGAACAATTCAAGCCACAAAACGCCTTAATTCTGCAAGCAACATAGTATCGAGTAAAAAATACTAGGGTTACACGATTTAATTGTATACATACAAAAGGGTGATGTTGAATTCAAACAACAAACTTTAAAATCAGTTGCATCATTAGTTGATAATAATAAGAATGATACCTAATTACCTAAATTTTTGAAAGTTTACTTTATTGGATCTATAGGATAAGATCATAATAGTATATGTATCATAATTGCAGAAGATTAGTTCAATTTTAAGAAATAAAGAGTACGAATTTGAATTTGAAATTGAAATTGAGCTAATTTAATTTAAGGTGCAGTGGTAGCACCGAAAGAGTACAATGCCAAAATGTATCTTGACTAACCTCTGTAACTTGGCCGACCACCACCATATGACGGACAGTTTCTAAACTCGATCTCGTTGTCATCAACGAGCTCAATCATTTCATGGTTCAGTTTTCTTATTTGCAATCATCAGAGATGGAAACTGATGAATGTCTCCAACAACGATGGATTGTTTGGCGAAACATGATGGCAATGAGCTAATCAATGATGATGTCGACGGAATTGGCCATATTTGATGAATTTAACTTGGTTGGTCTTTCTATATTCATCCATGACGCATACAAACAAAATGGACATTTTTTCTTGTTTGTAGTTTTAATGTTTTATCACATCAAGAAATTAACTTGGTACTTTCAACTTCTTTAAATCTTAGGGGTAATCATTGGCCACAACAAAGTTAACAAGAACTTATTTTAACTCCTACAAACTTTCGTACTTTTATCCTACATTGGCTCATGAGATTCCACTAAATGGTGGGATCGTGAACAGTTAGTTCACACCAATGTCGCTTTCATCATCATCAAGATGGGTTATGTCCTTATTGACATCAAAATGTTCATATGTTTCATCCAAAAATTCGATTGGTCTTCACAAATGTGTTTTAGAAAAGAACCATTATATGAATGGATGCTTGCAACTATAGTCTTTCTTTTTCGTAATCTATTGGCAAAATAGACAAAATATCCTCTTCATCGTCGTGCTCCACTTCATAATCATAACCAGGGTACTCATTCTAGAATTTCTTTTTACGCCTACATAAAGATTGCTTCTTGAAGCTACAATCAATTTCCTTTGGCGATGCTTATTTCCCCAAAAACCCTAAATGTGATTTGATAAAACCGACTATGAGATGTGATTATCCTCTCTTACTTAGCGTATGAATGTATTGTTTCGTATGTACAAGAACATACTTCAAAGTGTTGGCTTTAGACAAGTTATACTAGTTTTTTTTTTTCAAATCAATTCTTTGTATCAAGTTTGTCAAGATCGGGATGTTACTTAAGATTGTTTTACGTTTTGCAATATTGTGATCGTAAGATCGGATCGGATCGAAAGATCCTACCAAAATAAACTTATATTCAAATTTTCTTGCAAAATATTAGGTGTGAAGTATATATTATAACTTGATGTTGATTAAGATGCTGAAAGTGGAATTAACTTTAAGTTCTTAAGCATAAACCATGATTTTTGTTGTTTTAAACCATAAAAATTAAGAAGAAAACATTTTACCTAAAAACAAAAATCAGTTTGATCATATAAAACTAAAAACATAAGATCACAAAGGGCTTATTATAAGTGTATTATGTCTAATTCGAGATGAATTGATGAAATAGTGACGCTCAAAATGTCTTCTTGCAACTTGCGATGCTCGACTATATAATAAAGTAAAGAGGTGAGATCGGGATCATAATGTGGTTGGGATAGTGTTTCACTTGTAGGGTCTTAAAATCTTAAGATCTTAAATGTTGTCAATTTTTGAGACTCGGGCTAAGATTGATAATTCAAGTAAGATCAAGATCAACAACCATGCTTTGTATTATGTGGAAAAACATTAATATATAACATACTAGATTAAATATTGTCCTATTAAATTAAAACAACTTACAGAGATTAAAGTGGAATAACAACCTCATTTCTTAAACATTATACACAAATGTACCATAATCATGTATATATCAACTTGATCTAACCTCCTCGATTGCACCAACTAATTTATCAATCTTAGCCCCTGTAACCTCTTTTATAACCTTATTATCTTTGAGAATCTTGAAAGTAGGAACCACTTTTATTCCTAACTCTTTTGCCAATGCCTGTCATTCATCAACCAATAGAAGTTTTTTTTTCAAGAGTTTACCATGTCAAAAAAGCTACTGTGGATTTATGGGAGTTTTTTCATTTCAAAGCTTTTTCACATTGCTTGTAAATTTACAAGCTCAATGGACACAGTTTTTTTTCATACTTTTAATACATTTTATTCACTTTTTTTATAAATTGAGTGAAAAAGCTTATCTATAATTTATGCTTGTTAAGCTTTTTGGTATGATAAATAATGAGCATCAAAAAGCTTATTTTGGATCAGTTAAAAACTGACCCTGTTATCTTGATTGCAGTCAAGCTTTAGGAAGACCACATCAAGGTACTTCTCGGCTAGTTGTTTGTATTTTGGAGCAATCACCTTGCAAGGACCACACCTGTTTAAATTTCACGAAGAATTAAATCCACAAAATAACTTAATTTTGCAAGCAATCGAGTAAAAAAATCACTATGTTACACGATTCAATTGTATACATACAAAAGAGTGATGTTGAATTCAAACAACAAACTTCACAAAAAACGAAAGACCTGAAAATTTTTGCATAATTTCGACATAATGAGAACGAGACCTTAATTTTTGAAAGTTTAATTTACTGGATCTAGAGGATAAGATGATAAGAGTACATGTAATATAATTGTAGAACAGTAATTCAATTTTAGGAAAGAAAGAGTACGAATTTGAATTTGAATTACTAACCATTGAGTGTACATATCGAGAACGACCATCTTATCACCGGCGGCATTGACCAGAGGCCAAAACGTGTCTTGACTAACCTCCGTCACCTGGCCGACAACCACCGTGGGACCGGCGGTTTCCAAACTTGATCTCACCGTCATCGACGAGCTCAATCCTTTCCTGTTTCCGTTTTTCTTATTTGCAATCATCAGAGACGTAAACTGATGAATGTCTCCGGCGACGATGGATTGTTTTGCGAAACATGACGGCAATGAGCTAATTGATGACGATGTCGATGGAACTGGCCGGCAGATTTGATGAATTTGCAACGCCATTGTAGGCTTGGAGCAAGTGTGTGTAGTATCGGAGTGTGTGTGTGGGTGAGAAATGTGCAAGTATTTGAAAGCTTTGGAAGGAAAAGTTGATCGTACGATTGAGATGTGAAATGACGAAAATACCCTTGATATTGATTTGTTTGATGCGAATATCTTGAGGGCAATTCTGTGATGTTTTTCTTTGTGAGAAATTTCTTGTGGCTAAAATGCATCGTCAATAATGATATGCTAGATAGTAAATAGTATATTCTTAAAAATCAAGGGGTATACCGTATACGGGCATATGGGGACCGATTGCAAGGGAAAGCCCAAAAAGGAAAAAATATAAAATCATCAAAAGTGTCAACCCATTTGGCTCACAAGCCTCAATGCAACCAACCGAAAGAAAAATTAAAAAACAAATTAGTAATTAAATAAAATAATAATAATAATAATAATAATGTTATATATCTGATTAGGTTGTATATTAAGATTGGTTGATTGATGTATATATTAGGTTGTGTAGGTGGAAATAGTCTATTTTAAGTAACCTAATTATTTTCAAAAGAGTTAGGTGTTGTTTGTTTTTCTGAAGTCAAAATATCTGCAGTCTGCGGATCATATCTGCAAGTCTCTGTAGTAGAAGAGATGAACCAAACGTCTGCAGTCTGTAATAAGAAAATTGTTTGTTTTTTATCGTCTGCATGCTGCTGAAATAAAGTGAATTTTAAATAAAATGATTTTACAAACTTAAAATGATTTTTCAACACCAAAATTTGTAATAATAATAGTCATACAACACTGAAAATAAAATTCATGCCACTAAATTAGTCATACAATAAAAAAAATTGGTTTTACAATAACAATTTCATTTAAAATAATTCATTCCGTATTTTGCATCAACTGCTCAACACATCTCGTAACTGAGTCATATATTCACGGTCTGTTGTAGTACCATATGTTGGAACCTCGTCTTCATCATCATCAACGACCACATTGTTATTTCGAAACGAGACATTGGGTTCATCGTATCATGTGAAATACTCATCACTCAGTCCTTCTTTCTTTATAAAATTATGAAGCGCGAAACATGTCATGACAATGTTTATTTGTGTAACAAACGGGAATGGTTTCATTCTCTTCAATATAGGGAATCATGCTTTCAAAACACCAAAAGCACGCTCAATGATGTTCCGAAGTTTTACATGTCCATGGTTAAATTTTTCTTTATTGGTCAATGCACGTCTTTGACGAAAATCTCCAAGCCAATACCTCACATTACGATACGAGGCCATAAATCCTCGAATGTGTGCATACGCGGCATCACAAATATAATATTTATCTGTAAAAATGCAAAAACACTAATCAATTTTCAAACTAAGATAAAAATATTTAAAAAACTACAAACTTACCTGGTGGTGGAAACGGGAATGATGCTTGCGGATCGGCTACTGCTTCTGATAATATTCTCGAATCATGCGATACCCCTTCCCAACCGGCCACAACAAATGTAAAAATCATATTGAAGTCACAAATTGCCAATATGTTTTGGTAACAATCTCCATTTCCACTACTTCTATATAAATCTTGTTTCTTAGCAGGGACAACAGTATGTATCAAAGTGCCATCAAGTGCACCAACCGCTCCTTTGAAAACCCGTCGTAGCCTCCTATTATGTCCTGGAATGTTTGGATTCAGATTAAAAGAAGTTGGTACTATAACGTCTTGTGCGAAAAACATCATTTTATCCAACACTTCATAAAAAAAAATTATGAATTGTTTGCTTCGAGTGTTGAAATCTCCGCTTCATAATCACGTAATGTTGATTATGGCCGATCATCATCAAAAACATAGCCATATTTACCTCAACCGATACATGTTTGTTGTCCTTTAATGAGTAATTTACTCTAAAATGAGCACATAGTCGTACAAAAGAGTCACGGGACATACATAGTACTTCAACACATTGCAAACATGTTCGTCTTCAGTGGAGATCGGAGAAGAAGAAAAAGGTGGCACGGTCGGAGGTCTGCACGGTGGGCGGCAGGTCTGATGGGTATGCGGCTGTGCTGCTGGAGCGAGGCTAGAGGTGTCGAGGGAGAGCTTCGTTAGAGCGTGGGAAGTTGAAAGAAGGAGGCGCTGATAATAGATGGAGGCATTTTTTTAAGGTTAAAGTGTTTCGCAGACCTTAGAAGTGGCTAGCCCATGTCTGTGTGGTGAAGACCTCGCGCAGACGTTTTTAGATCTGCTCACTTCGAAAAAAACAAACATACTGCGAGGATGTATGTATGCACATGGTCCGTGTGGCGCAAACAAAAGTGATTTCACAGATCTGCAGCAAAAAAATAAACACCACCTTAGTGTATGCTCTGCCAACCCCACTTCTTCGATTTCGGAGCATTCTACGTATACGAATGACCTAGGAATAACTTCCATTTTAAAAATAAAAAAGGAAATGGAAATGAGAATGAAATTTAAAGAGTAAAATGGAATGGAATTGAAAAGAATATGTGTGAATGAAATGATATGAAGATGGTATTTATAATAGTATAAACGGAAAAAAAAAAGGAAAAAAATGTAACCGTTGGAGCGGGTTTCACAACCTGCATTGTGACAACCGTCAAAATTCGAGTCGGTTCTAGATTTGAATAAACTTAGTTGCACATATACGCACGACACATACTGGACTTAGTGACTAGAAGCTCAGTTATAACCTACTAGAAACTTGGAAGCAACTAGAAACAATGGATAATGTACTTAGATTTCACATTGATATGTGAATTCTACAACTACTTAACTGTAGAGGCTATCCATATTCGGGTCACTCTTTGACTCGAACACCTTTTCATGAATCATATACACACATCATGCACTTGACCTAGAAGTAGAAATTAGGTCAAAGTCTCATAGAAACTTAAGTCAAAGTTGAAGACTAGGACTAGTATACTTGATTCCTCAATTTCGCTTGAATCTCGGAATCACTACATAGAATACCAATAAACCGATAAAAATAAATTACAAACATTATTTATAACTATAAAAGAGTTATAATACCATAAGATAATTTAAAGTCTCAAATATTCTATTTATTTTGATATCCAAATTTTTACAAACTCTCAAAAACCCTAAAAACCCTAAAACTTAAATTTTATAAAGTTTAACATCAAGAATTCTATAAAAATAGTTATGAAACTTATAATATTATCTTAAAACAATTAAATTCAGGGAAATATAATCAAGGAAAATAAAAATTTAAGTCATTAACATTCATCCTTAATTTATAAGTCAAAAATCAAGGTTTCATTAATAAAAACTTGATTTTAGTGCACATTTTATATAAAATTTAGATATTTTATAAAATAACTTAAATTTTATAAAACAAAATAAATGAGAAAGGGTTATTATACTCAAAATTTCGGACCCCTCTTTTCCCATATCTCTCTCTCACACTCTCATTCTCCAACACACACACATCTCTCTTCTTTCTCTCTCTAGAAAACTCTCTCTACCTTCTCTCTAATTTTTTTTCTCCAAACACCACAACCACAGCCTCTTAACCACGAAATTATGGAGATTCATAAGGGTTTTTCAAGCCACAAATAAATTTAAGGTAAAGAACATACATCTCTTGAAGATCCACAACAATGATTTAAGCCATGCATGTGCATTTTACTTCAAAAACCGACTTCTACTTCTTCATCTTCTTCAAACTTGTTTTCTTTTTGTTAAAATGGTTTTTAGAACATCATGGATGTGTTTTAACACCATGAATTTATGATAAACAAGGTTGCATGTTCATGATCTTAGTGCAAAAATCGATTTTAAGGATTAAAACATCAAACTCAAGTTAAGAGTTTTTGAGAAGCAAAATTTTGTTCATAAATGAATGTATACATTTTGATAAGTTTTAATCTTTTGATCTCTTGAAACATGACTATAATATAAGTTTATCATGATATCTTTTAAAATATTTCAAAAGATTTACTCAAAGAAATGATGAAAACTCATTTTTCTAACCAATCACCATGCATGCAATCTGCCAAATTTCTTTACCTGACTTTAAACTGTCATATCTCACTCATTTATTAACCAAAATTCGGGATTCTTTTTCTGAAATATAATATTTTGAGTTAGCTTTCAAACCCATCTGACCTCACTGGAAAATTCAAATATTTCGATTTTTAGCAAGTTTTACAAAACTGTTGCTCAATCAGCACCTTTTTATGAATACTAGTTTTGTATTGCATGTTCAAAGATCTTATTCATCACTAAAAATCAAGGAAAAATTAACTTGAGCACTTAACATCATGTATTAAGAGGTATAAAAATATCTTGATTCAAAAGCCTTTGGAACATGTTGCAAAAATTCTCAAAGTAACATCAATAATTTTTACCAAAATCACAAGAATCAAATTTTCTTTATAATTGTTTGAGCCTTTAGGCATGTTTTTCGACATCAAAAATAAGAAAACAATTTTTCATTGTTATTAAATTGTTTGAAGTGGCATTCTGGAAATTTTCAGCTCAATATATATGTTCTTTATTTTTACATGAAAATAATAATAAAATAGAGTGTTAAAGAATATAAAATACTTAAACTTGTAAATAAATTCTGGAAATATTTGTGGATGACCCCTTTAAGTTAATAAACATCTCTCATGAAGTTTCATCGATTTTTGTTACTGTTTAGTATGGTTTTTAATTTTCTTATTATTTAGCTCTAATAAATCATAAAACCACTTTAGGGAATGTGAAAATATTATTTCGTATTTTTCGCAGCTTGTACCATATATTTAAGACTCCGAAAAATATTTTGGGAAATTTTGAAAATGCATATCTATTTTTCTTGAATTTTTGTGTTTATAATGGACTAAAAACAGGAAAAATAGTTTTACTCATCCAAAATTCATGAAAATTTACCAGAAACTCTTATAATATGTTAGGATGATACATAAAACTTTTGATGATTTTTATCTTCTGTATGCTATTTTTCTTCTATTTTCCCAAGATTTAATACACTTAAATATACAAAAATCAGAAAAATTGTGTTAAACTTTTTGAAAACACATATTAACATTTTTCCTAGATTATGTACACTGTAAAATAGTTACACAAAAATTACAAGAATTTTTCATGATAATTTACTATTTTTCCATGATTTTATGATTATTCATGGAATTAAATGGTGAAAAATAGTTAGACAAATCAAAAATTCAAGAAAATTTATCTTAAGGTGTTTGACTTCAATTAAAAATGAAATACAAAGTTTGGGAAAGTTTAGAACTAAATTGATTTCGTTTTGAATATTTAATCATTGGAACACCTCTAAAATGTTAAATATTAACATTTCAATAATGGAAATTTTCCACTTAAATTGTTATATAACAATTGATTCTTTGAATCTTAATTTCCACAGAAAAATGTTTGTAACTTATCAATATTAAATTTTGACACATTATTGGCATAATTCTATTGTAGTAGTAAGTATACTAGTATTAGATTTCAATTAGAGACTCATTAGTGTGTAACATCGTTGTAGGAAAACGATAGTGGTACGAGTGAAGCGTAGATCAAGGCATCATTTGCATCATCTCAATGCATTGTGAGTATTCACGCACTCCCCTATTTTCAGTTTTTATGTTTTGGGGTGGAAAAGCATGTCCCGAAAAACTATTATTTGAATGTTGTATTTAAATTGATTTGTATCAAACATGATTGCTATTTTATTGCTATGTCTCTCTATGTATGTCTATGCAACACGGAACATGAGAACTTATCGTACTAAGGCCCTTCCCTTATCTCTAACCATTAACTCTTTGAGCCAATGGTCATTATGGATAGCGCTATTAGGAATTGACAACTCCTCACTCGCCCTATTGCTGGAGTGCATGATACCATATTCATCTATGGAACGATAAGCATAGATCTTGATAGGGCTTCAGTCATAGGTTTGGTTGAGACTCATTGTTTGCTCATACACATACAAACTTGTTACTTATTATAGCAATGAAACTTGTTTACTCGTTTGAGTAACGAACTTTATCTTCCATGAGAATATGAATGTTGCATCTTATTCGGGCAACATACTTTATCTCTCATGATGACAAAGAACTTTGTTTTTACAAACTTATTTACTCCTTTTTAACAATATACTTTTATTATTGGAAACTTTTATCAAAACTTTGATTTCGATTCATGAAACCAATATTATTTTTAAACTTGTGAGTACTCACCAACTATTTTTATAGTTGACGCTCGTTTTACATGCTTTTTCAGGAATCATCGAGTAAGTGGCACTTAGGGACACTTCACTTTTAGGAGCATTCGCATGTGTTGTATTTCAATTTACATTGTAATTTCTTTTAAAAGTTGTTCAAACCCATTGTAAAATTGTAATGATTTTTAATACTATGGTTGGTGTTGTCTTTTAACTTTTGCTATGAAACCCTTTATACTGCCACGCCTCGTGTTTCCGCTTTAGCGGGGTGTGACAGAAAATGGTATCAGAGCCGAAGGTTATAGAGAATACCGATTTTCCTTTGGAAAACCACAACTATAGCCAAAAAGAAATTTCAAAACGTTTTTAAAATACTGAACATACTAATGGTATAACTAATTCGAGTACGCATTATTGGACTTTAATTAAGTATAGCCTGGCCAACTATGCTTAATTAAGGAAACTTAATGCGAGGCTTGAAACGGTTATAGTAGAATTATGTTCAAAACAATTTTCAACTTAAACTTTTGAAAAACAAAATTTTTGGTGTGCGTACGGGCATTGCATATTATAGGCATTCATCTAGATACACTTAGAAACTAAGTTCACTGTTATATCAATGCCCTTATTTAGAAATATTCTTATCCCTTATCAAGTGCTAGGTTAACCACTTAGGTTATATCACTAGCCACTCTAAGAGCAATGCACATAGTACTGATAATGGGTATTCCTCAGTAGCTATTGACTTTAGATATAAGGTTAGTAGTTAGATATACACTAGTAATAATCTTAAGTCGAAACCAATACCAATTATCCCTCAAATACCTCTTCATCATCTTCGTACTAGAGTTACAACTAGGAAAAAGCGTTTCGATACCGACACGAATGATAATTGGAGCATCGCGTAAGGATGTAGATGAGTCACCACTAAGTAATCACTTGGATACCATTGGCGGGCATTCCGGATTCGACTCACAAGGAGACACAAAGGTTTAACCTATTGCTACTAATACGTGAGACCTTATTACTACGCTACGATTTAGCTTTAGGTTGTTTCCACCTTCAGGTTAAAACTTAACATAGGATATCCCTTTGACCTCTATAAAAGGCCACGAAACTGCATTGACACCATAAAACGTTTTTCAAACAATTTTTCTTGCCCTTTATCTTAGGGAAAAATACATCGGTACTCGTCTTATACTAGCCTTGTACTCGCCTTAGTATTTAGGTACGATCAGCTACACTAATATACTTATTCCTTACTTCTTAATCTTCCATCGAAAAATTATTTCGTTTCATCGGTTTTGTTTATCATCAATAAAATACTTTATAACCACTTCATACAACTTACTAGACATTTCCTAACAATGTAAGCCATATTCTCGCTAAAAATCTTTTGACAACTTGCTTTAACTTAACACTTTTCTTCAAAACTCAATTTAACCAATATTGGTTTTAACCTTGCTATTTAAATTTCATTTCAAATTCATTTCAATGGATTGATGTGCTTTTAAGGGCATATAAACCATTTTAAACATTGCTTACCATTTTGACACGTCTTCGAAAAACTAGAAACATTTTCTTTTATAATCGTGTTTAAACTCTTTACTATAAAACTTAAACATATGACGTTAAAGTTCATATTATGTGTAAAAGCTTCATCGGATCATCAAACCACTTTTGTTTTAAGACTTTTGACTACTTCCCCATTTAGGCATCGTACTTTACTTAAATGTGTTTTCTTGAAACCCAACATGGTATTTTTACAACTTTCTAATCCAAATGTGTTTACAAGACATCACTGATGCCTACATTTCAAAACACACCTTATTTGTTTATTTTATTTCAAATTAGTTTTATAATCTGTGTTTATAAAACTTACAACATTGCAAAACTTAGTGTTCACTTTTAAATTTCCAGTGACACCTTCAACAATGTATAATTACTCTTCTAAATCTATTGAGTCTTTACCTTATATGTTTTAACTATTATTGAACTCCATTCTAAAAAGTCAAATTGTCAGATTTTCAACTACCGTTTGTAGTGCTTCTTCTTTTTCACAAATGGATTTTAACTTAATAAGGTAACTCGTGATTATTAGCAAACATTCTAAGACTCTCACATGTCTATTTAATCATCAATATACATCAAATATTAAAGTTTGAAATAAATCTCAACCTGGTTTTAATCTACATATATGTATTGTTCTTATAATTTTAACAATAACAATCATTGCCGCCGGTACCTTCCTTTTTCTTTCCTCGCACTTGATTTCTTGCTCTCCTTATGACTTTAGATCTCGCACACCCATAATAGTAACATAATACATTGTCTAACTTTGTTTCTGTCTATTTTGCTTCTCCTGGTATCATGTTTGTACACATACATACTAGAAGTCTATCCTTTCGTTTTGAGCGATTAATACATGTATAGCCGTGAGGAATAATTTTTATTTAGTCAACTTTGATATATTCAATTACGCCTTTTTATCATATACATCTTGTTTTTATTTTGAAATCTCTATAAACAAGTGATCCTTATTTACATTTGCTCTTTCGTTCTAAATTCAGAAACTTGATATAAAATGCAATTTTCATTGTATTTTTCCTTATAATTAATACACAAGATGAATACTCTTATGCTTATAATTTTTCTATATCCGGAAAATATATGTGAAGGATATGTATCCTTATGTTTCTTCTTTTCTTTAAATACATCAAGAATTTTGAATTTTACGATTATCTATTCTCTAAATGATTGTTTTTGTAGAAACACTAAACTATGAATGCCCTATTTTGAAGATTGACATTTTTACACCTTTCTTAAAATAGTAATTTACTTTGCAATTTTCAGTGAGTTCCTAAACTCTCAAGCTTGTTTTCATAAGTATTTTGACTCCTCGTAAACTTAGATTTGTCCTGACTTAGACAATTAGTCAATTTTTCAAATAGCGTAATATCAATAATTTCAATAAAAAAAAATTCCCTTAATGACGACTTAAACCTTTAACTTTAATTAATCTTTATATTATTTTACTACTTTGTTGGATCGCCACACATGTATCTTCATTATCTTAGAATTATTACACATTTTGATAATAGTGAGATTAATTATCATTTCTAAACAGACATTTTGATAACAATGAGATTTTTAATCACTTCTAAACACTTAAAATGCTATATACACAATGTGATTTAAATTATCATAAATTTTCATCGCCTCCATTTGCACCAATGACTCTCTAAATATATTTATTCTTCGAATAAGGTTTTATTATTGTAAGAGTAACCGTAGTAGTAATTATAGCCTCGGAGATGCTCAATCATTCGTAATTTATTTTGTCGGCGACACTTAATTAGCCTTTACATTTGAGATGTACCAAAACTTCGTTGCCTACCCTTAGTACGTATTTTTAGGAACTTACCCTCAATCGCTTCTCTTTCATTCGTGCTACCCCTTCTTATTTCAAAATATATCCTTTCCAGATGTAGTAGCCAACCCGGAAGTGAACAAATTGTTCCTAATCTCTTCTTTATTAGGCGGCGAATTTACACTTAGTGCTAATTTAGAACGCGACTTAAGGATCAATGCGGATTTAACGCTCAGTGCAGATAGTGCTTCAGCAAAACTTATAGCTCTCTTAATTCAGATAATATCTAACTAGATGATCTTTTTCGACTAGGTCGCCATGTTTGGATCATGATTTCCATGATCCTAATTTCTCGCAATCTAAATTGTAGAACTCAAATTAAGGAAACATTAATTTGACTATAGCTAAAGAATTGGACTTTTCCCTTGAAGAAATAAACCCGAAATAATCAAAGAACATTGCAAGTCACCACCTCTCCAACTATATAATTGTATTCGACTGAGTTCTAATAGAATACGTCACGAATTGAATTTCGGGGCGAAATTCTTTCAACCGGGGGAGAATGTGACAACCGTCAAAATTCGAGTCGGTTCTAGATTTGAATAAACTTAGTTGCACATATACGCACGACACATACTGGACTTAGTGACTAGAAGCTCAGTTATAACCTACTAGAAACTTGGAAGCAACTAGAAACAATGGATAATGTACTTAGATTTCACATTGATATGTGAATTCTACAACTACTTAACTGTAGAGGCTATCCATATTCGGGTCACTCTTTGACTCGAACACCTTTTCATGAATCATATACACACATCATGCACTTGACCTAGAAGTAGAAATTAGGTCAAAGTCTCATAGAAACTTAAGTCAAAGTTGAAGACTAGGACTAGTATACTTGATTCCTCAATTTCGCTTGAATCTCGGAATCACTACATAGAATGCCAATAAACCGATAAAAATAAATTACAAACATTATTTATAACTATAAAAGAGTTATAATACCATAAGATAATTTAAAGTCTCAAATATTCTATTTATTTTGATATCCAAATTTTTACAAACTCTCAAAAACCCTAAAAACCCTAAAACTTAAATTTTATAAAGTTTAACATCAAGAATTTTATAAAAATAGTTATGAAACTTATAATATTATCTTAAAACAATTAAATTCAGGGAAATATAATCAAGGAAAATAAAATTTTAAGTCATTAACATTCATCCTTAATTTATAAGTCAAAAATCAAGGTTTCATGAATAAAAACTTGATTTTAGTGCACATTTTATATAAAATTTAGATATTTTATAAAATAACTTAAATTTTATAAAACAAAATAAATGAGAAAGGGTTATTATACTCAAAATTTCTGACCCCTCTCTTCCCATATCTCTCTCTCACACTCTCATTCTCCAACACACACACATCTCTCTTCTTTCTCTCTCTAGAAAACTCTCTCTACCTTCTCTCTAATTTTTTTTTCTCCAAACACCACAACCACAGCCTCTTAACCACGAAATTATGGAGATTCATAAGGTTTTTTCAAGCCACAAATAAATTTAAGGTAAAGAACATACATCTCTTGAAGATCCACAACAATGATTTAAGCCATGCATGTGCATTTTACTTCAAAAACCGACTTCTACTTCTTCATCTTCTTCAAACTTGTTTTCTTTTTGTTAAAATGGTTTTTAGAACATCATGGATGTGTTTTAACACCATGCATTTATGATAAACAAGGTTGCATGTTCATGATCTTAGTGCAAAAATCGATTTTAAGGATTAAAACATCAAACTCAAGTTAAGAGTTTTTGAGAAACAAAATTTTGTTCATAAATGAATGTATACATTTTGATAAGTTTTAATCTTTTGATCTCTGGAAACATGACTATAATATAAGTTTATCATGATATCTTTTAAAATATTTCAAAAGATTTACTCAAAGAAATGATGAAAACTCATTTTTCTAACCAATCACCATGCATGCAATCTGCCAGATTTCTTTACCTGACTTTAAACTGTCATATCTCACTCACTTATTAACCAAAATTCAGGATTCTTTTTCTGAAATATAATATTTTGAGTTAGCTTTCAAACCCATCTGACCTCACTGGAAAATTCAAATATTTCGATTTTTAGCAAGTTTTACAAAACTGTTGCTCAATCAGCACCTTTTTGTGAATACTAGTTTTGTATTGCATGTTCAAAGATCTTATTCATCACTAAAAATTCAAGGAAAAATTAACTTGAGCACTTAACATCATGTATTAAGAGGTATAAAAATATCTTGATTCAAAAGCCTTTGGAACATGTTGCAAAAATTCTCAAAGTAACATCAATAATTTTTACCAAAATCACAAGAATCAAGTTTTCTTTATAATTGTTTGAGCCTTTAGGCATGTTTTTCGACATCAAAATAAGAAAACAATTTTTCATTGTTATTAAATTGTTTGAAGTGGCATTCTGGAAATTTTCAGCTCAATATATATTTTCTTTATTTTTACATGAAAATAATAATAAAATAGAGTGTTAAAGAATATAAAATACTTAAACTTGTAAATAAATTCTGGAAATATTTGTGGATGACCCCTTTAAGTTAATAAACATCTCTCATGAAGTTTCATCGATTTTTGTTACTGTTTAGTATGGTTTTTAATTTTCTTATTATTTAGCTCTAATAAATCATAAAACCACTTTAGGGAATGTGAAAATATTATTTCGTATTTTTCGCAGCTTGTACCATATATTTAAGACTCCGAAAAATATTTTGGGAATTTTTGAAAATGCATATCTATTTTTCTTGAATTTTTGTGTTTATAATGGACTAAAAACAGGAAAAATAGTTTTACTCATCCAAAATTCATGAAAATTTACCAGAAACTCTTATAATATGTTAGGATGATACATAAAACTTTTGATGATTTTTATCTTCTGTATGCTATTTTTCTTCTATTTTCCCAAGATTTAATACACTTAAATGTACAAAAATCAGAAAAATTGTGTTAAACTTTTTGAAAACACATATTAACATTTTTCCTAGATTATGTACACTGTAAAATAGTTACACAAAAATTACAAGAATTTTTCATGATAATTTACTATTTTTCCATGATTTTATGATTATTCATGGAATTAAATGGTGAAAAATAGTTAGACAAATCAAAAATTCAAGAAAATTTATCTTAAGGTGTTTGACTTCAATTAAAAATGAAATACAAAGTTTGGGAAAGTTTAGAACTAAATTGATTTCGTTTTGAATATTTAATCATTGGAACACCTCTAAAATGTTAAATATTAACATTTCAATAATGGAAATTTTCCACTTAAATTGTTATATAACAATTGATTCTTTGAAACTTAATTTCCACAGAAAAATGTTTGTAACTTATCAATATTAAATTTTGACACATTATTGGCATAATTCTATTGTAGTAGTAAGTATACTAGTATTAGATTTCAATTAGAGACTCATTAGTGTGTAACATCGTTGTAGGAAAACGATAGTGGTACGAGTGGAGCGTAGATCAAGGCATCATTTGCATCATCTCAATGCATTGTGAGTATTCACGCACTCCCCTATTTTCAGTTTTTATGTTTTGGGGTGGAAAAGCATGTCCCGAAAAACTATTATTTGAATGTTGTATTTAAATTGATTTGTATCAAACATGATTGCTATTTTATTGCTATGTCTCTCTATGTATGTCTATGCAACACGGAACATGAGAACTTATCGTACTAAGGCCCTTCCCTTATCTCTAACCATTAACTCTTTGAGCCAATGGTCATTATGGATAGCGCTATTAGGAATTGACAACTCCTCACTCGCCCTATTGCTGGAGTGCATGATACCATATTCATCTATGGAACGATAAGCATAGATCTTGATAGGGCTTCAGTCATAGGTTTGGTTGAGACTCATTGTTTGCTCATACACCTACAAACTCGTTACTTATTATAGCAATGAAACTTGTTTACTCGTTTGAGTAACGAACTTTATCTTCCATGAGAATATGAATGTTGCATCTTATTCGGGCAACATACTTTATCTCTCATGATGACAAAGAACTTTGTTTTTACAAACTTATTTACTCCTTTTTAACAATATACTTTTATTATTGGAAACTTTTATCAAAACTTTGATTTCGATTCATGAAACCAATATTATTTTTAAACTTGTGAGTATTCACCAACTATTTTTCTAGTTGACGCTCGTTTTACATGCTTTTTCAGGAATCATCGAGTAAGTGGCACTTAGGGACACTTCACTTTTAGGAGCATTCGCATGTGTTGTATTTCAATTTACATTGTAATTTCTTTTAAAAGTTGTTCAAACCCATTGTAAAATTGTAATGATTTTTAATACTATGGTTGGTGTTGTCTTTTAACTTTTGCTATGAAACTCTTTATACTGTCACGCCTCGTGTTTCCGCTTTAGCGGGGTGTGACATGCATTAACCTTCTGTCTGGCGGCACCCAATGCGCTCGATTCATCTCATTGGCGGTATTGTATGCTACCTGCCAGAGCTCGATCCTTCCACCCTCCACCCTAAAATGTAAGTTTGAAATTCTTTTTACAATAAGTAAATAATTAGATTTAAAATAGGTAAATAAGTTGTTGATAAATATAAGTGGTTGTAGAGTTATAATAGAAAGTCATTTTACAACTCACCCTTCCTCTTTTAACATACTAACTCAACTCCACCCACCCACCCTCACATTAGAGTCTCTCTCTCTCTCTCTCTCTATATATATATATATATATATATATATATATATATATATATATATATCTTCATTGTTGTTGGACAACCACACCCAGCCGACAACCACCGCCAACCGGAAAACCACCTCCCGCCGGATAACTATTTCCTCGTCGAAACTCCACTTTTCTCTTCGGAATGCCGCCTCCTCGCAAGAACAAAACCCCTCTCTCTACCTCCTCACCATGAAGATTTGTCCTCTTGTCTCCATATTTGATTTTCGAAACCTTGACCAGCCACTGTCGGAAGTGACCTTTTCTCCAGATCTATTTGTCGGAGATCATCCACCACTGTTTACCGTTCGATTTACAGATGTCAAAGTCAAATCTATCTTCATTCTACTCAAACGATTAGGGTTTTCATATCATAAAAGTCACTGTCGCCTGCCTACCATGGAGGTTTTAGATCTGAACAAGTTGTTAAGGTTTGCAGATCCGATAACGACTCCTTTCTCTCTCTAACTGTTTTTCTATCTATCACTTGGGTTACAGATAAAGACGGAAAAGGGTTTTGATGCCTCCAGCGACGAACAAGTTTGAGCCCTTCAATGGCAACAAATAGATGGTTTAAGCTCGAGAAGAAGGATGGCTCCGGTGGTTTCTTACATCGTCGGAGTTGGTTTGGTTGTTTCGTTCTCTCTTTTTTTTCTCCAACGATGTCGGTGTCATATAATGCAAGGGTTCCGACGAGAGGTGGTAGTCCGACGACGGTAATGCTCCGACAGACGATGGTGGTTCAGTAGCATTGAAGCGAAAGAGATGGTGTTTGTGTGTTACTAGAGGCATGTAGGTGGGATAAGGTTATTAAGGATGGGGTTGTATTATTTTTGTTTAATTTTAAAGAAGAAAAATTATAAAATTATAAAAGAAATTAATAAGAGAAAATTTGTCATTTGAAAAAAAAATCAAAAAAAAAAAGACCAAACTCGCAACTAAAATTTTGGACCGGTGGTGCTAGTCCCAATTTTTTTGGACCAAAGTGGCAATTTTCGACATACCATAGGGACCATTTTGGAAATTTTGTCTTAATAGGATAATAATTTATCTATCATATCATCATATCATCATACTATATTAGAAATGAATCATTTTTCCTTTCATCACATTAATTTGAAACTCCCATGACTTTTAAATTCCTTTCTAATAATAATTATAAGTTGGTTAATAAGGTTAAATAAATATCAAATCTAAAGTATAATCATATATAAACTAAATTTCAATATTAAAATGATATCTTTACTTCTACTTACAAAGTTATGTTTTTTTTTTAACTTTTAACATATTATACTTAATTTATTAGTTTTAATATAGTATTGGATGTAAACCATTATCATTTTAAAGATACAATTTTGGAACAATTTGTATAAAATACTTAAATTATTAATTTAAATATAACATTACAGGGTCAACTTAAATATAAATTTTAGTTTAACTTAAACAACCCAAATTATATTTTGTAAATATTTAAAAGTGGTAAATTGTAGTGTCTTTCTAATAATGATTATAAGTTGGTTAATAAAGTTAAATAAATATCAAACCTAAAGTGTAATCATAAATAAACTAAATTTCAATTTTAAAATAATATTTTTACTTCTACTTATAAAGTTATGTCTTTAACTTTTAATATATTATACTTAATTTATTAGATTTAAAATGTTGTTGTATGTAAACCATTATCAGTTTAAAGCTACAACTTTTGAACAATTTGGACAAAATACTTAAATTATTAATTTAAATATAACATTACAGTATCAATTTAAATATAAATTTTAGTTCCACTTAAAAACCAAAGAATATTTTGTAAATAGTTAAAAGTGATAAATGCAAAAACTAAATTGTAATCTCAATTTAACTAAAATATTTCCTAAATATATTTTTATAATCGTTAAAAGTTTTCAAATAAGTAGCTAAAAATAACTTACAATAAAAATATTTAAAAATAACTCTATAAAAATATGACTTTAACTTTTTTAACATATTATAGTTAACTTATTAGTTTAAATATGTTGTCGTATGTGAGCAATTATCATTTTAAAGTCATAACAATTGTATAATTTATGAGTTGATGCAAAATAGTTAAATTATTATTTTCAATATAATATTAAACAATTAACTTAAATCAAAATTTTAGTTAAACTTGAAAAAAATCGAGAGATTGTTTTATAAATAGTTAAAGATTATAGATTATAGTGTTAAACCTAAATTGTAATCTTAAATAAAAAAAAACCATGTAACTATTTTTTATAATCATTAACAATTTTCAAATAAATAGCTTAAAAATAACTTACAATAAGAATAGTTAAAAGCAATATTATATAAAAAAAACTATAATATTTTCTTTTAAAACAAAAACAATGTTTTTTGTTTTAAATAACTACAATCATAGAAACTAACAATATTCATCAAATAAATTTTAAAAACGTTAAATTTCTGAAACCAAATTAAAATAATTAAGAGTTTCGAAATACGTTATTTTAAATAACTTACAACAGCAATAGTTAAAACTAAAATTATATACAAAAATTATATTGTTGTCTTAAAAAAGAAAAACAATGTTTGATCTTTTAAATAATTACAATGATGGAAATTAAAATATTAAGAAAATAAACTTTTTAAAATTTATTAATCATAACAACAACTATAAATATCATTAAATTATATATTATATTTAATTTTATACATAAGTAACCTGCAGGTAGACGTCATTAAAACACTTAGGATTATACAATTTTAAAAAATATCTACATTATCATATAATTCAAAACAAACAATGTTTATACCAACTTATTATAAGATTTATTATTTAAAAGCTAAAAACAATGTCATTGATATATTTAAAAACATATATTTATAAAAACTTTAAATATATTGTTGTATTCTGCGCAACGTGCGAGTATTCGCCTAGTTATACTTATAAAGGAGACATTTTTTCTATCACCACTATCATTTGAAACTTCCATTTCTTTTCATATTTCTGTATAACAATGATTTCATAATATCTCTTTAAACCTACATAACTTTTCACTATAATCTAATTAACAACTACCACTCAATAGTTTTTTTAACTTATGATACTTAATGGTTCTTATGACACCAATTGATTAAAATTGGTATATATATATATATATATATATATATATATATATATATATATATATAGTTCACAATGGTAGACTTTTATTAGAATGGTTTAAAGAGTTATGTGAGTGGTTGAGAAGTAGATTAGAAACTCCATACAAAAAGATTGTCAACTGAGAGCATAAGTAATAAGAAAGAGATGGATGACAATGAGAAGGAAATATGAAAGTTTATGGTAAGAAATATTGCTTCATTTTATTCTTTCTTATTATCCAAATTTATATTGTATAATTATGATTTTGGTTGGAATGAATAATATTATATATGAAGATGCTCTAATCATTGCCTCTAGATTCACATGAGCAACAAGACTACTTCACAATAATACAAAACAAGAATTGATACAACTAGCGTAGTTCATGCTTCTTGATTTTAAAATTTTGGTGTTTCAATTTATTTGAAAGTTTTTCATTTTCTTTTCATGAAAGTTATAATCATGTTCAGTAGGGTCCCAAAATGAAGTTATGCAACTAACCGTCTAAAGTCTAAAACCAACGGTCCATGTCGTATAAATTATAATGCAGTTTGCAGGATGGTGTAGGTTAATGTTCATTCCACATCAAATTGTATAACTAGACTTTGAAAAACATTCATTGGTTGTAATTTCTAGGATGATGTAATGGAGTGCATGTCGTCGTTTAATTTATAGGTTTTCATGTTGTATTGGATGTATCGCTTACATCGAAATGGCTCTATAGATGACAATTATGTAGTTGATAAAGCTTATTAAAATTGGTTTTTTTATATTCCATAAAAAATGGTAAATTTGAGTTATTAATATATCCTTACAGTCTATTATTTGATTATAAATTATTTAATCATTCACTATCTTTTTAAATGAGATGTTTATGATTTAACTGTAAGGTAAACAAAAGTGAAATAAGATTTAGCCATTGCAATTTGCACCTCTAACTTTATGTTATGCTAATGAAAAGCACAATGGCACGATACTCTCACAAAATACAAATCGTTTAATTGTTTTATAACTTATGTTTTCGAATAACATATGATAGCTAAAACTCATTTTGGGTTTTATAATTATTATTAGTCTGGTTAGAATCTATTACAGAATATTTTGACATCAATTATAAACATCTTTTATTTATAATTTTAACTTTTCCTTTAATTTATTGTATTTACATTCATGATCTTGTCCTTTAATATATATATATATATATATATATATATATATATATATATATATATATATATATATATATATATATATATATATATATATATATATATATATATTCTAAAAACAAAAAATATATATAACAATAAATTACACGAATGGTCCCTATGGTTTGGGGTAATTTGCATGTTTGGTCTCTAACTTATTTTTTAACTCGGAAGGTCCCTACAGTTTGTTTTTTGTTGCGCACTTGGTCCCTGTTTTACCTAAAAAGACTATTTTGACCTTGATTTTTTAATTTATTTAAATAAGGTGGGTTAGGTAAGGTAAGGTAAGGTGAGGTGGAAGTGGGGTTGGGGGTGTGTTTAGTTAAATAAATTAAAAAAATCAATGGCAAAATAGTCTTTTTAGTTAAGACAGGGACAAAGCGCGCAACAAAAACAAACAGTAGGGACCTTCCGAGTTAAAAAAATAAGTTAGGGACCAAACGTAAAAATTACTCCAAACCATAGAGACCATTCATGTAATTTACTCCAAAATAAATAACATGGTATCTCGTATATAAACTTATTCAACATAGTGATCATTAATTACCAAATATCTTATATAAAATAGACAAAATTGCAAAAATGGTTCCTTGGTATGCATTTTTTTCTGAGTTTTTGTTCAAATCACGACTTTTTTGGCTTTATGATCCTTTTGAGCTAGTTTCGTTGCGGATTTTGTCCTTCCGTAGACTGAAATGACTTTAATACCCTTGGGTATTTATTTAATATTTTTCTTTCATTTTTTTAAATCTAATATTTATTTATTTAAATAATTAAAAAATAAGACTCTCTCTCTCTCTCCTTCACCATGCCTTTATAGCACAAAAAACCCATAACAGATCATATATCTCTCAAAAGCACAAACCGGTAGCAAAGATTGTAACAACATCGTGTGTCAAATTGTTTTCTGAGAACCCGTAAATCATTGAATACAAAGTGAAAAAAAACATTACAATAAACGAATTACCTAAAAAAACATATAATATCCTTTTGAAGGCTCGCTCGATCGTTTTTTAAGATCTAATCCATCAAGTTTTGAAAAAACATCGGTAAAAAACCCATAAAATGACATGTATTTGAATTCATCCCAATAATCTTCACCGCAACCACCACTACTAATATTACACCACCACAACTAGAAACGACCACCTGAAACTTGAAATAATATCCAGAACAATCAATAAAACTTAATTCTGAAATCAAACTTGAAAATGGTTCCTCTAATATAAACTGCAAAAAAACCCACCTGCTCCAACCCGTAATGAAGTCTTTTTTAATGCTTCATTAGATGCTTAAGGGTTTTACCCACTTGTAGAAGAATAGAAAACACACCAATTCAGTCCACTTCAATCGATTTAAAGAACCCACAAAACTCATACATGAATAAATGGCGGTGGTGGGAAGACGATTGTCAAACTATCTCCCGTCAAAATTTCTTCACATCTATGTTGGAATCCGATGAGCCAACAGGGTAATCGACGGTGGACAGGAAATCTCCTCCAGATTCTGAGAATCCGTTTGGGAAGGTGAAAACAAAAGTCGATTGTGTAATCTGATGTCCTAAGAGTAGTTGAAGGGAATAACGATTGGGTTAGGAGAAGCGAGCAAATATTTTTGTGGGTGGTGCAAGATCCGCATACAGATTAAGAAGATGAAATATGGAGTTGGGTTACAGAGAAAAATCGGAGGTCCAAGAACACGTAGATCCAAAATCGGAGTTCCAAAAAAGGGATTTTTATAATAAATCATGAAATCTATGTGTATATGTGTTCTTGTGACTTTCAGAATCAGACTCCACCAAATTTGTGTGTATATGTGTTCTTGTATATGTATGTGTTAGAGAGAGAGAGAGATAAACTCTTATTTTTTTAATTATTTAAATAAATAAATAAATGTTAGAATTTGAAAATGAAAGAAAAATAGAAAATAAATGCACAAGGGTATTAAAGTCATTTCAGTTTACCTATGGACCAAATCCACAACGAAACTAGCTTAAAAGGACCACGAAGCCAAAAAAAAATCGAGGTTTTGACCAAAATCCAGAAAAAAATGCATACACAGGGACCATTTTTGCGGTTTTGTCTATAAAATACCTTAAACTATATGCTTGGAACACATGACAAAATACCAACTTTCTTTACATAGTATAACACTTTTGGTCTAACTTTTGGCAAAATAACACCAATGGTCCCTATTAAGGGTTTGGATAACACAGGTGGTCCTCCCAAGCTAACCGTATCTGTTTTCCATCCATTACCAATAGTTGCACACATTTGAGGGGTAAATTGTTAAACGCATGTGTTGTTTACACAACCGATGCACACATTAGAAGGATTAAAGATATATCCTCTCGTAACGCCACTTCTTTGATTTTGAACCATTCTACGCATACGAATGGCGTAGGAATAACATACATTTAAAAAATGAAATTAAATCAAAATTAAATTTAAAGAGTAAAATGGACATGCTGCTTTGAAAGTTGTCGCATGCAAAGTGACAAAACACGAGATTGCATGCATTCAAAATCAACATGTGTTTATACCTTTCACATTAGACACCTTTGGCTTTCTCGCGCCAGAGGCGGTGGAGTTCCTCAACAAAGTCTAATGGGTCATGCATAGTAATGTTATATCTCCTAAATCCACGAATGTTGTTTTCAACAGAATTAGTTTTGCAATCTAGAAAGGGATAGCGGCGTAGTTTGTTGCCCATTTTCCTTCCATTGATATGTATTGACTTATTTAAGTGGGATTTTATAAAACTTTTGTATAATCTTTAAACAATAAACCATAACAAATGGAATGGAATTGAAAAGAAGATGTGTATGTGATGTTCCACGGTGTGTGCGATCGGCTAAGAAGGTGTTCTCGTCGGATGCGTCGTACTTGGGGGATGCAACTGCATGTGGTGTGAAAGATATAATCAATTTTATCGAGCTGAAAGGTGAATCTGACATGGGTCGTGAGGAGTGTTGTTTATCTTGCATAATGGTTTCGGATGGAGCCAATGATTCTACGTGGAACCCTGACTGACTCGTTGAATGGAAGTATGGCTTCTCCAAATATTAGGGTAGGCAACTATGTCTGCAAAATAAAGAAAAATCTAGGTTAAGACCATTACCCGCGGGGGGGGGGGGGGGGGTAATGCTCTTCGAAGCCAAAGTTAGAATTAGGGATCTTTATTGTTTAATATTGCTAAGAAGTGGACTGGGAAATAAGTTGATGATACCTCCTCTTGTCGGGGTTGGCTAGGGTATTTAAATTGCTTGGTTATTTGTCTTACCCGGGTGGTTGCATTGTCTCATGGTTATAGGGTAGTACCCTTATAATATAATAAAGTGTTTTTCTGATTTCTAAGATATTGCTTTCGTATTATTAAAGTATATTTTATTGTGGTCTGTTTAATGGAGCTATTCTCTGGATAGTTAAAGAGTGGGTCCCTTCGGGCAATTCGGCCTAATTGGTGTTGCTTATTCAGGTCGGGGAGTTACATATTAAGTTGGCATGTTCATGTAGGGGATAATACCATACACCATTATGTAACAAAATAATTAGAGACATTTAAAAATACAAATGTGTGCAAATCAACCAAATCTCACCATTCTCATGTCACTTAATACTAAAAAATAGGATATTAACAAAAAGACAAAATTGTAAAAATAGTTCATATGGTTTGTTAATTCCTTTGGGTAAGGTCCAAAAAAGTTTATTATAAAAAAATGTCTCTATTTGGTGGTTTTGTTTTTATTTTGGTCTCAATCTCGTTAAGTTTAACAGATTGGTTGTTAACTTTTTGAAAATGATAGTTTTACCCCCAGGAACCATATTTGCAGTTTTATCTTTTTACCAAACTACAAGGAACATTTTCGTAAATTTTCTTTTTCATTTTATTTAATTATTATACATTAATTCTTTTAATTAGTTTTTTTCTTATTGTATTATTTTTTATTGGATTATTATATATTAAAAAATAATATTTTTAATATATTGTATTTATATATTAATAAATATTATTTTATTAGATTATTTATTTTTTTAATTATTTTTTTTAATTTCTTCTTTATTGGATTAATACTTTTTTATTAGATTATTATATAATAATAAATTTATTTTTAACATATAATATTTATCTATTAATAAATATTACTTTTTTGGATTATTAATTTCTTTTAATTAATTTCTTTTTAATTTTTTATTGCTTTATTCTATTTTTTGGATTATTACTTTTAATTTATTATATTTATATATAATAAATATGATTTTATTGAATTAATAATTTATAATGTATAATATTAATTCTTTTTAATTTTATTGGTTCCACCACAAAGTCGTCAGAATACAAAAAAGTGTCGCGTCCCATCGTCGAAAATCGGTGGGACAACCGCCAATCGCCTTCATCGATGATTCGACGAAAACCCCACCAACTTGTTATACCCAATGTCACCAGTAGCCACCTATGCCAACCTCTTCACAATCCGACAGAATCCTCCATATATGCCACTAAGTTGGTCATTTTCTGCTACAACCACCACCATTCGAACCACCAGGAGGTCCGATCCAAACACTCCTAGTCAGCTCCTACATTCGTTGCCTTCTACCACCTTGTGTTGTCATATCATCTTGCTCGAAATCGACGATCATCGCCAACAGTTGGGGATTCTAGAAGAAAACTACACCAGACGACTATGCACACAATGCACAACAAACCCCAAAAAACATACAGCCTCCAGCCAACCATTGGTTACCGATACTGCAACCGATGGCGAAAATGTTATATTTAGGGTTTTCAAACCACCATAGCCACTACAGGTGGTGGCAAGATTGTAGAACTTGTTAACCGGTACACGTTCGACCAACAATTGAGTAGCGAGTACTCGGATTTGGTAATTCATGTAGAAATATTTTTAAGGAAATTATATATGTCAAAATCATAAGCTTATTAAAATATATAACAAATTTAGATACATGTGAATACACAATACACACTATAATCTCACTTCATGAATAATTACTGAAAAATTAATATATATATATATATATATATATATATATATATATATATATATATATAGAGAGAGAGAGAGAGAGGTAGGTTCGGCTGAGATTCAAAATAAAATAGAGATTTTGAGATTCAACCTCAGCCACATAATTCAAATTTATCGTTCTAACCCTCCGGCGTACCGGCGCGGCGAGTCAGTTCTAATCATAAATGATTATGTAGTGTCGTACGTTCCTTTCACCTCCGCCACCTTCCCCACCACCATAACCAACACCGCGACCACCACCTATGACAGCAACCGACCCCACCACTGCCACCTTTGTCACTTATATCATCGTCGCCTCTGCCACCACCACCTGTTCTGCAACCAACCGTTATAATCACATATGATTACTCAATCTGTGAACATACATATATGCATAATCATTTATAATTAGACAAACTCCGATGTTGCTGGTACACTGGAACGTTAGAACGGAAAATGAGAAATATGTGGCTGAGATCTCTATTTTTTTAATCTCAAGTGAACCGTCCCTTATATATATATATATATATATATATATATATATATATATATATATATATATATATATATATATACCAGGGGTTGGAGATGGTCTGATAGTGGCGGTGGTGACTGAGTGATGGTGGTATTTGTCCAAAATATGTCATCTTCCAAATATTTAAAATAAATTAGGAGAGGTGGGTGAATGACATTTATTGGTATTTTTATTTAAAATAATAAAGAGAACACTTAAAATAAAATAAAAACAATTAAAAAATAATACTTATTATAAATAAAAATAATAAATTTAAAGTAATAATCCGATAAAAAGAACTAAAGCAATAAAAAAAATTTAAAAATGAATTAAATATTATACGTTAAAAATAATATTTATTAATATATAATAATCCAATAAAAAGAATTAATCTAATATAGAAGAAATTAAAAATAATTAGATAAAAAAATTAATAATCAAATAAAGTAATATTTATTAATATATAAATATAATATATTAAAAATATTATTTATTAGTATTCTAATAAAAAATAATACAATAAGAAAGAAATTAAAAAGGAATTAATGTGTAATAATTTAATAAAATGAAAAATAAAAATTGTAGAAATGTTCTCTAGGGATAAAACTGTCATTTTCAAAAAGTTAACAGTCAAGTTGTTAAAACTTAGAACATCTCCAACCCACTCTCATTTTTCATTATTTCCTCAATTTCTTCATCCATTCATCTCCAACCATATCTCATTTATTCCCCAATTTTGGGAGAAATGAATAGACAAATAGTATAACACCATATTTGGTGTTATACTATTCATTTCCCCCAAAATGGGGATGAACTTTGAGTTGTCGGTTTTAGTCCCTCTTTTTATATATTTATACATTTCTAGTTTATTTTTATCTACTAATTATAATTTAAATGTAATATTTAATACTTAGAATATTGTGTTATATATTAAATTATATTAATTAATTATAAATATAAAGTTTGTTCTTTGTTTATCAAATTCATATAAAAATTTAAATACATATTGAAATTTTAAAACACGATAACGTAGTTTTACAAAAGTTTATAATTAAGTATTATAAATATAATCTTATTTATTTAATACTATTGTAATGAGAAAAAAATATAGATTATATATTTGTTAAAACCAAATTAGTAGAATGAGTGTGTATGATAATTTATATAAGTTGGAAGATTGAAATATACTAGGAATATATTTTTTGAGGGTAAAAATTGGGTAAAAAATAGAGTAGTGTTGGAGATAAAACACTATTTACCCAATTTTTATTCCATTTTTGGGGGGAAAATGGAAGTGGGTTGGAGATGGTCTTAACGAGATAAGGACCAAAAGCAAAACAAAACCACGAAATAGAAACCTTTTTTGCTAATAAACTTTTTTTGGACTTTACCTAAAGAAATTAACAAACCACAGTGATCATTTTTGCAATTTTGTCCAACAAAAACGATCATCACTAATGTGAGTTTATCTCTATATAACCATTTTTTACCATTTGAAAAATTGACCATCATATTTGAAATAAGGTCATTTCGGACTATTTCATACCAACTTTATATCACAACAATCTACATTAATAAATGAATGTTTTTTTTGCCACTTGTCACACTCTTATTCAATTTGCCAAATGTTATTTTATGGTTATTTTGAATTAATTTTTTTTCACATGTCATTTTATAAGTTTTTCTATTTTATTAAATTCAACATAATATTTTAATGTAATAATTGCGATAAATGGATATCAATTTCATTAATAAACATAACTTTTAATTTCAAATTTCCTAAAATTAAAACTTATTAGTTTTTTTTTGTTTATTTATTTAAATTATTTGTTTAAATTTAAAAGATAAAAACATTCAATTATAATAATTCATTATTTTTCTTATTTTCTTATAAGTTCAAAGTTTTCAAATATTTAAACTTTTAGATTTAACTTTTTTTTTAAATTAACCCATATAATACATGGATCTCACAACTAGTTTATCTAAAATTTTAAAAAATACATCTTGGACTCAAATACCAAATTCCAGACAAAAGAAAAAAAAGTACTCTAAAATTTCGAAAGTATGTCCAAAATCTGATTAACAAATACGGAATTTTAATAAAATTTTCTTTTTTTACTGAAATCTAATATATATATATATATATATATATATATATATATATATAGGCTTAGGTTATTTTGTTTTTACTAACTATTGTGTGCCAGAATGCACAGATCTGGACCACCGGATGAATAGAATCAACAGTCATGATCTGATGGTCTATGATATTACAATAGGGTAGCATGTATCATATAATCACACAAATTTCAGCAAAAGGGTATTTTGGTCAATTAACCTATTTTAAAAAAGGAAATTTTTGGATTTTAAGGGATCATTAATTCCCTTATTTTTAAAAAATCTGAATTTTTTAAATTAAATCTAATTAAATTTTAATATTGTTTTTAATAATAACCGATTTTATTCTGTCAGAATGACAAAAACTCAACAATAAACTAGTAAATATATTTGCGGTTTTATTCTTGCAGAATATGGTTTCATTCAACATATTATCAAGAATAACATTTTCTAAAGAGTACGAATTTTATTCTTTAAGAATCACTATTTACATTCATCCGTAAAGAATAAGACTATAAACAATTATTACATTCATTCTAAAAAAATTATGACTAATAATGGTTTAAGGAATACATTTATTCTTAAAGATTAAAACTAAAAATGGTTAAAAAAGAAAAAAAAAATCAAATCTAACAAAAACACTAATCAATTCCGAAAGAATATTATTGTTAAGAAACACTTTATACATTTTAGCATAATATATTTTTCAAGAATACACTCTAGTTCTCCATGTTTGTTCTCCTTTTCTACATTAATGGCAGTCTCTTCAAAACCTAAATTAACAAAAAAAAAAAAAAAAAAAAAAAAAAAAAAAAAAAAAAACTTAATCAACATTCAGATATTAAAAAATTGAGAGCATTCTACAAGAATAAAAACTATAAATTCTGATAGAATGTAGTAGACATTAAACAATTGTAATTTATTCTAATAACATGCATTACTAGTTATTCTGCTAGAATATACTATCGCTATTCTAATAACATGCATTACTCGTAATTCTGCTACAATGCATTACTCGTAATTCTGCTACAATGCATTACCAGTTAAACAAATATACTTGTTGTTAACAAAACATTCTTAAAGACATTTTGACAGAATGCATTTATATAAATAAATTCTGACAGAATACACACAAGTTTTGACTTATATTCTAATAGAATTTATAACATCTTTTTTTATAAAATAAAAACACCAAAATAACATAACTATACATATTAACATCAATTCTAAACGAATATTTCATTTCTATTTGTTGCTTAAACTTCAATTCTTTAAGAATTCTAACAAAATATTATTTACTTTACTTCTAACAGAATATTTCAACACAAGTATAAACATGTTACCTTAACATATTCTGACAGAATCTTCCCAATAAACATGTTACCTTGATTCTTAATCACTTCCAAAATCAAAACTAGTAGATAGAAATTTTGAGTGCAATATTTCAATATTTTCTTAGGATTCAAGCCCTAAAACAGAATAAGACAGTCCAATTCCATTATTGAATTCTCAGATTGGAAATTTTTAATCATACAAACGAATTGCGAAATAAACCAAAACTGAAAATAAAGGAAAGTAAAACCACACCTGGATTGAAGAAAGAACAAATTCATATCGGCTAAGTTATGCTCTGGTGATGGCCCAAACTTAAACCAATTTAGGGCTTTTATGTCGTGTTCGTCATTTGGCTGATTGAGTAAGGGATACGAATCATTCACAAAGGAGGTCACGAAGGAACGGAACAGATGAACGAAGAAGGGGAAAAGGAAGGCTCACAGGCGACACCATTTTCGTCGATTGATTGCGAGATGGAGGTCGTCTCTCGGGGTCGACGGGGCCAAAAAGGAGAAGCAGCAAAGTTTTGCTCATCTCTTCCGGCTACAAGGTGTGAGGTTTGGGCTTTGCAAGCAGCGTTAGTAGCGAAGACCAGCCTTTTGACCTCTGTGGTTGATGGGAACCTCAGAGGAAGAAAACGAGGGGAAAGCGGGTCCGATGGGAGTCCGGTCGGCAGCCATTCGTCGCAGGTGAGGACCTCGGTGG